>NW_004443976.1:11822557-11928289 GCF_000243295.1 Trichechus manatus latirostris
AAAAAAAAAAAAAAAACCACAAGGTTTACACACAGAAAAAAAAAATCTTTGATGTTATGAGGGAGGGAAGGGGTAGGGAGGGGAAATCACTAACTAGATAGTAGACAAGTATTAACTTTGGTGAAGAGAATGACAACACACAATATAAGGGAAGTCAGCACAACTTGACCAAGGCAAAGTCATAGAAGCTTCCTAGACACATTCAAACACCTTGAGGTTGAGGGGTTGAGGGCTGGAGACCATGGTCTCGGGGGACATCTAGGTCAATTGGCATAACATAGTTCACAAAGAAAATGTTCTACATCCTGTTTTGGGGAGTAGCATCTGGGTTCTTAAAAGCTTGCAAGTGGCCATCTAAGATACATCTATTGGTCCCATCACTTTTGGAGCAAAGGAAAATGAAGAAAACCAAAGATACAAGGAAAATATTAGTCCAAAGCACTAATGGACCACATGAACCACAGCCTCCACTGGCCTGAGCCCAGGATAAGTAGATGGTTCCTGGCTACCACCAAAAACCGCTCTGACAGGAATCACAATAGAGGGTCCCAGACAGAGCAGGAGAAAAATATAGAACAACATTCAAATTCACAAAAAAAGACCACACTTACTGGTATGACAGAGACTAGAGGAACCCCTGAGACTATGGCCCCCGAACATCCTGCTAACTCAGAACTGAAGTCACTCCCAAAATCTACCTTTCAGCCAAAAATTAGACAGGCCTATGAAACAAACAATAACACACGTGAGGAACATGCTTCTTAGTTTAATCAAGTATACAAGACCAGATGGGCAACATCTGCCCGAAAGCAAAGACGAGAAGGCAGGAAGGGACCGGAGAACTGAACAAATGAACACGGAGAGCCCAGGGTGGAAAGGGAAAGGGGGAGAGTGCTGACACATTGCAGAGATTGCAACCAATGTCACAAAACAATCTGTATATAAATTTTTGAATGAAAAACTCATTTGCACTGCAAACTTTCACCTAAAACTCAATAAAATATAAAATAAAAAAAGAAATGAAGATTTCCAGGTAAAGAAGGCATACTGAACACAGTTACTTTTTTTTTTTTTTTTTAACAAATACTGATTTTATAAGTTTGTTATATAGGATACTTCTGAGGTGCACTTATCAGCGGAGCTAAAGAGCTTTATAACACTTGCCCAAGCCAGACAGAGGCCAGGCCCAAGCGAGGCCGAGGGCCAATAGAGGAGGCCAGTGACTAGAAGAGCCAGAACGTGGCCTGCGGTGCAGTGAATTACTTAGTATGACCCTTCTAGCCATGCATAGCCTTGTAAGCCCCACACAATGATTAGGTGGGACTATGCAAATAAGGTGCTTGTGACTCACCAAGGGGATTGGACAGCTTGCTAACAATGCAAATAAGGTGCATGGAACCCTTATGGTGGTGGGACCATGCGAATAATTTATATGGAACCCTAATGAGGGGATTGGTCATTTTTGCCATCCAGCTAGGCTTACAAAGAGAGCCAATTCCAGAGCAGAGGGGGGACCTCACTACCAACAAGAAAGAAGATCCGGGAGTGGAGCTTGTCCTTTGGACTCTGGGTCCCTGTGCTGAGAACCTCCTAGACCCAGGAGACAGAGAGAGAGAGAGCTGTAACAATGGAGACGGCGAGAGACAGAAGCAGCGGCAGAGAAACGGTGGCATCAGAACCAGGAGACCAGCGTGAGATGGCACGGTGGGCTTCCCAGTCCATGGAGCTAGGTGGCTACAGTGGGCGTGCTGCCCCATGAAGTGACAGAGCTGAGAGCCTTCAGGCAGGAAGCTTTCGCGCAGAGTTGGGTGCCTCCGGGCACTTATCAGTGGAGCTAAAGAGTTTTGCAACACTTGCCCAAGCTGGGCAGAAGCCAGGCCCGAGCTGGTGCCAAGAAAAGAGGCCTACCTTCAGGAGCCAAGAGGAGCCTGTCCTCAGGGGGCCAAGGAGCTGAGAGAGCTGTCCTGCACTGAAGGGAGACTTTGCCTACGTGCTTCCTGATCCTGATCCCAAGTTGTAGCCTGTTGATTCTGATCACCTGTTACTTCCCTAATAAACACCATAGTTGTGAGTATTGTGCGTGAGTTCTGTGTAGCCATTGCAACAAATTATCGAACCCAGCAGAGTAGAGAGTGTTGTGGGAGGGACAGCTGGTGTCAGGATTGGTAGAAAGGTTGGAGAGAGGAGGTATGTTTTACCTCCACCTCATAGGAATCAGCCTTGGGCTGATGATCTTGATTCTCCTGCTCCCTTGCAAAGTTAGATGAGGCGGTCTGATGATACGACCCTGCCATTTTTACATTCAGCAGGCATAAAAATATATCAAAGATAGTGCTAGGGAAAAGGCTACGAAAGGCTTCATTTTCAAGCTTCATTGCTTTTTATAAAATTACTACAATTGAATATTGCTTTTCTTATCATTTGACAGTGACTACCTGAATATTCCAAGTCTTTCCAGTATATACAAATGGAATCCTCTATAATTCCTTTAATCTACTCAAATGCCAAATCTCTGGTACCATATTCGTGACCTCTCTGAAAATTCTCTATTTTACAAAAAACTAATATTGAAGTCCAGATTACTGAAAAGCTCTCGTTATAAAATAAATATCACTTTAGAGCAGAAAGCATGAAAGAAACACTGGGTTTGAGGCCAGTACACCTGATTTTGAATCATGACCCCTCTAGTTAATAGCTATGTGGCATTAGACCAGACCCAAGACCTGTGTCAACCTGTTTCTATCTCTGTAATGATACCTAAGATAAACATCATGAAACTACAAAGGATTATAAATGTAAGCAGCTTTCGTTGCTATTATATCTAATGGAGGTGTAAAAATGGCTGACTTCCTCTAACTTCACAAGGGGGAAAGCGAATCAAGATCAACAGCCCAAGGCTGATTCCTATGAGGCAGAGGTCAGACATGCCTCCGCCCTCCAACCTTTTTACCAATTCTGACATCAACCATCCTTCCCATGGCACTCTCTACTTCTCTGCTGGGTCCCATAACTTGTTGCAACGGCCACGCAGAACTCACAGACAATATTCACAAATATGGGGTTTATTAGGGAAGTAACAGGCTACAGTTCAGGTTCAGGAACACACAGGATATAGTTATTCAATCATGACAGCCTCTTCTCAGCCGTGCCCACAGGCACACCTCTCTCTGGTCCCTCAGCCTCTGCCTTGCTCAGGTAAGCATTACAAAGCTCTTTTAGCTGTATGGATAAGTGACCGGAGGCACCCCACTCCACCAGGAAGCCTCCTGCCTGAAGGCACTCAGCTTTCTTGCCCCTGGGTCAACACACTCACTGTAACCACCTTGCTCTGTGGGGCAGGAAACTCACCACACTGTCTCCTGCCAGTCTCCTGTTTCGGCTGCCTCTGTTGCCGCCATTTCTCTGCAGCTGCTTCTCACCATCTTTCACTGTCTCTGCCGTTACAGCTCTCTCTCTGTCTCCTGAGTCTAGGAGGAGTCAGCTCCGGGATCCCGGATCTAATGGACATGCTCCACTCCTAGCTCTTCTTTCTTGGTGGTAGTAGGCCACCCCTCCACCCCATCCCTCCATCCCTGCTCTAGGATTCACTGCTCTTTTAAGCCTAGCAGGATGGCAAACTGACCAATCCCTTCATTAGGGTTCTTCACATCTTATTTGCATGGTCCCACCCCAACAAGGGTGCCATGCACCTTATTTACATTATTAGTAAGTTATCCAATCCCCTTGGTGGGCTGCAAGCACCTCATCTGCATAGTGCCACCCAGTCATTTGGTGGGAGTTAAAAAGGCTATGGCTAGAAGGGCCATATTAATTCATTGCACCACAAGTGGTATCTGTGAGAAGAGGGTTTAGTATGTTAAAGTAGGATTTGATCATGACCTTTGTGCCAGGGACACCTGTGGAACAAATGACCAGGTAACTTTCCAGGGTTTTGTTTTGTTTTGTTTATCCTTAAGTACTTTTTTTAATTGTGGTTAAAAAAGTATATATATATATATATATATATATATATATATATATATATATTTTTTAACCCCAATAAAACACAAAAAACAAATCTATCTTGGAAGAAGTACAACCAGAATGCTCCTTAGAAGCAAGGATGGTGTGGACATGTTATCAAGAGGGATCAGTCCCTGGAGGAGGACATCAGGCTTGGTAGAGGGTCAGCGAAAAAGAGGACGACCCTCAACGAGATGGACTGACCCAGTGGCTGCAACAATGGGCTCAAGCATAACAACGATTGTGAGGATGGCGCAGAATCGGGCAGTGTTATGTTCTGTTGTACGTAGGGTCACTATGAGTCTGAACTGACTTGATAGCACCTAACAACAACAACAACGTACATATATAAAACAAAACATTTACCATTTCAACACTTTCTACGTGTATAATACGGTGACATTAATTATTGAACACATTTACTTTTGCTCCCTCCCAAAACCACTAAAACAACAGTAAAGGGTTTTTTGTTTGTTTAAGGCATAAGCTGGCAACTACTAGAAGCTGAAATAGACAAGGAAGGACCTCCCCCTACAGCCACACCCTGAATTAGGGCTTCTAGCCTCCTGAACTGTGAGAAAATACACTCTTGTTCTTTAAAGCCACCCACTTGTGGTATTTGGGTTATGGCAGTCCTCGGTAACTAAGACACCTCCTCTCACCCCAGCAAAAGACCAAAGGCTTATTGTCTGCAGAAGGCAATGCAGAGAAAACAGAGGGTCTTTAGACTGGAGATCCCTGGTCCAGTTTAACGTACTGAAAGCAAGGGGGTTAACTGACCATAGACATAGTGAATGTTAAGACCCCAGCTTTCTTTTCCCACCCAGAAACCAGAACCCCAACCGCTGGATCTACACTCTCAGGAGGAAGTTTGAAAGATCCTTTTTTGCAGCCCCTGACCAGCCTAAGAATGGTGCTAATGATAATGACATCAGGAGTTCCCCCTAAAACGGTGCACCAGATAACCCTACAGCAAGGCTCATGGTGGATAAGCCCACCACCGACCTGCTCACCGCAGCTTCCAGTCAGCTTTCCAGCTCCCTTCTCGAAACTATAAACAGGAAGCCAAGAAGCACAAGACATTGGTCTCCATCCTTCCTAACACAGAACATGGAAACCAAATCAAAAGATGAAAACAGCTCAAAAGAAACGGGGGGAACAGAGGCCGGGGCAGGGGTTGTGGGGGGAGGAGAAATACAGACCGCCTGCCAGTAGGAAAAACAAACAAACAAGCAAACTGGTGACTAATATCCTCCGAAAAATAAGAGAAACAAAAGAACATCCGTGAATCAAGCACAAGATGCTTTATCAAAGAACACTAAAGAGCTCTTGGAAGTGAAAAATGATAGCAGAAGGTAAAATAAATCAAAAGAAAGATATGACATAAGGTTGACAGAAATCTCTCAGAACACAGAGAAAGAAACAAAGATGGAAGGGGGAGAGGACTTTGTATGAAAAAAGGAATAGACAATGCCTCATTAATAATTCCATACTGATTACAAGTTGAAATGATGATATTTTGGGAATATTGGGTGAAATAACGGAGCCCTGGTGGCGCAGTGGTTAAGAGCTACAGCTGCTAACCCAAAGGTCGACAGTATGAATCCACCAGCTGCTCCTTGAAAACCCTATGGGGCAGTTCTGCTCTGTCCTACAGGGTCGCTATGAGTTGGAATTGACTCCACAGCAACAGGTTGTTGGTTGTTGGGTAAAATGTCAAAATTACTTTCACCTGTTTTTTTTCCCCCCATTTTTTAAATATAGATACCAGAAAAACTTAAATTACTTATGTGGCCCTCATCTTAAGGGTTCTTTGCCACCGCACATCCAGTGACCTTCTCCTCCCTCGCATTTCAGCAGTGCCCGGGCACACTCGGGAACCTGTGGCCAACCGGAACTCTCCACACCTGAAATAATCCCTTCAGACAGCCTCCTCCCTGCCACTCCAGCACCTGCACTCACGTTCTGTTCTCCCAATCTACCTGTTCTTTGACCTCATGGCCCCTGCAGGCCCCTGACCCCTGGTCTCTCTTCCTGCTCAGTCCCCTCCAGTTTCACTTCCTCCTCCACAGGCCCTGCAGTCGTCACTTAAACCACTCTCTCGCCAATCCTCACTCGCTTGGCTCATTCCTTTCTCTAAGCCACCTGGCAAAACCGCAACCCTGACTAAATCTAACCGTCCTCCCTGCGGAACCCACATGAACACAGCAGAGCAAGGCTGAGAAAACCACACAACCACTAAAGATTCAACTGGGCCCTCCATGCCACACTCCTGGGGTTTCCCTTATCCACTCTCCTGTCCTCACAGCTTCTACAAGTAAATCCCTTTACTCTTCTCAAACCTGGTCTCTCCCTACCCCTCAGCAAAAAGCTTCACCTCCTACATCACAGAAATAAAAAAGCTCCCTCTATTTCCTGCTATAAAACCTATAAACTTACCTGTCTGCGCACCTCTGCTTCCTTCCATTAATGTAATAGAGTCCCTTCTCCCATATAAGCGTAAACCCTCTTCCTAGGCTCTATGTTCTGATGCTATTTCCTCCTGCTTTCTCAAATACCGTCTCTCCTGCTCTCCGATACCTTCAACCTACTGGTTCCTTCTCGCCAGCATCTAAATGAGTCTCTACAATTTAAGAAGAAATAAAAACAGTCCTGCCTTGACTCCATATCCTCCTACAGGTACCACACTCTGTCCTCCCCTTCACAACCTATCTTCTTTAAGGTTTATTCTGGAAAATTCCCTCCACTTCCTTTCTTCCTATTTACTCCTCAATCTCCAGGAAAACCAACTTCCACTCCCCCTCACCCCCTCACCTCTAAAACGGCTCTAAAGAGTGCATGGTCCATCTCAAAGGCCAACTGCTACAGAGTTCCAGATAATGCTGTCAAGTGGGAATGCAGGCCCAGTGTTACCACATTTTTTTATTTTTCAAGCGAATGAATTTTTATATAAAATCTCCTGAATTTTAAATGTCACTAATTTAATTGAATAATAATCATAAGAGGGGGCTTCTGGATTGCATCTCTTGATCTCGGTAGTAGTTACAAGTGTGTTTATTTTATAACTATTTGTTAAACTGAACGTATAAGCTTTATGTGTTTTTCTGTGTGTATAATGTTTCATAATAAAAACACTTTTTAAAGGAAAAACTATTTTAAACGGTAAGATTATTTGTAAGAGTAACTGTGTACAAAATTAACTTACAAAAAACAAAGCTTTCCAATATAAAAACTATAACCAAGTAGACATTATAGTGGAAGAACAGAAACCAATGATAATTAAAATAAAAATAAAATACCAACATTAACAAGGAGTCGTATATGCATGTACATATGTGTGTGTGTGTGTGTGTGTGTGTGTGTGTGTATTTTTATGTGGAGCCCTGGTGGTGCAGTGGTTGTGTTCAGCTGCTAACCAAAAGGTCAGCTGTTCGAATCCACCAGCCATTCCTTGGAAACCCTATGGGGCAGTCAGAATCAACTTGATGGCAATGGGTTTTGTGTTTTGGTTATATCTTTATGTACACACACACACATATATGGAAAAAATGACTTGTGGGCATAAAACAAGATTTAAATAAATTGAAAAATGCTATTTTTTGAGAAAAAGACTCAAAATTACAAAGATGTTCATTCTTCTAAAATTAACCTATAAATTTTATCCAGTCCCTCGTCCTATAAAAATAAGAGTAGGACTATTTTTGGAACTAAACAAATTTATTGTAAAGTTCTTATGGGAAATAAATGTTAAGAATAGCCAGGAAAACTCCGGAAAAGGAGAGTAATGAGGACAATAATGAAACAGTGTGGTTCCTGCACATGAATAGACAGACATACCAGAACAGAATAGGGAGTCCCAAAATAGACACAAACACGCTTGGGAATTTGTTATATGATAAAGATAGCAGTTCAACACACGAGGTTGGGTCAACTGACTAGCCATCTGGGAAAAAAGTCAAGTTGCATCTCCACCTCTCTCCCTACACCAAAATAAATTTCAAATGGATCAAAGATCTAAATGTAAAGAATAAAGTCATTAAAACATCAGAAGAAAATATGGAAGATTTTTTTAAAAACTAAAAAAAAATCTTGAATCAAATCACTTGAACCATTTTTTTAAATCTGGTGGCTTTCCTATTTTTTTTTCAGAAAAGCAGGATTTTCTGCATCCCATGAAATGGAACTGTACTGTAACATATTATCAAAACTGAAAAAGCTATTAAAGTTTTTATGATAATTGTACTTTTTAATCACAAAGAATGAAAGGTCCCACAACATGGATGAACCTAGAAAACATTTTGCTGAACAAAATAAGTCAGTCACAAAAAGATAACATACTGTACGATCTCACTTATATGAAATAAGCAAATACATAGAAATCAAAGATTATTAGTGGCTAACAGGAGTGGGAGGGAGGGGGAAAGTGAATTTCTGCTTAGCGTACATCGAGTGTATGTTAACGATGGTGGAATAATTTGGAAAAGGATAGCGAGAACGGTTGCACAACTTGAATGTAATCAATGTCACTGAATTATACATGCAGAAATTGTTGAATTGGTGTATGTTTTGTTGTGTATATTTTCACCAGACACACACAAAAAAATTCACGCAACCTGGAGACACTCTCATGAAACTTTGCATTCTGAATGTTACTGAAATGTTATTTGGAAAGGATACTGAGGTGAAAATTCTGGAATTTTTTTTGTCTGTTCTATAGGCAAGCACTGAATTAACAATATAGGAGAAAATATCACATTTCAGGTTCTGCAAAGGATTATATTTTCACCTTCTTTATTGGGGAGGAATCTTCCAATGAAGGAAATTATTTTCAAGCTCTCATTTGTCTGTGATACAGGCTCTAGAGATCATGGAAGAAGAAATGCTGCTTTTTCAAACCTCAAAGGTCTCCACTAAAGTATGTGATATTTTTGAAACTGTGTCAAAATCCTTCGATGAGAATAAGCCTTTCTCAAGTAGGAATGAGCAATGGATCACCAGACATTTAAGGAACGCCTCTGAGGTAGAAGTGAAAGGCCAAAACAAAGGGGAAATTACTTCCAACCTAGAATTCCAAACCCAGCCAAATATCCAACGGTGGAGAGCAGAAAACAGATGGTGTCAATCATGCAAGAACTAAAAAAGTTTACCTCCTATGCACCGTTTTCAGGAAACTACTAAAGGATGTACTCCACCAAAATAAGGGCATAAACCAACAAATAAAAAAGACAAAGGATATAGGAAATAGAACAAGAAAAGAGGCTCAGAGAAGTCCCAGGTGACAGCTGTGTGGGAGGTCTGGAAACCAATCTGATCTCCCCAGACAGGAGGACAAGAGCTCCTGGAAGAGTGTCTCTAAGAAAAACATGAAACCGATAACATATCTGATATGTTAGATAGTGAGGAAAGTTTTACTGGCTGGTTGGGAAGAATTAATGATAGTGAAAGTGTGCTAACAAAAATAGTGAGGCAATTATTAATTCCAAAAAGAACAAAACTTTGTACAAGCAGTAAATAATACTAACAGAATGGTAATAAGATAAACACTGAATACCTACTTAATCAAAATTGTGTTACAGCTATACTAGGAGGGTGGGAGGTTGTGACTATGGCAACATTTCTAGTAGTATAAAAGTATATGTTCTTCTAACTGGAGGCTTTTAATTTGCCTCTGTTCCTAAACATTAGGGCCAGCCTACTTGGTGCTCACATTACACCAAAAGGTTTCTTCATTTCCTCATCTTGACAAGATTTTCAAAATAATTTTAAGGCAAATGATCCAATTTTAACTTGTCGGTCAGGTAATACTTTCCTAATGTGGACATAAACATTCTACGAGGAACCTTTTTCACAATGATGTTCAGTTTTTGCCAGAAGTTTGTCAATAAATTTTTGGAACGCCAATTTTATTTTACTGACAAACATGATTTCATATTAAAAAAAAAAAAAAAGATCTGGGAAATTATTTTGTAAAATTTTAAAAACTTATCCACAAACAAGTGGTCAGGCAGTAGGGTAGGAAACTGAGGCTAGCCGAGTTAGGTGCTAACAGCCCAGGAGGATCTGACCCTGGAGAAAGTGCTCTACGATTGGGGGAAAAGGATGAAGAGAAAGCCCTAGAAACAAAACATATACAGGCATCAGCGTCCCTATTCTGCTCTGGGGAAATTCCACTACACAGAGGAATTTTCTCTACACAGATTGATAACACAGCTCTGTTCAGCCAGGGTATAGACAACATCTGGAATATGTTTGTATTAAGTGCAATCTGTAAAGCTGGTCTGGCAGTAAAACTTGGTAAAAGTCCATTTAGATTTCAAAGTTCAAATATTTGGGATACAAGGTGGGATAAGGACACCAAAGCCCCTTTTGGGATAAAATAGGTGCTATTAGGGACTGGAAGGCTCCCAGAACTTAGGGAGTCAGGTAATTCATGGGACCATCAGGGCATTCAAAAAGTATGCTTATTTCAAGATCTTAACCAGACCATGAACACAAAAGCAAACCTGATAAAGTTTTATCTGCCCCTCCTTGGACTGTTTATAAGTTTTGGAAAAGCTGGAACTGTCTTGGATTTCTTTACTGGTTTGATGAGCCCAGACTTTTTGAAATCGTTCACTATGACCATGTTCTTTCCCATCCGTTATTTACTGGGTTGAGACAGTTTTATCTTAAAACCACAAAAATGTAAAACATAACATATTTCTCCAGAAGATGACTGCCAAAGGACAGGCCCACCTCTTCTATCTGGAAGAAGTATACAGCCATTATTTGGGGTTCAGATAAACCTAGGCCATAAACATTTGGCTCAAATTTGCTTATCAAGCTCTGTAAAGATTATGTAAAAGGTACTCCAGATAAGCATTTAATGTGTTCTTTGACAACAGATGATCACCAAACCCATTGCTGTCAATTCCAACTCATAGCAACCCTACAGGACAGAGGAGAGCTGCCCTATAGACTTTCCAAGGAGCACCTGGTGGATTTGAACTGCTGACCTTTTGGTTAACAGCTGTAGCACTTAACCACTACACCACCAGGGTTTCCCAGATGATCACAGCAGGCAGAAAGGTTGTTTCCTACCTTTATCCTAACTAGACGAACACTGTGCTCTAACTTCAGGTAAGCACACCTCAAGACAGCTGGGTGGCGCAAATGGTTATGTACTTGACTACTAGCCAAAAGGTTGCCAGTTTGAACCCACCCAGAAGTGCCTCAGGAGACAGGCCTGGCAATCTTCTTCTGAAAGGTCACAGCCTTGAAAACTCTTTGGAGCAGTTCTACTCTGCACACATGGAATTGCCATGAGTTGGAACCAAATGGATGGCAACTAACAATAGCAACTAGAGGGAGAAGAGTCCCTGGGTAGTGCAAATGGTTAAGGTACTTGGCAGTTAACTGAAAGGTTGGAGGTTCAATTTTACTCAGAGGCACCTTGGAAGAAAGTCCAGGCATTCTACTTCTGAAAAATCAGCTATTGGAAACCACATGGAGCACAGTTCCTTGGACACACATGGGTTCTCTATGAGTCAGAGTCAACTCGAAGGCAAATGATTAACTAGTAGAAAGAAGCAAGGTGCAGTAAGCCTAGTTTAAATCCTCCAGAATGGAACATTCAGAAACCTCATGGAAATTGGACAACTTGTAAGTTCAGCAATAGTGGACAGATTTACAGAACAGCCATACTATGGAATAGCATAGGCTGTGAAAAATAATTAAGTAGCTCTGTACATGCAGCCCTAGTGGCGCAGTGGTTAAGAGTTTGGCTGCTAACCAAAACGGGTGGCAGTTTGAATCTACCAATCCACCAGCTGCTCCTTGGAAATCCTATGGGGCAGTTCTATTCTGTCCTATAGGGTCACTATGAGTTGAAATCAACTCAACAGCAATTTTTTTTTTTGGTACATACAGGTGGAAAATCTGCCACACATACTGTTAACCTTAAAAAAACCAAGTTGCAAAACACTGTTTACAATTTTAAGTGTGCAATGTATGTTTCTAATTACATGGTAACCATGGTTACCTCTAGGGAGTGGAGCTGTGTGCTGGATTGCCACTTTTTCCTTTATAGACTTCTGCATCAATCTTTTTTTTTGTTTACAATGAGTATTTACTACGTTTGTAATTTAAAAATACCCAGTAAAGATGAAAATGATAAAAAAAAAAAACCAACAATATGGAACAGGAAAAAATAATTACAAAAAATACTCCAAATCCACAACTAGATGGTACCCGGCTACCACCACCGACTGCTCTGACAGGGATCACAATAGAGGGTCCTGGACAGAGCTGGAGAAAAATGTAGAACAAAACTCTAACTCACAAAAAAAGACCAGACTTAATGGTCTGACAGAGACTGCAGAACCCCCGAGAATATGGCCCTGGACACCCTTTTAGCTCAGTAATGAAGTCACTCCTGAGGTTCACCCTTCAAAGATTAGACAGGCCCATAAAACAAAATGAGACTAAAGGGCACACCTGTCCAGGGGAAGGACGAGAAGGCAGGAGGGCACAGGAAAGCTGGTAATGGGAAACTCAAGGTCGAGAAGGGGGAAGTGTTGACATGTCGTGGGGTTGGCAACCAATGTCACAAAACAATACGTGTATTAATTATTTAATGAGAAACTAATCTGCTCTGTAAACCTTCATCTAAAGCACAATAAAAATTAATAAAATAACTGTTCACTAAAATGTCAATTGATAAAAATAAATTTAGCCTTACACACATTAATAAACCACATATTTGGACTTCAAAAAAAAAGTCCAAATCACTAAAAGCAGTTACCTTACTGGGAATTTTTTTCTTCCTTCTTCTTTGGGCATTTTGTACATTTTCTAAAATGATAAATAAGTGTATAATTTCTATACTTTGTATATAGTAGTGTGTATAGTGTGCTTCTATTTACATAAAAAAGAATACTTACATAGCCATATATGCCTATGGGTGCATAGAATATCTAGAACGTTACACAAGAAACTTCTAAGACTATTTCTTCAGAGAAAAACTGGGTCACTGGGGGATAGCAGTGGAAAGGAGACTTACTTTTCGTTCTCTACCCTTTTGTAACTTTTGAGTTTTGTACCAGGTACACATGTTACCCCTTCTAAAAGGTTAATATTTAAAAAAAAAATAAAAAACTAAAACTGTTACACCGCTTTACTAAGTTTGGTTTTAAAATACTGTGTTTGCCAAGTTTCACGAGGCAATTTTTGTTTCGTCCTGCTTGGCTCCTTCAAGCCATACCTCACAAAACCACAAGCCCTGCTAAAGCCGGTCCCCAGCATCTCACCGGCCAAAGCCTTATCACAAACCTCTTACTTTCGCCTCCTTTGCACTCTGCTCCTCAACTGCTTCCTCATCTGTGTGGTTTCTAACATGTCTTTCCTCTCACTAATGCCTCCACCTCATCCCTCTTATCTGATACTCAGCACTCACTACTCCTCCATCTTGTTTCTTTTGCTTCCTTCCTCAGTCATAATTTGCTATCTCCCCTGGTGAGGCTGCCTTCAGCTGCCCAGTACACACTCAGTATCTTCTGTCCCTGAGACCCCACATCTTCAAACAGGCCTTCTCTGGCAAAGCTCCTTCTACATCTGCCTCAACAAATACACACTTTTTAAGAGTTGAAGCCAATGCTAGTAGCAACAGCCCAGGAGCATGGGAAGCAACTCTTATTACAGGGCATAGGTGAAGACAAGAGGGAAATAAAATCAATCAAGTGGAAAGTTATTTCCTTCTGATTAGGAAAAAACTTATCAGAAGGTCTGTAATCTCTGCAAACAGATGCCTTACATAGTTCCTTCTTCGTTTTTCTTGTCACATCTCATGTAGAAAGGAGGTGCTGCTCCCACGGTAGACCTGTTCACTGACAGAGTCAGAGCCTCACCCCCTTGAGGGCAGGAACTGTGCCATTTTATGTATTCCCTGAGCCTATCTTAGTTCCTAGCACAGAAGGCACTCATAATATATTTGTTGAATAAATTAGTAAAAAATTAATGACATTTTAAATAACTATAATGTTAAAAAGTCATCATTATAAAGTTGTAGGAGAGGGCATGACCTGACAGCCCCATCAAATCTCAAGAAGGCTCAGACCATGGTCCACAGTTTCAATGACTTAGCTGAGCCATCATGGCCATCTAGTGGCAAAACACCTAAATCACTGGTGTTGTAGGTTACCACCACCATCATCACCAGTTGCCATCCAGATTCTGACTTATGGCGATCCCATCATGTGTGTCAGAGTAGAATTGTTTTCCATAGAGTTTTCAATGGCTGATTTTTCGGAAGCAGATCACCAAGCCTTTCTTCCAAGGCACTTCTGGGCAGACTCAAACCACCAACCTTTCGTTTAGCAGCAGAGCGCATTAACAGTTTGCACCGCTCAGGGACTCCAGTGGGTTAGTAGGTTTTTTTTAAATCAATTTTTTGAAAAGACAGACCGTAAAATTAAAATTAAGAAGTGATAACAAATATATTACAGCATGAGAAAGAATTAGGGAGAAGAATGGAGAAAGGGACAAAGATATGGGAGTTAAGCTCTCGGGAGAACAGGAGAAGGGGAATGGCACCAGAGATAGGACAAGTATAGGGAAAAGGAGTCGGGTTGGGTCCTGTACTTGTCAAAGTTGACATCCAGCATGCCCGCCTTCTCCTGGCTGATGCATAACAATGGAGTATCCAGTCGCCGAATGCAGTCCTTGTCCAGCGTTGATGTCCACTCTTGGAAGGTTTTCCGAACCAGCTCATCAATGGCCTGAACCATCTGCTGGTAGGTGTGCACGCTCTCCTCTCCAGTGCCAATATGCGGCAGGAAGTGAGCACTAGAAAGGCACTGAGGGCAAAGAACCGCAGATGGGGAGAGTCTACTTGGCGCACTTCCCCTTGCTCCCATCTCCCGGAGACACACGCCCCACACAGGTTGCTATGGAGAGTGATTGATTTTGATGACATGTAGGGAAAGGGATGCCAAGAAGAAAGGTGCGAGGAAAAGAACAAGGCACGCTGAGAAGGGAGTCAAAATGAAGAAAGAAAAGCACAAAGACTCAGCTCAAGAAAAAGAAGGCTGTGAGAAGAAAGTAAATTACAGGAGGTTAAGGATTTAAGAGGTTCAATGTTAAAAACCAGTATCAGCCCTTCCTTGCCTCAGTCTTAGTCGCTGATTCTTTATAGGACTCCAGTTACCTGCAGGCTGCCTTATCCCCTTCCAGAACCAATTAGATGACAGCAGGTAAGTACCTCAATAGCTTAGGACCTACATTCCCAAAAAGTTAATTCTTTTTCTGTTTATTTGTGCCTGTTTTATAGGGAGGCCAGGTCCTATAAAGACCTCACCTGTCCAGGTCTCTGGACAATGAGGTTGTATTACTTTTCTGCTGACCCAGCTTCCCCAGTGCCGACCCTACTCCTTTCCTTCACCTTAACATGGAATTCCTAAAATGGCCCAGGTTCTTCCAGCCACACTCACCATCTCTCAGATCCAAAGCCATGGCCTACTTCACAGAAGGAGTCTGTCGCTCCCCTTGTCCGACTTAGTCTCTGATAATTAAAACTCTCTAGGGAAACTCTGGATGGATTGCCATCCCTCCCTGCATGCAGCGCACCTGACATCTCACTGAGGGCAAACCCTGACATCCCACTGAGGGCAAATTTTGGAAAAGGTTGGCCACTTACATTCATGACTCTATCGAGGCGACGCCGAAGGATCCGCACCCAGTAGGCGTGTCCGGAATACCTGGCCATGTAGGGCTCCAGGTGTGGCCATTTCTTGCTTAACTCACAGTTCACGAGGGCCAGTTCACTGTTGAACAACATGTAGAGGTCCACCGCCTTCTTGTCATACGTTCGCTTTATAGCCTAAGGAAGAAGAGGAAGAAGTGGAAGACATGCCCCAGGGATGCTGGCTCCCTCCAGTTCCCTCCACTTCCTCATCCTAGAGGAAAGCTACACTTCTACTGTGGGAGTCACACCCCTTAGTGATCTTGAAACTAAGGCAACAGAGGAATAAAAGTGCCACTGGCAACTTAGGACATGGGAGAAAGCATGGATGGAGGTAAGATGGGAAGCATCAGGAGGAACTAAAGCAAAGCAAAAGAGAACCAGGGGTCGAGGGAGTGGCCGGGGGAGCCAGCACCTCACGGGTTGCAAGCCTGTGGAAAGTGTCCAGCAGTAGCACTCCATGCTCCACATCGCGGACTAACTCAAAGGCTGAGGTGATCAAATTCTGAGTCATCACCTCCAGGTCCTTGACTCCAGCGCGGAATCTGTGCCGTTAGAGAAGTACGTTGAAATATGAGTGCCCTCACCTGTCCCTAAGGACATCCCCGTAGAGGAATAATGTGTGTTATTATGTACTGAGGACTTCCTAGGGGCCAGGCACTTGACTGAGTGCTTCGCATACATTCGTTCATTTAATCTTCAGAACAACGCAATGAGATAGGTTCTATTACCAATCTTATTTTATAGATGAGGAAACTGAGGTGCAGACTAGTGGAGTGCTTGGTCCAAGTCATGTATCTAGTATATGACAGGACCAGGGTTCAAATCCTGAAAGTCTAACTCAGGAAGTCTGAATCCAACCAGCCACCTCCTTCTCTTTCACTCTCCACTGGCCCTCCCCACCCCTGATTCTGTCCAAGTCCTTTATATACTCTTGCCACTCCACGCTGTTCCTTTCCTGCCCCCGGTCCCTGCTCCACCCCTGATCCTCTCACCTATTGTAGTCTTCATGCCAAGACGTGTTCTTGACGTCCAGGATGCCCCCTCGAACAGCTCGCAGCACGTGCAGATTTTTATGAAAGATGTCCTCAATCTCCAGCAAGTTCCGTGTTATCTGTGGCCCCTGAGCGCCAAAGAAGCAAGGAAGGGGACCTTGCTTGCCATCTTCCCAGCGGGCAAAGTGGTACTGACAGTCACATACCTGAAAAGAACTCAGTGTGAGGGCTCCTGTTTCCACTTCTGAACTTGAAAGTCCTGAGCTCTTTGGTTTAACTTAAAATCTCTAAAACCCGGGGAGGACCAGCCAGATGCAGGGGGCTAAATGGGATGAATCTGAGTGAAATATGAGCTATGAGGGCAGTAATAACAGGCAAAAATATGAAAGGAGCGGCAAAGAGGTATGTTCTATGTTTGGTCTCTTAATAGGAGCGTCTGCCCCATCTCCGCAGCTCCCAGATGGGGACTCTGGAGGGTCTGCTGTCAGCTTTGATCCTCCATCCCTGCCAGTCTTCCCACCTCAATAAGATCCTTGCAGCGCTGCACAAAGGCATCGACCTGAGCAAATATGCTGGTCTGGTCCAGGACCCAGCCCCGGTTGGAGAACCTGTGTTAGGAGAAAGATTAACTAAATCAAAAAGTGGGAATACTAGGTATCGAGCTGCCTATGCAAAGCCAGAACCCTGAGTCCTGGGTTCCAGGAGAGCCTTAGAAAGTGAGACCCCCAGAAGTTTCCCTGAAGCCTGAGGGAAGAAACTCAAGGTGAGAAGAACCAAAGAGGAGACATAGCGTCTAAGCTCTGGGTTCATACATAATAGAATTTTAGACTTTGGGGCCAAGATAGGAGGAAAAGACCAGGAAGGACCCCTGGTATCAGTCAGAGGTCATCAGAGTAAGGAGACCTAAGGCTAGGAGCTAGAGTATCTGTCCAGAGAGAGAACTTGGCCCAATGTAGAAACTCCTAGATCTAAAAAAATACAGTCCATAGGTTTAACAGAAAAAGAAGCAGAGCTCAGGTTAAAGGAGTCAGTGAGAGCCTCTCCTCTAAGGAATGGCAGGGTAGACTACCAGGGACGTTAGGGGAGACGTGTCGTACTGGGTATGCATCTGCACGGCCCGCAGGTAATGATCTTTCCAGGCATGACAACAGGAAATGCAGCCTTGTAGATCCTCCTTGCTGGATGTGACATAGCCCTCAAAGATTCGGTCCAGAGAGATGGCATGGCAGCATAAGCGGATGATCTCATTGCTCATCTACAGAAGCCATCCCAACAGCCTCAATCCATACCCTTATTGATACCCAGCCCCTTCTCAGAATCTCCCTGACACACCTCAGGTCTCTGCCTCCTACTCCTTCATTTGACTCCTGTCACCCACCTCCGTCCACCTCCACCTCCTTGTCCTAGGTGGCCCCTTACCCTGCCTCAGCACCGGCTCTGCAGCTGCACTTCCCATCGAGCTCTCAGCTCCGCCTCTTCTCCCACTCTTTGGCTGTTACCCCAAATAAAATGCACCAGCCCCTGCTCCTCAAGATTCAGTGTCCCTTCCTAAACCCCCGCCCATTTCAATGTCCATCCTCGGAAATGAGAAAAATGGTGTCTTCCCCTCTCCGTACACCTCAGCCTGAGCGTCTGCCATCCTGCCTCCTTCCCCATGCTCTATCAACTCTTCTTCTCAAAGCCCCTCTTCCTGCCTGAGTGCCTTCCCTCTGGAGACAAAGTCCAGCGCAGCACCACCTCAGAGCACAGCTAAAGCTGACGATGCAAGTACCTGAAGGGCAATCCTCACTCCCTTTTCACCTGCAGAGCTTCTGCTAAGTGAATTCCAACTTCAAAAAATCTGAGGTCTGTCAACTTGACCACCCTCTTAGACTCCTCTGCCTTACCCTCTGCCCACACGCACCTTTCGGAAGAGGGAGGTCAGTCTCTCCCGAGTGTTGTAGTGGGGAGAGTTGACCCAGATGATGCGGATGAGACTGATCAATTTAGGTAGCTTACTAGAGATGTCCTTAGGCCTTGTGAAAGCCAATTCCTGGTAAGGTTCCTTCAGGATTGACAAAAAGGTCAGGTTTGACTGTGCTTGAAGAGAGCCATCCTGGCAGGAAAGAAAACCAGGAGCAGATTTATCCACCGGAAAGATGTGGCTCAAAGCTAGTACTTTTTTATCCATCTTGAATCCCATCCTGACTTGCTTCTGGTAGGAAGCTTCCCTAATTCACCCCACCTCCTTAGAACCATTTCAGATCTCTGTGACCCCTCAGGCCAGAGTTTGCGCATGCCAACTTGTGTTCGTTTACAAGTTTCTATGAAAGTGTTTTCATGTCTTTTCTCATGTGTGAGTCTCATCTCCCCCACTAGACTGGGAACTCCCCAAATTCACGTATGTGTCTATTCCTCTATTTTTCTCCAGTTGGATTCACAACTCTGCACTAAGTGGGTACTGGATAGTTGTTGATCACATGACTAGACCTTACTCCCACTCATTCCCAGATTTTCCATCCGATCCTCTTCACTGCCCTGTTCTCATCCAGCGTTTTAGACTTTTCCACCGATCTGTGGTTCAAGGCCCTTAATTACTGAGCTTAACATTTCCCCTTCACTAGGAAGAGAAGTGTTCCATCTCTGTATTCTACAGATCACTCTCATCTTCTCTGTGTCCAGGAACTCACACCATCAGCATGCCATACTACATCAAACTTAGACACAAGTGTTAATTTTGTAACTTTCTTGACTGAACCACATGGGTTTGTCTTTGATCCCATGCTATCTAGTATTTCTATTTTGTGCTAAGTAAATCTTGTCTTCTCAGCTGGAATGTAGCGGTTGGAGTCACAGATGGTGCTCAACATATATGTGTTGATTAACTGGATGCATCTCTCCCTAATTAAACTACAAGTTCCTTAGGAACCCTGTATTCTACTACTTTCATACTCTCCCACAAGCTCAAGTCCAAACACTGTAGTGGCTCAATCTGTGCTGTTGATAGTGACAGTGGTTCCCTCTTCTTAGCCCCCTACATTGTCCCAACTATTGCCCACTTTCTGCTAAACTTCCATCTGTTGATCTGCTCACAAACCTGGATTTGCTGGGCGAGCTTCATAAAAGGTGCCAAGTAGGATGACTTGGCAAGGTGCAGAATGTTCTCAATATGTTTCACTCCTTGCTTCACCAGCTGTTTACTGATCCCAGACAGGTCCATACATCGGTTGCGCCAGAACTCAATCTCCTCCAGAGGACCTAAACTTTCTCCTGTCTCCACTGTCTCCTGGGCACCGAGCACCTCCTTTATCTGTCGGGTCCAGTGGATCATGGAGGCTGCCGGGGAGAGTGCAAAACTTCTTGCATGTCTTTACACTGCTCCCCGTCTGTCCTTCCCTCCCCCCACACAGCCCTCCTAACCCAACTCCCTTCTCAGCCTCTGGGCTGCCCCCTTTCCTCTTTGCCGGGATTCCCGTGAGACACTGGCAGTGCCAACCACTCACTCTCTAGTCGCTGCACCAACTCCTTGTCCTTCACCACCACCTCAGGCTTCATGTTCATGGCCTCCGCGGGGATGTAGAGAACCGTGTGGCCCTCCAGTTTGTACCGAGTGTCTAAAGAAAGGAAAGGTCCATGGAAGTTCACAGAAGGGGGATGAGTTTTTGCCACAGCAGTTCCAATAGTGGTTGATGATCGGGGCCCAGGAAGTATATGCACTCCAGGAGGGCAGGCAGGAGAAGCTATGACTTGGATTCTTTTTTTGTTGTCAAGAGGAAAAATGACAGAAGGCAAGAGAGAAACCTCATGACGGTAGAACCAGCAACTGTCTGACATAGAATAAGGTCAAAGATTTGTACCGTGCCCTCAACACTCTCTACCATGATACATGCAAGCCCCTCTAGGGCCCCACCACCGCCTACACTTCCCCTTACTCCGCTTGTACTCTTAGAAATTTCCAACTTGAACAGGTCTGGCCAATCAGTTCAGTAGGAGAAAATTGTATCTGCATTCGAAGGCAGATTCTGCACCTCGTTCCACTCAGTCAGCAAACAAACACTCCAGGCTGGGCAATGCAGACACTGAGGAGGAATCGCCCATCTGCCCCACTAGTGTGGGGGGCATTAAGGGAAAACCTTCCTGCTCACCTGTCAGACAGGCCAAGAACCTGTGCAGCTGAGAAGCAAAATGGTTTCGAATGCTCTCAGGCCAAGTGGTATTTGTAAAGATCTGAGGGGCGAAGACCCCACTGAGCAGGCGAAGCAGGGCTGGGATGTAGGCACCCCGCACTGTCCCAAACTGCACAGTTGTCTGAAAGTTCTCTGGAGTGATGGGAACTGGTGCATGGCGGATGAAGTAGACAATCTGGTTCTGGGTCTGCATGAAAGACAGAAAGTAGATCAGTTCAGTCTCCAGGCCCAGTTATGAGACCCAAAGAAATCTGAGAACCCAAGCAGGAAAGACTGGCTCAGGTGGGAGCTGAGTTCTTTGTCACATTCCCTTAGTGTATCCTGATCATTCTGCAAAGGTAAGTGCCATGAGGCTCTTCCCATTCTTTTCAGCGACATAATAGATCCCATATGCAGAGATGAGGGGAAGAAATGTAGGGAGCATGCCTTGAGCGTAGGGACTGTATATTTTGTCCAGCTTGGCTCCAGAGCCTAGCACAGTGCCTGCACATAATAGATGCTCAATAAATGTTGGATGGATGAATGGATGATGGATGGAATGGATGAAGCACTTCAGTTATAGGGAAAGCAGAAAGGAGAAGGGCTGGAAGTAAGAGACAACTGTCCAGGGTTTCCCATTTAGGTTGTATATACTTATACTCTTTCCCTAATTTTAATTTACTGGTGAGTTTTTGTTGTTGTTTACATTCAGAAATGTGTAACTTTTGTGTAGTTAAATCTAAGACTTTTTAAATTTAAAGTTTCTGACTCCTACATGCTTGGAAAGGCCATTCCCAACCTAAAATCAAATTCACGTCTTTTTTCTTTAGTATTTTTGTAACTACTTTTTACAATTTATCTCATTTTAAAAACTGAAAATAAAGCACAAATAAGAAATTAATAATCATCCATTTTCCCACCACCCAGGATTAAATCTTGGCATTTTGTGTCCATTTTTTAAAAATACTAACAACTATTATTTTTGATAAAATGATACATGTTATTGTAAATCCTTGAAACAATGTAGAAAAGTATAGAGATGGAAGTAAAAATATCCCACCACCCAGAAATTATTGTCATTAACCTTAGAGAAAACATTATTCCAGACATCTTTCTATAGATATATAAATACATTTAAGTAGTTCTTTTAAAATAGGACCATGTTATTTTTAATTAAAAGTAATAAATTTAATTTTACTTGAAGCTAATAGAAATAAAAAATTACAGTGAGTATAAAGGAATTGTGGAGTTTTAAATGTTTCTTCACCCATTTTTTTCACTCAGAACATTTTTAATAATGCACATTTTAAAAAAGTATTCATCTTACAAATTGTTCTGCAATCCAAAGATGAGTGAAGATCCCTTTCTAAGGTTCTAAATAAGAGAGATTATTAAAAATAAATAAATAAGAGGTTAGTTTTATCACTACGTTTCAATTTTAACTTCTATTGAAAGATAAGATATTGAAAGACAAGGGCATTAATGTTCTCGTACTCCTTTCTCATTTCCCCACAACCTCCTAATTTTTGTTACAGCGTTTTTCCATTGTCCAGGTTTGTAACATTCACATTCTACAGCATCATTATAATTCCCATGGTTGTTTATTTAAATGAGCTGAATGTTCATAGACTGTGTCTATTCCTGAGATCTTCATTTGATTCATTTCTTCTTCTTATTTTTTTTTCGGACATGTAATAAGTTTATTTACAAAGATATTCAGTATGCTATATGACTTCAACAGAGTTTGATCCATTTTACAGAGGCTGGTCTTCTTAAAATGCTCTTCTTATCTGTTTCATGGATGAACTTAAACATCCTTATTTCTTAAGCAGCTGGTGTCACGGTGCAGCACATCCAGATCCAAAGTACAAAGTCAACATAATTAATAACTACCACTTATTTTCCACTGAAAATGGCAAATTCTTCCTGGGCCCTCCTCATAGTAACTCCTACAGACCACAGAAGTGGTGAATTCAGATGCTCTGCCCCAACGTGGTGCTGTTGGAGGTTCTGTAAAAGGCGCAGAGACCAAGGGCAGAAGAATTGATGGCACCAACTCCTGCTTTTGTGACCTTGTTTCCCTGTCTGATTCATTTCTTATATATATATTTTATTTCTGTTGTTGTTGCTGAGAATATATACAGCAGAACATACACCAATTCAACAATTTTTTCTACATGTACAATTCGGTGACATTGATAACACTCTTCAAGTTGTGCCATCATTCTCACCCTCCTTTTCCAAATTGTTCCTCCTCCATTAACATAAACTCACTTACTGCTCCCTAAGGTTCCTATCTAATCTTTTGAGTTGCTGTTGTCAATTTAATCCCATACAGATCTTAAAAGAACACAATGCTCAAGGAATACATTCTTTATTAGTTAAGCTGAACTACTGTTTGGTTTTAAGAAGACTTCAGGGGATATTTTTGGTTTAAGGTTTAAAGATTATCTCAGGGCAATAGTTCAGGGGTTCATCCAGCCTCCATGGCTCCAGAAAGTCTAGATTCCAAGATAATTTGAAGTTCTGTTCTACATTTTTACCCCTTTTGATCAGGATTCGTCAATAGAATCTTTTATCAAAATGTTAAGTAATGGTAGCCGGCACCATCCAGTTCTTCTGGTCTCATGGCAAAGGAGGCAGTTGTTCATGGAGGCAATTAGCCACAGATTTCATTTCATCCTCCTATTCCTGACTCTCCTTCTTCCTCTGTTGCTGCAAGCAAATAGAGACCAATTGTACATTGGAGTCTGATTCATTTCTTGATTGATGGGTTTCAGTTGATGTTGTTATTTTTGGTCTTGTGTTTTAAAAGTAGGGTTCTTCCAAGATTGAAATGACTGCCTATTTGTTGCCTTTACACTTGACAACATCTTGGCTGAGAATAATAATTATGGTCACACTGTCTTTCCCAGTGGACTCTAAATATGATTTCACTGAGAGTTCAGAGAAGTATGAGACCAGCCTGATGTTTACCCTTGTAAGCAATTTGCTTTTTCTGACTAGAGGACTGATGAATTTTTTCCCAATTTTTTATTTTGGGAAAAAATTCAAATCCATAGAAAAGTTGCAATAAAAGTACAATGTACAACGACGTACCCTTCATCTAGATTCACTAATTGTTAACATTTTGCCACAATTGCTTTAATCTCTCTCTATCTATCCATAGGCTGAACCATTTCAGAGTTTGTTGCAGACATCATGTTGTTGTTGTTAGGTGCTGTCTTAGGGTGGGGTTCTCTAGAGATGCAAAACCAGTAAAGTATATAAATATATATATATAGAAAGGGATTAAATCAAGGAAATGGCTCACGCGGTTGTACAGGCTGGAACGTGGGTCAGGCTGGAGGCTTTCCCTAATTCACTTAGCCACAGGGGCTGGTGAACCCAAGATCAGACAGACAGGGCTCTTGTTCACAGGCTGTGATGACCAACGAATCCCAAGATCAGCAGGCAAGACAGCAGGTTAGCTGCCAGCTCAAGTTCCAAGAACCAGAGTTCAGACGAACGGGAGCCAGCTGCAGGATGCTGAGTGAGCAAAAGCCTGCAAGCCTTGCCAGAAAGTCTACTTATATTCAATGCAGGCCACAACCCCAAGGAAACACCCTTTCAACTAATTGGCTACTCACAGCAGATCCCATCATGGAGGTGATCACATTACATCAAATCTCATCATGGAAGTGTTTGCATCATCATACAACTGCCAAACTATATCATAACTGCCAAACTACCGAGAATCATGGCCCATTCAAGCTGACACACACAGGTGCCATCAAGTCATAGTGGAATCAAGCTCTGACTCATAGGGATCTTATATGTAGCAAAACGAAACATTGCCTGGTCCTGCACCATCTTCAAGATCATTGGTATGTTTGAGTCCATTATCTGGCTATTGTGTCAATCCATCTCAGTGGGGACTTCCTTCGTTTTTGCTGACCCTCTACTTCACCAAACATAATGTACTTTTCAAGTGATTAGTCTTTCCTGATGATATGTCCAAAGTAAGTAAGCCAAAGTCTCACCATCCTTACTTCTAAGGAGCATTCTAGTTGTATTTCTTCTAAGACTGATTGTTCACTCTTCTGGCAGTCCATCCTATATTAAATATTCTTCACCAATATCATGATACTACACCCTTAAATACTTCAGCATATATCTCCTAACAAAATAAGATATTCTCCAACACAACCACATTGTAATTATCATACTCAGAAATTTAATACTTTACATAATTTAGTCTATTGTTCAATTTTTTCCAGTTGTCCAAATAATGTCCTTTACAGCTTTTTTTTTTTTTTTTGTCATCTAGGAGTAAATCCAAGATCACACATGGCCATGTCCCCTTAAACCAAAAAAAAAAAAAAAAAAAAAACCAAACCCATTGCCACAGAGTCAACATGTCCCCTTAATCTCCTTTAATTTAGAGCAGTTCTCTAGCTCTCTTTCTCTCTCTCTCTCACACAGCATTGCTATTTCTAATTAGTCTAGGCCAGTTGCTTTCCAAAATGTCCTTCCATTTTGGATTTGTCTGATTGTTTCCTCATGATTAGATGCAAGTTAAATATTCTTGGCAGGAATACTACATGTGATGTTTTGAAAGAATTAATTTCCTTAATTCAGTAGTTTAACCAAAATGTGTATTGATGTTAAACATTGTATAACATATTTTGCTGGAATATGATGTGTCCTTTCAATTCCCAAAATCAGTTCCTTCTTCATTTCAGGGAAATTCTTTGTACTTTATTTTCAAGTTTATATTATTTTCTTTTTGGGGTGGGTCTCTATACTAAATCGTCTATGTCTGTTTTTCGTATCTATTAGCTTCTCTCTAACTGTGTTAATGTCTTTGGTTTTTTCCTTCTGCATACATTGTGATTATCTCAAGCCCCGTCTTCTATATCAATGATCAAATTTTCAGTGATAGCTGTTCAGTTCCTTGCTGTTTTAAATCTACTAGTTTTGTAATATACTGCTTTATTTTCTTTACTCTACAATCTCCCTTTTATCTCAAGTCTTATCATTGTTCAGCATTTAAAAAAAATTAAATTTGTTTCCTATTACGTTGTACTCTAGCATGATGCTGTTGTGAGGAATTTCCTTCTGTTCATTCAGTTATGTTTTCCTCTTTTGCATGCTTTGTTCTTTTTTTTTTCTTGATGTAATATGCTTGCAGTTGTCATGCAATTTCTTTTCATTTTGTTCCTGCTTTGCGGCTCTGTGAATTCATCCTTTTTGTTCTGATGCAGTATGGGTGACTCCTGGACATCCCACTGTGAGAGACCAGTTTATTTTCCCCTCAAAGTCAAAGTGAAAAGGTTGGGTATTTTATGTTTTATTCAGTTTTCTCTAGGCTAAGAATGAGGGATGGGCAGGTGGGTAAGACTATGTTGAGGCAGTGTAAAATCTCCGTTATAATACCTAGGCTCTTTTCTCTCTTCCGAGATTTTGTTAAATGCTCTACAGTATATAAGACTCGGTTCATATATCTGTAGGCGCACCAGTCTTGTCGGGTGATGGTTCCCTTGATTCAGTGTATATAAGCCTTTCACTGATCATTCACTTTGAGAAAATTTATTAGATAAAATTATGTTTGTTTCCTTGTTTTACTATTGTTTTTGTTTTTTTCTATTTTTTGCTCATTTTATCAGATATTCAACGGTAATAATTCTTTAAGGAAGTTTCAACTGGCCATCTTAATTCAGAAGGATACAATTAAGTCTGTAATCTACTTAGAATGTTTTCCAGCATGCTAAATGGATTTTTTCCCTATGGAAAAATACTTCGTTTTCCATATGCTTCTCAATTTTATTCATTCAATAATCATCCTTCCCCACAGATTTTTAAATGTCATGTTTTGTAGAAAATGCTTACATGTATGTTTTTGTACTTTCTATTTGGTTCTTTATAATGTGTATTCCTGCCCCAGTACCATTCTGTCTTAATCACTGTAGGGTAATAAAAGAGTTTCATACTGACAAGTCTCCTCCATTATTTTCCTTCTTCATCATTTTCTTTGCCATTTTTAGGCATTTCTCTGGATATATTTTAAATCCTTTACACAAGGGATTTAGGGTCTGTGGCATGTGGGCACTTTGACTCAAGTTTCATTAAAATGATACTTTTTGTTTAAAGGAACTGATCTTTGTAATATTAAGATTCCTGCCCAGAAACTGGTTCACCATTTATTCAAATATTTTCTCATGGCCTGCAAGTTGTTCTCCTTCATATAAATCCTGCATATTTTTTGCAAATTTCTGTCCCTTTTGCAAATGAAATCTTTTTTTTTTTAATTATGTTTTACAGATTATTATTGGAAAAAAAATAGCCTGTTTTTGCTGCTGTTTAATATGGAACGCCTCACAAACTGTGTCACTGTTGGGCCATGCGAACCTTATTAGCATTCCAATTTCTGTGTATGTGCTGCCAATAAGAGCAAAGCAACTGCCTTTTTCTTTTCCAACATTTTATTTCAAAATTTTCAAACAGACAGAGAAGTGAAAAGAATTTTACAATATTCACCTGTAAACCACCACTCAGATTCTACCATTAACAACTTACTATATAGCCGTCTTTTAATTCCCTTCCTGCCCTTGGTTTACCCTTCTCTACTGTATTCTCCAGACTCCCTGGGTGGCAGAAGAGTTAAGAAACTCAGCTGCTAACCAAAATGTTGGAGGTTTGAGTCCACTCAGAGGCACCTTGGAAGAAAGCCCTGGCAATCTACTTCCAAACAATCAGCCAATGAACACCCTACAGGGCACAGCTCTACTCTGACACACATGGGGTTCGCCATGAGTTGGAATCATCTCAATGGCAACTTGTGGTAATTGTAATGTATCCTCCACGATGTTGAAATACTTATCTATTTAAAGCATAAAAGTCTTCAATAGCCCCCTCTGGGACAGAGGCCAGACTCTTAAGCAGAACATACAAGGCCCTTTACAAGCCGACCATGACTTAACTTTTCAGTATCATTTCCCATTATTCCTCTTTTCATTGTATGTAAGTGTTTTTTACCAGAACAGTTCTTACCCAGCCTTGACGAAACCCTACTTACCCTTCATCCCTGCTCAGATGTCTCCTCTACCATCAAAACTTCAGAACTCCACTGGCTACATTAGCTGCTCCCATAAAGCTCTGCCCATGCATCACAGTATATTGTAAATATATTTGTTTATATGCCTGTTTCCCACTAGACTGAGATCATAAAAAGCAAAACAATATATTATCATTCTCTGTATCTTTGCTGCCACGTAGGGTGCCTGATACACTGTGGGACTCAGCAGGCCTTGAGGACAGGAGGTAACAAGTCTTGAGGATGACAGAAATGCACACAACCCTCAGCTCCCTGGGAGACCGCCTTTGAGTCTGGGAGAGTGGAGTACCCACCTGCACAGGCATGCCCATATCTAACTTCAGCCCAAAACAAGGGTCAATATAAATGGTGAGGATGGGCTCTGAGGGGTCCTGGGCAAAGTGTTCCAGAATGGCATCATGCTCCTCTGTCCACGTGGCGTCCGCCAATCCTGTCAGTGCAGTTCGAGAGACGAAAAGGGGCTTCTACAGAAGGAGAGCAGACAAAGAGCCAAAGCAGTTACGGCTGTTAGGATGAGTCACTGCTCCCACCCACGATCTCGCATGTGAGGACATGGGAGATGAGAGGAGTAGCCAGACAGGTTCAGGATGGTGAAGAGAAAGCTAAGTAGGAACTGACTGATAGGCTTCAAGCTTTTGAAGGAACAACACAATAAGATTCTCCTGGCTCTAAGAGTTAAAAAAAAAAAAGACTGGATCATAGAGGGAAATTATGAGTATTATCTTCCCAAGACATTTCATTTATGCCTGTGGTTGTAAACATGGATTTTCAGGCAATCTTCAACATCAGATCGATTAGATGGAAAATTAATTCTAACTGGTGGCTAAAAAAATTAATCTGTAGACCTCTACTAAATAACTTAAGGACACTGGAAGATATAGCTCAGTGAACCTGAGAAGTCACACTGTCCTTCCCTCACTACTGGAAGATGAGAAGGAATCTCTTACTGAAAGTTCTCAGGTCAAGCAAATAATAACAGACGATGATCTAAAATCTTTCCTATATAAAGACATAGATGAACCAATGGGAAAACCACTAAGACTCCAATAAATAAAGGGACGAAAGGATATGAATACACACGTCATGTCGTAAAAAAAGAGAAAATTCAAACGTGAAAAAATGTCCAATTTCACTTGAAATCAAAAAATGTACATACAAATAACAAAAAGAAGCCATTTATTGCCTATAATTTTTTTAAGTCCTTGCTAAACTGGTAACACCCAGTCCTGGAAAGGGCTTGTTGCTAGTGAGAATATAAAACGTACAATCCATTTGGAAAGCAACTTGGCATTATGTATCAAAAGCATTAGAAATGTTCGTTACCCTTGGATTCAATAACTCCATGTATAGGAATCTATCTTAAAACGTTAGTTTTATTTATAATATTCATCACAGCATTACTCTACCAAAAACCAAACTCAAATCTGTTGTCACTGACACGATTCTGACTCATAGCAACCCTATAGGACAGAGCAGAATTGCCTCCTAGGGTTTCCAAGGCTGTAAATCCTTATGGAAGCAGAGTGGTTGGTGGGTTCGAACCACTGACCCTCTGGCTAGCAGCCAAGCACTTAACCATTGCACCACCTGGGTTCCTTTATGTATTATTATAGCAGTGAAAAATTAGAAATGGCAAAATGTCCAAGAATAATGGTTTAACTATGATACATAGATCCCGTAGAACACCAGACAGCCATTAAACACTGTGATAAAATGTTTTGTGAAAAAGCTTAATACAAAATTGTAACATATGGTTCAGTTATCATTACATATAATCATATATATGTATATATATATATATTTATATATGTATATATATAAATATATATATATAAACAACTCCCAAACCTATGAACTGAAAGACATTTATCAAAATATTAATATTGGCTGTGTCTGGGTGGTAATGCAATGAGTTTTATTTTCCTTTCCTCATTTTACTTTTATGTCTCTTCCAATTTTTCTTTAATGAGTAGTTATTACTTTTCTCTTCCTCCCCTCCTTTTTTTTTTTAATGTGAAAGTCACAGCTCTACTCTTCCAACCCAGGTAACTGTGGGGATGGCTAGGCTCTGATGCAACTTGGAAGGTATAGGGGTCATCTAGTGCCAATTTCTCGAGGCGGTTTCTATAAAATTTTCAGCCAAAAGAGAGAGATGAAAGAAAGGACGAAAGTGAATTTCTGAGAAATTAGTATCCAGTTAGGAAAATAGCTGCAAACTTGTTCAACTTGTTCAGATATTCACCAATACAACTGACAAAGCTTGTTGCAGTTTGACCTAAGGGAAGGGAGGGACAGCTGGGAGACCTGTTCCTCATTTAAACCTCTCCTCTCCTAGAGGGGCAAGGGCCTGGGTAACTTTGTCCTTTACTCAATGAACTAGACTGTTAGTGAGCAGGCTACCAGTAGAGAGTAAAGTAGAAGGAAGTGACAAATTAGAGAGAATTCCTCGCATACCATTCTACAACTTATCCTTTGATTCACCAGTTGTTGGGAAGGAATATTTCTCAGTGAACACCCAAACCTACCACATCCCCCTCAGCAGCGTCTAATTCTTGTTTTGGTTCTTCAGGTTCCTCAGACACTGTCTCTGGGAAGAATAAAGACACAAAATTAAAAGCGTTCCTCAAAAAGTTCAACATAGAGTTACCCTATAACCCAGCAATTCCACTCCCAGGTATACACCCAAGAGAAGTGAAAATAGGTGTTCAAACAAAAACTTGTACATGAATGTTCATAGCAGCATTATTCATAATAGCCAAAAAGTGGAAACAACCCAAATGTCCATCAACTGATGAATGGATAAAAAAAATGTCATATGTCCACGCAGTGGAATATTATTTAGCCATAAAAAGGAATGAAGTATTGATACATGTTGTGACATAGATGAACCTTGAAAACATTATACTAAGTGAAAGAAGTCAGTCACAAAAGACCACATACCATACGATTCCATTTATATGAAATGTGCAGAACAGGCAAATCCATGGAGACAGAAAGTAGATTAGTGGTTGCCTAGGGCTGAGGGTGTTGAGGGGAAAAGGGGAGTGACTGCTAGTGGGTATGTAGTTTCTTTCTGGGATGATGAAAATGTTTCGGAATTAGAAGCGGTGATGGCTGTACGGCTTTTCGAATACACTAAAAACTCACTGAATTATATACTTTAAATGAGTGAATTTTACAGTAAGTGAATTATATCTCAATTTTTTTTGAAAAACTGACTGGAAGAAAAAAATGAAGCAGTTAGTACTAAGGTTATTCTAGGCATTCAGACTCTGGTCTCCATTCTTCCTCCAATCCTCTTGGCACATGGAGAAATTGAGGCCCACAAGAACTGGCCCTTCTCCAAAGAACTTAGCTGCTGGGAACTCATTTCTGCTACATCCACTGTGGACTCTATAAAACCCAGGAGGGTCTGTTTCTCTCCCTCCTGATCTGCTGCTCACACAGGAGACTGGAGTAAAACTAGTAGACTTCCCATCCCCCATGGCCTGAAGAGAGGAAGGAACAAATGAGATTGAACCAAAAGACCTTGGGGAACAGGTAGGAAAAAGAAGAGGGGAGCGAGGCAAAGAAATTGAGGAAGGAAATCATAAAAAGATGGGTGGGCAAAGAGATGTAATAGTCAATTCCAGGGCTTAGCGGTAAAAGAGATCCAACTCTCTTGGGAAAACTGCTGGCATTCAAGATTTAGACAGGAACTAGGCCAGGGGAGGGAGGAGGAAGACTGAGATAATTCAAGACTAAACTAGTTTTGTCTTCTAAAGACAATTTACATGAAGTCTAAAAACATGCAGTAAGATACTAGTATATGGTATTTATGGTATTTATATATATATATATATTTATATATATATATGGTATTTATGCATGTAGTAAAAATATAAAAACAAGTTTAAGAATGATAAATGCCAGCTTCAGGATAGTGGTGACCTCTGGATAGGGAGACAAGGGATTGGGGGGCCAGAGGGATTCACTTGTCATGATTTATTTCTTACATTGGGTGGTGGATACATGGGCATTCATTATATTATGTTATTCTTCATAGTTTTCTGTTTTACCTGAAATACAGGTCTACAATCCCTTATCCAAAACCCCTGGGGTCAGGAATATTTCAGAATTTAGAGTTGTAATACAGTATATACAGTACATGGAGTCCCTGGGTGTTGCAAATTGCTCAGCTGCTAACCAAAAGATTGGAGGTTTGAGTCCACTCAGAGATACCTCTAAAGAAAAGCCTGGTATCTACTTTCAAAAAACCAGCCATTCCAGATTTACTGGCCTAAAGGAGACTGGAGAAACCCCGAGAGTAAGGCCCCCAGACACCCTTTTAGCTCAGTGGTGAAGTTACCTCTGAGGTTCACTCTTCAGCCTGGGAGTGGACAGCCCTGTAAAACCAAATGAGACTAACGAGGTACAGGAGTCCAGTGACAAGGGCTGGAAAGCAGAAGGCGACAAGGAAGCTGGTGATAAGGAACCCAAGGTTGAGTAAGGATATTGTTGATGTGTTGTGAGATTGTTAACCATTGTCATAGGGCAACATTTGTAGTAACTGTTAAATGAGAAACTCTTTTGTTCTGTAAGCCTTCATCTTAAGTGAGAATAACAGCACAATTGGAAGAGCGTAGTCAATGTCACTGAACTGTGCATGTAGACATTTTTGAAATGGTGTATCTTTGGCTATGTGTATTTTCACCAAAAAAAAAAAAGAGTTTGAGAAGTTAGAGGGTTGATATGTTGTGGGGTTGTTAACCAATGTCATAAAACAACATGTGTACTTCCGTTTCATGAGAAACTATTTGTTCTGTAAGCCTTCACCTGAAGTACAATAAAAAAATAAAATAAAATAAAAAAAACCCAGCCATTGAAAACCCTACAGAGCACAGTTCTACTCTGACACACGTGGGGTTGCCATGAGTCAGAATCAACTGCCGGTAACGGGTAGATACAATATATAATATATTATAATCCATATATACTCCTTCTTGCTCTGTTCTCCCCCCACCCTTGGGCTCTAGAACAGCACTCCACAATAAACTTTTACTATTATTAGTATTTCTGCAATAAAGCATATGAATATTTATAGTAAGTAGCTTAAATGGACTATAAATACCTTTATGTCAATTTAGGTTAGGTTTTACTATCAAATATGTTTGGATGCCAAACTTTGGAAGAAAACCTTTAGTTGTTAGAGCTGTTTCAAATTCCAGATAAGGGATTATGAACCTGTACTACTTTTTTTTTTTTAACAGGAATTGAGAAGTACTTAAGGAAGCAAGATGTCAGTACAGGAACTCAAATGGTGTTTGCTCTCTAACCTACAGTACTTCACCAAAAGGTGTTTTAGGCCCCTCTGGCTTCAAAAGAACAGGTCTCAGTCCCTCCCCAGTTCCAAAGATTACAGAAAATGTTAGTTTCAAGGCCACCTTGTTGATTAAAGGTCAGCTGGAGGGCAGCATATCAAACAATAATAAGGCTCAGAGCTGGGGGAGTTAGAGATGTTGGTGTTTGGAGGCCAATGTGTTCATTTTGAAGACTCCTCCCTTCCTTCCCAGAGGATTCTCCAAGCCATACCTCACTGCCTTCCCCCCTTCCTCCCCACTTCCAGCTTCTAGGAACTAGTCCCATTTTAAACTGCTTTCAACTGAGCATTTGAGAACTCAGAGAAAAAAAAAATTAATATAGTCTTTTGTTTTTAATTGTGGTAAATATGTATGTAACAAAACATTTGCCATTTCAACATTCTTCACATGTACAATCTAAAATTATGTTCATCAAGTTGTACGATAATCACCATTATCTGTTTCCAATTTTTTCCATCACCCTGAACAGAAAGAAGCTCAGTGTCTCCTAAGCAATGAGTTCCCTTTAGAAGAAAAAAATTTTGCACGTTTCTAATGTCCTGGACCCTATGTACCCTGGACCTTTCTCCCACACCCACGCTTTATCTCTCAGCCTTTGATATTAAAAGGGGGTTCTATTTCCCTCCATCTTGACCAGCTGCTCACAGTGGAGGCCCAGGTAAAAGAGGAGGTCTACACGTAATTCACAGTCATGTCCACTCTTGCCTGTGCTCTAAAGGGGTAGTCCAGTGACAGGAACAGCTACGAAAAACCTTCCAACCCTATTGGCTCCCATTCACCCACAGGAAAAGAATCCCTCAGATCAAAGCTACACGAGGCAACCTCCTTAAACTCTTTTCTCCCTCAATCTAAGATGTCAGGCTTCTTTTCCTATTGCCCTGAACCTGGACCTCCTTAGTCTACCAAGTCCCTGCCAAATGAGAGTGGAGACATAAGAGCCTTAAACAGATGGTAGAAAACATCAGTCAGGCTTAGGATTCAAAGAGTGGCAAAGCAAGCTGAGTCTCCATGGTGACGGGCTTAATGGGAGAAAAACACTATTTGTTTTGCCACCCAGGGTGAAAACAGGAAAAAGGAAGAGATCAGACCCTCTTCAGAGGGGTAGGGCAACCAGAACACTTGAAATGAGGACGAGGTTAGCGCAAGGATTGGCTGATGAACTCTGGGTGCACTGGTGGGAAATTTTAAGACAGAAAAGAGCACATATGAGGCTGGCCAGGAGGAAGACATACAAAAGGGACCCTGCGCAGGCCTGAGACTGCTGGACTCCTGAGGCGGGGGTCACTTACCACCTTCTTCTTGCCCAGAACCAACAGAACCTGCTCCTCAGCCCTAAGACTCTCCCCAAATATACAAACATTCGGCCTCCAAGCCCCTCCGGCTTTCCCCACTCTCTAAGCACCCCCTCCTCCAACATGTACCTACCAAGCTCCTCGAGAGGCTCCGGTTCTGGCTCCTGCTCCTGCTCACTGGGCAGGGTGCTCTCCACTGTGGCCTGTGCGGCCAGTGTGGCCTGAGCGGCCTGAGCAGCTCGCCCTGCCCGGCTTCCCCGGGTGCCTTGCCGGCCGCTCACTCGCCGCTTCTTCTCAGCTTTGCTGGACATGGTGTGGGAAACACCTGAAGAGACACCAGAAGTTGAGAGTCCCCAACCCAGCTTCCTGATACGTGTAATCTCTTTGGAATTCATAAATTGACTGAGACTCCCAATATCATAATTTTATCTGGGGGTACCCACTCCCTGCTCCATTCATCACAAGGTGCCTGTGTCCAGTTGGGGCCTTGGAGTCCTCACTCTGCCCAGGATACCCCACTTCCTTCAGGGCATTTGGTTAAAAATCGAAGTCAGTCCATTATGACATTAGGAAGGAATAGAAGCTAAAGATGGTGGCTCAACAGACTTCCCACTAATGAGGATTTGTTGTTAGTTGCCACGAGTTGATTCCGACTCATGGTGACCCCATGTGCTACAGAGTAGAACTGTTCCATAGGGTTTTCTTGGCTGTAATGTTAATGGAAGCGGATCACCATGGCCTTTTCTTCCACGGTCCTGTTGAGTGGGTTCAAACTGCCAACCTTTAGGTTAGCAGTTGAGTGCAAACTGTTTGCGCCACCCAGGGACCTTATGATGGTTTAGGAACCCCTTATCTGCGCCCTGGGTGGTGCAAACAGTTAATTTGCTTGGCTGCTGACTGAAAGGTTGGAGGTTCGAGTCCACCCAGAGGTGCCTCAGAAGAAAGGCCTGGAGATCTACTTCTGAAAAACCAGCCATGGAAAACACACATGGGATCTCCATGAGTTGAAGCTGACTTGATGGCAATTTTTTTTTAAATTTCTGCCCAGGGGTATGAACATAAAATAATCAGGAAAAGATCTACCAAGCTTAGGTGCAGTTGCCCAAACCCTCAACCACTTTACTCCACATGGCTATGGGTAAATGGGAAAAGGCTCAGGGAAGGGAAGACTGTCCTCAGGTTCCACATCCTTTGTCACTGTGTCAAGCTGCTGAGGTAAACAAAGATGAAATTTCTATGTACCTCTCCCCACCCCCGCAAGTTATTCCCTGAAAGGGAGAAATGGAAAAATTGGTCCTTCGACCCTAAAATCTGCAACCTCCTTAACAAAGAAAAAACAGTATTTGCGACTCAACTCTATAGCTTTTAACTCCTGAGGGGCAGGCACTTTGCTTTCTGCAGACTGAAAAGGTTTCTCAGCATAGTTGGCTGAGTCACTCTGTCCTAAGTGATCAAGAAAATCAACATCATTTGACCCCAAATGCCCTGAGAACAGACCCAAAGCAGGAAGGACAAAAGTCATCCAATAATGAATTTTGAATTGTGCCTGGGGGCGAAGGAAATGGGGGAACACGGTAGGCCACGGTGGAGCCTCTCTCAGAAAAGCAGGATGGCAGAATGGTTGGAAGCAGGGGCGTCTCTGGCATCTTTAAGTCGCTGGGCATTCCCTCTTCCTTCAGCTAGTGCCTGATAGGCACCTGTGGCTCTCCTTCCTCATCCCCACAGGCTCCCACAGGCATTGATCATAGATTATGTATTTCCAGCTTGAAGGATTTGTACTTTGCTCCAAGGAAAAGCATTCTGTTAGGCCAACACATCAATAAAACCAACTTCAGCAGCGTGGCTTCCACCAGTCTCCTGGGAAGCATCAGCCCATGCTGCCTCAAACTGGAGCCTCAGAAGCATCGCGCTGTTGGCAGGGGAAGGGGGCGCCTTCGCCACCGGGTTCACCCCGGGATCTCACCGCAGGCCCCAGGAGGGGCTGTCTACTAGCCTGCCCTATTACTCAGGAAATGCCACAGGGGCCCTGCCCTCTCCTCAAGCCGGTTACCAGTGGGCAAATTTCCCCTCACAACAGCCTCGTCCTACAAGTGTCCCCTCTTCTTCATCTCACCCCCAATAGCCCCTACTTCTCCCCTTCCGCCCCACAACTGTCTCTTCTTCTCCTGCCCCAGCAACTGCTGCATCCCCTCCTGCTACTTCCGCCCCTTCCTCCTCCCACAACTGCCCCTTGCTCTACCCTCCCCCCAACTGCCCCTTCTCCGCTCCCCCCCAACTGTCCCCTCCTCCTCTCTCCCACCACTACCTTTCTTCTCCTCCACGCTCCCACAACTGTCCCTTTCTACCCGCTCACTACTGCCCCTTCTCCCCGCAGCTTCCCACTTCACTCAGCAGTCCTTCCCGCCTTCCCTCTGCCCCCGACACACACCTCGCAGCGCCGACCCTCTCCTCCCTAGGCCCACCGGTGGGCCACTCCAGCTAAGGAGTTGCCCCGCGTGGCCCTCTGGGACCCGCGCCTGCACGCGTCGCCACGGCAACCCTGAGCGGGGAGGGGTAACTGGCCGAAACGCGAGCCCGCGGAGTAGCCTTCTCGGCGCAGGCGCCGGGAAGTCCCATTCGGTTGCCCTATCTGCCCCCATCACCCCCGCAGGGCCGGGGGGCAAGAGGGCCGGGGAGCAAAGGGAAAGCGGACGCAGCCTGGCGAGCTGGTGGGTGCTGGGGCCTGGTCTGAGGATCCGGCTGGAAGGGCTGGGGCTGGAAGCAATGCGCTCCCCGTCCGCACGACACTGAAAGGGCCGGGGGAACCCAAGCGCCCGACCTCTGCTCCTGGGCCGGTAGGGTCCACCCTGCGCGTCTCGTTAGAGATCTAAAAGGCGCTCCAGGATTTCGAGGCAGCCGGGGCTGCAGCTGGGGCCGGGGGGAAAACCGGGTCTGGAGCACCCCTGCCCTCTCGCTTGTTTCCCCTTTTTAGTTCGGACTGGGATCTAGGATTGCCGACTGCGCGGGGCGGGGGTAGAGAGGGAAGAACGGAACTGGAATTTTTGGAATCTGAGGATTGGCTTTGGACAGCGCCGGTCGTTTTGGGGGGAACAGAAAGAAGACGGGGACTCCCTGGGGAAGGTGACCGGGCTGGGGAGGGGCTTCACTCTCCATAGGAACAAAGGCTGCGTTCTGGGAGAGCGAGAGAAGAGGGATAGTAGAAGAGGGGCAGACCTCGAAGGGTGCTAGGGGGCGCCACCGGCCGGAGCAGCTAGACAAGGTGTCTAGAAGATAGGCGGGGAGAAGCTTTGCGGAGGCCTGGGAAAAACTGGGAGTAAGCCGAGTCAGGGGTATAGGGAGGCGCCCTCCCTACTTCCATCAATAGTGCCTAATTAAGACAAAACCAGCAGAGAGCCCACTGATTACATTTCCATGAGGAGCTAAATTGATGACATTTTCTTTGCTGGATGGGAGGAGAGAAGCTGGCACCTCTGCTCCCCCTTTTCTGGTCGGTGTTCACACCTGGCAGATCTTGTTATGCCAGTCTGGCCCTGTGAAGAGTGGCAGTCCCTGGCACTCCTGAAGGGTTGGTGAATTAATCCACACTCTGACCCAACCCTGACCTCACCATCCCACGTTTCCCTACCATGTTTCCAGGACTGGCGGCACCCTGCCTTTGCCCTTCCTCCTCCATGAAGGTGGGTTTCTGGGTTCTAACGTGTGGCCTGCTGCCCAGCCCAAGACACCCGTGCAGGGGACAGGGACTGAAGGAGAGGGAGTCCCACCACACCCCAAAGCCAGCTGCCTGGCAGGTAGGGCTAAGGTGGGACCTGTGAGTGATCCTCTAACCAAATAGACCGTGGGTGGCAGAAAGAGGTGATGTGATTGGTCAGAACCCCCAGGGAAAAGCCCTAGAGAAGTGGAAATTTGAAGGCAAGCATGGGGCTGGGAGCATTATGGGCAGGGCTCATGGCTTCCCTCAGGGAAAGGAAGGGTTGTAGACCCCATTCTGTTTTGACTCCCACACACACACACAACCTTGGCTGTGCCTAGGGATCCCAGCCCCCTACATTATGCTAAATAGGTAATCAAACCTCTCGCTTTGCTAATTACTGCTCAATCCGATTAAACACTGCTGAAGCTCATCAACAGAGGTGGAGGTAGGAGGAAGGAGGAAGGGATGGGGGGGCAACCACAGCTGTGATGGGGGTCTTGTTGCCAGGGACTCATGCGGACAGCTGAGAAACAGCCAGGGTAGCAAGACTCAGCACTTCTCAAAGGGAAGAGGCAGAAGAGTTGTACCCTCAAGACCCTTAGCCTTACTGAGTCCTCCCAGCCTCAGGCTTGTCCCTCCCCTCAGAACCTTCACTACCCTCAGAACCCAGGCATCCGGCCATTCCCACAGCTCCCCACACACAGCCCTGTCCCGGATTTAATAAGTTCTGTTCTCTCACTGTCAATATTTGATTTCTCAGAGCCATCTCCACAGAGAGGAGGGTGGGGAGCCTCTTCCCTTGCTTCTCGCCCCCCACCTTGGCCTTCTTTTGCCCACCCTCCACTTTCTTTTGTGCCCCCAACCTTCTCTGAACTTGCTGACTTAATGAAATGATATTAAAGTCTTAAGCGACTCCAAAAGAATGGTTGTTATGGTGAAGTGAGTGGGCAGGACGCCTGGGTCCCTGAGGGGAGCAGGGGCTGAGGAGGGGGAGAGCGCGCCAGAGGCTAAGGTCTAGAGGCTTCGATCCCCAACTGGAGCAGAAGATTTGGGGTGAGCTGGGGACCAGGCCTCTTGGGGTGGCAAGAAGTAAGGGATGAGGCCTGGGGCTAGGAGAAGAAGGAAAGAGAGAGGACATTTCGGGGGTACGAGGTCAGAGTCTGCAGTCTAAAGCATCCATCAGGGACAGACAGGCCAGCAAGGGAGGGGGGTCCTCTGTGCCAGCAGCCTTCCTGCTGACCCTGCCCTGGGCCAGTCCCGTGAGAACCAGAGTGAATTCCCCTTCAGCCCTGACTCATCCCTCTTCCCCCCTTATCCTCCAGGAGACCCCCACAGGTGATTTGTAGCTGATGCCCCGAGGATAGTAGGGGCCAAGATAGAATCATTCCATGACATGAAGAGCCAAGTGCTTCCAGGAGAGACGAGAACAGAGGCCAAGGGTTGGGAAGCCAAGCACCACCCCCATTTCCCCCCACCCATCCCCATCTCACTCAGCTGGGGAGACTGGCCCAGCCCCAGTCCCCTTGGGGTGGTGGGAATGCAAGGACATTTGGCTGGGGCTGATTGATGAGGGAGGAGGCAGCCACTGGGCACCGAGGCTGCTGTTTGCTGAGCACACAGATTCTTCCCCACTCACCAGCTGCCGCCCCCTGAGGCTCCTCTATCCTCCCCCCACCCCTACCAGCCACTGGGGTAGGAAAGCTGATGGCTGGGTTTCTGATAGTAAACTGAGGAATGAGGGAGAACCAGGACACCAAACAGTTCAATTCCCTATGGAATCAGGGGGTACCCCTGGTCCCCTCAGAACTCCCTTTGGGACTCTACCTTCCAAGCATCTCTCCCGCTACCCAATTTTCATTCCCATTTATTCTGCATCCTTTTCCCTACCCCCACCCAAATCTCTGAGACCATTCCAGCCAGTCCCCTGCCTCCAAACCACCATGCAACACTTCTCCCAGCCTGCCTACAGATCTTGAAGCTCTCCCCAGGGGGAGTGGGACCCCCACATCTGTGGTTTCCAACATTGCCCCTTTGGAAGCTCCATTTTTTATTCCAACTGAAATTCCAGCTGTAACATCAACCATTCCTCTCCCAGAAATTCCCACTGCAATCCCTCACCCACTCCCCTTTCCTTAAAACCCCCAACACAGACCACACACATGCACAAGTGCACACACACACACACACACACACACACACTCTCTCTCTCTCTTCAGGTCTAATTTATATCCTTCAGCTGCTTCTGAAGGATAGTAAAGTCTGAGCTTCTGTCTGCAGCACAGCCCACAGGATAGCCTCGTTCCTTTGCTGCTCCGGGTAGGGGGCAGCTTTACATCTGTAGTCCCCAGCCCTCTTAGATTCTTTACTTCAGCTCTGCCTCAGTGCTCTAGGCTCTGTGCCAGCTGCTGTGCCACAGCCCCAAAGAACTCACAGCATCACCCTTGCCCTCCAGAGCTTAAAATCAGTTGAAGACACACATATACATAAACACACACATACATACAAACAAGAAACAGGGGAAAACGGAAGACTGAGTTAGATCATCTTCCTAAATGTAGATTCTAGACCCTAACTGCTTGCTCTCCTACAGGCTGAAGCTGAGAAAGGACAGGACCCATCCAGAATGTACGTGTGGTTGTGAAGCTCACCTTGCTATTCCCAAACACAAGACTTAACCTGTATGCCTTTGCACTTGCTGTTCCCTCCATCCGGTATGCCCTTCATGACATGGCTTACTCCTTCTCATCATTCAAGGTCCTGCTCAAATATCATCTCTTCAGAGGACCTTTCTGTTCTGCTCTAAAGCATCACCCTGTGGTTCTCCATCCTCTCCATCTGTTTTGTTCATACCTCCTGTCACTACCTGGAATGTTATGATGGTGTTCCCCACCAAAACATGGACTTCATGACAGCAGGGACTTTGCCTTACTTAACATATACCCCTAATGCCGGAAACAGTGCCGGGCACCAAGTAAGCATTTAACATGATGCTGAGTGAATGTATGAATGAGTGAACAGACAAGTGAACAAATGAATGTCTTCTTGCCCCTTTGTAAGTTTTGTTGTAGTTGTTACTCTAGGAGTGAATAGATGGCTGTGTTATTTCGTGTGGAAATCACTGGTGCTTTCAAATAGCTCAATAGACACATAAATTGCTACACTTGAGAAAGGCTGGGGATTTTGTGTTGTTCCTCTCGGGGGCTGGTGGGCATCTAGAGATGCCAGTGCTCTGAGGGGGTGTGTGCCAGGGTGCTGTGCAGTGTGTGGCGTTCGCCTCCCAGCTGGGCATCTGTCCCCAGGTGTCTTCCTGTCTCTCAGCATGTTATAATGTCTTGGCAGCTTTGGTGAGGTATTTGTCTGTCACAGAGAGTATTTATCCCCACTTCTCTTCCCTCTTGTCTTTCCACCTGTGCCTCTAGATGTATGTGTACGGGGAGAGTCTCCCTCAGCACCCTTGCCCCCTCACATACACAGCACTACCCTAGTCTTGGACCCCTCCCTCTCTCGGTGGGCCCTGTTGCTGGGCTCTGAGTTGCTATAGTGACGGTTGCCAAGTCCCTGAGGCTGATAGCCAGCGATGGGGCTGTCGGCTCCATCCACGCGGGAGGCTGAGAGGGGCTTCCCATTGTGTGGAGAAGGGGATGTTGCCATGTCAACCAACCCCCACTAAGGGGCAGGGACCGGCCCTTCAGCCCCGCTCAAGCCTTCCCACCTTGGGCAGCTCCAGTGCCGGCTCACAAGGCAGGAGCAAATTTCAGGAGAGAAGACAATCCAGCACCTGGCTTCCCAGTTTTCAACCCCCCTCCTACAGTGCCTGCCCCTCCTAGGACCTAGGCATCTTGCTTAGGCTGGGGTGGGGGGAGGGATCCCAATGGACAGAGGAAGAGAAGGGGGGACCCCTTGACCTCTAGGCAGATGGGAGACAGCGGGAGAGGACCTAAAGTCAGGGGAGGGGCGGGCAGGGCAGAGGTTGTGACCCCTGCTGACTCGCTCCAGTGATGCTCCTGATGGCTGCCTTTGTGGATGGAGAATGGGGCCGAGTCTAGGGGGCTGGGCACCTGGGCTTTTTAGGGGAGAGGAGCCTGGGTTGTGGGGTCTACAGGAAGCCGGTGCACGGGGAGCTTGATGCCTGGTCCCTCAGTCCTTCCCACTCTTTCTTCTGGTCGTCACATCCCTTTTCCCACTTGAGTCCCCAAAAGCAGAACTCCCCAAGCCAGAGATGTCTTAGGTTGGGTGCTAGGGAATACACTTTAATACATGGCACACGTTCTCACCACTTTCTTTCTGACTGCGACTTGCCTTGTCTCAGGTGCTTTGGTTTAGCAATAGACACTCCCAACTTTTCGCATATGTGGTCACTTTCTAGCCATTTAAATGCATTAGGAACTCCCATTCTTGCCTGGGTTCCTCTGTCCTCCCCTGACCCCAGGTGGTTGTCTAGTGGAGCTTCCACCTTCCCCAGCCTCCTCACTGAGCCCATTATCCCCTCCTCATGCTCTGCCCACCTCATCATTCCAAAACCAACTCTCTCCCTACTCATTCCCTTTGGTTTTATCAGTCCACCAACCCTCAGCTTGAAACCCAGTTCTTTCTTTCCCAATTCATGTCCAATCATTCTCCAGCCTTCTTGACAACTTTTGAAGTTTTTTATTCTGTTTTTTTTTTTTTTTTTGGTTTTTGTTGTTCAAATTTCCCTTTTACAGTAGAACTATTGAGGTGACGGCCATATCCCGCCATCTCCCCCATGGCAATATCAACTTCCTGTTCCCTGGAAGGAGGGTTTAGAAAAATCAGGAAGGAGCTGGGAACCACAGCACCAGAGAGATGACTTGGCCTCTGGTGGACAAAGCAACCATCTTGGCTGGTGATTGAGGTGGCCAACTTGGTGCCCAAGGGTAGCTCTGATCTAATGAAACTGAGCTGGGAGGGAACTGAGGCAACACCCAATTATGCACTAGAGGGCAGGAAGAGGTATAAACTGGTCACTATGGAACCAGTGGTAGTTGCTAAGTACCACTGTCAGCTAGACCAGTCAGTAGGCCACCATTCTGGTCACTAAGCAGGGAGTTGTGTTGAGTTTGAAGGGAGTAGGGGATGGAAGATGCAACGAACAAGACAGCCATCTGGGTTACTGGGGAAGAACACGTGGGTTATTGGGGTAGTCCTGTTGATTAACAGATTATACTGGGATATAAGAAGGGAAGAAGTACAAGACACATTGGGTCTGCCACAGTAGATGGCGGTCATCTTAGCTGTCCTAAAAGCAGCACGGAGCACAAGGGAAGGGAGATCTTGGGAAGTGCCACTGAAGACTAGGAAAGTCCTCCTCAGTCCACCCCTATCTTCTTACAGTAAGTTCCAGCTTCCTCCTGAAACAGGAAGTTCTTCCTGCTCCCTTCTCCACAGAGTAAGAACCATCCACATCCCACCCCACCCACCCTCCCAGACTAAGCCACTTGAGTTCCAGCCAGACCACTTCCTATTTCAGAAGTGCTACTTCCTGTCCTGGATGAAGGCACTTCCAGTTCCTGCTGCACTGCGTCTGCCACTTTCCAGGCCATTTCTGTCCCGGCCTGGTCACTTCTTGTCTGGATCAAGTCACTTCCTGTCCCAAGTGGTCCATTCAGCATCAGACCAAGTCCATACACGTCCTGACTGGTTCATATCTTGTCACTGGCCACTCCTGGACAGAACGGGACACTTCTCATGGTAGCTGTTGTGACCCAACCACCCCAAAGGGATGGAGCAAGTATGTAGAGGCCTGGGGCAGGGCAGAGAAGGAGGCCCTGCTGCCCATGCCCTGCACTGGGATGGAGCCAGAGCCTTCCCTGTAAGGCTCCCCCTTTTTGGTGGACCGAGGGGAGTGGTTGGTAAGAGAGGTCAGAAGAGGGGCCAAGAGCTGAGAGGAGACATGCCTTGATGGCCCCACCCAGGAAATGAGAGAGGCACAGGATAAGAAGCCAAGAGGGTAAAAGGAGATGTAGGGAGGAGGATGCTAAGGAAGAGGAACAGACCTAGAGACAGAAAAAAGATAAAGAGAAGAGACAGAAAGAGAGGGAGAAAAAGAAGAGAAAAACAGTGAGAGGCAGGAAGAGATGCCAGCCAAAAGACAGACTTGTTCCTGCCCCAACTCTCAGCGCGTGAGGGAGGCAAGGACACCTGGGTCATGGTCAGAAGTGGAGGCTGAGCCTCTGCTCCCCTCCCCAAGGGAATAGAACCCAGGAATACAGAAACAGAGAGGGGCACACATGGCCAAACAGGGGGGCAGGAGGTGGTTCAGTGGGAGCTTTAAGGAATCCTAAAAGTGGAGACCAGGGGAATAGCCAGGAGGGACAATGAGGGTGGTGGGGTAAAGGGGGCCAAGGAGATGCTAGAGGCAGCCCTCAAACCACAAATTAAATTGGAGGGAGCACCCCACAAAGGGCTGGATCCAGGAGAGCTGATGGGAGCCCTCATACCTTATAGTAGATGTTTGGAGGGCTCTGGGGGGGCCCATCCTGCACAATGTACACAGGATGCCCATAGTCGCCACTCACCTTCTCATAGTGGGGACAGAAGGGGGGGTCTGCGGTCCCACCGCCCCGCAGAGCTATCCCTAGCTCTCCAGGTTCTGCCTCCCGAGGTCCCATCCCTCCCCCACCCCCCAGGCCCAGAGGCCCTCCTCTCCCAAAGGAGCCAGGACCAGGGTGGCGACTCTCCGAAGGCTTGGCCCGCCGTCTCCGCCAACACATGGCACCCCCAGCCCCTGCCACACCCAGCAAGAGCAGCGCCAGCCCCCCTGCTGCCCCGGCCACTGCGGGCATGCTGGGAGTGGGCAGAGGGCCTTCAGCACCCCGGGAAGTTGCATTGCTGGTGGGGTCACCTGGCAGGGAAGGGGTGAAGGAGGAAAGAGGGGGAGGGGCTGAAGGAGCCACTTGGGCATCTGAGGGTCCCCACGGGCTTCACAGCCCTAGGGGTCCCTTCGGGCTTCCCCATCAGTGCCCAGGGGGTCCCCACAGGCTTCCCCACCAGTGCCCAGGCCCCTTGGGACCCCTACCTCCCTTACCCTCCAAGCCCCACTCAGAATCCAGGTGTCCAGTCCTCCAGCTCCCTGTCACCAAGTCCTCCCACTTCTCTGACAGCACTGATTGAAGCACTGACTTGGCTAATTAGTTCTAATTGAGCCTTTTCCTCATTTGGCTTCCATTTCCCTCCCACCCTCCCATCCACTCTTCTCTTTCCTGTATCGCCACCCCCAATACTCAAGAGGGAGGGGAGAGGGTGAAGGCAGGGTAGCTGGGGTCCAAGAGCAGAGGCGGCTGGGGAAGGGGGGAGGCTGGACCTACCTTGTGTGTTCTCCTTCCCAGGTTCCAGGCTGTGGGCTGCCCCTCCGTCTCTCTCCACGGGCATTTCAGACACAGGTTTTCGGGGGGCAGCCCCTCCTCGGGGATCTGGAAACGGGGCAGACCCAAGAGAGGGGCTAAGACAGCTGTCCCCTGACCATGATGGTACTGCCCCAACCTCCCTCGGCTCCTGGAGGTGTCCCCCAGCCTCACTCACTCTGTCCCACTCGGAGAAGCACCTTCATGCCTCTGGTTAGGCACACACCTCCCTGTAAGCTCTCCAGGCCTTCCCGGGTCCCATCCGATGTGGCTGGGAGAGAGAAGCCAGAGGGGTCCTGTCCCTGTGCCCCGGCCCAACCACCACCCGAGGGCATAGAGGTCTGCCTCCGGGCCCCAGTGGTCCCCCTCCCTCATCCACCCTGGATCCCAGAGCAGCTCCCTGCTCTACCCTGCCCTCTACCCTCCAGTACCAATTATGTAGTAATCGTGGTGCGAGCGGAACTCGTGGCCCCAGAGATTAGGGCTGTACTCCTGGAACTTGATGGTGAAACGCAGATCCAGGTCTGGCCGATCACAAGTGAGTAGGAGGTTTGGGGCAGGGGGTGCCTCACAGCGCCGGCCCTGGGCCCCCCCTACCAGGTATAGCTTGTAGAACTCGTAATTAGGAGAGGAGTGGGGACCAGGTGGCCGGGCCCGGGGGCACAGCAGGTCTAGCCGGTCCCCGATCTGAGGGTACAGCACATAACCACCCTCTGCCTGGAACCTATGGGGAAGAGAGCAAGGCAGACAGGAAGGAGAAGGTGTCAGAGGTCCCTCCCCAGCCCCACATCCCTCCAGGACAGGAATTCTCAGCTCCCGTCTGCCCGCCTTTGTCTGAGTGGAAAGTCTGTTCTTCCAGAGCTGCACCAAGGACTCCACGAGTGAGCTCACATCGGAAACAGCGGGAAGCCAGGCTCAGAGGTCTCCTACCCCTTGGCGTGCCCAAATGCACTCTTCGGCCCGCCCTCACCACATGCACACTGCCATCTCTTGCTCCATCACCAGCCCCATTGCCATGGCAACAGGATGCCAGTTACTAAGGAGCTGGCCTCTCTGGAACCACACAGCCCACCCCTCCCAGGTGATTTCACTGTTCCATGGCAGTCAACCATGGGGGCAGAGCCCCCCTCCTCCAGACCACCATTGAATTTCAGGGGATTCAGGGATAAGGGGGTGCCATGGGGCAGGGGAGGGGGTAGGGAGGGTGATCCAGGCCAGTGTCCGAAGTTAGCCAGGCAATGTGACGGGTCTAGAAATGGCCCTAAACGGGGCTCCTGGGAACCAGGGTCTGAAAGCCAGTTGCCCGGGTCATTCCCCTGCTTGGTCCCCTCACCCTAGGCCTCAGGCTTCCTAGGGAAAGTACCCTACAGAGTTGCAATTGAAGGAGTTGACTTTTTTGACCACAACAAGCACAGCCCCATATCTCCCTTAGCCCCAGTCCACTGGCCTAGCCACTGTGGCCCCTGCAGCCCCTCCCTGTGCACTGATGGCTGAGACAGTGTCAGAACTGGGCCCCAGGAGACTGCTGCTCTGTGTCTCCCCAGACTCCCAGATCACCCACTTCCTCCCACCCAACATCTGAAAGAGCCCCCAGAACATCCTGACTCCCTTTTCTCCGCTCTATCAGAACACGCCTAACTTACGTCCTCAGACTACACCTGATACTCAAACTGCAGCTGGGCATTGGCGGATGGGGGGCTGAGTACAGAAAAGACATTGAGATGATACTCAAAGAGCTATGAGAGGAAGAGATGCCAGGACAGGGACGTGTGAGGGTGGCAGTGAAGTCAGGAGGAAGAACAATCATCCTAGCTCTCCTTTAATGAGCATATAATATGTTCAAGCACCTAACTGCTAATCCCCACAAAGGCATAAGCATTGAGGACACAAACTCAGAAAGGTTAAGTGACGTGCCCAAGATCACACAGCAGAAAGCAGCAGAGCTAGGATTAGAACCTAGGATTTGACGAGCTCCAAAACCCACCCTCTTCCCATGGCCTCTGATAGCCTCCCAGGGAAGTAAGAAGTTTTCAAGACACAGAACTCTTCTGCTGGTGAGGGGTGGAATCGACATGCAGGCAAGGGACCCAGATGACCTCTCAAAGGTTCTGTCCTACCCTGCATGGCCTGAAGTTTCATCTGACCCCTGGCCTCTTTTCAGAGCAAAGCAAGCATGCCATGGAACAGAGGGCCGATGGAAAAGCTTGCAGCAAGGGTGGGGGAAGGGAGCAAGGGTTCTCAGGACTCCAGATTCAAGAGGGAAAGGAGGCTTTAGGGGGCTCCAGGTTTCCTCCAGAAAGAAGTCCCCAAGCCAGGGAGGCAGGAATAGAAGAGTATCTTCTGGTTGGAAATTGTTCAGCCAAGGGTTCTCTGACCCTCTCGCTGTGGGCAAGAGTTGACAGACAGACTGCAAGGAGGGTCAAGAAGCCTCGGGGCCCCCAAACTGGGCCCCCTTCCCTCCCATCTCCAACACTGAGTCCTTTGGCAGTCAGGAGGAACCCTGCCTTCCCCTCAGCGCCTCAGCAGCACCTACTCAAGGGCCCTCTCCTGAGAGCTGACATTAACCAGGCTCCCTCCAAGCCCAGCCCCCATACAAATCTCCCACAAATCCAAATAACCACTCCAACGCCCTCCCCAGCTACCCGTGAACTTTCTTATCCTTCCCCCTTTGGGGTCTCTCAAACTCCTGACACCTCAATACTACCACCCACGTGTGTGGGACCCAGGAGTCTGACTACCCAGTCCCAAGACCACCACCGCTGTCTGGTAACCCATCAACTCCCATCAGGAAGCCAGCACTCTCCCTCTAGCCTCCTCCCTGCTGAGAACCTAGCCCTCAAAGCCCCAAAGCTTCCCCGGGGTGTGGGGTCTCCCCAGGCCGCTCACCTCTTATTCGCAGAGTTCCAGTAGACAGGCTCTAGGCTGAGCCCAGACACCAGCTCCAAAAAGCCGAGCAGCAGCAGGGCCCCGATTCGCACGCCCCCCGGCCCGTAATGGGGGGCCCCCATGACCCCGCCAAGGCCTAGGGGGCGGGGCACCAACTCCCCCAAAGTCGCTCAACCCCCGGGGTGACTGCCTTGGCTCCCCTGCCTATTCTGCACCAACCACCCCCGTGGCTGACGCCCCCGCTCCCACGAGGACCCCCTTCCTGCTCTGCCTGCGCCCCGGCTATGAAGAGCTCAGCCCCGCAAAAGCCCTTGCAGGGGCCGTCTGCAGGCGCCCTGTACCCCCCGGCCCACGCTCCAGCACCCCGGGATTTGGGAGGGGGCCTAGGTGGGGGAATCGGGTAGCCGGGGGCCGGGCGGGGGCGGCATGGGAGCGGGACGAGGGACCGAGAAAGGGGGTGCCGCGCCGGAGCCCCAGCCTCGCCGGGATTGAGGGCAGCGGGCTCAGGGAGGAAACCAGTCCCGAGCCCCGGAGGGGGAGTTAAATGAGAGGCGGGGAGGGGGAGAGGCTGGTGGAGGGAAAAGCCGGAGCTGGAGCCCGAGCAGGAGCGGGCGGCCGCGTCCCCAGCCCACGCCCCCCACACCTCCCTCACCTCTGCACCGCCCGCCGCCCGGCCGCACACCCTCGCGCCGGCTCTCACGCCCTTTTGTCTCTCCGAGTCTCTATCTCCGCCCTAGTGTCGTCCCGTCTCCCCCGCTGCCCTCGGATCGCCCGAGCGGCTGCAATCTTCCTCTCTCAAATCCTGAAAGGCGCTCGCCCTCTCCACCCCGCGGAACCAAGCTCCTTTCCGCTCCCTCAGCCTCCTCCTCCTCCATTCCCAAACAACATCGCTGCTCCCGCGAGGTCTAGAGAGAATAACAATAACCCTGAAAGCTTCGCACTTTGGAAAGTGCTGCAGAGCCACGCACGACTACCTGTGTGAAATCGGAGGGGCAGAGCCAAAGATCTCCATTACAGTGATGAAGAAACTGAGGGTCAGGGAGGCCCAGTGACTTGCCCAAGGTCACACGGGCAATCTGGCATAAAGCCTGCAACCACACCTAGCCAGCTGAACTTCCAGTCCTAGGGTCTCTTTTGTCACAGCCTCCTGGACCCTTCACTGATCTCTGAGTGAAAGCAAGAGACTAGGGGGTAAACTTAGGCCCTTCTTGACTGGCTATGGAGAGAAGTGGGGCTGGGAGAGAAAAGCCCCAGACCTCACTCCGCCCGAAGGGCTGTTTCCAATTATCCTGGGGGAGGGGAGCTTTTGCCTTCTTGGGTGTTAGAACCCTGGCTTTCAGCACCTCTGGGCAGAGGTGACATTCCTCTCCTTCCCTCTCCTGCCTCCGCAGGCCTTCTGTCCCTTCCCTTTGATTGTGACGTTCAAAATCACCTCCCCTGATGGCTGGGTCTCTTCAAAGCCCCCCTTCTGTGTTTGGCAAGGTGGTGGGGGAAGGAGTCATTGCTCTAAATAACACCCCACCAAAGACGGAAGACAGAAATGGAGAAACAAGGAAAGCAGCAACAGCTGCTGAATGAATAAGCCCCTCACCCTTGTCCTGCACCTAACGATAATACTAAATGTGACATCTGTATTTTTTGGCACCTTTACTCTTTCATGTGTGTCCTTGACTCTGGCTACTCTCAACCGCCTGCCTCCTGGGGGAGTCCAAGGGAAGGGAGGCGGGTGTTCCTGCTCCCCCTCCCTCAGAGCTGAGTAACGGTCCCTCTGCTGCTAGGTGATGGTAAATAGTGTTGAGCGCGAGTGAGCGGGTGTCTTGTCTGTCACTGTCTGCACAGTCTCACACAGTCACACCCAACAGTCTGACACAGAGCTCCTGCCACCCCTGCTCAGCTCTGCTCACCCTGACCCCTGCCGCCCACCCCCACCTGGGGAGTGAGATTTCAAACAGGTCTCCCCCTTCAGTTTACCAAGTTGCCTAGCAACCAGCCAGTCAATGGCATGAAGCCCCACCCCCACTCGCTTGACTTCACACCAAGCTCAGCTGCCCCATTGGCTCCCCCACTGGCTCGCGCATAGTCCCACCTCTCAACCCCTGGTTTCAGAAACAATATACCAGTGCCCACTGCTGCTGGAAAAGGGAGCCCACTAGCCCCCCTCCCCTGCCCCCACTGCCATCATTCGCCTCCCCAAAGAGACACAGACTCTAGTATCGTATAAAACCTTTTTATATAAACTCATCCCCACCTCCCTCCTGCTGCCCCTGTCCCTTCTTGCCCTGGTGATCCTCAGGGCTGCTGGCGTCTGGGCTCCCCCAACACCACCAGAGCTGAAGCCGACATTCTAGGTGGGCGTGGCGCATTGAGAGCAGGGGAAGATCCAGCTCCTGCTCCCCTTCGTCCCCGCTCTCCGTAGGCTCCGGAAACACACGCTGACCAGAGGCAGTGGCCAGCAGAGGCAGGCTGGGGTGCAGGCTGAAGGGAAAGGCAGGCAGGGTCTGTCAGCACCCTGAGAGAGATGCTCACTCCCTTGGGAAGGCAGCTCCCTCCCCAACCCAAGCCCCTACATCTGCGGAATTGAACTGATGACCTCACTCCATTGGTGCAGTCCTTCTGGGGCAGAAAACTCAGGATTGGCTCCGGCTTGCCGTTGTCCTCCAAAGCCCCACTGAGGTCCCACACAGAGACAGCCCCACCAGTGCTGCCACTCACGAGGAACTGCCCAGTCCTGGGAGAGAGGAAAGCCCTGCTGGCATGGAGGCATCACCCCTGAGGCAGGAACCCCTCACTCCAGAGGCTAGGACCCTAGAGCTAGGCTCTGAGATTCCTCAGGGCATCAGGACCCTGGGCAGGAAGGAGTCACGGCCACTCACGGGTCCAGATCGAAGTAGATGCGCTGATTGGTGGCCACCTCCCGACTCAGGGACCACAGTGGATGACTAGGCCACCGGAGGTCCCAGCACAGGAGCTCAGCATCCTGAAGACACAGAATGGCGACCTGAAGTCCTTCTACTCCCATAGACAGCCTTGCTTCCCCTCAAGGCTCACAGGCACTCCTCTGGCTGGGGCTGATCTTCCCACCCCCATCCCCCAACACATCACAGACTACACCTCCACTCCTACCCAACTGCCCACTTGCCTTAGGATCTCAGGACGAGCCCCCCCTACCTTGCGGGCTCCTGAGAAGAGGCGGTTGCCATCAGGGTGAAAGCAGAGGTGGGTGATGCCCCCATGGTGCCCCCCAAGCAAGGCGAGAGGGGAGCCATTGTCACAGGCATAGAGACCCAGGGAGCGACCATAGGAGCCACAGGCATAGAGGGGCTGTGTGGGGCTGAAGGCTATGCAAGAAATGATGCCACTCTGGCCCTGCTTCTTTGCTGGAGAGAGAAGGAACAAGGCAAGGGAGAGGGCAATGACACCTGGCATTAACCAGGCTAATCGGAGGTGTATCTCTGTAACCTGTCCCCAAGCCAACGTGCTGAGACTCAGAGTCTCCACCGCCCCATTCACCACAAGCAGGACAAAGACCTCTGATGCTCCTCAGATCCTTCCATCTCCTAGAAGGACCTAAATGCCCAAGTCCTGCTTCCTCCCTTTCAAATCCCAGTTTTTCCTTAAAGGGATGGAAAGCTGAAGGCCTACAGGAAAATGAAATCAGCTTCACTTAATATTTCCCAGAGATATTAAGATTTTGGAGGCCAAAAGGTACACAGCTGACAGGGTAAACCAACTCTACTATCCAGCTGGTTGACCTTGGGAAAGTTTCTTCCCCTCTCTGAGTCTATTTTCTATTCTGCCAACTGTACATCAAGTTGCCTCCCAATGCTGTGCTGAGGATGAAATGGAACCCCATGTGTGGGTGCCTGGCTCCCAGAAGGCCCCTCTGCAAGTGGCAGTTCCCTCGCCCATCCTCCTCCCTTGGACACACAGATGCTTACCAAACGTGGACCGGACCTCGCAGTCACGACCGGGCCGGGCTGTATAGAAGACACGCACAGTTCGGTTGAAGCCACTGAAGAGCTGGGAGCCATCCAGGGAGAAGCAGAGCGAATGGGCTGCCGTCAGTTCATCCTGGGGGTAGGAGAGGGCTGAAAACAGGCCTCTTGAGGCCCCAGCCATCCTCAAGGGAGGAAAGCTTGGCCAGGAGAAGAGCTGAGGCTGGGCTGGCAGGTCCATACCAGGTGGTTGTAGGCGCGAAAGGAAGCCCGGAGCTCCCCAGTGAATGCATCCCAGATGTGAATCGGGTTCTCCCGGCTGCTGCTGGCCACGCTGAGAGAGACACGGATACTGAGGCCCCACTGCTGTCAAAGGAAGGGGAGGAAGCCAACTGACCAGCCCTCTCAGCTCCCATCTGAAAGGCAAACCAGTCTCTCTCCCCTCAAGACCCTCAGCTACCCTTGATTTTCTCTCTGAAGAGGGCCCCCTTAAAACTGTGAGGGGTTCAAAGGACATCACTTACTAGGAGGTATCTGGCTGGGTTGAAGACATTAGAGAATACCAGCAGTAATCATAGATGGTGTCGCCCTCCACCATTCGAAGGACAGGGGCCTGGACAGAGATGGGGGGATGCCTGGGTCACTCGGAGGGAAGAGGAGCCAGAGATACAAGTCTCTAATAGTCTTACGGCAGAGAGAGATATTGTCTATACACATTTTAACCAGGAATAAGAAGGCAGAGATGAAGTAAATATAAAGAATAGAATCTTTATCTCAATGTTCAAGGGTAACTCAGTCTTTAATGTCAGATTTAGGCCACCAAAAGCCACACAAACCAAAATAAATAAATAAATAAACAAACCCATTGCCGTCAAGTCAATTCTGACCCATAAAGACCCTACAGGACAGAGTAGAACTGCCCCATAGGGTTTCCAAGGAGTAGCTAACCTTTTGGTTAGCAGCTGAGCTCTTAACCACTGCGCCACCAGGGCTCCATATAGATTCACCCTTTTTAAAAAGAGAGGAAGAAACAATGTCCAGATCCAGAGACAAAGAAACAACCTCTGCAATGAGCATTTACCAAGCACCTACCAGGTGCCATTTGATCCTTTAAAAACTTACTCAACAGTTTAAACAAATGAAATATTTTTAAAGAACAAACCATGACCCTTCCACCCAGCTCAAGAAATAAAGTATTATATTGTTGTTGTTTGGTGCTGTCAAGTCGATTTCAACTGACAGTCATTCCATGTGATAGAGCAGAACTGCCCTATAGGGTATTCTTGGATGTAACCTTTACAGAAGCAGATCGCCAAGTCTTTCTTCCGTGCACCTGCTGGGTGGGTCTGAACTGCCAACCTTTGGGTCAGCAGCCAAGTGATGAACCGTCTGCACCATCAGGGTTCCTTAAAGTATTATATAAAGCAATTAAAATCCTTTCCCTATAGAAATTCTCCCTCAGAGATGAACACTACCCTGAATTTATCATTTTCATGCATTTCCTTAGGAATATATTCAGTGAAAAAATATATACATCATTACCTTGCATGCCTTCAAACTTTCTATTGATGGCATCCTACTGTATGTGCCCCCCCGTGATTGTATTTGTGAGACTCAACCATATTGATGCATTTAGCTCTAACGCATGCATTTTCACTGCTGGACAGAACTCTACTTGTGAATGGATACAGACTGGTTTATCCTCCTCTTGACCGTCAGGGATGGTTAATTTTGTGTGTCAACTTGGCTAGGCTATGGTTTCCCACTGTTTGGCCAAATACTAGTCTAAATGTTGTCATGGAGCAGTTACAAAGTGATTAAATCAGCTGGCCTTGAATAGAGCAGGTTATCTTCCATAATATAATGTAATTATCTTCCATAATGCCATCTTAAATAATGTAATCACCTTACATCTAATAAGTGTAAGGTAATCATCTTCCATATTGTTATCTAATGTAATTGCCTTCCATACTGCAATAAAACGTGATCAATTAGTTGAGGTCATATCAGCATAGGGTGGATCCTAAACCTAATTACTTTTCAGTTATAAAAAGACGAGAATAGACAGGGAGACAGACACATGGGGGAAGACAAACACCATGTGAAGATTACCCACAAGCCAAGAGCTCTAAGGAACCAAGGAATGCCCACAGTTACTGACAAGGAAGGAACGGACATAACTGAGACCGTGATTTGGACTTTTAGCCCCCAAAACTGTGAGAAAATAAATTTCTAGCTGTAAGGTTGGTGGTTTGAACCCACCCAGGGGCGCCTTGGAAGACAGGACTGGGGATCTGCTTCCAGAAGGTCACAGCCTTGAAAACCCTATGGATGTACAGCCAATTAATGTAAATGCTGTCAATAAGTTGTACACCTGTAAAAAGCTGAACTGGCAAAAGTTGTGTGATAGATATATTTACAAAAACAACAACAAAAAGAAAGTAGCTGCTGAGGCTGCTTAGGTACAACCAAACACCTCATGGGATTTGGTTCCTTGGTTTGAAAATTTAGGGTCATGTTTTCATGGGACATCCCAGTTAACTGGCCTAAAAATGTCTTTAGTGCTTCTGTTCTACCTTCTAGTTCGCTGTGTAGTGCCTGGGACTTAAAAGCTTGCAAGCAGCCATTCAAGGCACAAAAATTAGTGTCTATTTGCATGAAGCAACAAAGGAAGAAGGAGAGTCAGAAACAGGAGGAAGAAATGAAATGTGTGGCTTTCTGCCTTCATGAACAACTGCCTCCTTTGATATGAGACCAGAAGAACTAGATGGAGCTGGCTACCGTTACTGAACAATTTTGATCAAAGATTCTATAGAGGAATCCTGATCAAAAGGGGTAAAAATGCAGAAGAGAATTTCAAATTCTCATAGAATCCAGACTTTCTAGAGCCATGGAGACTACATGAACCTCTGAACTACTGCCCTGAGATAATCTTTAAACCTTAAACCAAAATTATCCCCTGAAGTCTTCTTAAAACCAAACAATAGTTTAGCTTAACTAGTAAAGAATGTCTGCCTTGAGCATTATGCTCTTATAAGATCTATCTATAGGGGATCAAATTGACAATAGCAACTCAAAAGTTTAGATAGGAACCTTAGGGGCAGTGAGCTTATGTTAATGAGGGAGGAACAACTCAGAAAACGAGTGTGAGAACAGTTGCACAACTTGAAGAATGTAACCAATGTCACTGAATTGTACATGCAGAAACTGGTGAATTGGTGTATGCTTTGCTGTGTATATTCTCAACAACAACAAAAAATAAAATAAATTATATTAAAAAAACCCCACCTATGGAGTAGTTCTACTCTGCACACACGGGGTTGCCATGAGTTAGAACTGACTTGATGGCAACCAACAACAAAGCCACCCACTTGTGGTATTTGTGTTACACGGCAGTACTAGGTAACTAAGACACAGTCGTTCATGCTTTTCCATTTTGGGTTAGTGTGCTTTAACATTCCGGTACACATGTGGGAGAGTTTCTCTACGGACTCCACTACAGAGTAAAATTACTGGCCTGTGTGTACGGTACGTACTTTGCCAACTTTTCTAGATAATGTGACATTTTTCTCTAAAGTGCTTATCCCAACTTACTCTCCCATCAGCAGGGTGTAAGACTGCCTGTTGCTCTGTATCCTCTTGGTATTGCCAGACTTTTAAATTCTTCTCAATTTGAAGGATGTGAAATGGCATTTCATTAGGTATACATCTGTATTTTCCTCATTACTAGTGAGATTAAACATTTTTCTGTATGTTTGTTAGCCATTTAAGTACACCTTTTTATAATCTTTGCCCATTTCTCTACTGGGTTGTTTATCTTTTTCTTACTGATTTGCAAGAAATCTTTAAATAGTCTGGATACCAATTCTTTGTCAGTTATTTGTTAGATCCTCAGGGTGGTGCCAGCCACCTATGACTTCAGTTTCCACCTCTACACTCCAAACCCAAATATCTCATGTCTGGTGGACAGCTCCACTTGGATGTCTCACAAGCACCTTGAACTCAAAATCAGTCCATGGCAATTTAGCATCTTCTGCCCTCAAACCTGTTGTTCCTCCTGGGCTCCACTTCCAATTTTCAAGCCTGAAACCTGAACACCAGCCTTAACTAATACTCTTCACTTCCCTTCTCCTGGTCCAACCCAACACCAAGTCCTGCCAACTCTATCTGCCTTGTAGGTTTCTCTTGAATCTGCCTACTCCCCTTCCCTCCACTCCTAAGATCGTGTTACAGGCCACTGCCTTCTTGCCAGCATTTCTACAACATTCTACGTGTTCTTCCGGCCTCCCTGCTCCCCAACACTCTAACCTGCCCATGCACTCTCCACACTGAAGCCACACTGAGGCCCTTCTGTACAGTGTCATTCTCCTGCTTCAGACATTTCAATGACTCCACATAACCCGCAGTATAAAACCCAAACTCCTTACACAGCATTCCATTACCAAGCTCCTACCCTCTACCAATCTCTCCACTCAGTTCCTGAAAACCTCTATATCCCACCATTCTAACCCTCTGTTCCCAGAAGGTGCCAACTCACTCTACTCTCAACCTGTAGGTTTTCAAATGTACTAGTCTCCAAGCCTGGAAAAGTCTTCCTTCACCTTCCCCAGCAACTCCTCCTGGTAAAATCTTAATCATCTTTCAGGTCTCTTAGATGCCTCTTCCTCTGTGAAGCCTTCCCTAACCCCTCGAACTGAGCAAGGTGCCCCTGCTAGATGTTCCTACAGCCCCTGGGCTACTCACTGCATTGTACCTGTTTGAGAAGGCAAGAATCGTGTCTATCTCACTCACCACTGTTTCCACAACACCTACTGTATAATCAATAGTCAATAAATAATTTTTTAATGGACAAATAGAGATAGGAGACTGTTTCAGTAACATAAGACCCAAAATAATAGTACCTTGAATTGAAGTAGAGGCAGCAGAATGGACAGAAGTAGATGAATTAGAAAGACTAGGTGGACGAGCTGGGATTTGGCAATTAATTGGATGTCAGGGTTTGGGAAAAGATTAAAGAATGAGACCCTGGCTTCTGGTTTGGATACTTCTGAGGTCACCAAGATAGAAGGACCTGGGGAGCACAGGAAGGCTATAAGGTGCCAAAGTCTTAAGTGAGTGAAGGAGAATCAGATGGCACAACCTCAAATGAAGTTTTCACAAAGGTAAAGGAGCAACTGTCTGGATATGGCATTTCGGAATGAGGACAACAACCCTCTCCTGAACCCGAGATATGTAGAGCAGAGAGGAGGCAAAGTCTCCACTGGATGGAAAGGGACAGAGGAAGCGAAGGCCTCAGGCAAGGGCCACAGGGTAGGGAGAGTACTCAGGGAAGAGGCTCAGGAAATAGAAACAGGAGTTTCTATGTACAGGACCAAAGTTTATTAGTGGTTACAGGAGGTGGGAGGGCAGGTGGTGAAAAGGAGCGTCTTAGCTTAGAGGGCACTAAGTTTCCATTAACGGTGGTGGAATGATTTGGAAACAGATACGGTGATGGTTCCACAACATAACGAACATAACCAATGTCACCGAGCTGTACATTAAAAGATGTCGAATTGGTAAATGTTTTGTTACATATTTTTTTTACCACAATAAAACTATTTTTAAAAAAACAAAAGAAACAGGATTCCAGAAAGCTCTGTAGAAGGGAGAGAAGGGAAACTATGATGGGGAGAAGCATCATATGGAAATACCTTCAGAAATGACTCCCCAGTTTCCCCATCTATATATATAAATTTTATTTATTTCCCAGTATTAAACTTGCAGACATTAAAAATGAAAATGCCTAATGAGTGAGGTCATGATAGAATTGGTACACTCATGCATTGCTGAAAACAGTTTAAAAGAAAAAAAAAAAGATTTCAAAACAAATTGATTATCTGTAAACCAAGATATATAAAATATGGACAGACGCTGTCTGATCCAGGGTACTTCTTTTCTTTTTATTGTTTTATTGGTTTGGTCTGTATGCATTTGCCTATCTCGTGTAAGTGGGAGCATACAATATCCCAGGGTATTTCTTACTCATAAAATTTCTCCATAAAAAGAACCAACCCTAAAATACATGAAGATGCTCACAGAAAATTAATTTATGTGTAAAACATCTGGAAACAACCCAAATGTCCAAAACAGGGGAGTAGGTTAAGAAAATTATCCTAGGCACTCAGTGAAATCTCATACACCATTAAACATGATAACTACAAAGCCTGGAGCACCGTGAAAAGCATTTAGGATTGGACTGTTAAAGGAAAAAAGCAGCATATAAAGCCGCACTGTATGATTACAACCAAATAAGCTTTCAGTACTTGGACAGAGCTTGGAAAAAGTGGAGAAAAATTCAAAAGGCTGAATTTTGTGAAGTGGGAGGCAATGATCACTCTTTCCCTTTTAATATTCCACTTCTGCTAAATACAATTGAGTAATAAATACCGAGCCTCCCACATTCCCAGAGCCACCTGTAACTACCCGTGCCTGAGACAGCCTCTCCGCTCATCAGCTCTCTCAGGAGGGCTGCACCATGCCCAGCGGGCCCTGCTACATGGCAGGTTTCTGTTCCAGGAACCGGAGCTTACAGTCCTTATTTCTTGCACAGAGAACTCATGCTGCAGCTGACCAGGCCTCTGATCTTAAGGAGCTCCATGTTAGGCAAATGTTCAGGATCATCCCCAGAACTGGCCACCCTTCTTTGGGTAAGTCATCAAGATTCATCCCCGCTGACGTCAGGCACTACAGAAGTCCCAGTCTTGTGGGTCATGCTTTATCACTACGACCTGTATATCATTCTATATACTCCCTAACCTGCCTCAACCCACACACCCCCTGCCCTCCAAATCCCTGAACTGATACCTGTGAGACTCCCACTCCAGGATCCAAAACCTCCCTTGTTTCTCATCCTCGTTTCAGAACGCTCCATTCACCCACCTGGGTGGGCCCGACTCTGGCTGTCCCCTGAGGTCCTCTCCTGCTAAGATGGCTTACTTCTCACTCTCCCTCACCAGTACCCAGGGACAGGACATAGGTGGGTGTCAACCTTGCTCCCCACTGTCACTTCCAAATCTTTCATCTCCAAAAACTGTGGCTCCTCTGTGGCTCTTGCCATCAGACCAGCTCTCCCCTTTTTATCACCCTCCCTCATTCACTGAGACTTTCTCTCCTGGCTTAACATCTCTCCCCACAGATACTCGTTATCATTTTTGTTACCATCCTGTTATCCATCATCTCCTATCTTCCGCTTCCACCAGTCTTTGAACCTGCTATTCTCTGTCCGACACATATGTCCCCTAGATATTTGCACAGCTCCCTCCCTTACTTCCTTAGGTCTCTGCTCAAATGTCACCTTAATAGTGAGGTCTTCCCTGGCCACTCTTTTTAAAAATTGCAACTCACTCCCCCAATCCTCTTCTCTGCTTTGTTTTTCACCATGGCACTTGTCAGCTATATATTTTACTTGCTGTCATGGATTGAATTGTGTCCCCCAAAGATACATGTCAACTTGGCCAAGCCATGATTCCCAGTATTGTGTGACTGTCCACCATTTTGTCACCTGATATGATTTTCCAATTTGTTGTAAATCCTACCTCTATGATGTTAATGAGGCAGGATTAGAGGCAGTTATGTTACTGAGGCAGGACTCAATCTACAAGATCAGGTTGTGTCTCAAGTCAATCTCTTTTGAGACATAAAAGAGAGAAGTGAGCAGAGAAACAGGGGGGCCTCATACCATCAAGAAAGTAGTGCCAAGAGCAGTGCATGTCCTTTGGACCTGGGGTTCCTGTGCTGAGAAGATCCTAGACCAGGGGAAAATTGATGACAAGGACCTTCCTCCAGACCTGACGGAGAGAGAAGGCCCTCCCCTGGGGCTGGTGCCCTGAATTCGGACTTCTAGCCTACTAAACTGTGAAAGAATAAATCTCTTTGTTAAAGCCATCCACGTATGGTATTTTTTACAGCAGCACTAGATAACTAAGACCCTTGGTTATTTTTTTATTGCCTGCTCCCCACACGAGAATATAAGCTTCATGAGGATGGGGACTTTTGTATGTTTTGTTCCTAACTAATCCTCAAAACCTAAAACAGTGCCTGGCAGGTAAGAATGTGCTCAACAGAAATCTGTTGAATGAATGAAACAATGAAAGAATGAATGAACCTGTCTGGTGCCTGGGCCTCTCTCATTCCTTGACTCCCTCAGCAGCCACCACCACTGCCATCACTCTACCTCAGTCACCCACTGCCATGGTCGTGTCCTGGGCCTGGGCATCACCAGCAGTGGTGTACCTCAGTTTCAGCTTCTATCACCTCTGACCCATCCAATTTATTTCCTCAGCCATTCCAACTACAACTATTCAGCTTCATCAAAAATATCTTTACAAAAAGCCTGTGAGCAGCCATCTAAGATACTCTACCGGTCTCACCTCTTTGGGAACAAGGGAGAATGAAGAAAACTAAAGACACAAGGGAAAGATTAGTCCAAAGGACTAACAGACCACAACTACCACAGCCTCCACCAGACTGAGTCTAGTACAACTAGATGGTGCCTGGCTACCATCACCCACTGCTCTGACAGGGATCACGATAGAAGATCCTGGACAGAGCAGAAAAAAAACATAGAATACAATTCTACCTCAAAAAAAAAAAAAAAGACCAGACTTACTGGCCTGACAGAGGCTGGAGAAATCCCGAGAGGATGGCCCTTGGACACCCTTTTAGCCCAGTAATGAAGTCACTCCAGAGGTTCACCTTTTAGTCAAAGATCAGACAGACCCATAGGACAAAACGAGACTAAAGGGGCACACCAGCCCAGAGGCAAGGACTACAAGGCAGGAGGGGATAGGAAAGCTGGTAATAGGGAACTCAATGTGGAGAAGGTAGAGTACTGACATGTCATGGGGTTGTTAACCAACGTCATAAAACAATATGTGTACTGTTTAATGAGAAGCTAGTTTGTTCTGTAAACTTTCATCCAAAGTTAAAAATAAAAAAAAAAAACAAAAAACAAAAAACAAACAAAAAAAATCTTTACAAATAAGTCAATATATAGAAACCAAAGATTATTAGTGGTTACCAGGAGTGGGAGGGGAAGAGGGGGAGTTTTTGCTTAGAGGGCATCGAGTTTGTTAATGGTGGTAGAATAATTTGTAAAGGACAGCAATAATGGCTGCACAACATGAAGAATACAATCAGTGCCACTGAACTATACATGTAGAAATCGATGAATTCGGGAATGTTTTGTTGTGTGTATCCCCCCCACCCCACACAAAACGTATTTATAATTCATTTCCTTACTCAGCCTAGATTCTGATCCATCAGTATAAGCATATTCCTCCAGACACACTCAAGAACTTTGTCTTTTTCTCATGGCAAACCCCAACCAGGCTATCCTCCTATTTCCCTGCCCTCACTCAACTAACACTGACAACTACTAGTGTTTACTAAGCATCTACTGTACGTCAGGAACTGCTTATTCTCTTCATCCTCGCAACAACTCTATGAGGTGGGTGCTATTATTACCCTCCTCATTTTACACACAGACAAATTAAACTTGCTAGGGAAAGATGTACAACCCTGTTAACTGGTCTCGCTTTAAACAGGTGCAGTTATAGATTGAATTGAGTCCCCCCAAAAAATATGTTGAAATCCTAACCCCTGGTACATTTGACTGTGACTTTGTTTAAAAATAGGATCTTTGAAGACCCTACTGTTATCAGTTAGCATGAGGTCATACTGGAGTAGGGTGGGCCCTAATCCAATTATGAGTGGTGACCTTATAAAAGAGAGTAAGATCCTACATGACACTGCTCCTAGCTAGCCCCGATCCTAACCCCACCTTCCCCCTCACTTGCCTCAATCCAGCCAAACTGGCTTTCTGGTCTTTAAACACACAAAACTCTTTCCTAGTCCTCGGCCTCTGTAATGTCATTTCCTCTTCCTGAAATGCACTTTCCACGGCTCTTCACATAAATGGCCTGTTATCAGGCTTCAGGCCTCAGCTCAAGCATCTCCTTTACAGAGAGTCCCTCTTTGACCATTTTTAGTTAAAGTGATATCCTCCAGTTAGTCTCTTCTCACTCTGTTTACTTCCTTCATAGCATGTACATAATCTGTAGTGATCCTGACTACTTATCGGTTTACACGTTTGTTGTCTATCTCCCACACAAGAAAGTAAATCAGTTCTTCATCTGTCTTGTTCACCACTTCATCCCAGCACCCAACCACTGTGACTGGCATACTGGTTAGTCACTCAATAAATATCCGTAGGTAAATTAAACACTGCCACAAGAAATTCACTAATTTTTCATGAAAAATTTATTCCTGATTGAAAAAAGGACGAAGAGACCTTTAAATACTTCAGAATTCAGGGCAGAAAATGCTACCTGAAATTCACGGTGAAGAACGGTCCTGTTTGTGAACATGTAGACTACCCTTTCTCCATCTAAGTGGAAAGAGTTAAATGTAAGGTGTCTGATGAAGGGGCAGAGTTAGCCCCTGCCCTTACCATTTCTGCATATTCCAGCTGCTCCTCCTCACTGTACAGCTCTGGGGGCAGGTTGTAAATCCGTAAGATGTTATCAGCACTATTGGTCAAAATGCAGGAACCATCAGGGGCCCTAAAAGCAGAAAAGAGTTAGAAGGCTGGGCAGACACGATTTCCAACTGTAAACCTAGGGCTGAGCCTACCTCTGGCATAGGTAAGTCCCCTAAGTCCTTGAGAGAACTGGAGGACCCAAAGCCCTACAAGAAATTTAAGCTCAGTCCTAAGAGAGATTCTGATTCTTTCCCCCATCTCTGTCTCAACCAGGTCCTTGTCCCAGATAACCAAAACCAAAACCCGTTGCTGTCGAGCCAATTCCAACTCATCACAACCCTATGGGACAGAAAAGAACTGCCCCATAAGGTTTTCAAGGAGCCGCTGGTGGATTCAAACTAACCGACCTTTTGGTTAGCAGCCTGAGCTCTTAACCACAGAGCCCCAGGGCTGATATAGCTGGGGTGTTTTCAGGTGACATCCTGGGGGTGATTATCTCCCTGGCCCATTACCCTTACTTACCATTTACAGCCTTTCAGAAAGTTCTCAGACTGGGCGCTGAATTCTGACCAGGAACCACTGAGAAATCGAGGTAGCTGGGAGAAGTTGTAGTTCCAAGCACTGGAAGGAAGATGGGAAACGAAACAACAAACCTGGGTCGCCAGAGGAAAGAGGAAACGGGCCTAGAGAAGTGGGTGAGGACTGGCTGATAAGGTATATCTCACACTTCCAACCTCCTCGGATTCCAGACTCACTTACGCGTTTCCCTCATCCTCTAAAGCTGGTTCCTCGGACACGCCTTCCATGGCTTCTCCAGGCCCCAACTCTGGTCCGTTCGTTTCTTCTGCAGAAAGGCTCGCATTTTCAGGTTCCTGCTCCTCGATTCGAGGACTCAACTCACTAGGAGTACCAAACCCCGTTTCCAAGAGAGTGGAGAGAGAAGCTGGGCCCTTCTCACCCAGTTCCTGGGACACAGCTGAGACAGTCACGGGATCTGGGGATATCCTGGGCGGATCATCCCCATCGGGTGGCGGTGGCATTAGTTCAGAGGCCGTATTTTTATCCATCGGGGAAGCCTGGGGGGAGAGACTAGCTGGAGCTGGGGCGTGGACTGAAGGAAGGCAGTCTGGAGCTAACGGTTGCGCCTCCGGCGTCTGCATGATGCAGAGAAAGCGCAGCAGACATTGGCCTCGGGCCGGGCAACCCTCTTCGCTTTAGCTACCGGTTGCCAGCAGAACGGCCGGGGCAGCTTCAGAGTTCGCAGAGACCCGGACCGAGCACTGGAGAAAGCCAGCTGTGCCTTCCTTCCTCTTCCGGGAGAGGGCAGAAGATCTCCAGCAGGCGAGACTAACGGAACACACCAAAGTGGAAAGCACAAGGTTCCTTAGCTCGGTCTGTCGCTACGCGCCACTTGCTCTCGCGGGATTTGGGCTCACCTTCCGATTGGACCTCTACATCCCAGATCAGATTTCGCGGGAGACCCACAGAAGGGGCGGGCGGGTACGTACGTCAGATCGTTTACCGTTCCCACTAAGCCCTGGGGCCCTCAATAGCTGCTGGGAGTTGTGGTCTGACCGCTTTTGCCTTTGCCAAAGTGCCCGGCGAAAGTGCCCGAGCTCCCCCTGCCGTCGTTCCTAAAACCTAAAGTCCCTACCCACCTCAGCTACAGTGGGCGCCAGCACTGTATTTGACTTTACGGTTTTTGAACCTACTTTGTATCCCATTTGGCAAATTCTTCAGACCTCCCTCTTGTTTCATTTATTCAATAAATATTTATCATTGAACTCTTACTTGCTACCCAGGTCTCTGGGCGGTGCAAACTTGCGCTCGTTAGCGGGTCAAACCTACCCAGCGGTGCCATGGAAGGAAGGCCTGGCGATCTACTTCTGTAAAGATTAAACCAAAAAACCCAAATCTCTTGCCATGGAGTCGATTCCGACTCAGTGACCCTGAAGGTCTGTCCCATAGGGTTTCCAAGCAGGAGCTGGTGGAATCGAACCTTTAGGTTAGCGGCCCAGCTCTTAACCACTGCACCGCCAGAGCTCCCCGTAAAGCTTACAGCCAAGAAAACTCGATGGAGCTGTTTTACAGCTCTACTCTGCAACACATGGGCTGGCCATTAGTCAGAACCGACTTGACAGCAAAGGTTTTTTTTTTTTTTTTTTGTTTGTTTGTTTTGCTGTTTATTTTTTACTTGCTACCCATCCCTGTACTAGGCACTGAGGAATACAACAATGAATAATAGACAAGGTCTCTGCCCTCATAAGGCTTACATTGCTGTGTACTGAAGTTAATAAATCTTTTCAGGTAGTGAGAAGGGCTGTAAAGGAAATTATCTGGGAGAACAGAGTAGACTAGGATGTCAAAGACGGCCTCCCTAACAGGTGACATTTTTAGCTGATGAGAAGAAACTTATCCAACTACCTGAGTGGAGAAGTGTTCCGGGCAGAGGGAAAACCAAGTGCAAAGTCTTTCTTTTTTTCACATTTCATATTTGACACAATGGCAAGAATCCGCCAAAATGGTTTCCACCAATTCTATCCTCGCAGCTCTAGTCTGTAGAAGTTCCCCACCACAAAATCCTGGCTCTCTTCGCTCCCTCCTCTCCCACTCCTAATCCGCTTCGCCTCTGCCGGGAGGCAAATAACTTGCCCTTACTTGTCATGGCGACTGTCCAGCTTTGTGCCCGAAGCCTCGCGGTGGTTGCTGGGATTGGGAGTTTCCCTTCCCATGTGCTCGCACTGGCGCTAAAAATTTTCAGCTCCTCAAAAGCCCAAAGCCACCATCCTCGGCGCAGCTAGGTGCTGGGCTCTGAGAGCACCTGGTATCCGCGCTCGGAGCGTGCTTCCCAGGGCGGTTACACGCTTCCGAGAGGGTCGGGTAAGCTATTGTCAGCCTGATAAGTCCTCTCTGAGTCTCGGGCTTTCGGCTCCGTGCATTTTCATCTCGGAGAATGGGGGGGTTGGGGGGGGGCGTTGGGGACTTAGCGAGTTTTGGAGCTTGGCTGCGAGATCAACATAGGAGTGCTATGTTTGGAGGCCCGGGGGTAGATAATAAAGACGTTAGTACCGGCCGAACTCAGAGCTGAACACCTGGGCGGGAGAGTGGGACTTTGGAGGAACCTCGAGCCGCTTAAGGGGTTCTTCCCCACCCTGTCTTCTACCCAAGTGCCGGGTATGAGAATCCTGAAATAAGGCGCTCAGCGGGTTGGGGTCTGAGGCTTTACCGATCTCTGAACTTTGGGAACTCAAGGCTCGAGACTAGAGCCCATGGCATCCTGTTGGACCCTCAGGCTTCATTCCGAAAGATTATTTAAGGTGATCCAGCAAGCCCAAACTGGTAAGGGTCCATAACTTCCGGACCTTTGTCCTTCCTGGCGTGGTCTTTCCAGCCGACCCCGACTCTGCTAGGTGGAGATAATCCAATTAAAGACTGTTATGAGAGTCCTGTTATTGTTTGGCTCCACATTTGCATTTCTGCCGCTCGCATTAGCATTTCCGGTTTCTTTCCTTCGGAGCAGCTCACTATTCACCCGATGGGAGGGAAGTAGAGACAGAAAATGTATTTTAGACTGGTTCCTATTACTTGCGGAGGAACGCTGCCCACCTTTTTCCCTTTTTTTTTCTCCCCCAGGACTTCTTGGTTATCTCTTTTGGATAGGAAGGGGTATTTGTTTTGATGCAAAGCTCAGTCCCTCCCCCTCTTGAATGGTGTGCCCCACCCCCGGTCGCCTGCAATCAAGGCAGATGCTACCACTCGTGGGACGGGTTAAAAAAAAGTGCAGAGTGCAAACCCGGGTGTTTTCGAGAAGGGTTACACTTGAAAATCAAGGATGAAAAAGTGACAACGATGGGCCGTTGGTCTGTGTCGGAGAAACTATCTTATATTTGGCTTTGAGCTAAGCAATTCCCATTTCGGACGCAGCCTGAACGTCCTGAAAGCGGAAGGGGCAGGCTTTGGAGAAGGGCGGGCTCCGAAGTCCCAAGTCCAACCCTTCGGACCCAGCGGGTTCTTGCTAGTGGGAGGGAGGCGGCGGAACTCACTTGAAGTCCAAAGCGAATCTATTTCTCTCCCATCTTTCGCGCTTCGGGTCCTGTCATTTTATTCAGCAGTTACCACGCACCTGCTACGAACAGGCACTTGCGCGGTACTTAATGTGTTTTTGTTTGTTTTTTTTTAATTGAGGTAGCCGCTGCACACAATGCTACTTACGGACATTAAGCGCACAGGTAGATGAATTTTGGCAAATATAAACCATCGTGTAATCCATACGTCTATGAAAGTATAGAACATTTTCATCACCCCAGAAAAATTTTTTCATGCTTCTTCCTCCTCAACCCCGGACCCCACCCACGCCCCCATCTTTATTTTATTTCTGCCACCATAAATTAGTTTTGCCTGTTCGAGAACTCCACATAAATGGAATCATACAGGATGTACTCTTTTGTGTCAGTCTTCTTTCCTTCAGCATGTCTGTGAAATTTCATCCATTGCTTGTATCAGTCGTGTATCAGTATTTTTATTTAGTATATTCCATCAATTGTTTATCCATTCTCTTTTTGATGGTCATTTGAGTTGGAAACAACTTCATTTTGATGAATAAAGAAGCTATGAACATTCTTGTACAATTTTTTCTGTGGTCATATGTATTCCTGTTTCATGGATATATACTTAGGAGTGGAATTGCTAGGTCAGCAAATAGACTTACCAGTTTTCCAAAGTGGTGGTATCATCCTATACTCCCAACAGCAAGGATTAAGAGTTCTAATTGTTCCATAACCTTCCCAACTTTTAATGTTATATCAGCCATTCTGATTGTACACCTGCCCCTCACTAATTGACTCTTTATCCAACATTTCACATTTATGACAGTAGTAAAAAAAATGAGTATTTTGCACATTAATGACAAACGTCTGGCAGTAACTAATGCCAAGGTGTGAGGCAAGAGTAATGCTGACTGTGATGGTTAAGGTTATGTGTCAACCTAATGTGATTGGGCCATGATTCTCAGTGGTTTGGCAGTTGTGTAATGATGTAGTCATCCTCCATTTTTTGTGGTCTGATGTGGTCATCCTCCATTTTCCCATAACTGCCTTGTCTTTGGAACCTAAACATCAATAAGGGAGGAGTGTAGTGGTATGTCATTGTGATCTTAGTTTGCATTTTACTATTGACTGATGATATTGAACAGTTTTTCATGTGCTCATCGGCTGTTCTTATGTTATCTGTGAAGTGGTTCTTCAAGTTGTTTGCTTTTTTTTTTTAATTGGTTTATCTTTTTATTGTTGAGTTACAGGAGTTCTTTATATATTATGGATACAAATCTTTTGTCAGATATATGTGTTGTGAATGTTTTCTCCTAACTTGTTGCTTACCTATTTGTTTGCTTAACAGTGTCTTAGGAGGAGCAGATTTTAATTTTGATGAAGTCACAGTTTATCTTTTTTTAAATTTTATGTTCAGTGTTTGCTATATCTTGTCTAGAAAATCTTTGCTTACCCCAAGGTCATGAAGATATTCTCTTGTATTTTCTTTTAGAACCTTTGTAGTTTAGGTTTTATGCTTAGGTCTGTGAGCCATTATTAATTGATTTGCTTGTGGTTTGAGGGAGGGGTCAAGGTTCCTTTTTTTTCCCTGTATGGCTGTCCAGTAGTGACTCCATTTGTTGAAATAACCTTCCTTTCCCTATTGAATTGTTTTCAGTTGGGAGGTTTGGTCCATTTGCACTTAATCTAATTATTGTACAGTTTGGGTTTAAGTCTACCATTTCAGTGCTATTTTGTATTTGTCTCCTCTGTTCTTTGTTCTTCTCTTTAAACATTTGAAGAAGAATCAATACCAATCTTACATAAACTCTTTCAGAAAGTAGAGGAGGGGATCTTTCCCTACTCGTTTTATGAGGCTAGCATAATCCTGATACCAAAACCAGACAAGGACATTACAAGAAAATTTCAGACCAATATCTCTGTTAACATATATTGCAAAAAATCTAACATTTTTTAGCAAAGCAAACCTGGTAACATATAAAAAGGATAACTAGATACACATACACCCAGACCAAGTAAGGTTTATCCTAGGATTACAATATTGGTTTAACATTCAGAAACCAATCAGTGTGATGGTCAGAATGAGAGAGTTTATACTGTATACCACAATGAAAAAAGAAAAATGTCAAAAAAAAAAAAGAAGGAAGCATCCTCAGTCGGATAAAGGGACTCCACCGTCGGTTTACCATCAACAACATACATCATAGTAAAAGACTGAATGCTTTTCCTCTAAGACCGGGAGTGAGGAAAGGATTCCACTCTCATTGCTACTGCATTATATTGGAAGTCCTAACCAAGCAAGAAAAATAAAAATCGTAACAATTGCAAAAGAAGAACTAAAATGGTCTTATTCACAGCCAGTTTTGCTACATAAGAAATCCTGATAGAAAAGTCATAAAAAGCTACTGGAGCTAATAAACAAATATAGCAAGGTCGCAGGTTACAAAGGCAATATACGTAAAGACCCCTTTGACTGTCATTCCCAGTCCCATAAGCACACACACCCCTTTTCCAGAGATCATTGCTATCATAGCAAAAATTTTGTCCATTTTTATTCTGGCCTGTCTTTCACACTTTTACATACATACGTTTATAGGCAGTAAATAGTCATTTTGTGTTTTTTTAATTTATGTAGCAATTGGTGTGCATGGAGTCCCTGGGTGGTACAGTTAAAGCTGGGCTGCTAACCAAAATGTTGGAAGTTCAAGTCTACCCAGAGGCACCTCAGAAGAAAGGCCTGACAATCACCTTCCCAAAAATCAGCCATTGAAAACCTTACGGAGCACAGTTCTACTCTGACACACATGGGGTCGCCATGAGTTAGAATCGACTTGTGACATTACTGTGTTTTACTGTTTTCTACAAATTTTATTTTTCACCCAATCTGTTTTAAGATAATATGTTTACATATATACAGATATATTAATTTCCGTAAACTACCGTAGTAAACTTCTCTTGTGAATATGCCACGTTTATTTACCCATTCTTCTACTGATGGATATTATGTGTCTCCTGCCACTCGCCATTAGGAACACCATCAACATGAACATTTTTTGCAAGACTCCTTTCTGCTGCCCACGTGCAAATATTTTTTATGGAGTCTATCCAGGAGTGGCTTTGCTGAGTAGTAAGGTGTGTGCATTTTAACTCCTACCAGGTACTGGTACTTTGCTTCAGGTACTTTCTAGAGTCCATTTTTTGTTTTTGTTTACCTAATCAAATAGCTTTCAGCAAGAAAAAAAAAAAATTTATGCCAGCCTCTGGGTAAAGCCTTAGGAGCATAATTATTAGATCTTGGATGTGACTTCAGACAGCCCGGGTTCAAATCCCTGGCCCTGCCCCTTGGGAGCTTTAGGAACCTGGGAAAGTGACTTTTAGTTCCCTTTAACCCTCAGTCCCCTCATCTGATGATAATACCTACCATAAGGGCTTTCTGAGAGGATTAAATGAGATAAGCCACCGAAAGCAGTGGGGTCTGCCCTTCCCTGGAGTCCCAGCAGTGCAGATTTCCTTCCGTATGTAAATGTCCAGCCTCCCCAGCCCTTTGGAAGGGCTGCTCAACTTCTGACAGTTTTGTGCCATGGCCACCTCGCTGGTACCTGTGGGGACAGTACCTGCTCTGAAAGAGTTTGCTGGTGATAGCCTGCTCTTTAGAGAAAGAAGCGTTGCGGATTTAGTTGCTATTGAGGACTAAAGTGACAGAAAGCGCCCCTATGGGCTTGTATACCTCTGAGTGGGGTTGAGACCTTGAGCTCACCATCCCAGAACAACCCATCCTGATATGTTTACTGAACAGCTCCCTGAAGGAGGTGAACTTGCATTAATGGGGTGGGGGCGGTACCGCAAAAGCCCGACTAACCCACCATCACAAAGTTCTCACTCTAGAATAATAATCATCGTCATCACATAAACAGTGGCGCAGTAGTTAAGAGCTCGGGCTGCTAACCAAACAGTTGGCAGTTCAAATCCATCAGCTGCTCCTTGGAAACCATATGGGGCAGTTCTAGGGAGATAGGAAGTCCCTCTCTAGGTTTTCCTCAAAGGGTGTGGCAGGGTCATCAGCTGGGGCGGGGCGGGGGGGTTGGGGGCAACAGGAGCAGCCTGGGTTGTGGGGAAAGATTTGAGGACAGGAGGTGTGAGTAATCGCTCTGAGTCAGAATCAACTCGACAGCAACGGGTTAATGGATTTTAACAGTTATTGAGGAGTCCCCAGGTAATCCAAACAGTTAACAGTTAACGGGCTCCACTGCTAACCCAAAGGTTGGAAGGTCAAGTCCATCCAGAGGCAGCTAGGAAGAAAGGCCTGGCAATCTGCTTCCAAAAAATCAGCCATTGAAAACCCTATAGAGCACAGTTCTACTCTGACACACATGGTGTCACCGTGAGTTGGAATCAATTCAATGGCAACTGGTAGTACTGGAACAGTTATTGAGCTCTTACTGTGTACCAGGCACTTTTCTCAACTCTTTCTATTCTTCGTAATAATTGAATAAAGCAGGTACTATCGTTCTCATTTTAGAGTGAAAGGCACTAATGCTCAGGGAGGTTAGGTAACTTCCTAAAGTAACACAGCTATTAGGTGGTAAGACTGGGATGGAGGCCTAGCCTGCCTGCCTGCAGAGCCCCTGCACCCAGGGGCTGCCCATGTTTCCCAACTCCTGGGGGCTTTGCACTGGAACCACAAAAATGAGTAAAATTCAAGTTCTGTGAATGAGGAAGCAAAAAAAAATTATTCCTCTAATACAGGTATTGTGATTGTTCCCATTTTACAGATGAGGAAAAGTGAGACCCAGAGAAATGAAGCGTGTTGTCCGAGGTCATACAGCAGATTTAAGTTGACAGTATAATAACAAACCTAGAACTTTTGCCTTCTGAGTCCCTCCCTCCACGTTCACGTGAGCTCCCTGCCATAAAAGTCTTTATTTTTTTTTTGGTCATTGGTCTAGAGGGACGTTGGTTTTTCTCCCCAAGACAAATGTTTGAAATTGCTCCTCCTCCTGCCTCCCTCCACGTATGCACCTGGTCCATGCCCTCTTCCTGTCTTACTCAGCATTGTTTGGAGAGTTGTGATAACTGACCCTTTGCCAAATAACCTCTCAGCTGGAAGAAGTTATCAGCTAAGATTTGCACCTTAGACCTTAACTGATTACAAAAGAGAGAAAGCTGCAGAGTAGATTGTGAAGAAGCAAACATCTTACTCTTTGATATTTGAAGGGTCATTTTCTTATAAAACACATTCATTCACCTCCTGTGTGTACCTTTGGCAGGTTACTTAAACCCTCTCTGAGACTCACCTTTTTCACCTGGAAATTGGCAGGTGTGGTTATCGGGACAAATAAGATAATCCCTGTGAAAGGATTTTGCAAACTCTTAAGTATATAAGAGAGAAAGCTTTAGACCAACATACCACCACTACAGGTTTACAGGTTGTCATGGAGTGGATTCCAGCTAACTCGTGGTGACCCCGTGTGTCAGAGTACTGTGTTCCATGAGGTTTCCAGTGGCTGGTTTTTCGGAAGTAGACCACTAGGCCTTTCTTCCAAGGCACCTCTGGGTGGACTCAGTCCTCCAACCTTTCAGTTAGCAGCTAAGCTGTTAACCATTTACACCACCCAGGGACTCATGCACTGGGGCTACGTCATCTTTATTAGTAGGAAGGAGGGCAGAAGTCGGGTGTAAGTTTTGGGAGGCTTATGGATTTTAGTGGTAGGGAGATTGGAGGTCCCTCTCTAGGGACTCAAAGGGAGTGGCAGGGTCATCAACTGGGACGGGGCGGGTGGGGACAAGAGCAGCCTGTGGAGAAAGATTTGAGGAGAGGAGGTTTGAAAGAGCAGACCTGCTCCCCAGGAAGTCGGGTGGGGGACCCACCATGTCCCAGCCCAGTAGCAGATCCTCAGGCTGTGTGTGCTTCAGACCCTGGATGGTGTTGGGGGAGGAGCCCCTCCCAGCTGGGGACCTGAGGTTGGGTGTGTCTAATGCTGGACTCTTCCCTGTCCCTCCATAGTGGCCAGATTGCCTGCCCTGGAGCTGCAATGGAGGAGCCCCAGTCAGATCTCAGCACTGAGCTCCCTCTGAGTCAAGAGACATTTTCATACTTATGGGAACTGTGAGTGAAGGCCTCCAATTGCTATCCCCACCCCATCCCACCCCACCCCAACCATCCCCGGCCTCCTAGCAGAGGCATGTAAAACAGAGTCACAATCAGTAGTCAAAAATCAGTACTGACTTTCTGCTCTTGTCTTTCAGCCTTCCTGAGAAGCCGGTTCTGGTAAGGACTGGGGGTGGGAAGGAACCAGGGGCTGCGGGGCTGGTGGGCTGGCACCCTGGCCTCTTTGACTCTCGTTTCTCCCAATCACAGTCCCCCTCGCTACCCCCAGCAGTGGAGGTAGTAGAGGTAGCAGATGATCTGCTACTCACGGAAGATGCTGCAACCTGGCTAGAAAGCCAGGTAGGGGCTCAAGAAATATCAGCAGGCCCCGCACCAGCCACCCCTACACCAGTGGCTCTCATACCAGCCACCTCCTGGACCCTGTCATCCTCCGTCCCTTCTCAGAAGACCTACCCTGGCACCTATGGTTTCCGCCTGGGCTTCCTGCATTCTGGGACAGCCAAGTCCGTCACCTGCACGGTCAGTGGCCCTGAGGGGCTATTTTCTATGTGACTTTTTGATGTCTGGCCATCTTCCCGCTGGGTTTTGCTGTTCAGAGCTTTAGGATTCCTTTCCAGCCTTCGGCTTCTTGTTCATCTTTCTAAATTTCACCCATTTATTCTGTGACCCTTGACCTCTGTCCCAAAGTTGGATTTTCCCCCCTGGACTTTGGCTTTCATCCTTTTCATCATACTCAAAACATCTGACGCTTGGTCTCTCACGGGGATGTGGAATGTTGCCTCCTTTTTCTTCCCTCATTCATTCCCTGGCTTTTGAATGTAAGTGTCTGTGATGTAGACCCCAACACTGTCATCTCTGTAGCTATCCTCCCAACACAGTACATGGCTTTCAGTAGGTGCTTAAGCAGCGCTTGTTCATTTGACCCCTGGGCACTTGTCCTCTGACCTTCAACTCCTTCCTTTTCCTACAGTATTCCCCAGACCTTAACAAGCTGTTTTGCCAGCTGGCAAAGACCTGCCCAGTGCAGCTGTGGGTCACCTCACCACCCCCACCTGGCACCCGTGTTCGCACCATGGCGATCTACAAGAAGTCAGAGCATATGACAGAGGTCGTGAAGCGCTGCCCCCACCATGAGCGCTGCTCTGACTATAGCGATGGTGAGGGGTCAGGGACTGGAGATGGGATGGGGCTGGCTGCCCAGGGCCCCTAAGCTCCTAATTTCTCCCTGATTGCTCTTAGGCCTGGCCCCTCCTCAGCACCTCATCCGGGTGGAAGGAAACCTGCGTGCTGAGTATCTGGAGGACAGCGTCACTCTTCGACATAGTGTGGTGGTGCCCTATGAGCCGCCCGAGGTCTGGTTTGGCAACAGGGCTCTCTGGGAAGAGGGAGCTGGAAGGTGTCAGTAGCCATCCTGCGGGCAGGGGTGGCTTTGTCCTACTTCTTATTTGGCCTCCTCACAACCTTATGAGGTGTGCAGAGAAGGTGGGTTATTCCCATTCCACAGTTGAGGAAACTGAGGCTTACAGAGGCTAAAGGCCTCCCCTGGCTGCTACAGGTCTCCTGAGGGTTGGGTAACCTTACCCCGGGCCTGTGTTTCCTCCCAGGTCGGCTCTGACTGTACCACTATCCACTTCAACTTCATGTGTAACAGCTCCTGCATGGGAGGCATGAACCGGCGGCCCATCCTCACCATCATCACACTGGAAGACTCCAGGTAGGGACCCACATGCCACCTTTCACACTGGCACACTCCCCAGCCTTCTGCCTCTCTCTGTCCCCGGAGCCCCTCCCCTCACCAGTTTCTCCCAGACTACCACCCGTTCTTCCCTCTATCCATATGTTCCCTCCCAGTTTTCTTTTCTCTGGCTTTGGAACCTCTCTTGCCGATGGCTTCTCAATATGCCTGGGGCTAGAGCTTAGGCTCCAGAAAGGATGGGGGGAATTGGGAGTACGTAGGGCCTGGTTTGCAGAGAACAGGGCAGGTAGGGTCTGACTTCCCTACTGCCTCCTGCTTCCCTCTTCTTACCCTGGATAGTGGTAATCTGCTGGGACGTAACAGCTTTGAGGTGCGCATCTGTGCCTGTCCTGGGAGAGACAGACGTACAGAGGAAGAAAATTTCCACAAGAAGGGGGAGACTTCCCCTGAGCCACCCCCTGGGAGGAGCACTAAGCGAGGTAAGCAGGCAGGACAAGAGGGAGGTGGAAGAGGCACAGATGCTACAGTCTGTCCAGAATTCACCCCGTACACTTCTCACCTCTCCTTGCCTGTTTCCCCAGCACTGCCCACCAACACCAGCTCCTGTACCCAGCCAAAGAAGAAACCACTGGATGAAGAATATTTCACCCTTCAGGTACCAAGTTTGGGGGAAACAGATACTCAGTCTCTTACCCCTACTCAGTGGGATTGGATAAGGGAAGAAAAGGTGTAAACATAGGCACTGTGAGGTTTAACACCTGTTCTGTCTTAGACCCAGTTTCTCTATCCTCTTTTTTCTCTGTTCATGGCTCTGACTTTGTAGAATTGAAAAGATTGAAGTTTCAAGTCTGGCACTCAAGACGCTATTTTCTTCTTGGCTGCTTTGCCTATAATTAGGACACTTACCATCAGGGGGCAGTGGTGGTTCAGAGACAATGGCTTCTGGTCATAACTTCAGAACACCAGCTTGTACCATAGTACATTTTAGAGAACCACCTTTCAAAAAGAAACTTGTTGAAGAGATCATTAAAATCGTTCTATGACTTGGCCAACGCATGGCTAACTGCACTACTAAAGGGGCAAACCCTTCTTTATCACTCCTTGTCACTAGCCACTTCAATGGCACTTCCTCTCTCCGACCCTAACCACCGGAGTTAGGTCAGACTTCATCCCCAGCAGCCCAGGGCCAGGTCACCAGGTACCCATAGGTTCACGAGTCTGCACAACTCCCTGCACTTTAGACTAGCAGTCGTCCCCCATCCCACCCCCACCCCCACCCCCAGCTCCCTGGGGCTAGGTCACAAGCTAGAAGGACTCTGTCTTTCTTCATTCACTGCCTTCACAGCCTTTCTCTGAATTGGGCCACCCTGAGCTAAGTCAGAGTCCCATTGCCCCTTGCGGTGGGTTCATTAATTCTCTATAATGGCTCACAAAATTCAGAGACTATTACCTATACTTATAATTACCCATTTATTATAACCAGAAAGAATAAAGGGAAGATCTGGGAGAGTTCAGGAGCCCTGGTAGCGCAGTGGTTAAGAGCTCAGCTGCTAACCCAAAGGTTGGCAGTTCAAATCCACCAGTCACTCCTTGGAAACCCTATGGGGCAGTTCTACTCTGCACTGTAGGGTCACTATGACTGGGAATTGACTCAATGGCAACGGGTAATACAACTTTGCTTCCACCTACCTCCTATGTGCTGTTATTGTCAAATATATTTCTATATGTTATAGGCCCAGCAATATAATTGTATACATATTATTTTATATAATTGCTTTTTAAATCAGTTAAGAAAAGAAATATGCTTCCTTCCCCGTTGAACGGACTTAGCACCCTAATTGAAAATCAGTTAACCATAGATATATGCATTTATTTCTGGACTTTTAATTCTATTGTATTCGTCTATGTGCTGAGTAAATAATCCGAGAAGCTGTACTATATGAAGAAGAACACAGCATCAGGATTGGAGAAAGACTCATTAACAATCTGCAATATGCAGATAATACCTATTATCTTGCTTGCTCAAAGTGAAGAAGACTTGAAGCACTTACTAATGAAGATCAAAGAGTACAGCCCTCAGTATGGATTACACCTCAACATAAAGAAAACAAAAATCCTCACAACTGGACCAATAAGCAACATCATGATAAACAGGAAATATTGACGTTGTCAAGGATTTCATTTTACTTGGATCCACAATCAACGCCCATGGAAGCAGCAGTCAAGAAATCAAACGATGCGTTGCATTGGGCAAATCTGGTGCAAAAGATATTTTTAAAGTGTTAAAAAGTAAAGATATCACTTTGAGGACTAAGGTGTGCCTTACCCAAGCCATGGTGTTTTCAGTCGCCTCATATGCATGTGAAAGCTGGACAATGAATCAGGAAGACCAAAGAATTGATGCCTTTGAATTATGGTGTTGGCGAAGAATGTTGACTGTACCATGAACTGACTACCACAAGAATGAACAAATCCGTCTTGGAAGAAGTACAACCAGAATGATTGTTAGAAGCAAGAATGGCGAGACTTCATCTCACATACTTTGGACATGTTACCTGTCCTGTAGGGTCACTATGAGTCAGAATCAACTCGATGACAACTTTTTTTTCTTTTTTAAATGGGAGAGTTCACTGCACGAGACTTCCATTGTCCCCAGGGACAGACCACACTCTCCTGTACACAGAAGTTCTCCCCAATCCCAGAAGCCCCCAAAAGAGGAAGCACCCAGGTTCAGGGTCCCTTAGTCATTGTGGCCTAATGCATATGCATGACTTGATGAATATACATGATTGACTTTATCGGGCCCCCTACCTTTTGGAGGTCTGTTGCCAGGGTAGAGTTGGGGGCTCCCAATTATTTGCACATGTATAAGTGTTGCCTGGCTATTTTAGAAAACAAAAGGCATCTTGATTGCCGGGGAATTCCAAGGACTATTTTCAGAAACCAGAGACAAAAGGCCAAATTGAGTTTTTTATCCCACAGCCAATACTTCTTTATCCCTCCTCACCCCTGCAGATCCGTGGGCGTGAACGCTTCAAGATGTTCCTAGAGCTGAATGAGGCCTTGGAGCTGAAGGATGCCCAGGCTGGGAAGGAGCCAGAAGGGAGCAGGGCTCACTCCAGGTGAGTGACCTGGGCCCCCTCCCAGCCACTGCCCTGCCTTCCTATGCTGGCAATCCATGGGATTCAATTTCTAATCCTACCTTTATGGTTAAAGGCAATTAATCCCATCCATTGGGTCCATGCCCTACTCACAATTCCCTTGAGAGTCTTCCTCCATTTGGATCGTACAGCCACTTCCCTGCCTTAGGGGTTCCACAAACCCTTCAAGCCTAGGAATGATAGTGTGTCTTTGCCATTCCTAACAGCTCGTAGCTCAGAGCTGGGGGGTTCTCAAGTCGGGGCCTCATAACTGAGAAAGTGTCAGGAAGAGCCGAGTACTGGCAAGTCCTGTGTGACCTCGGTACTCCTCTCAGGCTCAATTTCCTCATTTGTGAAATGGGGTGCGTGAAGATTAAGAGATTAATATGCACGAGTACCCTGAGGTACTCGGTAACCTGACTGCAGGTGGTGGTTACAATTGTAACTTAAATTCCTCTTGCTCTAGTCTGAGGCCCTTCACAGAGTCTTGATCTAAGGGCCCTGACCCTGTCACTTACAGTGTGTCATCCTCCCCCTCCTTTTTTTTCTCTCCCCTACAGCCCTCCGAAGTCTAAGAAGGGACAATCTACCTCCCGCCATAAAAAACTAATGTTCAAGAGAGAGGGGCCTGACTCAGACTGACGTCCTTCACTTCCTGTTCCCCATTTACACACCCCACCCCTGCCCTCCTTTCCTGCCATTTTAAAACTCAGGTGTTTGAACCCTGCCTGATACAAGTGTGCCTCCAAAACACCCAGGAAATTGTCATTTACCTTGGCCTGGGCCTCCACTAAAGAAGTTGGCCTGCACTGGTGTTGTTTGTGGGGTGAGGGCAGCTGGGACACTCCAGCGTCTATTTTAAGGTTTTGGCAGAGAGAGGACCGTGTTCCTGCATGTAAGAGTCAAACTTTAAAACCAGCCATGGGAACAGCCGTCCCTGGGTTGGAAGCCCAGATCACCAGCAGACTAGCCGCGGAAGCTATCTCAAGGTGTTTAATTTCTCCTGATAGCAGTGTACATATCTATAAAATGCTGATACCTACCTCACGGGGTTCACCGTGAGGTTAATGAAATGATGTATGTATGACCCAATGATCCCAGAGGGCTAGGAAGTCACCAGCCTGCCTGACCTTAAAAACCTTTTAGGTTAGATGGTGTCTGGGACTTGGCCCCTTGGAGGTGCTGGTCCCCTGTCCCTGTTGGTTGATGGATTGATTGGGCAGCTGGTTAAGGGGAGGGACTTTCCAAGTCCCTCTTCTGCTGGCCTAGCCAAGTCCTGTCCAGCCTCTTGGTAAACCTCAGTACCTAAAACAAAACCTCACCCCATCCCACTCCCTGGAGGATTCCGGCTCTTAGTGGGATCTGTATCCACCACCATCTTATTTCCCCCAGATGCTCAGGGTCTAATTTCTTTTGCACTCTGGAAGGCACATCTGTATTTCTCACTTGTACCCCTTCTCCTCTCCCGTTTTTATATCCCATTTTTATATCTTTCTTATTTTACAATAAAACTTTGCTATCACCTGTGTGTCTGAGGGATGGGTCCCAGTGTTGGCCCACAGGTGCAGGAGTGACTAAGGAGGTGAAGTTGGGAGGCAGCCCCTGAGCCTCCAGGGAGTGTGGGCTGGGGGCCCAATGCCCGGGTTCCGGGAGGGGAACAAAGGCTGGAGACTGGGTCAGTCTGCAGGCTGCATGACAACAAGGGAGGGGGTGACTCCATTCATAACTCGGGAACCAACTGTCCCTCCTCCCCTCCTGCCAGGGCTGGCATGAGGTTCTCTCCCGCCCCTGCTGCTGGGGTTGGGTGACTGCCTCCTCTCACCAAGGATTATGGGATTTAAATATCTGCTATTAGTAAGCCTCAGCTTCTGGGGTGGCCATCTGCTCCACGGGAGAGGGGCAGGATACCTGGGGGTTCCCAAAGGGAAAGGGAGTGGGTGCTATTGGATACAGAGGGAGGCCTGCCAACAAGCGTTCCAGGGAAGTGGGGGTGGCTAAGGTGAGGGCTGGGATGTGAGGCTGGGGCCTTCCCGGCATCCTCTTATCCTGGGCCTTATGCCAGGTGGTTGAATGAATTGAAGCTTTAAACTCTGCCAGGAAAACCTTTCAAAGGGCTTCTTGGGGTAGGGAAGAGAGTTGGGGACCTAAGCACACCCCCGCCTTATCCTCTTCTTCAGTGCTGCTGGCTTTTAGGGAGGGGGGTTGGGGCAGGCTTTCCCCATCACCCACAGCTGCCTGAGCCAGTGCTGGGAGGGATGACCAGACAGTGGGGACATGGCATGTCCTGCCTCCTCCTCTATGGGGGAGGAGGAGATGCGAAAGTCCAGGGGGGCCTCTGCACTGTCCTTTCAGCCAATCAGCCAGGTTTAAGTGCCAGTGAGAGCTCCTTGCCTTGCCTCAAGGATCCCAGAGGGCTAGGAAGCCACCAGCCTCCCTGGCCTCAGAACTACCTTTTTTCTCTTGCTAGGGAATGCCAAACGCTTTCCCCAGGAGACCTGGAACCACCTCCTTCAAGGACCTTTAACTTTGCCATCTCCCTCCACCCACTAATGCCTTGGCAAATCAGAGCTCTTGAACTCAATCCTTCTCCCAGCTCTTGTAGATGAGTCACCTTGGAGTTCCCTTTTTGGCCAGTATCCAGCACCCCCGCATCCTCAACGTTTCTCTAGGTTGTGTCCCTTGTTCTGTTTTCATTTCTGCTGTACTCCAGAAAGATTCATTCTGGCTCTGCTGATCACTTCTTTGTAAGGTGATAGATCACTGGGCTGAGAATTATGAGGCCTGGGTTTGGTCCAGCTTGGCTATGAGCGGTGTGACCTTCAGTGTGTACTTAACCTCTCTGGTTCCACTTGCTCACTTCCATCTAGTCAATGGGTATTCACTGGCGCCTGACTCTGCGCTAGGCATCATGACAGATTGACCCCTCTTCTCAAGTTCACAGAGCTGAAGCCCTATCCCATGACATCCGGAATCATCTCTCCCAGTGTCCTCATAACTCCCAATCCAGACTTGCAATCCACAACCTTAAGTCATATCTTATTTTCAATTATTTTTTTTTCTTCCTGATTTCAAGAACACAGTCTCAAAAATCTATGAAACCCCAGCAAAAGCTGTACTCTGAGGAAAATGTATAGCCTTAAGTGCTTCTATTATTTAAAAAATATGAGAGAAAGAAAAGGAACCTAGGATGCATTCTAAAAATTAAAGATACAAACTGAAATGATTGAAATAGAAAACAAACTTGGTGGAAAGAATACATCCAAAAGCAGAGACTAAAAAAAAAATTGAGGTACAGTTAAAAAGGGAAAAGAAAAAAAAACCCTCCAATTTATATAAAATCTAAAAGTACGCTGGCTTCATTAATATTAAAACTGGATGGTTTTTAAACTATTACAAAAGAAAACCCGTTGCTGTCGAGTAGATTCTGACTTAGTGATCCTATAGGACAGAGTAGGACTGTCCAATAGGGTTTCCTAGGCTGTAATCTTTACGGAAGCAGACTGCCGCATCTTTCTCCCACAGAGGGGCTGGTGGGTTCAAACTGCTGACCGTTCACTTAACAGCTGAGTGCTTTAACCACTGCACCACCAGAGATCCTTTTTTAAACTGTAAACCATATTTCTAAATATACATGCAAAATCTCTAAATAAAATATCAAGTAGAATGCACCAATGAATTACACTATGACCAAGGGGGCTTATTCCAGGAGCACAAAGCTGGTTTAATAGCAGAGAATCTATCAACATAATTCATTACATTAACAAAGAAGAAAAATTGTATGATCATAATCAATAGATGCTGAAAGGAATTTGATTAAATTTCAGCAGCCCTTCCTTAGAAAAAATAATGATTAAAACAGTAATAGGCTGTTAATGGAATACCAATAAGTCAATGTTATCCTAAATGGTAAAACACTGATACTTTCAATTAAAATCAAGAACTAGTCAGGGATGTCTATCACACTTAATGGTTTTAATGCAAGAGGAAAAAAAAAAGTTAAAATTTCTTTTTTTGCTTACCATATGATTATGTACCTAAAATACAGATTTATGGAATTAAGAGAATTTGTAAGCTGGATGAGTAGTAGTAATAAACGTGGAAATATTAATTTTATTTTCTAGCAAAAGCACTGAGAAAAGTGAATGAAAAAATATTCCATTTGCAATAATGACAAAAGCAACAAAATATTTAGGACTAAACTTAATAAGAATGGCATAGAAATATGAAGAAAACTATAAAACCTTATTTAAGGACATAAGCCAAAATCCAAGCAAAAGGAAAACTGTGTTCTCAGATGGGAAAATTTCATATCCTAAAAAGGTCAATTTTCCTGAAATAAACATATAATGCAATTCCCATTAGAATCCCAACAAGTTTTGGTGTTTTTGTGTTTATAAATTGGGTAAAATTATAATAAATCTTATAGAAGAATAAATGCCCAAGAATAACCAATAATTGTTTAGAAAAAGAATCAGTGGCCCTACTGCCTTGCTAGATATCAGAAAACATACTATAAAACGGCTGGGATCAGATCAGTATGGCTTGGTATGTGGAGTAGAATGGTAGACAAACAGTAGAAGAAAGGAATGAATCCAGAAATAGATTTCAGTATATAGGAGAATGTATTTATGAATAAAGTTGGCATTTCAATTTAAACAGGAATTTAAAAAAAATTTTTTTTAATAAATGAAGCTAGCACAACTGGAAAAATAAAATTGTACCCCCAATTTACACCACACAAAAAAATAATAAACCAGATAAAGTCTCTTGAAAATCAAAATGAAATTTAAATCCTGCAAAAAAGTCTAAAAAATAGAGGTATACCCTAGTGACTGGGAAGACCTTCCTAATGAGACTGGAACCCCAGAAACTACTTAAGAACAACTAAGCATATTTGACTACATGAAAACAATGACTTTTTAATGGCAAAAGATACCCCCAAAATCAAGAGGCAAACAATAGCATGGGGGAAACTGGGCAATCAGAAAATAGTTCTACAATTGTCAGGGAGCTCTAAGAAAGTAACAAGAAGGGAATAACAACCCAATAGGAAAATGGAATATTATATAGCCATTCAAGAAATGAAATAGAGCTCTATCAGGTCAAGTACTTACACAAGAAATTATTGAGAAAAGCATGATACACAAAAGTGTATAATCAGATTTTGGAATAACAATGACCAAAAAACAATGATCCTTATGTGTATGAGCTGGGTATGTGTGTTTATCATTTATGATAAAATTGTGTATATATGTATGCATATATATTACAACTGTTTTAAGACAAATACTAAGACAAGTCATTGCAAAAAAGAGACAGACATAAATAAGCCCCAAGAAGAAAATAAAAATTAGCTATATGTAAACTTATCCTCTTCCCCCATAGGTAAATAAACATTGCAGTATAAACATTGCATCCTTGTTTCTATGCATGTGTGTGCATGGTTTTTTTAACACCAAATTAGGATCATACATTTCATATTGCTACGTTTCTTCTAGTCAAGTTTCTCGTCTGTCCCTAGGCTTTTGCTGATGCTCTTCTCTCACCCCAAACCATCCCATCCTTTAAACCCCAACTTAAATGCTGCCCCCTCTAAGAAACCTTCCCTTCAAACCCCCAGCAGAAAGTGGTTGACTGCTCTGAATTTTATCATCAACAGCTCTCTCCCCTTTCTTGAAGCAGGTTTAAGTCTACCTTGTATGAGAGTTCCTGTGTGCTCCTCACTTCTCCTGTTAAACTGGGAGCTCCTTGAGGGCAGGAACTCTGTCTCTTTCATAAGTGTATCTTCACGGTGCCTAGAATGCACATAGTAGGCATTTTATAAGCATCAATGTAAAATGGATGTAGGCCTCCTGCCTCTCTAATATTGAGTGATCTCAAGATTTGGAAAAAAAAAATCTGATTCTGACTCATGGCAACTCCATGTGTTTCAGAGTAGAACTGTGCTCCCTAGGGTTTTCAATGGTTATGACTGTTTGGAAGTAGATTGCCAGACCTTTCTTCCAAGTCACCTCTGGGTAGATTCAAGCCCCAACCTTTCAGTTAGTACCTGATTGATTAACCATTTATGCCGCCCTGGGACTCCTGATTTCAAGATATTGTTGCTATTGTGGGGCCATTAAGTCAATTCTGACTCATAGCAACCCTATAGAACCAAGTAGAACTTCCCCATAGGGTTTCCTAGGCTGTAATCTTTATGGGAGCAAATTGCCAGGCCTTTTCTCCAGTGGAGCAACGGGTGAGTTTGCATTTCTGACCTTTTGGTTAGCAGCCGAGCACTTAACCATTGTACCAGCAGGGCTCCCTGATCTCAAGACAGTATGCACTGAATTAGCATAATCAAAGGAGCGACCTAAGAGGTAGCTACCTAGACTCTGGAAGGAAGAGATCAAAGGTGGGGAGCCATCCCCAAGGCCTGAGTAACCCCCAGGATCGCCCAAATCCACCATCCACCCCCTTCCCAGGGCTCTTCCAAATACTCAAAAAGGAACAACCCACACACAGCGTTCTGTGTATGATATATATCTTTATATATAATTGCTCTCATTTTATTGTACTTTATCCTTTTTACAGTAGATCTGACACAGGCATTAAATAACTGCAGAGAGAGACCCCTGGGGGAAGGGGGGACCGGAAAACTGTGGGACCCAAAGGGAAGAGGCACAGAGCCAGCAAGAGAGAAAAGGGCAGGATCCATCTGTGGATGGGGTGGGGAGCCTGCTGCAGCATTTAAAAAGAAAAGGGAGGGAAGAGAGGGTGAGGAAGTGAAGGGAAACTGGAGGAGAAAGAGTTAAAATGCCTCTATTACTAAGCATACTCAGAGCAGGAGGCCCCTCATTTAACATTCTATGGGCATCATGGGGTTTCAAAAAAAGGCAGAGGGGTCTGAAGGAGATGGAGATGGAGCCAAGAAATTCAGAGCCTGGATCAAGGCGGGGGTATTTGAAACTGTCAGGCTGGCATGCGGAGGAAAGAGAGGGAGTTAGTGATTCGTTGGTAACTTGCTAAGAGAAGCCAGAGAGAGGGTGGTGGGGGCAGATCTGGGCCCAGGGGAAGGAGGTGGAATAGTCCCATAGCCAGCTGATGTTTCCAAGGTGGCCACTGGGGACAGAGCCAAAATGGCTGTCCCTCCCCCAGTGCTCTCTGGGAAATAGAACTTGAAGGATATTCTGGGAAAGCTAATAGGGGGAAGGGAGACATTGGTAGAAACAAAGTGAATACTCAGCCTAGATCAACTCCACCCCTCTGAGTAGTGGCTAAGGGGGGTGCTGGGAAGGATCGGGAAGGAATTGGAGTGGGGGGCCCACTAGAGAATGTTCAAGAAGAATCAACGCAGCCTTCTCTTCCATTCTCTCCCATGGGAGGAAACCTCATTTCCCAGCTCACGCAGTCACCACAGGGTGAGAAGCAGAAGTGGAATGTGTAAGCAAATAGGGAAAGGGCCACAGAACTACCTTGTCCTCAATTAAAAATGGTCTCACTTCAGGGAAGGGAATAGGGAGGGAGAGGAAGTGAAGATCTGCCAGAGGAACTAGTGAAATCAAAAGCCACTGTGTAGGTGACGGTAAAAGTGTGGGGGTGACCGAAAGGCAAGAGGCTGAAGCTTAGGAATGGAAGTACCAATACCACATTCATCTCTGGGAAGCCAAAGGTTGGGCGTTTTCACAGCTCTCTGGGGATAGGAGATCAAGAGAGGTGGGTAGCTGTGAGGACATCCCATTCACAGCTAAGTCAAAGTGAGAAAGGCTTCTAACTCCTCTGTGGCCATCTTGATGGAGCTAGAGTTGGGAGAAGAAGCTGGAAAATGGGTGCAGCCAGGGAATCACAGTGGACACCAGGCTGGATTGGGAAGTAAAGGAAAAGGGGTGAGGCTTAGACAAGTCATAGCTCTGTTATAAAAAATACCTTTGGGGTGGGTGAGGGAAGGATCAGGCAGGGTCAGGGACCTTCCAGAAGCATCCATGGGAAAGAGGTAGGGGCGGAAGGAAGGGGCCTCAGGTTTTGTTGATACGGAGTTTGAAGGCCACGCGGCCAGCAAACTTGTCTCGCTCATCATCTGTGGCGATGTTGGCAGCGTTGATGCGGCATTCCACGTTCACCTCCACATTGGGGGTCACATTCAGGAACTTCACGGCCACCAAGGGCTGTGTGTAGTTCACCTGGGCCAGAGAGGGAGAGTGAGGGTCTAGGTCTATGGCAACCCAACCTCTTCCCGAAGAACTGCTCCCCTCAAGGATCCACTATCCCAGCCTCCCATGGGACTTACATGGAACTTTTTGCCGTAGTATGGGAAGTACATGAGGTCGATGTTGCCATTGGCAGGGAACATAACAAAGCTGCCAAGGTTCTCAGCATCTTCATCTCGCTGTGGGGGTGCGGAAGTGTAAGGAGGAGAGCATGTTAGGGATGGCAGGGAGCTGGAAGCTCAGGGTTCCCCACACTTCTCTTTGTTCTTCCTTTGCTCCTAAATTATTCCTTCCTCAAATCTGTGTCCGCTGAGCTGTGAGTCTGCGTGTGTGCAGGAGGGGGGATGTTCTGTCTCTCTCATCAGACTAGGAACTCCTTAAGGGTGCTACTGCCACTAAAACCTCCTACACTACTCCCACCCCAAGCTCTTACCCCATCGTCAGGAATCAGTTTCTGGAGCAGATCCAAGAGAGAAGAGATGCATGAGTAAGGGCTCAGTAGGAAGCAAAAAGGGTTGTGAATGGAGAAGGGGAGCAAGTTCCTAGAGAGGACAGGGGTAGGGGGAGCAGGGCTCCAAGGCCCTGTCAGTGGAGGCGCGTGCTAACAAATCAGCAGCTACCAGATACCTAAAGAGAACTGAGGAGCAGGTGAAGACGTGGATAACCAGTGAATAAAGAGAAGATGGAAGGGTTAGGGAGAGAAGCCTGAGGCCAGGACTTTGGCAGAGGAGGGGGAGGTGTCTCTATCCACACCAGCGCAGGCTTCACATCCTAGAGAGAAGCAAGAAGGGTGGGGGCACATTGGAGTTCAAGTGCTATGGGAGCCCACTCTTACCCCCTTGTCCCTATAGTGACAGGGCCTCTGGGAGCAAAGAAGACAGGAAGAGATGAGTGAATTACATGAAAACAATGAAGGACAAATAGGTGGACGGGTGGACAAGGTCCCCAAACTCACCTTCCCTGCACAGGTAACATTCATGCTTTGATTTGCTCCTGCATAGAAGTTGATGACCTGGAGTGAAGGGGGAGGGTGGTAAGGGTTAGAGGAAGCAGTTATCAAAGACACAGCTATCCAGTCTTCTAGCTACAGATCTTATTCTCCATTGGCCCCACCTCTCTTATTCTCTCAAATATCCAAAAATCTCTCTAATCTTTATTAACCAACCAGTTGCCTTTGAGTTGGCAATCCCATATGTGTTAGAGTAGAACTGTGTTCCACAGGGTTTTCAGTGGCTGATTTTTTCAGAAGTAGCTGGCCAGGGCTTTCTTCTGAGGGCACATCTGGGTGGACTAGAACCTCCAACCTTTCAGTTAGCAGCCAAGTGCATTAACCGTTTGCACCAGCCAAAAAAAAAAAAAAAAAACAAACCCATTGCCGTCAAGTCAATCCCGACTCATAGTGACCCTACAGGACAGAGTAGAACTATTCCATACAGTTTCCAAGGGGCGCCTAGTGGATTTGAACTGCCGATCTTTCAGTTAGCAGCTGTAGCTCTTAACCACTAAAGCACCAGGGTTTCCGGGGACTCCCTAATCCTAATTAGCCCCAGGGGAAAGAAGCAACTGTCAGCAGAGCTGGTGGCCCCAGACCCCTCCTCTGCTCTCCCTCAGGACCAAGGTCATTTGTACCCTGTTCATCTTGATGAAGACACAGGGCTGCCCAGTGCTGTAACCATAGTGAGTGGGATCTCCGATGCCAGAACAGTCACCCAGCTGTGTCCGGTTGAATTGGCAGGCACGTTTTGGGTAGTTGAGGACTCCGTTATCAGGTTGTTCATAATAACGTCCAGGGCGGCAGACATCATTCTTTTGGGCTTGGATGGAGTCATTATAAGCTACAGAGGTGGAAGAGAGAGAGTCATAGACCTGATGTCCTGCCTCTAGGGACCCCAATCCCCTGCTCAAGGTCCTGAACGGTTATACAGCCAGCCCCACACTCACGCTCCAAGAACTTGTTGAGTTTCTGAACATGCTGGTCCCAGCTTTCCGTGTCGCTGATGTTGACAATGACATCAAGGTTCTCAGTCTTGGGGCGAATCATCAAGCCTAGACAAGGGCAAGGGCATGGGGTATATGTGAACTGAGGGACCACATACAGAGGGAAGAAGGTGGACATAGGGAACACCAGGGTGAGGGATGGGGTGAAGATCTTCATGGAAGGAGATTTCTATGAACATCTGCCATCTCCCCAGAACACAGCTTTCAGGTGCATGAAATGGAAAGGAAGGAAAACTTCAAAAAGAACTTCCCAGCATAGGTGATTGGTTTATCAGAACCAAACACCTTCCTGTGAGTTTTCTTAGCCTGTGAGTTCCTTTTGGAGGTTTAGAGGGCAGGACAGTGGTTAGCACTTCCTCACTCACCCGGTGTGGCCAGTCGGTCCTGGTACTTGGGGGTATGGTCAGAAACAGTCTGGAGCATCACCCACATGGTGAGGGTGAACATGGCCGTGAGGAAGCCATAGAAGACAAGGTAGAAGAGGAGGATAAAGGCTAGGGTAGAGGAAATAGGGTCAATAAGTTCCAAGTCTCCCACCATGACCTCACCTACCCCCACCCACCCTTCTACCTCCTCAGAAGTTCTGCTCTGGAATGTCCACAGGGACTTCCCAAAGCCCTCCCCTGGGAGCAAAATGAGACAAGCTGGAAACAGAGGCAGTTTTGCCTAGCTTCCAGCCATGACTCCCAGCCCCCTCCTGGTCCTAGGGCACAGTGAAGTGCAACCGTATGGTGGCCACAAGAGACTAAACTCTCGTTGCTGGGGCAACCCCAAGTATAGGCTGAAGTAATTTTGCCTCAAATCACATTCCCAACTTTATCATCTGTGGCCCTGAAATAGGCACAACATCTGTTACCACTACCTTGGTGCTCGTGCTTAAAACTCCCACCCCAGTGACTTTTTCTGCTGGCAATGGCCACTCACAATCAAGCTCTTATACCATCCTTCAGAGCCTGGACCCTCACAGCATGGATTTGTACACCACACTCAAATAGCAAAATCTTCTCTCTCCTGGTCCCCAATAGAAGCCAAACCTTGAACACAGCTTCTGAAATGAAGGATCTTACACTCCAGCCTGGCTACAAAATCTAAGACGGATAGCTATGCAGTGCCTTCAACAGTCACACCCCAACTCACACGCAGCACCCAGGATAGAAGCAGGGCTTGCTGTGGAATCTCCCACAGGCCTTCCCCAACCTAGTTAGGTCCTTGTGGATGGACGTCTGACACCATCACTCCATCACTCACTCAGCCTAGTGGAAGCGCCTGCTGTTTCCACCTCCCCCCACCCCTCCCACCTCAGACTCCCAGTCCTTCCATCTCAGAAGACACTTCCTCAAGGAAGTATCTTCAAGTTCTCCCAAGCATTCTGAACCCCACAGATCCCAGGGGCTGGACTAAGGGCAAAAACCACATTGGACCTGCCTCGTGGGTTCCTAGGCAGGTGGGCTGATGAGGACAGTGTTCAAGCAGTGTTGGATGAATTGTAAACTGTGTCACACTGTGTCCCCTGCGCTTCGACTTTTCGGCTTGACAAGCCCTCTTGGAAGAATTCTACCCCTCCCCTGCATTGCCCATCCCCAGACCCCGGCCCTTGCACAACTCGCTCCGCAGGCCCTGAATCCCGCCATAGTATTGGGTAGGGAACATCCTGAGCCACGAGTCACCCCAACTCCAGAGGCACACCTGGCAGATGATGTGCATATCTCACCACCACTGACCCCTCCTCCCTCCCCCGCCGACATGCGAGCAGAAGAACATCCAGGCTCTGACACCTCATACTACCCCCCTCCCCACCAGCCCCCCACCCACAAAGCAGCCACAGAGGGCTCCCAACGCTCGGCGGTGGTATACAGATAACTGTGACCAGCCACCCTCCAGCACCCTGCCTCCCACCTTTCCAAGACCCGCCCCCTCGTGAATGTTCCCAGGTTCCAGAGGGTGGGCACGAGCTAAAAATAGACGGGCTTGGCGAGCTATCCAGAGCCTGGGGGGAGATAAGGGGGGCTCTCAAAGCCGGGAAGCCGGTGTGAAGCGGTCAGACCCGGGAGGGAGCGCGAGCGCCGCGGCGCGGACACGCGCGCAGAGCCCGCGACCCCCCGCCTGAGGGGGCTCCGCGGGGGGCGGGAAGGAGGCCGCGACCTACTTTCTCCGCCTCCGCAGCGGCCAGCAGGGGAGATTAGACTGGTGATCGGCCCCCTCCCAGCCCAGAAACCGGCAGGGGGGCTGGACACCGGGACCCGGGAGGGGGCTAGGGCCGCGCCAACCGAGCCCTGCGCCCGCGAGGCGTGGCCCAGCGTCCCCCGGCTCTCGCGCGCCCGCCCCGCGTACCCCAGCTGGTCCCGGTGCGGCCCATAAACTGGTGCGTTCTCGGGTTCCACACGAACTCCTTCCACTCCTCAACCACCTGCCCGCAGCTCTTCTTCTCTTTCCGGATGACCATCTTGGCAGCGCGGCGCGAGTCCCTGCGCGGGGCGGGGGCTGCGGAGAAGCGGGGGCGCCGCGCGCTGAAGCCCCCCACGCACCAGAACCCTCGCGGAGCAAAGGCGGTGGGGCTGAGGGAGACTCCCCTCAGATATGCAGCTGCTGCAAATTCCGAGGTGCACAGCCACGCGCTGCGGGGTGCTGGCAGCGCGGCGGAAGATGCACTGATCCTAGGCCCCCCGACTGCAATGAAAAGGGGGGTTGTCAGGGCAGGGTAGGATAAAAAGGGGCAGGGGTACGAATGCAGCTTCACCCCAAACAGCGTAGAAGCAAAACGTAAAGAGGTGCAAAAATAGACGGCTACAAAACCAGAGCTAAACGAAGAAAAAAGCGGGGAGCAAAGAGGCGGGGAGAGGTGGGGGAGGGGGACGCCCCGAAATCCGAGATGCAACGAGGCTGTGGAGTAGGGCCAGCCACTGCTCAAGGCTCTTCCGCCGATCAGAGACCACCGCACCAGCTCGGCCGCGGGGGTAGGGTGGGGACGCGCAGTTAGGGTACAGCCAAGGATGGGGGTCCCCCAGGTCGAGGCTCCGCTCCTCAGCAGTGCGCGGCCGGCGGCCGAGGCCAGCCGCCTTTATACTCGGCGGCCCTGTGGGTGCCCGCCCCCTTCCCACCCCCAGAAGCCCCGCCTCCTCGTCTCTGGCCCAGACAACCTCGTACATATGCAGTTATGGAGAGAGCGATGGGGCCTGCCCCCTGCCACCTCTTTGGGACAAGGCAGTCTCTCCCTTAACCTCGCCCTAGTTACCGAACTGCATAGGGGTGGGAAGAGAGGGTGAGGGGCGTGTCCGTGCGGAGTAGAGGGAAGGATAACCCCAGAAAAACTCAGAAACCCAGGGGGAAGCCGATATATGCTATGCTCAGAGGTGGGGGGCCTCAGGCAGGGAGTTGGAAAGAGAGGACACTGCTACAGCGAAAGAGTCCAGGAGACAAGCAGGGCCGAATGTGAGAGGAATAGAGAAGAGCCAGAGTCCAAGACAGACTGGGGCCTAGAGACCAGCCTGGATGCAGGAGATGGAGGCTAGAGCAGGCACCCAGGGAAGAATCTCTGAGATGACAGAACCACCACAAGAGGGAAGTTCCTGTCACGGGAGCTGCTTGCAGTCCTCCCAACACCACCTGCTCCAGTCCCGCAGCCCCTTCTCCTCACCATCTGGTCCTCTGCACAGCCGGCTTTCCCACCTCCTCTCCTCCTGATACCAGGCTTCCCAAGCCTTTCTTGGTGAAGCCCTCCCAGCACCACCTGCGAGTGCCAGCATTGCCCTGAGACCCTGGCCCTGCAGCCAGGTCTGCTTAGGTGTTCTGCCTGCCTCCACCCTCCTCGTGTCTGAACTCCCCTCCTCATGTGCCCATTTGGGTCAACAAACATGAGCATCTACGAGGGACCACGTGCGGCACTAAATCCATGGGACAAAGGTCGAGGCTCTCATATGGTTCGAGAGACTCACAGTCTAGTAGAAAGTCAAAGAGTCTCTAAATGCCATGTGTTAACAGTCATTCTCTCTCTCTTTTAATCTCTCTTTAATCTTGTCACTAGTCCTTGGAGAGGCCTTTCTTCTCCTTTCAACTCTCACTGTAACTCCTTGGCCCTAGACTCAATAATTCACATCTAGACTATCACCCTAGCCCTCAGTTTCCCTCTCTCTCTCTCTCTGTCTCTCTCTAGGCTTCATGGGTGGGTGACCTATGCAGTTGCATAAGGACCCATGCTCAGAATGGCCCTATGCTTGGTTTAATGCTCTGCTGTTGCTGCCTTGAAATTTGTAATACTTTTATCTTTGAGCTTGGTTTTCTAAGTAAAGTCCAAAGGGACAATAGAGTGCGTGTGTGAGCAGAAGAGATACGCACAATAAGCTGTTCTGTTCACACAGAGTGTTTGAGATGCTCCGTGAGCACAGAACTCTGGGAGTTCAGCAAGACCCAAAGTGAGTTCAAGGTAAATACATTATGTCTACAACTGAAAAAGTGGGCTTGCTGACAGCTGAGAGGTCACAGTTTCCATTTGAACCAGAACGTGCTTTGGACACAGAAGAAGACAATGGCGTTCTAGGAAATACAGATGATCAAGACACCCTATCATATCCTTTCTTGGTCAGGTTGCTTCCCTGTACTGACCAACCACTTACTCTGCAAATGACGGAGAAAGAAAGGGAAAGATGGGGCAACCATAGTTCTTTACTTAGATGGACATTAAATAGCAAATTAAAAACACCATCGCAAGTTGAGAAAAGGACCATGGAAGAAAGGAAAGCATTTTATATATTAGAGCCTTTAACAGCAGTTTTTCTCTGCTTTTTGAACAAGGGGCCCTGCATTTTTCATTTTGCACTAAAACCAAAACCAAACTCACTGTCATTGAGTCAATTCTGACTCATAGCGACCTTATTGGACAGAGTAGGACTAGCCCATAGGGTTTCCAAGGAGCAGCTGGTGGATTTAAACTGCCAGCCTTCTGGTTAGCAGCCAAGCTCTTATCCACTTTGCCACCAGGTCTCCACATGTTGCACTAGGTCCCGTAAATTGTGCAGCTGGCCCTGCGTCAGGTCAGTCTATTCTGCAGCAGACACTTCGTTAATCTTCTCAAAAGACAGCTTTAATTAGCCCTTTCCTCAGCTCAAAGGTCTTCAATGGCCTTCCATTACCCTGCAGGATGAAGTCCTGATTCTTCTTCAGTCTGACATTCAGGGTACTCCACACTCGAGACCCAGCCTGCATTTCCAACCTCCTTTCCCACTAGTTCCTCACCACTCTCCAGCCGGAGTTGAGTCGACCTCTTTCAGGACAGGCTGTGCTTGCTCCGGACTTCACACCTTTGTGCATTTCATTCCCCTATCCTGGAAGACCACCTGCCCTTCAGAGTCCAGCCCCAACCCTTGTTCATTCATTCACTGCATGTCTAATGAGTATTTGATTAGAGCCAGGAACTATTCCAAACCCTGTGCTTCTGGGGCTCCCATCCCAGTAGACAACAAAAATAAACAAACTAATAAAATAATGTTAATACTATGCAGGAAAATAAAACAGGGTAATGTGATAGAGAGAGCCTGGGGAGTCAGGGATGGCCTTACTGAGGAGGTGAATTTTAATGTGAGACCTAAATGACCAGAAGTGATTGACCACTGACCAAATGGTTGGCAGCTCGAATCCACCAATCACTCCTTGGAAACCCCACGGGGCAGTTCTACTCTGTCCTATAGGGTCGCTGTGAGTTGGAATCGACTTGACAGCCATGGGATTGGCTGGTTGGTAAATGACCAGAACGAGTGATCGGGAGATGTGGAGGAAGAGCCTTCCAGAAAGAAGGAAGTGCATGAGGGAAGGCTGGGATTTAATGAAGAAGCCACAAAAAAAAAAAAAAAAAAAAAGAACCTGGAGCCATCTAGTCAATTCTGATTCGTGGTGACCCCATGTATTATAGAGTAGAACTGCTCCATAGAAGCAGATAGCCAGGCCTTTTCTTCCATGGTACCACTGGGTGGGTTGGTACTCAAACCAAACCAAATCTACTGCCGTTGAGTCGATTCTGACTCATAGTGACCCTATAGGACAGAGTAGAACTGCCCCCATAGGGTTTCCAAAGCTGTAATCTTCTTTTTTTTTCTTTTTATTATTTATTATTGTACTTTAGATGAAGTTTTACAGAACAAACTAGTTTCTCATTAAACAGTAAACATACTGTTTTGTGACATTGGTTACCAACTTCACATGTCAACACTCTCCCCTTCTTGACATTGGGTTCCCTATTACCAGCTTTCCTGCCCCCTCCTGCCTTCTAGTCCTTGCCCCTGGGCTAGTGTGCCCCTTTAGTCTCATTTTGCTTTATGGGCATGTCTAATCTTTGGCTGAAAGGGGAACCTCAGGAGTGACTTCATTACTGAGCTAAAACGGTGTCCGGGAGCCATAGTCGCGGGGTTTCTCCAGTCTCTGTCAGGCCAGTAAGTAAAGCTGTAATCTTTATAGAAGCATACTGCCACATCTTTCTTTTGTGGAGTGGCTGGTGAGTTCAAACCTTTTGGTTAGCAGCCAAGTACTTTAACCACTGTGCCGCCAGGACTCCTTGGATGGATTGGTAGTCAAGTGCAAACCGTTTGTGCCACCTAGGGACCTTTACTGAGAGAAGAAAAGGTTAATACATTACGAACTCCAAGAGTTATCATACATACATACCCTATAGGGTTTCCAAGGCTGTAAATCTCTACAGAAGCAGACTGCTACGTCTTTCTGTTAGCAGTCAAGCACTTTAACCACTGAGCCACAGGGCTCCTTCCAAGAGGTAGGCAGGGGCCAAATCATATAGGTCCTTGTAGACCAAAGGGAGAGGTTTGGATTTTAATCTAACCATCATGAAGAAATTCTAGGGTTTTAAGCAGAGGAGTGACATGATGAAATTTTATGAAAATCACTGTGTCTGCTGTGTGGAGGGTGGACCATGGGAAGCAAGGAGACCAGTTGCAGCAGTCCAGGCAGGAGATGTGGATGGCTTAGGCCAGGGTAGCAGGTTTGAAGATGGAGCTAAGAGGCTGGGTTCCAGATCTATTTCGGAAGTAGAGTGGCGTGGATATGGGGGATGAGATAAAGAGATAAATCAAGGCTGATGCCTAAGTTTTTGTCTTGAGAAACTGGATTGTTTGTGTTTTATTTTATTTTTTTTGAAAAACTGGATTGTTTGTGTTTTATTTTTTCAACAAGATTGTAAGAATTTTGAGAGTAGCCCTTGTTTTGTACTTCTTACATATCCTCTGTCTTAGTCATTTAGTGCCGCTATAACAGAAGTATCACAAGTGGATGGCTTTAGCAAAGAGAAATTTATTGTCTCACAGTCTAGTAGGCTACAAGTCTAAATTTAGGGCACCGGCTCCAGAGGAAGGCCTTCTCTCTGTTGGTTCCAGAGGAAGGTCTTTGTCATCAGTCTTCCTTGTCTGGGAGCATCTCAGCACAGGAACCTCAGGTCCAAAGAATACACTCTGCTCCTGGTGCTGCTTTCTTGGTGGTACGAGGTCCCCATGTCTCTCTGCTCACTTCTCTCTTTTATATCTCAGAAGAGATTGGCTTAAGACACTATCTAATCTTGCAGACCTCATCAATATAACTGCCACTAATCCATCTTACTACATCATAGCGATAGAATATACAACACATAGGGAAATCACATCAGATTACAAAATGGTAGACAATCATATAATACTTGGAATCATGACCTAGCCAAATTGACAGGTATCTTTGGGGGACACAATTCAATCCATGACATCCTCCATACATAAGCAAGCCCACAGAGCTATGAAGATAATGCCTGGTTGCTGAATTTGGCTAAAAGGTAGTGTGGCTCCTTCTGCAAGAAACCTCAGGGAAGCAACTTGCCTTTTCCTTTATCAGGCAAGGAGCACCAAAATGGACCAGCTCTGATCTAGGGAGATAAGATCTGGACCCTATCTTCAAAACACACAGCTTGGCAGACCCAGTCCTCGGGGCACCCTGCAGCCTGCTGCCTCAGTCTCTGCTCTGCATCCTCAGACTCACTTAGAAAGGAATAAAAGAATGTCTTCTGTGCATTATAGGAGGGTTATGAGGTAAGGGTGAGATACTTGTTGCTGCCTCCTTGCCGTCTTCTCCTGTAGGTTAGGATCAGCATGAGGAGTTTAGGAGGTGGGATGGAGGGGGCAGCCCACTTAAATGCAGCATTGGTTTTCAGAGGAAAACAAACCGTGAAAGGGGAATTCTGGAAAAGTCCGCGGTGGGCATGGGGGTCACAGGGCCATTACAAAACTCCAACCTCTTTTAGGAACCCAGCTCCTCCCCCTCCCTCCACCAGCATCATGAGGACTGTACTCCTTGGTTGCCACCAAGTTGTCTGGGTTCCCAAGAAGATGGGTCTTTGCAGAGTGTTATGAGTCGCATTGTGTCCCCCAAAAAAGATATGTTGAAGTCCTAACCCCAGGTACTTTTAAATGTGACCTTATTTGGAAAGAGAGTCTTTGCAGATGTAATTAGCTAAGTTAGCATGAGATCATATTGGAATAGGGTGGGCTCGAATCCAATATGACTGATGTCCTTGTAAAAAGAGAAGAGGCACCGAGACAGATGCACAGGGAAGACAGCTATGTGAAGGCAGACACAGAGATTGGAGTTATGCTACCACAAGCCAAAGAATGCCTGGGACCACTAGAAGCTAGACAAGACAAAGAAAGACATTTCCCTAGAGCTTTCAGAGAGAGCATGGCCCTGCCAACATCCTGAATTCAGACTTCTAGCCTCCAGAACCATGAGAAAATAAATTTCTGTTGTTTTAAGCCACCCAGTTTGTAATATTTTATTACGACAGCTCTAGGAAACTAATACACAGAGGAAAAACAAAGAAGAGACTTAGGAATAGAGATGTTTTGTCACTGACCAGATCAAGCCCAAAGGCACACAAGCCCTTTCACCATGTGGCCACAGGAGCTTCCCCAACTGCTCTCATTCCATCTCTTCCTGCCCATGGCTTAGCCACATCACATGCCCATCCTCATCTTTTATACCTGGCAAGCCCAGGCTTGTATTTCAAGAACTAAGCATGAGATTGATAATAATAATAACAGTATCTCTCATATATTGAACTCTCTATATGCCAAGCACTGTGCTACATGTTTTGCACACATGATTTTATCAAATCCTCCCAACAACCCTATGGGTAGGTTAACATTCCCATTTTGCAGATGGGGAAACTGAGAGTTAAAGAGGTTTAGTCATTTGTTCAGAGTCCCTGGGTGGTGCAAACAGTTAATGCCTTTGGCTAACTGAAAGATTGAGGTTGGAGTACACCCAGAAGCACCTTGGAAGAAAGGACTGGTGATCTACTTCCAGAAACTCAGCCACTGAAAACACTATGGAGAACAGTTCTACTCTGACATACATGGGGTCGCCAATAGTTGGCATGAACTCAATGGCAACTTATTTTAGTTATTTGTTCAAGTTCACATGTCTAATAATTTGTCTTTTCCTGATGATCCTTGACAGAACTAGCAACCAGGTTCTCTGGCACTTATAGATAACTCTATTAAAGCATTTTACATGTCTACTTTGACTATGCAAAGGCATATAACTGTGTGGATCATAACAAATTATGGTTAGCATTGCAAAGGATAGGAATTCCAAAACACTTAGTTGTGCTCATGCGGAACCTGTACATAGACCAAGAGGTAGTCATTTGACCAGAATAAGGGGATACCCTGTGGTTTAAAATCAGAAAAGGTGTGTATCAGCATTGTATCTTTTCACCACACTTATTCAGTCTGTATGCTGAGCAAATAATCCAAGAAACTGGACTATATGAAGAAGAACCCGCATCAGGATTGGAGGAAGCCTCATTAACAACCTGCAATATGCAGATGATAGAACCTTGCTTACTGAAAGCAAAGAAGACTCGAAGTACTTACTGATGAAGTTCAAAGACTACAGCCTTCAGTATGGATTATACCTCAACATAAAGAAAACAAAATCCTCACAACTGGACCAATAAGCAGCATCATGATTGTTGTTGTTGTTAGGTGTCATCGAGTAGGCTCGGACTCAGAGCCACCCCATGTACAGCAGAACGAAACACTGATTGGTCCTGGGCCATCCTCACAATTGTTGCTATGTTTGAGCCCATTGTTGCAGCCACTGTGTTGTTCCATCTCATTGAGGTCTTCCTCTTTTATGCTGACCCTCTACCTTACCAAGTATGATGTCCTTGTCCAGGGACTGGTCTCTCCTGATAACACATCCAGAGCATGTGCGACAAAGTCTCACCATCCTCGCTTCCAAGGAGCACTCTGGCTGTACTTCTTCCAAGACAGACTGGTTCATTCTTCCGAAAGTCCATTGTATATTCAATACTCTTTGCCAACACCATAATTTAAAGGCACCAGTTCTTCTTTGGTCTTCCTTATACATTGTCCAGCTTTCACATGCATATGAGGCAATTAAAAATATCATGGCTTTAGATTCGGTGCACCTTAGTCCTCAAAGAGACATCTTTGCTTTTCAACACTTTAAAGTTCTTTTGCAGCGGATTTGCCCAATGCAATATATCGTTTGATTTCTTGACTGCTGTTTCCATGGGCATTGATTGTGGACCTGAGTCGAATGAAATCTTTGACAACTTCATTATTTTCTCCATTTATCGTGATGTTGCTTATTGGTCCATTTGTGAGGATTTTTGTTTTCTTTCCGTTGAGGTGTAATCCTTACTGAAGGTTGTAGTCTTTTCATCTGTGCTTCAAGTTCTCTGCTTTCAGCAAGCAAGGTTGTGTCATCTGCATAACACAGGTTGTTAGTGAGTCTTCCTCCAATCCTGACGCTGTGTTCTTCATATAGTCCAGTTTCTTGGATTATTTGTTCAGCATACAGACTGAATAAATATGGTGAAAAGATACAACCCTGATACACACCTTTCCTGATTTTAAACCAGGGGTGTGCCCTTGTTCTGTTCGAACGACTGCCTCTTGGTCTATGTACAGGTTCTGTGAACACAATTAAGTGTTTTGGAATTCCCATTCTTTGCAATGCTAGCCATAATTTGTTATGAAACGCACAATCAAATACACGTGCATAGTCAATAAAACACAGGTAAACAGCTTTCTGGTATTCTCTGTTTTCAGCCAAGATCCATCTGACATCAGCAATGATAGCCCACATTTCACGTCCTCTTCTGAATCTGGCTTGAATTTCTGGCAGTTCCCTATAGATGTACTGCTGAAACCATTTTGAATTATCTTCAGCAAAATTTTACTTGCATGTGATATTAATGATATTGTTTGATAATTTCCACATTCTGTTGGATCATTTTTCTTTGGAATGGGCACAAATATGGATCTCTTCCAGTCAATTGGCCAGGTAGCTGTCTTCCACATTTATTGGCATAGACAAGTGAGCCCCTCCAGCTGCATCTGTTTGTTGAAACATCTCACTGATATTCTGTCAACTCCTGAAGACTTGTTTTTTGCCAATGCCTTCAGTGCAGCTTGGACTTCTTCCTTCAATATCATCAGTTCTTGATCATACGGTACTTCCTGAAATGGTTGAATGTCAATCCTCTTTTGTACAGTGACTCTGTGTATTGTTTCCATCTTCATTGGATGCTTCCTGCGTCATTCAATATTTCGCCCATAGAATCCTTCAATATTGCAACTCGAGGCTTGAATTTTTCTTCAGTTCTTTCAACTTGAGAAATGCCGAGCATATTCTTCCCTTTTGGTTTTCTAACTCCAGGTCTTTGCACATTTAGTTATACTTTACTTTGTCTTCTTGAGCCACCCTTTGAAATCTTCTGTTCAACTGTTTTACTTCATCATTTCTTTCTTTTGCTTTAGCTACTCTACATTCAAGAGCAAGTTTCAGAGTCTCTTCTGATGTCTGTTTTGGTCTTTTTTCTTTCTTTCTTTCTTTCTTTCCTGTCTTTTTAATGACCTTTTGCTTTCTTCATGTATGATGTCCTTGATGTCATCCCACAACTCATCTGGTCTTCGATCATTAGTGTCCAATGCGTCAAATCTATTCTTCAGATGGTCTCCAAATTCAGGTGGGATATACTCAAAGTCATATTTTCATTCTCATGGACTTGTTTTAATTGTCTTCAGCTTCATCTTGAACTTGCGTTACGAACAATTGATGGTCTGTTCCGCAGTCAGCCCCTGGCCTTGTTCTGACTGATGATATTGAGCTTTTCCACTATCTCTTTCCACAGATGTAGTCAGTTTGACTCCTGTGTTTTCCATCCAGTGAGGTTCACGTGTATAGTCACCGTTTATTTTGTTGAAAGAAGGTATTTGCAATGAATAAGTCATTGGTCTTGCAAAATTCTGTCACGTGATCGCCAGCGTTGTTTCTATCACTAACTCCGTATTTTCCAACTACAGATCCTTCTTTGTTTCCAACTTTCGCATTCCAATAACCAGTAATTATCAATGCATCTTGATTGCATGTTTGATCAACTTCAGACTGAAGAATTTGGTAAAAATCTTCAATTTCCTCATCTTTTGCACTAGTGATTGGTGGTAAGTTTGAATAATAGTCATATTAATTGGTATTCCTCGTAGGCAAATGGATATTATCCTATCACTGACAGCGCTGTACTTCAGAATAGATCGTGAGATTTTTTTTTGACAATGAATGTGACACCATTTCTCTTCAATTTGTCATTCCTGGCATAGTAGACCATATGATTGTCTGGTTCAAAATGGCCAATACTCGTCCATTTCAGTTCACTGATCCATGGGATATGGATCTTTATGCTTTTTGTTTCATTTTTTACAACTTCCAATTTTCCAATATTCATATTTTGTACATTCCACGTTCTGATTATTAATGGATGTTTGCAGCTGTTTCTTCTCATTTTGAAGTCATTCCGCGTCAGCAAATGAAGGTCCTGAAAACTTGACTCCATCCACGTCATTAAGGTCGACTCTACCTTGAGTAGGCAGTTCTTCCCTAGCCGTATTTTAACTGCCTTCCAACCTGAGGGGCTCATCTTCTGACACTGTATCAGACAATGTTCAGCTGCTGTTCATAAGGTTTTCACTAGCCATTTTTTTCAGAAGTAGACTGCCAAGTCCTTCTTCCTAGTCTGTCTTAGTCTAGAAGCTCCACTGAAACCTGTCCACCATGGGTGACCCTGATGGTATTTGAAACACCAGTGGCATCGTTTCCAGTATCACAGCAACATGAAAGCCACCACAGTACGACAAACTGACAGATGCATGGTAGAACATCATGATAAACAGAGAAAATACTGAAATTGTCAAGGATTCATTTTACTCAGATCCACAATCAACACCCATGGAAGCAGCAGTCAAGAAATGAAAGGACGTATTGTACTGGGCAAGTCTGCTGCAAAAGACCTCTATAAAGTGTTAAAAAGCAAAGATGTCACTTTGAGAACTAAGATGCACCTGATCCAAGCCATGATATTTTCAATTGCCTCATATGCATGCAAAAGCTGGGCAATGTATACAGAAGACCAAAGAAGAATTGGTGCATTTGAATTATGGTGTTGGCGAAGAATATTGAACATACCATGGACAAACAAACAACGAACAAATCTGTCTTGGAAGAAGTACAGCCAAATCCTCCTTAGAAGCAAGCATGGTGAAACTTTGTCTTATGTACTTTGGACATGTTATCAGGAGGGACCAGTCCCTGGAGGACAGCATGCTTGGTAAAGTAGAGGGTCATCGAGAAAGAGGAAGACCCTCAACAAGATGGATTGACACGGTGGCTGCATCAATGGGCTCAAACATAGCAACAATTGTGAGGATGGCACAGGACCAGACAGTGTTTTGCTCTGCTGTACAGGAGGTAGCTATGAGTTGGAACTGACTCGATGGTACCTAACAACAACGACACTTCTCTCCCAAGACCCCAGTTCTCCAGGGCCAGGCCCAAGTCTTATTCCTCTTTAGAGTCCCTGTGGACTGCCTAACACAGCAGCCAATAAATGTTAATTTAAAAAAAAGAAACCAGTTGAGAGAGAGAGAGATAAAGGGTCAGTGGATACAGTGGAGTGAGTGGACAGACGTGGAGGCTTCAGGGTGTGCTGCCAAGCTCCGGAAAAATTGTGGGGGATGTGGGAAAGGCAAGGGACACTAGGCGGACATCGTAGGTGCCCTTGGTGGGAGCCCAGCAAAGTCTGTGTCAAGGCAAAGTCAATCTTAATGAAAGGGTGTAGACAGCTCTGGATGATAATCAGGAACCTTGGAATCTAGGGCAGGCTGGAGAAAGAGAGGTTGGGAGCAGAGTCCTCAAGAGGGGGAAGGGAGAAGAGGAAAGCCAGCCTCGGTGAAATTCCCAGGAAACACAAGGTCAGGAAATTACCCCTCAGAAAAACCCGTTGGTGGGTACCCAAGTACCTCCAGGCCTTTAGCCTCCCTACCCACTGGCTCACACCCTCAGACTCCACGTGACTAGCTTCCTTTCATTATTCATGTCTCTGTTCGAATGAGGCTTCCTCACAGAGGCCTGCCCCAACCAGCTATCTAATATTGCCTGTTTCCCCACCATCCTCTATTATAGGATCTTATTCCCTTTATATCTCTAACTGCTACTGACATTATCCTGCTTGTTTATTTCTTTTCTTGTTTATGGGCTGTTTGCCCAATTCCCTCCACTATATTGAGAGCTCCATAAGAGCAGGGACTACGTCTGCCCTTCTCACTAATGTACCCTCAGTGTCTAGAACAGTGCCTGGTACATAGTAGATGCTCAGTAAAGCTCAATCAAATGAATATATTCAGGCAGCCTAGGCTGATCCTAAACATTGCCCAGGGACCAGAGTTGGGTTTGGGCTCCCTGGCTATGCTGAAGACTGTTCTACAAAACCTTGCTTCCTGAGTGGATGGAGGCAGCTGTAGACTCTGCATACTTGAGATTGGGAGGGTACAAAAAGGGGCTTGGGACTTATGTCTTCCACTCCAGAGCTTCCTGCAGCCTCCTTATTCTGGGATTATTTAGGTCCTGGCTGATGCCTGCAGAAGGGGACAGAAGGTCCAATGAGTGACTTATCCTGTTGCCTGGGTTACTGGTGGGGAAGATCTTTGTAAGAAGGTAGGATGGGGCTGGAGACTGGAGGAGCAATTAACAGTTATTGACAGGGCTGCGGATTGAGAGGTGGGAGCTGAGGGCTGGAGCCCCAGGCCCCCCTAGGGGGTTGGGAACTTTGGGCTAAGACACCAGGGTTCCTAAGAGGGCTGAGGACTGAGCTAGGATCTGGGGACTTGGGTATGAGGGTTTCCCAGGAGGCTTGAGGATGAGACAAATGGGTTACAGGGGAAGGGCTGCGGCACCAGGATTCTCCAGGGGTCTAGTGGCAGAGGGCTGGTTCATCATATTCTTTGAGGACAGAGATATTCCTGAATCTGTCTGTTCTTCCCAGCTGGGACCTGCACAAGCCAGTTCTTGTTTAATGGAGTAGAGACAAATCCATCTGGGAATGCAGCAAGTGGACCGAAAGCTGGATAGAGGCAGCTTTCTCCCTCTGTTCCCCTCCCTTTTTCTTTCTCCCTGCAGCCTCCACCCCTTTTCCCAGAACCCCTGCCCCCATCTCTCCATGACCGTCTCATGCCCCCTGCTGCTCCTTCCCTGGACAGCAATGGCCAGTCCAAAGGGCCAGATCAGCTGAGACAACAAAATCCATCTCTTCCCTTCCCTCCTAATCTCTTGGGACCAGCTTTGGAGAGAGGAAGGTGGAGTCCCAGAGGGAGTGGATGCTGGGGAAGGAGGTAGGCTCCTGGCTCCCAGAAAGTGACCTGTATCTGATATGTGTGTGTGTGTGTGTGTGTGTGTGTGTATAAAGTTTCTGGGTGGTGCAAACAGTTCGCACTTGACCACTAGCCTAAAGGTTGATGGCTCAAAACCTCTCAGGTGGAATAAAAGCCTAGCAATCTGCTTCTGTAAAGCTTACAGCCAAGAAAACCCTATAGAGCAGTTCTACTCTGTAACATATGGGGTTCCTGTGAGTCAGAACTGACTCAACGGCAACGGGTTTGATTTTTTTGGTGTGTGTTTGTGTCCATGTGTGCTGAGATCTCATCTAAGAAGCCACCACTTCCTCAGGGAAGACTTCTCTGATGCCCAGACTAGGTTCTGGGCCTCCTAATGTCCAAGCTTTCACACTCCTTCATAGCACTTATCAGAGTTTCCAATTATATACTTCTTTGTTAGTCCTGGATGGATGCCTGCCTCCCCCGTGGGACTGTGAGCACCAAGAGGGCAGGAACCAGAGTTGGTTTTGCTCATCAGTATAACCCCAGTGCTTACCCCAGATGCACAGTGAATATGTGTTGAATAAATTAACGAGTGATAGTCAAAGTAGTTTTTAGGCAGGGATTTAATGGGAGGTATCAGTGCCATTGCCTAAGCTCTGGGGACAGCTGTGAGTCCAGATGTCCTGGCTTCTGCTCAGGGCCTGGTCCACGTCCAGCCTCTGGCCTTGGGCCCAAAGGCCATCCAAACAAAAGGAGGCAGAAGAGACTTCTCCTAGAGGAAGGCAGGATGGAAGTGGCATTAGGGTCAGTTCAAAAGCTCCTCCCCACTTTTCCAGGTTTCCCAAACTAAATTTTCAACCTTCTTCCTCCCATTGCCCCCCATGCTCCCCTTCTTGTGGTCTTTTCTTCTTCCCTCTCAGAGGTTCCCTTTCCCTCAAAATGCTTCCCTTCCCACTTTCTTGCCTCCCTTTAGCTGTTTTCAGTGGTGTGCTAAGGACTTTGAACATTATTCTCTCTTACCTGGTACAGCCCCCAGGAAGAGGAAGCCCTGAGGCTGGGCCCAGAGATTGGAGAGGGGCTCAAGACCCAGCGGAGGTAGAGCAAGGACTTCTTCCTTCGGCCCCTGGCTCAGGACCACCCTGGACATATCCATCTTCAGCTGAAGAGGGAGTCCTGAGACCAAAGACAGATCCAGCCCTGGCCCAGATGCAGACGACAGGACCACCTTCTGCAGAGTGTGGGGGAGAGTGAGGAAGGAAAGAGTGAGTCATGCCCTCTCCTCATGGGCCCACCCCTAGCTACCTTAATTCACCTCTTAGCCCCATACTCCACCTACTGGTCATTCCCACCACCTAAATCCTACCTGGGGCTCTGGTGGTGTAGTGGTTAAGAGTTTGGCTGTTTGAGCATCATATCAAAAAATAGCACACCACGACCAAGTAGGATTCACACGAGGTATGCAAGGATGGTTCAACACTAGAAAATTAATCAACATAATCCACCACATAAATAAAAGAATCACATGATCATCTCAATCGATGCAGAAAAGGCATTTGAGAAAGTCCAACACCCATTCCTGATAAAAACTCTCAATAAAATAGGTATAGGAGGGAAATTCCTCAACATAATAAAGGGTATCTATACAAAACCAACAGCAAACATCATTCTTAATGGAGAGAGGCTGAAAGCATTCCTCTGAGAACAGGAACAAGACAAAGAGGTCCTTTATCACCACTCCTATTTAACATTGTGCTGGAAGTCCTGGCTAGAGCTATGCGGCAAGAAAAATAAAGGGCATCTAAACTGGTAATGAAGAAGTAAAACTGTCCCTATTTGCAGATGATATGATACTATA
>NW_004443976.1:11928389-11937406 GCF_000243295.1 Trichechus manatus latirostris
AACTAATAGATTCAGCAGAATAACAGAATAAAATAAATAAATAAATAAATAAAACAAAATAAAATACTTAGGAGTAAATATAACCAGGGATGTAAAAGACCTATACAAAGAAAATGACAAAAGACTACTGCAAGAAACCAAAAGAGATCCACATAAATGGAAAAACATACCATGCTCATGGATAGGTAGACTCAGCATTATGAAAATGACAATTCTACCCAAAGCAATCTACAAATACAATGCAATCCTGATCCAAATACCAGCAACATTTTTTAAAGAGATGGAAAAAACAATCATTAGCTTCATATGGAAAGGGAAAAGGCCCTGGATAAGTAAAGCACTACTGAAGAAGAAGAATAAAGTAGGAGGACTCACACTACCTGACCTCAGAACCTACTATACAGCTACGGTAGTCAAAACAACCTGGTACTGGTACAATGACAGATACATTGACCAATGCAACCGAATTGAGAATGCAGATGTAAATGCATCCACCTACGGTCACCTGATCCTCGACAAGGGCCCAAAGTCCATCAAATGGGGAAAAGACAGTCTTTTCACAAACGGTGCTGGCAACACTGGATGTCCATCTGCAAAAAAATGAAACTACCCATACCTCACACCATACATAAAAACTAATTCAAAATGGATCAAAGACCTAAATATAAAACCAAAAACTATAAAGATCATGAAGAAAAAATAGCATCAACACTACAGACCCTAATACACGGCATTAACTGGATACAAACCATAACTAACAACATACAAACTCCAGAAGATAAGCTAGATAACTGGGATCTTCTAAAAAGTAAACACTCATGCTCATCAAAAGTCTTCACCAAAAGAGTAAAAAGAGAACCTACAGAGTGGGAAAAAAAATTTGGCTATGACAAATCTGACCAAGGTCTAACCTCTAAAATCTACAGGAAAATCCAACACCTCTACAACAAAAAGATAAATAATCAAATTAAAAAATGGGTACAGGAAATGAACAGACACTTCACCAAAGACATTCAAGTGGCTAACAGACACATGAGGAAATGCAAATCAAAACCACAATGAGATACCATCTCACCCCAGCATTACTGGCACCAATCAAAAAAACAGAAAATAACAAATGTTGGAGAAGCTTTGGGGAGATCAGAACTCTTATGCACTGCTAATAGGAATGCAAAATAGTACAACCATTTTGGAAAACAATATAGCACTTCCTTAGAAAACTAGAAACAGAAATACCACATGATCCAGCAATCCTACTCCTAGGAATATATCCTAGAGAAATAAGAGCCATCACACGAATAGACATACGCACACCCATGTTCATTGCAGCATTGTTCACAATAGCAAAAAGATGGAAACAACCTAGATGCTTGTCAACAGATGAATGGATAAACAAACTATGGTACATACACACAGTGGAGTATTATGCAATGATAAAGAACAAAGACAAATCTGCGAGGCATCTCACAACATGGATGAATCCGGAGGGCATTATGCTGAGTGAAATAAGTCAATCACAAAAGGACAAATATTGTATGAGAACCACTACTACAAAAACTGATGAAAAAGTTTACACACAAAAAGAAACAATCTTTGATGGTTACGAGAGAGGGGATGGGTAGGGGTGGAAAAACACTAAATAGACAATAGATAAGCGGTAACTCTGGTAAAAGGTAAGATAGTATACAATACTGGGGAAGCCAGCACAACTTGTTCAGAGTAAGGTCATGGAAGCTCCATGGACAAATCCAAACTCCCTGAGGGGCTGAATTACCGGGCTGAGGGCTATGGGGACCATGGTCTCAGGGACCATCTAGCTCAATTGGTACAACATAGTTTATAAAGAAAATGTTCTACATTCTACTCTGATGAGTGGCATCTGGGGTCTTAAAAGCCTGTGAGCAGCCATCTAAGATACTCCACTGGTCTCACCCCTTCAGGAGAAAGGGAGAATGAAGAAAACTAAAGACACAAGGGAAAGATTAGTCCAAAGGACTAACAGACCACCACTACCACTGCCTTCACCAGGCTGAGTCCAAAACAACTAGATGGTGCCTGGCTACCACCACTGACTGCTCTGACAGGGATCACAATATAGGGTCCTGGACAGAGCTGGAGAAAAATGTAGAACAAAATCCTAACTCAAAAAAAGACCACATTTACTGGCCTGATCGAGACAGGAGAAACCCCGAGAGTATGGTCCCCGGACACCCTTTTAGCTCAGCAATGAAGTCACTCCTGAGGTTCACCCTTCAGCCACAGATTAGACAGGCCCATAGGACAAAATGAGACTAAAGGGGCATACCAGCCCAGGGGCAAGGACTAGAAGGCAGGAGGGGACAGGAAAGCTGGTAATAGGGAACCCAAGGTCAAGAAGGGAGAGTATTGACATGTCATGGGGTTGTTAACCGATATCATAAAACATTATCTGTACTGTTTAATGAAAACCTAATTTGTTTTGTAAACCTTCATCTAAAGTACAATAAATAAATTAAAAAAAAAAAAAAAAGAGTTTGGCTGTTTGAATCTACCAGCTGCTACTTGGAAACCCTATGCAGCAATTCCACTCTGTCCTATAGGGTGGCTACGAGTCGGGATCAACTCGATGGCAATGGTTTTTTTTTGTTTTTTTTTTAATCCTGCCTTGCTTTTCCTAGCTTCACTCTCTATGGAATCCCTGGGTGGTGCAAACAGGTCACACAGTTACCTACTAACCAAAAGGTCGGAGGTTCAAGTACACCCACAGGCACCTCAGAAGAAAGACCTGGCAATCTATTTCTGAAAATTCAGTCACTGAAAATCTTATGGATCACAGTTCTACTCTGCCACACGTGGGGGCAGCATGAGTTGGAATTGGCTAAATGGCAACTGGTTCTCTCTCCATAAAACCCCACCCACCCTCAAGTAAATACACAATCTAAGTAAAAGCTCTTTGCTTGCTATATGTAGCTTCAAGATGTTTCCCTGCCCCCAAAGTGCCACCCTTAAGCCTCCCAATGTTGAAATTTGGGGGCCTCCTTTCCCGCCACTGCTCCTGGCTCCACTGAAAGCAGGCACAGTTCCCCTCTTACTTGATCTTGGAGGCGGAGGCTGAGCCAAGGAGAGTTCTCTGGAGTCCCAAGAGCAAGGAGGTGGCCAGCGCCTGCTGCCAGTTGGAGCCCCAGCTCCAGAGAGAAGGCCCAGGGTTCTGCATGAGGCTGGGGAATGCCTGGGGGGAGAAAGGATCCTCCTGAGGCCTCAAGACTGGGGCTTCACGGAGGGAGTGGCTAGCAGTGGAGGGAGACTGAGGAAGGCAGACACCGAACTTGCCACAGAGGGGAAGATAGCCCTTACCTCGGAGGCTGAATTCTGCATGAGCCCTTGGAGGGAAGAATACCCCAGGCTGGGACTCTACAGCACAGCTTCTGGTGCTAGTGGGGATAGGGGCTGAGGTCTGGGCCTGCTGGCCCAGCCAGACATCGTGGCGCAGGCAACCATCCAGGGCAGGGACCAGCTGGAGGGGGAGAGAAGGTGTGGGGATGTTGGAATCTGAGCATCTGAGCCCCAGTCTCAGGCACTCCATCTTGTTTCTTGCCCTCAGAGACACAAACATTTGTGTCTACCCACCCAGCTCTCATCCCGTCCCCTCTTCTCAAAATGTGGACGAGAACCCCCGTGGCCACCCACCCAGTGACGCTTTGCCAGCCTTGGCCATGGTTCCCACCCCTGTGATGCCGTTATCTTACCGGCAGCCTGAGGTTGGAGGGGTGGAACAGCAGCCCCCCTAGTGCAATCTTCATGACGGGCTGGGCTTTTCCAGCCAGGGGCCCAGAAACTTGTCTCAGGCGCAGCACCTCTTCCCCATCCACCCCCAGAAGCACCGAGTCCCCATCCATCTTTACTTCCACCTGCAGGAAGGAGCAGAGAAGCAGAATCAGGGGCCTGCCTCCACCACTTTCTTCCAAGGTAGCCTAGTGTAGTGGAAAGAACGTGCCCTTTAAGAGTCAGCTGGCATCCTTGGGTCACTCAGGGCTTGTTAATTACATGCAGACTGAACCTCAGTTTCCATCTGAAAAACGGGGACAAGAGTAGCTACTTCATGGGAGTATCATGTGGATTAAGTGACCTGACAATGATAAAGTAATGCCTAATAACTAAGTAACGGTTCCATTCTCCTTCGTTGGAACAGCTCAAGACACCCCTCCCCTTAGGACCAGTGCTGGCTTACCTGGTGCCACCTCCCGTCATCCAGCCGGGGCCCAGCGCCCACTGTAAGTTGGGCCCAATGATTGTGCAACTGGATCTCAGGTCTGCCATCCCGAAGTCCCAGCATAAACCAGTCATCATTAGGGTTGGTATCCCCATAAAAAATCACTCCCTCTGGATCCCATGTTCGAAGCTCAAAGGAAGAGAAGGTTCTGGAAAGACATAGAAAAAAGGACTGTATGGGTGTGCCCTTCTGGGGGTAAATATGGGGTTGGGGAGGTGAAGTTCAGAAAGAAAGAAAGAAGGACAGGGAGACAGGGAAAGAAGAGCCGATGGAGAAAGAGTGTAGGATCAGGGGACCGGGTCAGGGGGCTGGGTTGACTCCATACTTTGTGATCTTGGTGACGTTAAAGGTCATCATGGTGACAGGTTCATGTCCTGGGCCATTGCTGAGGTGCAGGGCAGGAGAGTCCTCGGTCCTCTATCGGAAAGAGAAAATTAAAAAGTTGGAGCAAGGACATATACAGACAGATAGAGGGATAGACCCTGCTACAGGACCAGAGGAGAAGAGAAGGGAAGAGGTCAGAGCTGAAGTGTAGCTCAGGTAAACACATGCATGGGCTTCGTGCCCTGTCCCACCCCTGCACCTGGGTGGGGAGCGCAGGTCCCTGCTGAGCGTGAGGTAGCAGCAGTAGCAGCAGCAGCAGCTGATGCGACATGGTCCGTGAGCCTCTGCCCTCCACAGTCTGCTGCATTCTCTGTGGCTCACACAATGCTAGGGAGCATGCGTGGGGACAGGCAGTTGTGCGAAGGAGTGGGGGAGGATTAAAGGTTGCCCTGGGGGAAGAAGAGGGGCAGGAGCCAGAAGCAGTGACCCTACAGCCCCTCCACTATCCTCCCCGCTGCAGAGAAAGTTTGTGAGCTGGGAGAGGACATCCCACTGCCCCTCCCCTCTCCTAGAACCTGATCTGGGTCCTCCAAGCCTTCTGCTCACCTGAGGAGGCTGCCTCTGCAGCCCTGAGGCCTGCAAACAGTCCTGCCCTGCTCCCCAAGCTCCCCAAGTAGCATCTCCGTCAGGGCCAAGAGCTGAGACATGGTGTCCCAAATATTCAGCTGGGTGACCTTGAGCCAGTGATGTGAGCTTTGTGCTTCAGTGTCTTTGACTGTAACATAGGGAAAACAATAGCTACTTTATGGGGTTACTGGGAGTGAGGATTGAGATAAAGCAAGCTCAGTTCCTAGTATCTGATCTGAGCACCTCCCTCAGTTTTTCCCTGGCCTCTGAGGCTTGCTTCACAGGGAGGTAGTTCAGTGTACCATTCAGTGGATACTTTCCTACTCCTTCTCCCCACTCCCAATTATCTTTCCTTATCCACTTGTTGAGGAGCCCTGGTGGCACATGGTTAAACTCTTGGCTGCTAACGGAATGCTGGGCAGTTCAAACCCACCAGAGGCTCAGTGGGAGAAAGATGTGGCAGTCTGCTTCCGTAAAGATTACAGCCTTGGGAACCCTATGGGGCAGTTCTACTCTGTCCTTTAGGGTCACTATGAGTCGGAGTCGACTGGATGGCAACAGGTTTGGTTTTTTTTTCCTTTTTTTATCTATTGGATTTGAACTGCTGCCCTTTTGGTTAGCAGCTGGGCTCTTAACCACAGGGCTACCAGGGCTCCATCCATTTGTTACAAGGGCCAACATTGTACTAGAAGTCTATTACCCGCTCTCTGACCCATTTAAAAATGCAAATGCCCCCAGAAAGGTAACACTTTGGGCTACAAAAAAGCTGAGGAAAAGGTTTTCAGAGCTGGGGTCTTAGAGTTTAACCACGGTCTGGGTGGTTTGTGGAGTGAGGAAAGAGTAAAGCAGGTATCCACTGCAGACTTCAATTAAAGAAGGGGGTCAGTTTTTGTTTGGGGGACATTAAGTTTAGGTCAATGGTGGTGGACTATCCTGGAAAAGAATAGCTGTAATGGTTGGCACAACACGAAAAATGTCATCAGTGTCATTGAATTGTAAATGTGGAAATTGTGCTGGCGAATGTTTAGGTGTATACGTTTTCACCACAATAAAAAAAAATTTTAAAAAAGATGGGGCGGAGGTGACTTTCGAGCCCTACGGTGTCTCCGATTGCGGTTGGTACCCACAGGAACAACGAGAAAGCCTCGATAGTCTAACCTACATCCCTGCCCGCAGACCGAGTCACAAGACCCGACCAGTGGGGGGGCGGGGCCCGGGGCGAGGGAGCGCCTACTCTACAAGCTGATTGGTTGGCCGGTTTGTGCCCGCGGGGACAGAATTTAGGGGCTACCCAGATGGTGAAGACCAACCAGCACATCGGGCCACGCCCTCTGCCCGTCGCCTCACTTTCCAGGGCGCGTCGGCCCCACCGCCCCGCCCACCACCACCCCTTCCGGGTTTTTCGGGATACGAGCTTGTAGGCGTTTTGAAGGGTACTAGTTGCCCTTCGCCCAATCCTGTAGAACGAAAGTGGGGATCCTAGACTTTGGTTCAGACCACGAAGACCGGGATGGCTTCCGTGCGGATCCGAGAGGCCGAGGAGGGAGACTGTGGAGACATTCTGAGGATGATTCGGGTGAAAACCGCAGGCCGGAAACCAGGGCCCCAGAGGGGGCAGAGCGGCTCGGCCCAAGGGAGGGTGGGGTGGGAGGGGAGGGGAGGGGCGGCCTTGGGGCCTTGCTCAGGGATCGGCAGGGCCCCGCTGCCTTCTTTTAGCCCCTGTCCTCACGCCGTAGGAGCTGGCTGATTATGAGAACCTCTTGGATCAGGTGAAGATCAGTGAAGAAGGTGGGGGCTCATCACCTGGATACTGAACGAGGTTGGGGAGGAAATGAAGGGGCGGTTCCCGGATCAGCAGCTCCACGGCGGGCACACACTCAGGACCTGTTTCTCTATCTCTTGTCACAACTCCAATGTGCAGCCCTGAGAGCAGATGGTTTTGGAGACAATCCTTTCTTTCACTGTGTGGTAGCAGAGATTCTTCCACCTCACAGTGAGCCACAAGGTAGGAGCACCTGAACCTCAGACATCCACCTCTCCAGTCGGCCACAGAGACATTTCACCCATACTCCTGGAGGCTTTACCCTTTTCTCTTTCTCTCTCAGAGCCCCGTGTGGTGGGCTATGGGCTGTACTACTTCATTTACAGCACATGGAAGGGACGCAGTGTCTATCTGGAAGACGTCTACGTGATGCCGGAATATCGGAGTATGAGGCTGAGGCTGAGGCTGGGGTGGGGCAAAGCAACCCACGGACCCCACCACAATCCCCCCCCCCCAGCTAATCCCGGCCTGTGGCCTTTTCTGATCACTTAAACTCAAACCACCACTCTTTTCGCCTATATCTTCCCACAACAGGTCAGGGCATTGGTTCCAAAATAATCAAAAAGGTGACTGAGGTGAGGAAGACAGTGATGATCTGGCTAGGGCGGGGGTTACAAGCTAGGCTCTGGAGAAGCAAGGGTGTTTACGGGGCACCTGGATTAAAAGGGATGAAAAAGCTTTTTCTTTTTTTTACTCCAAAAAGGTGAGTGATTTCTTCTCCCACAGGTGGCGCTTGATAAGGGCTGCTCCCAGTTGCGCCTGTCAGTGCTGGACTGGAACAAGAGGGCCATGAACCTATACAAAGCTCTAGGAGCCCAAGATCTGACTGAAGCGGAGGGCTGGCATAACTTCTGCTTCCGCGGAGAGGCCATGAGGGAGTTTGCAGGAAATTGATGCTACCCTTTGAGGATGTTTCTCTACTTGAGCTTGTTCTTCCCCACCAGCTCAAGGACTCCTCAGTTACTATCTCCACAATCAGAGCCTCCCTGGAGGGAGGAGGGTTGGGGGTGAATATTCCTCAAGTACTAAAAGACCAGAATTGAGGGGGAGGCTTTTCCACCTCTTCATTGAGAGTGAAAAATAAATAATTTCTGTGTCCTTTTGTGCTGTTGGCTACAGGGGTTGATGAGATGATAAGCTTCAGCCACTTCAAGTCCTTTCCTGAGTGTTCCCACCAGTGGGGGGTGAGGTTGGACCCAACTTGACTTTCATCCTTAGTAGGTCAGAGCCTTGGCGCTGGCCTGGTAGATATAAGGAAAAGAAAAGCTGGATGGATTGAGCCTGGAGAGCCCTAGAGGGGCCTAGCTTGGCACATCAGGCTTATCTGTCATGTTTGGGACCCAGACAAAGGCCTCAAATGTCTGAATGGAGTTGTGCCTGGATCCAGGACTAAGGCAGGCAGGGGACTAAATAGAACAGACTGCCACCTAGTGGTGTCCTTTCAGGGACACTGGGAAGGAGCCCTGCTGGTATAGTGGTTAAGAGCTTGGCTGCCAATCAAAAGGTTGGCAGTTGAAATCCACGAAGTTGCTCCTTAGGGTCACTATGAGTCAGAATCGACTCAACAGCAATAGGTTTGGTTTTTGGGTTTGGGAAGGAGCAATGGCCATAACTTTAAAAATCAACTCAGCTAGCTAATGTCTTTCTTCCCCCCGTGTTGCAAAGTCTTTATTTTCAGAGTGACATGCCTTACAAAAGAATGAAGTTTGACAACACCAAAACAAACTGTTAGGATCCATGAGGACAAGGAGAGAAACAGGTTCATTTTCTCCCAACTTTCATGATATTTTATCATACAAGTAATGCAGGTTTGTTGTAGGAATATTAGAACACACACATTAAAAAATAGAGTCCATAGCCTTACTTACATAATCACCATTAACCGTTTGGTATTGATTCTTAAGATGTTTTACGTGTATATATGTACTTATATATATATGTATATATATGGAGCCCTGGTGGTACAGTGGTTAAGAGCTCAGCTGCTAACCAAAA
>NW_004443976.1:11937516-11983506 GCF_000243295.1 Trichechus manatus latirostris
TATGTATATATATATGCACACATACATACACACGCATACAAACATACAGGAAAACCTGCGAAAGCAGGAACCTGTGCAAGGCAGAAACTTGTCAGAGAGGAAAACTAGTATTTTCTACTAAAATGAGTGATAGAAAAGTGGTAAGACTGCACCCTGTCAAAGGCAGAAAACTTGTGAGACCTGGAAAAACAAGGCAGTCCCATCGAGTTCCGGCTCTCATAGGTTCACTGTATATATTTGTTTAACAGTATGTCAGAAGCATCTTCCCATGCTGTTGAATATACATCTGTCATCGTTTTTAATGGTGAAATACCATTTCTTTTGTGGACTAACCGTTGATTAAATGGTCATATCAGTGGGAAGAAAATTCACACACTGCAAGGGTACAGGCAGGTAACATAAATGTGTAAATTGTAAGAAATAGGACTTATGATGTAGATAAATCTCACAGACATTATATTAAGCAAATGAAGTCAAATACAGGAGAGTACATACCATATTCCATTTATGTAAAGTCTCGACCAGGAAAACTAAACTAGGATGATATAAAACAATAGTGGTTGCCCTGGGTGGGATGAGGGGAGAATCAGCTGGAAAGGAACTTTCTGGGGTTGAAGGAAATGGTCTATATCTTTGGCCAGTAACTCCATTTATTCTCTTCACAGGAGGAGGGAGAGTAATGCCTCCAGGTAAAAGACTAAAAAGCAGGTGACCAGTCTAATCTTGTCCATTAGACTTATAGTAATTTACTTAGATTTACCAAGAAGAAGAGAACTTATCTCTGAAATGCCCTTAGCAGGATGCTTCTGTCTAATGGATTAGTTACAGTGAAGAGAACCCATGATTTATGGATTTATGAGGCAAGTATCCAGAAAATGTCACATACACAACTCTCTGGGATATGGAACGGAGATGAGATGTTTTATAATTGGTGTATGAAAGTTACCAGAGGTCCTGTCTGATGTGGGAAGGCAGCATCTAGGGTCTCCCTTTGATGTTCAGAACTCTCTGTTCCATCTGAACGCCTTGATTGCCTGTATCCTTGAAATTACTGGTAAAGTTTTGACACTGAGTAAGATCTCTGCATCTGATTTGACAATCCATCCTGTATGTGAGCTCAGTCTGGATGAGGGTGATGGTTACATGAGTGTATAATCTGTCGAAATTGATCAAGCTCTACACAAGATTGGTGCATTTTTTCTGTATGAAATTATACCTCAATAAAGTACTATTAGAAAAAAAAAAGGAACTATGGAAGTCTAGACGCTAGAGAGCTGAAGACCCACCTTAAAATTCAAATTAAAAATAAAGACGAAGTGTCAACCAAAGAGAACACATCAGAGGTCCAAATTCTTCCTGGTGGTGCCAGCGTTTGACCCTTTAAACCAATTTATTGCTGATGAGCCCTTAGGACAATCTTGATCAAGAGACAGTGAGGCTGGTGAGCCCTTTTCCCCAGGCAGGAGCTAGAGGTAAATTCAGTCTCATTCACGCCCTCAACTCATCCTAATCTGACAGAGATTTATGTCTTGTAAACGTGAATAATATATCTAGTGATGGAGCATTTTTAATTTAAAATTTAATGCAGAGTAGACTTTCTGGAAAGATGCATGAAACAGAAGAGAGAGTTGCCTCTGAGGAGAGGAACTGGGTGGCCAGGGGACAGGGGAAGAAGAGAGATTACTTTTCCTATGTACCACTTTGGGCCTTCTGAATTTTGTGCCATGTCCATGTGTTATTTCTTCAAAATATGAATAAATAAAACTTTAAACATTAATGCAGAAGAGAAGGTATAAACTAGGAAACAGAATTTTCAAGGTCTATCTTGCCCCCATCTTGTTTTATCTTTGGTTTTCAGAGTTTACACATTATGTTATTCCTCTCACCTTGGCCCCAGATCATACCAGCTCTTCTCAGGGTGTCTTTGCACTCAAACATCTCCCTAGTCTGCATCCTTAGGTTCCTGTCCACTCATCACTTCATTAGCCTCCTATAAGGGGATTGTATTCGGTGTAGTGGGTGATTGGTATGGGGTGATAAGAGTTTTGTCAGTTGCAGGGAGAACAGTGGGGAGGGCTGGAAGGAGGCTTTTAATGCCTTTCATTTATGGTGTTGGTGAAGAATACTGAATATACCACGGACTGCCAGAAGAACAAACAAGTCTGTCTTGGAAGAAGTACGGCTGGAGTGCTACTTGGAAGTGAGGATGGCAAGACTGTGTCTCACATACTTTGGACATGTTATCAGGAGGGACCAGTCCCTGGAGAAGGACATGCTTGGTAAGGTAGAGGGTGAGTGAAAAGAGGCAGACCCTCAATGAGATGGATTGACATGTGGCTGCAACAATGGGCTCAAACATAGCAACGATTATGAGGATGGCGTGGGACAGGGCAGTGTTTCATTCTGTAGTACATGGGGATGCTATGAGTTGGAAATGTCTTTACAGTACCTAACAACAACAAAGAGAAATCGAAATTAAAATCTCTCCATAGCTCTATCCCCATTCCCACTATCACTTCTCTTTGAAAATTACCGCAGCCTCCTAATTGATCTCCTAGCATCCCGTAATTTCCCCCTACATCCATGTTTTCTTTTTTTTTACATCATAGATACACGTTATATTATTTAAAGAGTCAAATAGTTCTACAAGGCTTGTATAAAAAAGCAGTACTCCCCCAACTCCTCTCACTCTTAAAAGACAATCACTTTCAGTTAAAGTTTTTTTTTTTTTTTTTTTAATGTTTTCTATTTACCTCCCATACATCAAACTCAAGAGTTTCATGCAGTAATGGTATTTCTTGAAATTTCTGGTTAAGGTGTTAGCTATTGACTTCCCGTGGTTGAAGATGAGCTAGCTCTGTTTTAATCCTCCCATCACCTGACCCCCCCCACCTCCTATTCTGCCATGAAAACCTATTGCCATGGAGTTGATTCTGACTCTATAGGACAGAGTAGATCTGCCCGCTTAGGGTTTCCAAGGCTGTAAATCTTCACAGAAGCAGACTGCTCCATCTTTCTCCCTCAGAGTATCTGGTGAGTTTGAACTGCCGACCTGTCAGTTAGCAGCCAAGAACTTGAACCACTGTGCCACCAGGCTCCTTATTCTACCATACTTCCAATAGTAAGTATTATGTCATAATTCTGATTGAATCTATGCTTAGTGTTTACATGATTATGATTATGTAAATACTTTTCGCAGCTGAGCCATGTGGTAGATTATGATTGTTTTTCTTTCTTGTACCATTTTTGTTTTCTCTGGAATTAATACTTGTCTTTGTTTGTTTGCTTCATTTTCTATGCACAGTATTCTAATTTGTCTGAAAATTCCCCCTCAATTGTGTTAATCTTTTCTCAGAATATACAGACACATAAGGAATTGTATCTATTTCATCTTGAAGACTTCTCTCCCAGAGCCTTCAGACCTGCTTCAGTCCAAAGAGTTTGCTAGGCCTCCTACACTGTTGGGATCTCTCTTTACCTCCATCCTGGAGATTCCCTTTGTCTGTCTCTTATGTTGATCTCCTGTTTTCTGGAACCTATGTCTTCATCTTTCTTGGTTTATTCTCTTATTTTGATGGAACTTCTTGAGAAAGGGTACCTGGGAGGTTAATTTGTTGGGGCCTTATAAGTCTGAAAATGTCTTTGTTCTATACTGTATGACAGTGTGGCTGGTTATAAAAAACTAGAATCATTTACCCTCACAATTTTGAAGGCATTTCTCCATTGTCTTCTAGCTTCTGGTGTTGCTGTTAAGAAGCCCGAAATCATTCTTATTCTGCATCCTTTGTATGAAGCCTGTTTTTATTTTCTTCCCCAACTCCACCACAGCTTTTAGGATCATCTCTTGTTCCCTAGCTTTCTGAAATCTTACACTGAAATGTCTTAGTGTGGTCTCAGTGGGTCCTCTCAATCTGGAAACTCATTTCCTTCAATTATGGGAAATTGAATTATTGTTATTTTTTTTATGATTTCCTCCCCTCCATTATCTCCATTGTCTCTTTCCGAAACTCTTGTTATTTAGATGTTGAACCCCAAACAGTAGTCATTTAATTTCCTTATATTTTCTCTCTCCTTCATTGTTTGCTTTACTTTCTGAGGAATTTCTTACATTTTATTTCTCAACCCTTCTATTGATTTTCTTCACTTCTGCTTTCAGATTTTTAATTTCTAAGAGCTCTTTTTTTGTTCTCTGCATTTTAAGACATTCTGTTTTTGTTTCATGGATATACATTATTATCTTTCCGAGGATATTTATGATAGTCTACATAGTCTCCTTGCATAGCCTACGTTTCTTCTAAGCTATTCTGTCTCTCGCTCTTTATTCATTTTAGCCTTTCATTTTAGAGGCTTTCCTCAAATGTCTGGTAATTCTCAGTCGTCTGCTCATATTTAAAGTGAGACACTAAAGTACTGATTGGAAACTGTGTGTGTATAGACTGAAAAATGAATAGGGTCCATGTTGGAACTCAACTATACCATTATTTAAAGGCCTGGCAAAAGAAGAGATGCTTCTGAGAACAACCGAGGAGGAACAGCAGAAACTAGAGTGATAGAAATGATAAGAAGAATATCATCAATGATTCTGATGAGGAGGAAGACAGAGTTAGAGAAGTTAAGTGGGGCAGATTATCAAGAGTGCTGGCTGTCATACTAAAGAGTTTAGATTTGACTATTAAGCAATAGGAGTGACTGAATTTTGTTTTAGAAATGACACCAGTACCAACTTCCAAGCCTCTGGCACCAGCAGTCCTCTCAGGTTTGACTTTTCCTCTTTATCTTTCTTTGTTCCTTCAGGTAATGGATGGGAGTGGGAAAAGGGGGAGCAGCCTTTCAGACAGGAATAGCATGTGCAGAATGACTAGGGGGGAGTGTGTAGTACATTTGAGGTACTAAAAAGAATCTGACATTGCTGGAACAGACTTGGAGAGGAGACATGGTTAAGATTGGCTTGCACTAGGGCTTGGAGGGCTTGAAATGTATTTAGAAGTCTGTGCTTTCTGAGAGCACTTTAATTTTCCCCTACAACTTTAACTATGACTAATATGTTGATGATTCCCACATCACCTCTCTAGCCCAGGTCTCTCCTGGGCCACCCAGCTATGTGTCCATCTACCTGCAGGACATTGATTCCTTGTACAGGGTATGCAGTGGTGGGGACAAATGGGCATAGAACCCAGTCTGTGACCTCATAGAGCTTACAGTGTGGTGGCTGAAGAAGGACAAGGCCAAAATAATGCACGAATTATTACTATTACAACCATGATGAGTGCCACAAAGTAGTACAGGATGCTTCCACAGTGTACAGTGGGGGACCTAACCTAGTGTGGGCATGGTGGAAGGCTAAGGAAATTATATTCAAGCTGGTATCTGAAAGAGAAATTTGTTAAAGATAAGGGAACATCTCTGCTCAGTGGCCCACAGGCCCCTCAAACTCAAGGAGTTGAAAACCAAATTCATTAAACTCATCACCACCTTCTCCAACCTGTTGCCTCTGTGTTCTGTTTTCTGTGGTTGGCATCACCATTCACTATGTAACCCAGGTTAGAAATCTGAGAGTTGTCCTGTGTCCCTGCCACTTCTTCACCGACTCCTGACCCTACCCTACCCCACCCTCCCATCACCAATTCTTGTTGATTCCACTTCAAATCTAGCAGGTTCAAATTCAGCCTGTACCTGTGTTACCCATAGACCTAATCCAGGTAGGTCTTCTTCATCTCTCTCACTGGTAGCAGCTCCTTACAGGTCTCAGTGCCTTCAAGACCACCCTTACTCTTCAATTTATTCACCACAGTTGTAAAATGCGAATCTTATCATATTATTCTACTCAGGGGCGGATTATCCAAGGTAAGCACAGTGCTTACCTTGGTTACCAGATCATCTGTAGTGAACAATTTTACATTTTTTCTCCACATCAAAGATTCTGCTTTTAGGTATGGCTGGCATCTGTCTCTCTCCCAACCCCACAGCTCTTCCTACAGAATCAAAGCCTCTTTTTAAATTTACAATCCCTGACAGGGGCAGATGACCCAGTAAGCACGGTAAGCACGAGCTTACTTGTGCTTACTTACTAATCTGTAGTGAACAATCCCACATGGTTCTCTAAGATGTGGTGAAACCAATGTGAGACTTCAAAACCCATGTGAGATTGTTCACTACAGATGATAAGGTGCTTACCTTGCTTATTGGATAATCCACCTCTGATGCTACTGCCTAAACTCTTTCAATGGCTGCCTTTATTGATAAACTACAAACCTTTCTCCTTAACTTGACTTACAAGTCCTTCACAGCATAGCTTCCTGCAGGTCCCTCCTTCATGCCAAATGCTAGTTTAAGCTAGTTGAAGGACATGCTCTTTCTGCTCCTCTGCACATTGTATTCTTTGTTCTGTCAAGAATATTCTTAACGCACCTTTCCTCTAGCAAACTTTTACTCATCCCTCAAATCTCAATTTGCATCACCTCCTCTGTGTAGTCTTCCCTGATCCACTTTTTTCTTCTTTTTTAATTGTTGTGCTTTAAGTGAAAGTTTACAATTCAAGTTAGTCTCTCATACAAAAATTTATACATACATTGTTTTGTGACCCTAGTTACCCTCCCTGTACTGTGACAGCACACTTTTCCTTTCCACCTTGGATTTCCCGTGTCCATTCAACCAGCTCCTGACCCTCTCTGCCTTCTCATCTTGCCTCTGAACAGGAGCTGCCCCATTTAGTCTCATGTATCAACTTGAGCTAAGAAGCACACTCTTCACGAGTATCATTTTATGTCCCATAGTCCAATCTAATCTTTGTCTGAAGAGTTGGCCTTGGGAATGGTTTTAGTTCTGGGCTAACAGAGATTCCAGGGGCCATGTCTTCCGGGGTCCCTCCAGTCTCAATCAAACTATTAAGGATGGTCTTTTTTCTAGAATTTGAGTTCCGCACTCCACTTTTCTCCTGCTCCTTCAGGGGCTCTCTGTTGTGTTCCCTGTCAGGGTGGTATTGGTGGTAGCCAGGCACCATCTAGTTCTTCTCCTGACCACTCTTATGAACAACGACCATTGTCTCTTGCGGCTTCCCTCTGTACCTAGTCCTTATCTCTATCATATCTTCAATCACGTTCTGTGCATTTGTTTAAATATCTGCCTGCAGTGGAGTGAATTACCTAATATGGCCCTTCTAGCTAGTCTAAAGGAGCCCTGGTGGTGCTGTGGTTAAAGCACAAGGCTGCTAAGTGAAAGATCGGCGGTTCAAACCTACCAACTGCTGTGCGGGAGAAAGATGGTGGCAGTCTGCTTCTGTAAAGCTAGCTTTGGAAACACTATAGGGCAGTTCTACTCTCCTACAGGATCACTATGAGTTGGAATCGATGGTAACAGGAGCCATAGTCTTTGTAACTCCCACCAAATTACCAGGTGAGGAGTATGCAGATCAGGTGCTTGTGGCCCACCAAGGGGATTGGATAGCTTGCTAATAATGTAAATAAGGTGCATGGCACCCTTGTGGGGGTGGGACCATGCAAATAAGGTGTATGGAGGCCTAACAAAGGGAATGGTCACTTTTGCCATCCCACTAGGCTTAAAATGAGCCATCCCAGAGGTGGGAAGAGAGGCTCTCACCACCACCAAGAAAGAAGAGCCAGGAGTGGGGTGTGTCCTTTGGATCTGGTATCCCTGCACTGAAAACCTCCTAGAGTCAGGAGACAGACAGAGAGCTCTAACTCTAGAGATGGCGAGAAACAGCAGCAGAGAAGTGGTGGCAGCAGAACCAGGAGACCAGCAGAAGACAGTGCAGTGGGCTTCCTGGCCCATGGAGTGAGAAAGCTGAGCGCCTTCGGCCAGAGAGAGGCATGCCTGTGAGTACAGCTGAGAAATGGCTGTCCTGTTCAAAGAACTATATCCTGAGCATTCCTGAACCTGAATTATATGTAACCTGTTACTTTCCTAATAAACCCCATAATCATGGGTATTATTTGTGAATTCTGTGTGGCCATTGCAACAAATTATTGGACCCAGCAGAGAAGTAGAGAGTGCCTTGGGAGGGATGGTTGGTGTCAGAATTGGTAAAAAGGTTGGAGGGTAGAGGCATGTCTGACCTCTGCCTCGTTGGAATCAGCCTTGAGCTGTTCATCTTGATGCTCTTTCCTCCTCGTCAAGTTAGAGGAGGTCAGATGCTGCCACTATTCCATTTTTACACTGTCCCTTCCCTAATGTATTAGAAACTTCTTGAGAGCAGGGACCACATCTTGTCTTTGTATCCCTAGCACTTAAGAGAGGGACTGGAACATAGTGTTTGTTGCTGTCCAGTTGATTCTCACTCACGGCGACCCCACGTGTTACAGAGTAGAACTGCTCCGTAGGTTTTCTTGGCTGTAATCTGTACACAAGGAGCCCTGGTGGCGCAGTGGTTAATGCGCTCAGCTGCTAACCGAAAGGTCGGTGGTTCAAACCCACCAGCCTCTCTGTGGGAGAAAGATGTAGCAGTCTGCTTTGGTAAAGATTTACAGCCCTGGAAATTCTGTGAGGCTCTCTATGAGTCAGAATTGACTCACTGGCAATTTGTTTTTTTTTGGTAATTTTTACAGAAGCAGGTTGCCAGGCTGTTTCTTCCTTGGTACCACTGGGTGGGCTTGCATCGCCGACCTTTAGCTTAGCAGCAGTTTAGCACAAACTGAACATCCAAAACCAAAACCTCGTTGCCACTGAGTGAATTCTGACTCATAGCAACCCTATAGGACAGAGTAGAACTACCCCATAGGGCTTCCAAGGCTGTAATCTTTATGGAAGCAGATCGCCACATTTTTCTCCCCCAGAGTGGCTGGTGGGTTCCAAGCGCTGACCTTTCCGTTAGCAGCCAAGCACTTAACCACTGCCAGCCAGGCTCCTTAAACCAAATATCCAAACCAAAACCAAACTCGTCGCCTTGGAGTCGATTCGACTTATAGTGACTCTATAGGACAGAGTAGAACTGTCCCGTAGGGTCTCCACCGAGCAGCTGGTGGATTCGAACTGCAGACCTGTTAGTTAGCGGCGCTCTTAACCACTGTGCCATCAGGACCCCAAACAGAGTGAGGGCTTAATGTTTACTCAGTGATTGGATGCACAATACATGATTTCTAATTTCTTTGCTAACTCACTTCTGCCTAAATTTCTTGTCTCAGCTCCAGAACCTAAAGTTTTCCTCCTACTACCCTTACTCCCTGGTAATCAGATTTTGTGCCAATCTAAGTTGCATTTCCCGGTGTTGCCTTGAAATTATTCTGTAACTTTTCATTATATGCATGATCAGGATTTCCGTGTATTATTTTCCAGGCAAGAACCGTGACTCTTAAATCTCCTATAGCACAAAGTTATAGGAGCTTAAAAGAGATTCAAAACACGCTTTTGGACAGCGCAAGCGCATCAAGCACTTTTTTTTTTTTTGCCTTTCGACTTTTTTTTTTTTTTTTTCCCCTTTGGAGCGTGCGCACCAAGAAAGACAAAGGTGGGGAAAGTGACCAAGCAGTCATTGAGGCGCATGCCCATCCCTAACACGTCCAAACCAAGTGGGGCTCCTAGTGGTGAACTGGCTGTGGTATGACCAGGAGCAGGAGAAATCCAATCCGACTGAGTGAGCTCCGTCCGTCCCTTCCCATGACTGGTTAGCTCTCAGTGTTGTGGGGCGGGGAAAGGAAGAGATGGATAGTGGAAGAGAGTGGGGCGGGGACGGTGAAGAACGCTGAACTCGTTCTGCGCAAGCGCAAGCAAGCGACCAGGAGGGGGCGTGAGAGAGTGAAAGGGAGTGTAGAACTCCCGATGCGCTGGCGAGCGCGAGCAGGGTCGCCAGTCTTGACGCCTGCGCCGTGGCCCTCGGGGCCCCGCGCGCGGCGGGCGGGTTCCCGGTGCGCCTGCGCACTAGGCGGCGGCAGAGGGAGGTGGAGGCCGTGGAGCGGCAGCGGCAGCGGCAGCAGCGGGTCCCGGGACTGAGGCAGCAGCGGGGGCGGCGGCGGGCGGAAGCTGAGGTGACGAAGGCAGCGGCGGCGGCGGCCGTTTCCCTCACGGTGGCGGAGACCAAGGCGGCGGCGGCGGACGGGGAGCGGCCCGGCCCCGGCCCCCTGCTCGTTGGCTGTGGCAGGGCCGCCGTGGGGCCGGCCCGGCTCCCGCCCCCCGCGGCTCCCCCTCCGGCTCCTCCTCCTGGGAGACGCCGGGGGCCCGGCCCGGCCCGGACTCAGACCACTACTGCAGCCGCCGCCGGGGGAGTTGGAGGTGGTGGCGGCGCCATGGGCGGCCTGGCCTCTGGGGGGGATGTGGAGCTGGGACTGCCCGTCGAGGTGCGCGGCTCCAACGGGGCCTTCTACAAGGTGAGGCGGCGCGCCGATCGGGGACACCTGCCTTTACCCCCTCCCCCAGCCACAGCAGGGAAGAGCGGGGCGGGATCGAGCTCTGGAGCCAAGTCCTGACCCTTAGAACCTTAGACTCACGCTCGCACCCTTAGCCCTCCTGGGGAGACCTCTGGGAGTTAACCCTCTTTCTTGTTTTTGACCCTCTATTACACCTGCTTTATACCTCATCTCAGAGAGAATGACTATCAATCAGGGCATTGTTGTGGCTGAATCTGTGTCTCCTTCCTCCCCCTAGAAAAACCCCCATTTACCCAGCTTATTGACTTGCCCTGTTTCACGGTAGAAGACATACTTTGGACCTTATAATGTCATTTCTTCACTGTCCAAGCATATATAGAATTCTCTTTCTTCTCCCTCATTCCCCCGTGGGAAGGCTGTCCCATATTAGATCCTTTCATCTTCCTTAGAGAGACCTCTGCCCACTGGCTCAGGGAAAAGCTGCCCACTTTCACCTTGTATTCCTGTTCCCAGCCCGAGGAGAAAGGGTCAAAATTGATTTATGGCATTTGGCATCTTCGACCTCAGGAACTCTGGATTATTCCAAACAAGTTGCCTCCCAGTCGTAAGGTGGCATCTTTTCGCAAGTCTCTAGCCCCACCCATTTATCCTAAGGCCAGCCGGTCTGCTGTATCTATCCAGGGTTGAACTTGGCGTTAGTTATCTCACTTGACCTCAGATAATGTTCAGATTATTCGTATAGTTTCTCCATCTTCAGGAACACTAAAAGGGATCGCATGAGGATCCCTTCTGTTTATCCTCTTCTTGAAGAGTTCCACTTTTAGAAGGCTTCTAGCCAGCTGTCCCAATTTGGGAATCTGACAGTGGTCTTTTTTGGAAGAAGAAGGGGGGACTCGCTTTTAAAGACCCTTGCTAATTTCAGCCCTCTGCCCCCCTTCCAGGATTTGATTCCATAGAACTTGCCTCCCAAGAATTTTTCTTTGTGTAACCATTGTTATTCTGAACCTCTTTGGACCTTATGACTGGGATTGTCTAGAGGCTTTCCTGATTCCTGTCTCAATCTTTCATTTCACCCTGAGGAGCTGGGGAAGAGATATCTTCATGACATCACTTGTGGTGAAAAGAGCCCCTTTTCCTTCACTTTCCCTCAAGTCTTTTCTCCCACAATAGACCTCTTAACCTTCATGCCCTTGGAAATGACTTTCTCCAACTCCTGTATGAAGTCATATCTTACTATAACTGGAAAGGGTCTCATATTTTCCCTTAGAGTGGATGGTTTCTGCCCCAAATTCAGTTGATAAGTTCAGCGTACTCTTTTTGTACCCACCCTAAATGCCTATCCATTGCTGCCTTACTCCCTTTACCAGATTTCTTTATACTCAGTGACTGTGGGTACCCGTATTTGTCTTAACTTAGCTTCTCAATTCAAATTTTTTATTTTTAGCCTAATGTTTCTATATTCCTGTGTTATCCTCAGGAACCACCTTATTCCATGTCTAGCTGAAGGAAGCTCCAGCTGATCTCTTCTTTCATTTTTTTCTGCACGCTTGCCTATTCTTGGGAATTTTTCTTCAAGCCTGGTGTATAGCATTTTTGTTTTCTTTGGCAAAAAGTCTGATTCCTTTCCGGTTCTGATAGAGCATACTTGTCTCATATCCTTTCCCCCGAATTTATATTACCTTTACTGAAATACCCTTCCTCATAAGATGTTGGCCTCACTTCCCCTAGTCCTTCATCTGGGTCCACCGTGCCCTCAAATTCTGAGTTCCAAGAAAAGTGATTCTTAAATTGACTCTGAGATCAAGATATGATGTCTGTTTCTGTTCTAGGAAGCGTGGGAGACAAGCGCAGCTGGGAAAGATTGGTATCCAGTTCAAATTAACTGTATGATATTGTTGGGAAGGGAGATATTTCGCTTTCCACATACAAGTGTCCAACAGAGAGTCTGTCTCTGAATCTTTCCCATTTCTCCTGTGGGCTATGGCAGTGACAGACTTTTGAGTGAACTGGGGACAAGATGCTTTGATTCAGAGAGTAGAATTTCGACTTGAGCTGAAAGCCCGGTAATGTGGCCACTTAAGCATTTTTTACCCCATGCCTCAGTTAAAAACAATAAATCCCTAAATTCAGACTAATCTTTCCTCAGTTCTCAGAGCCATATAGATGCTTATCCATTCTGACCTTGCTATTGATTTAATATTCATGACTCAGCAAACTTATGTGTAGGTCAGGGAGTATTTACACTTTTTCTAGAGTTATAAGTTTAGGAAGGTCCTTTTCTCTTTCAAAATTGGGTCCTACTGTTTTGATTCTCTTCTAAGAAAGATAGAGCCACAAATACAAGATCTAGGATCTAAGTTACCTTGTAGCTATCCCACCAACCTTTCTTGTTCTGTCAGAACTTAATGTATTTTATTCTTAAAGTTGTAGTCTTCCAAATAAAATACCTGTTCACCTTCCAGGGCACAGTCATCCAACTTAACAGATCTTTCCTTGATATCCTGATTCCCATTCCTTTTATTTTTTCCCTCTCTAAATTGTATTTATTTTGTTGTTGGTGAGAACGTACACCAAAACATACACCAATTCAACAGTTTCTACATGTACAATTTAGTGACATTGATTATGTTGTTCGAGTTGTGCAACCATTCTCACCGTTCCTTTCTCATTAACATAAACTCACTGCCCCCTGATGGTTCTTGTCCAGTCCCTCCAGTTGCTGTTGTCAGTCCGATCTCACATAGATAGTTCTTTAAAGAGCATAATGCTCAAGGCAGACCTTTTTTTTTTTTTTTTTTTTTTTATTAGTTAAGCTAACTCTCATTCCTTTTTTAAAGAACATGGCATCCTGAGCTTCAACATGGTTTTTAACCAGACTTTCCCTGCTTTTCTCCTAGAACTTCCTCCTTCCTTTCTTTTAAAAAATTTATTGTGGTAAAATATACCTGGTAAAACATTTGCCATTTCAACCGTTTTTATGTGTACACTTTCCCCTTCTTTATCTTGAGACTGCAGGACTAGAATATAAGTTGACAGTGGGGACTAATTTCATATCTTCTGATCTGAAGAAACTGAAGTACCAAATGCAAGGAACGTAGGACTCTCTGTCTCTCCCCCTCTGCCTGATCCTAGGCTCCAGAAGCCAAAAGCCAGGATATGCCATGGCCTCTGAACCAAGTCATCCTCTTGATCACCAGCTTCTGGCTTTCTAACAGATTCGCTCACCTGGTCTTGCCCTCACCTGCTCATCTTCCCAATGAGCATGGACTGAGCAGAACTAGGAGCTCAGTTTCCACCACTGGTTCCCTTGGAGGCAAAAACTAGCATGTGGGGTGATATAGGTGGAATTAAGGAGCAATGACTGGATTAGAAAGTGAAGGTGGAGAGAGAGCTCCTTTTGGAGGGTATTTGAAAGAAAATAACCCTGGAGGTATTAGGGCAAGTGATGGTTGAACTGCTGAGAGATGACAGGGATAGCTCCATTCTGAGCTGTGCATTCCTGCCTTGCTAGAAAAACCAGGGTAGTATTGATACCTCACCCTGAGGGCCAACCCTGACATATTAGAGGAGAATTAGATTAGAGCTTTTGTGAATGAGTGTATCTAGGAGTGGGAGTCTCTTCACAAAAGAGGCAGGCAAGTGCTTCTCTTCTCCATCTGTCTCTTTTCACTTCCTTCTATCTCATTCCTAAAATATTTTGAGAATAGCTAACTCTCTTGATAAACTATTTCTAAAGCTTAGAATAGACATTTCGGGTAAAGAATTGAATAAGGTCATATGAAGAGGCTGCTTGAATTGTTCCTAGAAATCCAGACAGACCCTTAGAGAGAGAAGAGGGAAGGAATAAAGTATTAGTGGTTGTAGGAGGAGGACACTTAAGAAGAAGCTAAGGGAAGAATTCGAAAGGAAATAGGGACTCAGTAGTGAGCAGTTTTATGCCTCAGAAGTGTTGAGTGGAGAATACTAGGGATGGGTATTGAATCTGAATGAAGAATAGAAAAAACATTCCTGGGGAAGAGAATGACAGAGAAAACATGAGTAAGAAAGAGGCCAGAGGCCAGGAGGAACCAGGAGTACTGATGTGTTGGGCATTGGTAAGGCTCTAACAAAGAGCTCGGCCTTCATAACAAGGTTCTATCCCTAAAGAAGAGAAAGAGGGTTTGTAACAAGACTCAGATTTAGGTTTAGGTTTTCCCAACGTAAGGAACAACAATATAGTAATTGTGATTGACCAGTGCTATGAGGTAGGAGCAACAAAAGTGTTCTCAGGGCATTTTTGGTATTTTCTCTCCTAAGCTCAGTTTTTGTCCCTAGCTGCAAAGCTCAAGAATAGTTCCTGTGTATTGAAACCCCTGATTTTTTTTTTTTTTAAACAGTGTTATTGAGGTGTGACATACAATGATGTACACATATTTAAAATGTATAATTTGTTAAGTTTTGACATATGTATAGAATCGTGAACCCATCACCACAATTAAGATAGTGGACATTTCCACCACTCCCAAAAGTCCTTCCACCAGCCAGTGGTCTGCTTTCTGTCATAATATATTGATTTGCATTTCCTGATTTTTGACAAAGGTGAAAGACAACCCAGTGGAGAATGGCAGTGTAAAAACTGGATACCTATTTATGGAAATGAACTTTGATCCATACTTCTCACCATGTACAAAATTTAACTCAAAATGGATCATAGACCTAAATGTAAAACAAAAAGCTATTAAGCTTCTAGGAGGAAACCTTTGTGGCCTTGCATTAGGTAAAGATTTCTTAGATATGAAACCGAAAGTACAGGCAATAAAAGAACAATTGATAAGTTGGACTTTATCAAGATTAGAAACCCCTCATTTTGAGTATGTGAAGAATAGGGAGAGAAGGCAGAAAAATTGGCAACACAGGGTTGAACACCTGTGCCTCCTCAGTGAGGCTGGCCCAGCTCTTCAGTTATTCGTGATCCTCTCCTTTGTCATGATCTCAAAATTGGGGTATTCTGTACATTTTATTGTTTTCATATTCTCAGCAGTGTTCTTCTAGCATGCAGAAATCTGACAACTCTTAAAGTCCTAATTTTTCCTTCTGTAGATTTGTGTTCATCATTTTGAACTTCTTATTCTCTTAGGACACCAAGTTTGCTCAGTCTCTTGCTGTATTGGGGAGCTAGACCATTCTGTCTTTTGGCAGCTCCTAGTGTCCTCTAGGTGTTCCAGGACAGCCTCACCCTGTCTCATGGGATATTCTTAGCCTTGCTGAATGCTGTTGGTATTTTAATTGAACTCTGGCAGGCTGCTCAGCACAACAGGAGGTAGGCAGATAGGGAGGCCCCTGTAGGAGCCAGAGTAGACCCCCCACCCCCCAACAGTTTCCGGGGTGTTCTGATGTAGGTGGTGCTTGCCCTTCTACTTAATTCCTGTCCCATCTTATTTCTGGATTTTTTCACATCTCTTTCCATGCCATTATCGTTTCCCTTCTCTCTACCTCAACATTCATATTCTTTTTTCCACAATACAGCTTTTCTGGCTCTGTCTTCAGATTGCTTGTGTCCCCATCTATAACTCTAGTTTTCCAAATGTCTGTTCCCTTGATGGCTGAGGTAGTGGTAAATCATTTCCTTTTTTTTTTCTCTCCTCCCCTTTTTTCTAAAATCTATTCTAGGGCTTTGTGAAGGATGTCCATGAAGATTCTGTCACCATCTTCTTTGAAAACAAGTAAGACCTTGGGAATAGAGAATCCAGCATACTAGGTCCTAGAAGGAGAGTGGAGAAGAGGGGGTGGCTGAGTCCTGTGAGGCATGTAATAGGTTGGGGGAGAGTCAAGGGTTTGGGTGGGCAACTTAGGATCCCAGAAGAGGAAAAGGCCTGAGAAGTTGGTGAGGATGGGAGCCATTTCACCCAGTCTTCAGATTCTAGCAAAAGAAGGAAGATACCCCTCTGGAGTTAGGCTGGGGTTTACCAGGAACGGTGGGAATTGCCCAGCTGAGGCAGTAACATCTTCCTGAAGAAATGGGTAACCCTGTCAGTCTGAATGGCTTTCATATCACTGTTTTCCTTGCAGCTGGCAAAGTGAGAGACAGATTCCTTTTGGGGATGTCCGGCTGCCACCTCCAGCTGACTATAATAAGGAGATAACGGAAGGGGATGAAGTGGAGGTAAGGGCTGTAGTGTCCACCCTTTCTAAATGCTACTTTTCCCAGGATTTTACATCTCCCTTACCCTGTAACCTGGATCCTAGGCTCCTCTCTGGTTGGTTCACACTTCTCTCTTCCACAGCTAAGCTAGTACACCCAGCATTGTGGCCTTTGGAAAAGTGAAGTGCAAATCAGAAAGATTTTTAGTGTCTGTTTAGCTGTTCCCTTTCCATGACTGTCGTGACCAACCAAACCCAGTTTCAGGGGATTCACTTTTCTTCCATTTATGATAACAGCATGTAGAATCCAGTGGCTTCTGATTTTTAATTAGCAGCTCCTTCCTCAGGTTTCCTTTATCCTGGGTTTAGGAAGTGTCCCAAGTATCTCAGTGCTCATCCCATTCTTGATGTTTTTAGATGGTCCTCAGTATCTCTCTTATTTTTGACTTTTCTTCAGGTTTATTCTCGAGCCAATGAGCAGGAACCTTGTGGCTGGTGGCTGGCCCGGGTGCGGATGATGAAGGGAGATGTGAGTGACTGTGAAGGCCTTTGAAGAACTTTTAAAGCAAATCTTCTGGTCATAGAAAGGTAGGAGATAGAAGCTCAGATCACCCACAACTTCGTTCTTTCCCTTTGCCAGTTCTATGTCATTGAATACGCTGCCTGTGATGCCACTTACAACGAGATTGTCACCCTGGAGCGGCTTCGGCCAGTCAATCCCAATCCCCTTGCAACCAAAGGCAGCTTCTTCAAGGTTACCATGGCTGTTCCCGAGGATCTGAGAGAGGCGTGAGTCTTAGGGATGTTGCGAGCGGGAGCTCTCTTGACTGTCCCTGTTCACAGTCCCAATCTCTGTCCTTCATGCTCAGTGTACTCAGTTCCTCCGTTTTCCCTGTCCCTGTACTGTTCCTGCAGTCCTTCCTCTTTTCTTATTTTCTTATCCTTTCTCCCTTGTACCTTCCACTGCCCTCTGATCACTTACTGCTTTCTCTGCAGCTGCTCCAACGAAAACGTCCATAAAGAGTTCAAAAAAGCTTTGGGAGCTAACTGCATCTTTCTCAACATCACAAATAGTGAGCTCTTCATTCTGGTAAGTTCGTTCTGACTGAATTTGACACAAGCCCTTTCAACAAATTTTCCCTTTCCCCTTTAAGCCCCTTTTCAGAAAGGGAGGAGCTAAAATGTGCTTATATTTATTTATCAGAAAGAACTTTATTGCTCCTGATCCCTACTGGCCCAGGTAGCCCCACCTTTCCTTAGACTTTCCCAAGTATGACCTTAATTTTCTTATTACCTGGTAACCATATTGCAGTCTGGACTGAGGACCCTCCCTTAGATATTTGGACTCTCAAAAATAGACTATATAGCTCTCCCCTTGTGCTTGCTCCTTGCTTGCACCCTAAAACCACTTCCCTTAGGCACCCAGATAGTAGGCCCTTGTGAGACTGACAGTGGTTTTCCCCTTCCCTGGCTTCATTTCTTAATTCCCACCCTTGATTCCCAGGCCCTGGATTCTCCCCCAGTGTGTGTCCAAAGCAATTTGAATGACTTATCCATTGGTTTCCTCCCAGTCAACCACCGAGGCCCCTGTGAAGCGGGCGTCTCTGCTGGGTGATATGCATTTCCGGAGCCTACGCACCAAATTGCTACTTATGTCCCGCAATGAAGAGGCTACCAAGCACCTAGAGGTAAGTTTTGGCTCTACTTCTAGTTGCTGAATGGTATTGTTGTTCTCCCCTCTTCCCGCCCCATCCTCTATCCATACTCTTTTGTTTATTGAGCCAAAAGTCTGTAAAGTCTTTCTGGGCCATTAAACCTGGGTGGGTTGGTTTTTTCAGATGGCAGAACTCATTCACATTATAGTGTGATGGTTTTCAAACTTTTTTTTAGCCATGGGACCGTTCCATCAAGTGATATTTTTCTTACACAATGCACAAAGCAGATCAATCATAGCAGCTGTTTTAAAGTGGAAGGCGGGGTGGCTTTTACCTCCCCCAGTACCTCCAAAGCACCTCTGGAAAACAAAGAGCTTTGTAGGGTGTTTGAGAACCATTTGTATATTGGAAAGACCACTGGAGTTGGAATCCTAAGTCTTACTTTGTCAAATAATTAACCTTTGGAAAATCTTATCTTTTTCATCCATGGCAATGAGATAGACTAGAATATTTCTACGAGGTCATATAATGATTGGTTCCCTTTTTCTAGGTTTTATGTCATTCTGAACGAGTAAGGGTTTTATGTGTGTGTATATTTAAACATTACCAAGTGAACCAGTCTTTCTGGAGCTTTTCTCTGAGCCTGTGCAAATTCTGGATCATGGTAATCTTTCACTCCTCCAGGGACGCTGCTCAGTGCACTGGCAGTTAAAAATTCACCATTACCCCCAGATGATACAAGCTATCTGCCCTAGTTCCCGATGAGCAGGTTTCCTGATGATAAAAGTAGAATAGTCAACTCTCCTAGGACTTGGCTGTATTGATCTATATGGCAAAGTGTACCAGATAAACTAAGTTAGCCATAGGTGCAAGGTTTTAAGGATAGAGACTTGTGTACTTCTTTTAAGAAGTCTTATCTTTAACTTCTTTTGTTTCAGTAAAAAAAGTATTAAACACTTAAAAATACAAAAGAATCGTTATAAAATGTGTATAAAGAAAGAGTAAGGAATAATATAACAAATGCCCTTGTACCCATCTGGTCGTTTAAGAAATAAACATTATTCTTACCTTGGTTTTTAACCGCTTCACAAACTCCTCTAGCAAACATTTGCAAATCATTGTAGTGTTTTCCCTCCTCCTCCCAACTCAGTGATTTTGAACACCCAGCTTACTACTTTTTCCCAGTTTTCTCTTTTTGCCTAGTGTAAATCCTTGCTGTAATTCAACCCCATCCATCATGGAAGTAGGAAGTAGTGGATTGCAATCTGGGCTGTCCCCCTCTGATATCCTTCCTACTTGGTGCTTCCTACCTGGGACTCATTTTCCAGGACCTTTCATGTCTTCCTGCCCCTGAGCCCAGGGAGTTTCTCAGGAATGGCTGAGAAGTGAAGTGGATCTGCAGTGTTCTAGAGGCTTGCTTTCTGCTTTTCTTAACCCCTTGCTTTCTATTCAGTTTTTTGAAATCTGGGTTTTATTTTGGGAGGAGTTGATACTAGTTTGAATAAGGTAGTGTTTCCTGATACTTGCATTTTACCTTATGGAAAGTACTTTCATACCAACCTTATTTAATCCTCTTGATAGTTCTGAGAATGAGTTAGGCCAGATGGAATCATTTAGCAGATGACAGAACAGAAAAATAGAGAGTATGTTTTGTTCGGGATCACACAGCTGGACAGTGTGAGAGCCCAGCCCAGAACTTTGGTGGCTCATAGCCCAAACTCTGCCCTCATTACCGTGTCCAAGCAGTTGGTATTTGGAAGACGGAGGAGTGGAATTAAAAGTCCCTGAATTTTCCACACAGGTCCTAGTGGTCAGCAGGCTCCAGGGTGCTCCTGGCTTAAGCTTTCTTTTGCACATTTTTCTGGATTTAAGTTATGCAAAGGGTTAGGTACCTGGGACAGGTGTTTTTAAATTTAGACCTGCCTTTCCCCCTACTTCCACCCAAGTGATTCCTACCATGCCTTTTCCTTTCAGACAAGCAAGCAGTTGGCAGCAGCATTCCAGGAGGAGTTCACAGTGCGAGAGGACCTGATGGGGCTAGCGATTGGGACTCACGGTGCCAACATCCAGCAGGCCCGAAAAGTACCTGGGGTGACTGCTATTGAGCTGGGTGAAGAGACCTGTACTTTCCGCATCTATGGGGAGGTCAGCAAAAGATGCCTGTTGTTGGTCCCTTAGACGATAGAGAGACGAGAGGTCAGAGTAGATAGGAAATCTGAGTCATGTTGACCTTCCTGTCTGACTATGATGGCAGCACATTTTCCCAAAAACACAGAGTGGCAGAAAGATGGTTGTTTGAGATCCAGGTACTCTGTTTCGGTAACTCCTCCCTATCCTCTTCCCTTAGACCCCCGAGGCGTGCCGGCAGGCCCGGAGCTACCTTGAGTTTTCTGAGGACTCAGTGCAAGTGCCCAGGAACCTGGTTGGTGAGTCGGGGGTGTGGATGTATAGGAGAGAATACAGCTGGGGGCCAGATGTGAGAGTCTCTAAAGTGATTCTAGGCTTGTAGCCAGGGATTGGCTCCTCCCTCTGGACTTCCAGTTTCACAAGGATTGAGCAAATAGTCCATAATAGGATTGATAAAAATGGAAGAGTAAATATCTAGGAATTATAGTATTTTGTTCTGTGAAAACTCATCAGAAGCCTAGAAACAGGAGAGTGAATTAAATGGAATCCCTGTATAGACAGGGGATGGGGCTGGAAAACTATATTTTTACTCTTCTTTTCTTCCTTTAAAAACAAAACCAAAAAAGCTTAATTTCTCTTTTACCCACTCAGGCAAAGTGATTGGAAAGAACGGTAAAGTGATCCAGGAGATTGTGGATAAATCTGGTGTGGTGAGGGTTCGAGTGGAAGGTGATAATGACAAGAAGAACCCCAGGGAGGAGGTATGGGGAACCTAGGCCTAGAGATTGGCTTCCAGGAGTAGGTGGGATTGTCCTCAAAGTCGTTTTTTGAGGGCCGGGATTTCTAAGGGGTGGGCCATGGAAACTTTGTTTCTGCTAGTAGATTTAGAGCCCATTGCGGGGGTTGGGCTCCCCCAGGAGACAGGGTGGGGCTTATTCTTCCCTTTGACTGTCCTTCCTGATCCATCTTTCCTTGCCTGTTTTCTCCAGGGAATGGTTCCCTTCATATTTGTCGGCACCCGAGAGAATATCAGCAATGCACAGGCTCTGCTGGAATATCACCTCTCCTACCTGCAGGTACCCCAGCTCGAAGCCTGGGAGAGGAAAGATGCGGCGCTGTAGCAAGGGGACTAAGACTGCTGGTGCCTGAAGTTAGGAGTTGTGGTTCCCAGTTGTATCTCTGAGTAGAACAGGAACTTGGGTGGAGATTAGGGACTGTGGGACTGAATCCCAGAATTTTCCCTGTTAAGCTAATATTTTCCTTCTCCGTACATTCTGAGAGCTTAGCTATGTAGGAATGGTCAGGGTGGAAAGCAAGAAGGAAGGGGACTGTCCACCAATCCCATACTTATTCCTCTTTACCTTTCTCTGTCTTCTACTCAACAAGGAGGTGGAGCAGCTCCGCTTGGAGAGGCTGCAAATTGACGAGCAGCTTCGGCAGATTGGGCTGGGTTTTCGCCCTCCTGGGAGTGGGCGGGGCAGCGGTGGCAGTGACAAGGCTGGATATACCACTGACGAGAGCTCTTCCTCCTCCCTCCACACCACTCGAACCTATGGGGGCCGGGGCCGGGGCCGGAGGACAGGCGGTCCTGCCTATGGTGAGGCTGCTATGGGAGGGGGAGGCGAGGAGAGGCAGGCTTCTGGGGAGAGGTCTGGGTGGGAGCTCGGGGAAAAGGGTGATGGGTATGATGAAGAGGTGGTTGGCTGGGGGACTTGAGTGAGTGGGAGAATTCTTCCAAATTGGGGGCTGTGATGGACCCTTGGGTGGGGTGAGTGGCCCTGATTGAGCCCCACCATGTTCTTCAGCCCCCAGTTCAGACCCATCCACAGCTTCTGAGACAGAGTCAGAGAAGAGAGAGGAGCCTAACCGAGCTGGGCCTGGTGACCGAGACCCCCCAACCCGGGGGGAAGAAAGCCGGAGGCGGCCAGTTGCGGGCCGAGGTCGGGGACCTCCACCTGCCCCCCGGCCTACCTCGAGATACAACTCTTCATCCATTAGCTCAGGTACCAGACAGCTGGAGTCATGAATGCGGCCCAAGGGGAAGGTTGAGGGCAAGGTGGACACCTGACTCCCAACTCCTTTCTTCCTCTAACCAGTGCTGAAGGATCCAGACAGTAATCCCTACAGCCTATTGGACACGTCGGAACCAGAGCCCCCAGTTGATTCAGAGCCTGGAGAACCACCCCCAGCAAGTGCCAGGCGCCGTCGTTCCCGCCGCCGCCGCACTGACGAAGATAGGACTGTCATGGATGGAGGCCTGGAATCTGATGGGCCCAACATGACAGAGAATGGCCTGGGTGAGGGGTGTGCCTGGGGCTTGAACAATTACAGACGGCAAGAATTGAGGGATGGGAGATTGGGTGCATGACTTATTTTTCCCTGCCCATAGAAGATGAGTCAAGACCCCAGCGACGTAACCGGAGCCGCCGTCGGCGTAACCGTGGTAATCGCACTGATGGTTCTATCAGTGGAGACCGTCAGCCAGGTGAGCTAGCATGGAGTGCAGAATCCTTCCTCAGAGCTGAGAGAATAGGGTGGCTCCTTCCCTCTGGAAACCAGGGATTGGGCTTGAGTGGCTCTCTAGGGGCTGGATACCTCGGTTCCTTTGCCAACACTTGGCCCTCTGCCTTCCCCAGTGACTGTGGCTGACTACATCTCGCGCGCAGAGTCGCAGAGCCGCCAGCGGCCAGCCCTGGAACGCACTAAACCCTCAGAGGACTCTCTTTCAGGACAGAAGGTAGGCAGGCAGGATGTTTACCCCTTGCCCCTTTTTTGTTGTATCCTGGGGCAGGGGGCTTCAAAAAAATTCCCAAAGAAATCTCTTACTGAATTGCAGAGAAGGCTATGTGTGATGGAGTTTAGATTGCATTTAAAATAGTGGTCAAGAGAAAAATTTGGTTTGGATTTTCTGGCTCTCAGAGTGACTGCAGAGACAGATAACCAGATGCCAGGAGGGCTTAGATGGCAGGCCGTGTCATACACCTGAATTTCTACTTACTGCTTTCTTTTCTCCATTTTCTTTCCCACTCCCCTCAGGGTGACTCTGTCAGCAAGCTTCCTAAGGGCCCCTCGGAGAATGGGGAGCTCTCTGCCCCCCTGGAGTTGGGTAGTTTGGTGAATGGGGTTTCATAAAACCTCCAGCTCGCATCCCTCTCTTCTCCATCTCGCTTGCTGCCCAACACCATGGCCCTCCCAGGCCTGACTGACCTGCGCTGGAGCTGCTCTTATCTAGGGGGGTGGGGGGTGGCACAGCAGCTTGGGTCCCCCCAACCTCCAGGAGCTGGTGGAGTGGTGTGTAACAGGGTCATACCCTCCTCCCTCTTGTCCACCCTGCCCCCAGGGTGAGGGGAGCCTCTCTCCTTCCCCATCAGACTGGATGTGCCTTTATCCTCTAACTCCCCAATCTCTCTCTGAACACCCCTATTCTCTGCCTGTTGGGGGGGTGCTCCTTGACCCACCCATATTTGACAGTTCAGGGGGGCTCCCCTGCTATCCCTCCTCCCATCCTGTACCCCCCATTTCTGGGGCCTCATCACTGTGGAAGACGGGGATAGTAAGGGTATAAGTGGGTGGGAGGCACGGGGAAGGTTTTGGAGTAGAACCAGGGGTGTGTACGAAGTGGGGTGACAAGGTCCCCTAGGGGGAGGGGGGACCAACCTTGTCTGATGGATGAGAAGGCGTATTTATTTTTCACTGTACAGTATTTAAAAAGAATAAAAAAATCCAAATGGCTTCCTGGCTTCCTTGTCCCCAGTTCAGTCGGTCCCTTTGTTTCTCTAGGGCTGACCTGTCCTGGGCCCTGGCTCTTGTTTCCTGTTCCTCCACACCTGGCTTCTCCTTATTTCCTGGTGTCCCAAAGATGGTCTGTCTTCTGGGAGTTCCTGACATTCCTGAATTCCCCAGGCCCAGGCACCCTCTTGGTCCAGAGGAAGGTGGCTTGTGCCTCTCCCCAAGTGGGGCCGCTCCTGTACCCTGAGTCACTGCATGGGCGAGGTAGGGCCGCTCAGAGCTGGAACTGTTCCTGCTAAGAGTGAGAGCCAAGGCAGGCTGCTTAATCCGATTACTTGAGGCCTGGGGCTTGGGCTGGGCCTTGGGCAGAGTGGGAGCAGGGTTCCCTCACAACAACCCCTAGCCAGGCATCCAGCCCTCATTCCTTACTAGTTCCCTGGATTCTGGCTTTTTCCTCCAGCATTCACATCATCTACCTTTCAGCTCTTAGGAGTTGCCCTGGGGTTCCTAGCTCTGCCTCCAGACTCCCAAGGTTTGGAGATAGAAACTTGGCCATAATTGGATGCCCTGGTGGTGGAGAAACCTAGGTCTAGGAGCTGGAGCCAGGAAGGCTTGAGTTTTCTCACCTGTAGAGAGGGGTTGAATCACTTCCCAGGTGCCTGCTGGGATGACTCAGGAAACAAAAGTGGCCTACCTCCCTCTGCCTGACATTCTAGCCTCTGGGGCAGGTTGGGGGGTGGGGGGCTGGTTTGAGGAGCCATAGGCACAAAAGGGGTTGGAGGAGGTGGTTGATGTTTCCCAGTTCATTGTGGGAAGAAATTTTTTAAATTGCCAATGCTTAAGAAGGGAGGAAGGAGCCCTGGTGGTGCAGTGGTTAAACACTCAGCTGCTAGCCGTGAAGGTCTGTCTGCCAGCCGCTCTGTGGGAGGAGGATACGGCAGTCTGCTTCCATAAAGATTACAAGCCTTGGAAACCATGTGGGGCAGTTCTCTGCCCTGTAGGATCGCTATGAGTTGGAATCCACGGCAATGGGTAAGGAGGAGAAGACATTCCTAGCGACCAGACCAGTGCTGGAAGGCTTGACATCTAGGTGTTGGGTGGGGAGAGGCGTGGTACCCTGAGGACAAGTGTTGGGGACTGGGAAAAACAGGACACCTGGGGTTGCCTAGGGGAGGGGGCAATGTTGGCGCCCTTAAGAAGGTGCGGTCTTCTGGGAGGGACTAGGGAGGAGTCTCTTTAAAAGCTGTTCCTGGGGCTGGTTTGCCAGCCAGACTGTTGAGTCCTGAGAGGGTTGTGGCTCCTGGGCTGCATCGCCCACAGCTGCAGGAACTCCAGACCAAGAGAGGCCTCACTGAAGGAAGGCCGGGTCGCCAGCAACGAGCAGGAGAGGGACTGTGAACTGGGAGACCCGAGAGGTGGAGGGTAAGAAAAGCACAGCCTCCAGCTCGGGGTACCAGACTCAGCAAGACCAACTCTTCAGTGTGTCGCTTCGCTGGGAGCAGGGTCTCCATTTTAAGGACTCTGGACTTGGGGACTTTTTAAAGACACGAATTTCTCCGTGATAACTTCAGACTAGGAAGACGCTTTTATTAATCAGGATACTGGATTTTGGGATCAACGGTTCACTTTGGAGGGGAGGGCGTTCAGTACGCCCTCTTAAGGTTTCCCCTAGCCCCCCATGTCGCTACCGGCTTCCTCACAGGACCAGGCCTGGAGCCTGGAACCTTCTGCTCCCATGGCGCCTTCCTCCCTGTCTTTGGGGTCTCAGGAGCCGGAAGGTGCGGGCAGCCCAGTGGTCGCCGCCAGGCTTCCCTTGGAGAAAGTGAAGCGGCCCATGAACGCGTTCATGGTGTGGAGCTCCGCCCAGCGCCGCCAGATGGCGCAACAGAACCCAAAGATGCACAACTCGGAGATCTCCAAGCGCCTGGGCGCACAGTGGAAGCTGCTAGGCGAGGACGAGAAGCGGCCCTACGTGGAAGAGGCTAAGCGGCTCCGGGCCCGGCACCTGCGCGACTACCCCGACTACAAGTACCGGCCCCGGCGCAAGACCAAGAGCCCAACCGCCAGGCCGCCCCACTTCAGCCAGGGAGGCGGCGGCCTGGCTGGCGGCGGGCCGGTCTATGCGGCCACCCAAGGGACCAGAGGCTTTGGGTACCAGCCCCCCAACTATTCGACAGCCTACCTACCCGGCAGCTACAGGTGTGTGGGCTGGGGATGTGGGGTGAGGGAGGAGGAACTTGCGTTCCCTCCTGGCGCCTGGGTTGGGGGGCGATGCCAGAAGGCCTGTCTGGCAGGGGCCCTGAGCCCACCCAAAGCAGAGGCCACGCTGGGCTGTCTGGGGGCAGAGGGCTGCAGCTGAGGACTGACAGACACCATGTCCCCCGCCCGCAGTGCCCCGTGAAGGGCGTTGTGGGAGAGTTCCGATGGCTCCTAGAGTCTTCCTAGAGGCCATTTCTATCTCAGCCTGGAGGTGACGGCCCCTTAGGGGCCGAGGACAGACCTCGGGATGTGACTATGTTCTAGTTATCTGGATGCCCTGTTCCCTCCCTGCGATGGCCCGAGTGTGACCTGGCATCCTCTCCCAGCCTCCAGGGCAAGGAGAGGCCAAGCCCAACTCTGCCCTTTCCCGATCTCCTGTCCCAAAAGGAAAACAGCCGCACAACACAGAAGCCGCTCCAGCGTGCCCCAACAAGGCTGCACAGGCTTGCCTCTCTGAAGTGTCCCAGTGTCTGGTTCTATACCTGACTGTATCCAGAGTGACAGCCAGGTGGGCGGTGGCAAGCTTTACCTCTGTCTGCCCAGAACTGGTGTGGAGCTCCACGTGGTGCAAGACCCCACATGTTGTTGGGGACCCTACCCTCTAACCCTCTGTTTCTCTCTTTTCAGCTCTTCCCACTGCAAACTTGAGGCCCCCTCAGCGTGCTCCCTCCCTCAGAGTGGCACCATGCTCCAGGGTGAGCTGTTCAACCCCTATCGCTCCTACAGACCCCCAGGCTCTCCCACTGCCTACAGCCCTCCCCTAACCCACCTCTAACCCTGGTGGACATGGACCACCCAGGAAGGGCTTCACCCTCCTTTTCCACCCAGAACCACTCCCACTCCTGAGCTGCAAACTTTTCCTGTGTTGGACCACACAGTTCAGAGGCAGGCTGCATTCTCCCAAAGCCAGGGGAACGACACAACACTTATAGTTCTATTTTTTTATAGGAAGAACTCAATTTTCTATGATTAAATCATGTCTCAGTCTTTATTCCATCTTGCACCCCTCACTGCAGCAGGAACCAGTGCCATCTCCACTCCCTTCCGCCTGGACCTGCCAGAGCAGGAACTTCCTCACCCCTCCCTGAGGCTCTGCCTTAGTCATCCTCTGTCCCCCCTTCTCCTGCCCAGCAACTGGGGTCCAGGAGACAGCCAGGATGGGGGAGGGAGGCAGCTGCAAGCCCCTAGTCCCTTCCACTGTCTAGGCTCTGTCCTCTGGGGTCAGAAGGGAAGGGGAGAGGTGGGAGGGCAGGGTAAGACATTTGTCCAGAAGAGGCAAGAAGCTGGGAATTGCTGCTAAGCGGGGGAATCTCAGCCAAATGATTAAATGGGTTAACAGTACACGCACAGCACTCGGAGCAGCACTCAATAACTGTCAAAATGTCAGCTTGAAAAACTTGACCCCCAGCCTCTCCTTTCTAAGGATCTGGATCCACCAACTATATGTTCCCATTAAAAACAAATCCTGGCTCAAGAAGTTGCAGTGTGTGCGTGTGTGCGTGCGCGCTGGGGGGTAAGGGGGTGCTTAAAAACCACACCAGCAGACCTGGCTCAGATTGGAGGGGAGGGCCTGAGGCTGGGTGGATGAATGGGAATATGGAATGGACTCATCCCTACTGTTCCTTTTTCTGCTTGTGGGGAACCTTTGCATTCCAGTAGTAGAGGAGCTGGGCTGCGATGAGGCCGTTGCAGAGGGAGGAGATCACAAAGGTTCCAGCCATGAGGGGGTCTCCGGTTTCCTAGGTGTAAAGGACAGAGCTAAGGTCACCCTTCAGCATACCCCAAGAAGGGTTCCCCTGAGGACAAAGGTTCCATAGAGGAGGCAGCCTTAGCTGGGATAAGATGAGGTTTTAGTGCCCTCTAGAGGAAAAGGGTACACTCACCTGAATGGAGGTGAAGATCCGGGCCAGAGAGCCCCCAAACAGCAGAAAGACTGTGATGGCTGAGAGTTGGCCTGTGTGCCCGTTGTGGTAGTTGGTGGCTGCCTGGAGCAGCTAGGGGTGGAATTGAGACCCTTGGTTTCCTTGTCTGAATTTCCACATTCTCATTGCTCATGCCCCTCAGCCAGCCCCTCATCCTTCCCCTTGCCCCCACTGCTCACCCTCCCCACCAACACAGCAGGCACATTGGAGGCCTGGAGTAGGGTGATCACAGCCAGGGGTGTCAGCGGTGAGAGCAGTACCAGCAGGACCAGGGTGTAGCAGGCTAGGAGAGCAACACCTGGGGGCCAGAGAGACAAGGAGTCCTCATCAACCTCTCAAAGTCCTCCATTCCAGCTCTCAGTCTCCCCAGGCTTGGGTTCCCAGCAGGGCTCCTGAGAGCCGCAGCCTACTCTCTCACGTAAATACTCAGCACCTTTCACAGTCTGTCCTCTGTAGTGCAGGACCAGGAAACAGATGGTGATGGTCTGGAGCATCAGGAACAGGGCTTCACCCCAAGAGCTGCAGAGTCAAGAGTTGGGGGAAAGTTGGGCCTGGAAAGGGTCAGGAAGAGCCTCCATACCTCATCCATCTGGGGACAATTCTCTGACTCCGTTGTCCTCCACAGCCCTTCTGGTTCCTCAGCAGCCCCCACCTCTAACTGACTCACTCTGCATCCTGGGCGTTCTTGGGATGCTGACCTCCTCTCAGCCTCCATAGGAAGGAACTCCCAATGACTGAATTTCCAGAAGGGCTTAAGTTTTCCAGCCCTTTTATCTCCCTCACCCTACCCCTGCTAGAGTTGTGGGCATTTACCCTTGGGGACAGAGGGTGGGCCCCTCACCTGAAGGGGAAGTTGTTGGTGATGCTGTAGACCATGGTCCCAGTCAAGGCCACTAGTTCCAGCATTACCGACTGAAGACTCAGCCCTTCAGCACTCTTGGCTCCCAGGATTTTAAACACCTGGGGCAGCTTCACTGGGGAAAGGATGGGAAGGGAAGGGTTGAGGTGCTTCCATCCTTGGGAGCCCAACACAACTACACAACTGATTGGGGAGCACGCAAATCCCATTTCCACTTAAATGACCCACCCAGTTTATGGCCTCTCAGCACCCCTGCCCCATCCCAACAGCAGGAAAGGAAGATAAGATACATACCCAGAAGTGACCCAGCCACAATGCCTAGCCCCAGGCCTTTGCTGAGGAGAATCTTGAGGCAGGGGACTGAAAAGAAAAAGAGGTAAACAGGGAGTAGGCCTCCAGGCTTTGAGGAGGCAGCCCAGGGGTACAGATCTTAGTACTCCTATGGGTGGCTGCCCTTCCCTGAGGCCTGACACACCCGCACAAGGAGGCTTTGGGTTGTCTTGGGGCAGGGAAAAAGGCCTGATCCTTGTGCTCCAAATCATCTCACATTCACAACAGTTTTTACCATGCTTTCCCTCCCACCTGATCCTCCATTGCCTATAGAATAATATCTAAACTCCTTGGCCTGACTTCTAAGCCTTCCATTGCTTCTTTGTATAAAGCTGAGCAATTCCCAAGGGAAAAAAAACAAGCCCATTGCCATCAAGTGGATTCTGGCTCATGGTGACCCCATGTGTTAGAGCAGAACTGCTTCGTAGGGTTTTCTTGGCTGTAATCTTTATGGAAGCAGATCGCCAGGACTTTCTTTTGCAGCACTGCTAGGTGGGTGCAAACTTCTAACCTTTAGATTAGTAGTCAAGTCCAGTTTGTGCCAGTGCCACCTTGGCATGTACATCTCCCAAGAGCCCTCCTTTATTTCCCTTCGCTGAGCAACTAGTTGGTCCTTGTCACATGTCTTCTCTTCCTCAAGGACAGGTCTCTGTATCCTTCATTCCTAAACCCCAGCCTCCATCATCAGAGACCTAGGACTGTCCCAGGCCCATACTCAGGGACTTAACCCTACGTTTCCATGCCCCATACTTCCAGTTCTGAAGCCTTCCTCCCAAGGAGCTTGACCCAGTGGAAGTCAGACTCTCACGGGCCATAAATGCAGCTAAAGTGTCCCCCAAGCATAGGGGAGGCACCATGAAGTGACAAGGACAGATTGGAAAGGCTTCCTACAGGGGCTGATGTTTGAAGTGGGCCTTCCTGTTAAGGTACCTCCCAGATAGAAAGAGGAAGAAAGGTAGGCTATTCCAAAATTAGATCATGAGCAAATGTAGAGGTTTAAAGTAAAGCGATCAGAATAGCCGAAGACTTTGGCATTGCTGTTTAAGGCTTGATTCATCAAACTTTTTTTTGGTTGTTAAATTAATTTTTTTTTTTTTAGCATTAATCCAAAAAACACGGAATAATAAATGCTGGAGAGGCTGTGGAGAGACTGGAACACTCATACACTGTTGGTGGGAATGTAAAATGGTACAACCACTTTGGATATCGATTTGGCACTTCCTTAAAAAGCTAGAAATAGAAGTACCATACGATCTAGCTATCCTGCTCCTTGGAATACATCCTAGAGAAATAAGAGCTGTCACACGAACAGATACATGCACACTCATGTTCACTGCAGTACTGTTCACAATAGCAACAAGACAGAAACAACCTAGGTGCCCATCAAGGGACGAATGGATAAACAAATTATGGTATATCCACACAATGGAATACTATGCAACAATAAAGAACAACGATGAAGCTGTGAAACATAACATGGAGGAATCTGGAGGGCATTATGCTGACTGAATTTAGGTCAGTCACAGAAGGACAAATATTGTACAAGACCACTATTATAAGAACTCAAGAAAAGGTTTAAACTCAGAAGAAAACATTCGCTGATAGTTACGAGGGTGGGGAAGGAGGGTGAGGGTTATTTACTAACTAGATAGTAGTGAAGAGTTATCTTAGATGAAGGGAAAGACAGCACACACTACAGGGGAAGCAGCACAACTGGACTAAACCAAAAACTATTTCCTGAATACAATCAAACACTTTGAGGGACAGAGTAGCAGGGGTAGGAGTCTGGGGACCATGCTTTCAGGGGACATCTAGGTCAACTGGCATAACAAAGCTTATTAAGAAAATGGTCTGCATCCTACTTTGGTGAGTGGCGTCAGGGGTCTTAAAAGCTTGCCAGCGGCCATCTAAGATGGATCAATTGGTGCCAATCACCTGGAGTAAAGGAGAATGAAGAACACCAAAGACCCAAGGAAAGTATTAGCCCAAGAGACGGAAAGGGCCACATAAACCAGAGACTTCATCAGCCTGAGACCAGAAGAACTAGATGGTGCCCAGCTACCACTAATGACCACCCTGACAGGGAACACAACAGAGTCCCTGATGGAGCAGGAGAAAGGTGGGGTGTAGAACTCCAATTTTAGTAAGAAGACCAGACTTAATGGTCTGAACGAGACTGGATGAACCCCAGAAAGCATGGCCCCCGGATTCTCTATCAGCTCAGAACTAAAACAATTTCTGAGGCCAACTCTTCAGACAAAGATTGGACTGGACTGTGGGACATAAAGTGATACTCGTGAGGAGTGTGCTTCTTAGCTCAAGTAGATACAAGAGACTAAACAGGCAGCTTCCGTCTGGAGGTGAGATGGGAAGGCAGTGAGGGCTAGGGGCTGGCTGAACGGACATGGGGAATCAGGGGTGGAAAGGAGGAGTGTGTTGTCACAGTATCGGGAGAGCAATTAGGGTCACATAACAATGTACGTATAAATTTTTGTATGGGAGACTAACTTGAAATATAAACTTCATTTAAACTACAATAAACAAAAGAGAATTTTAAAGTAATTTTTTTTTTAAATTATACTTTAGATGAAGGTTTACAGAACAAACAAGTTTCTCATTAACAATTAGTACACATATTGTTTTGTGACACTGGTTACCAATTCCACGTCAACACTCTCCCCTTCTTGACCTTGGGTTCCCTATTACCAACTTTCCTGTCTCCTCCTGCCTTCTAGTCCTTGCCCCTGGGCTGGTGTGCCCCATTAGTCTCGTTTTGTTTTATGGGCCTGTCTAACCTTCGGCTTGAAGGGTGAACCTAAGGAGTGACTTTCAGTACTGAGCTGAAAGGGTGTCCGGGGACCATACTCTCGGGATTTCTCCAGTCTCTGTCAAGCCAGTATGTTTTTTTTTTTTCTTTGGGGGAGTTAGAATTTTGTTCTACATTTTTCTCCAGCTCTGTCTGTAACCCTCTATTGTGATCCCTGTCAGAGCAGTCAGTGGCGGTAGCCAGGCACCATCTAGCTGGGCTGGACTCAGTCTGGTGGAGACTGTGGTACTTGTGGTTTATTAGTCCTTTGGACTAATCTTTTCCTTGTATCTTGTTTTCTTCATTTTCCCTTGCTCCAGAAGGGTGAGACTAGTGGAGTATCTTAGATGGCCACTCACAAGCTGTTAAGACCCCAGACGCTACTCACTAAAGTAGAATGTAGAACATTTTCTTTATAAACTGTTATGCCAACTGAGCTAACTGTTCCCTGAAACCATGGTCTCCTCAAATGTTTGAAATTAAATCTAATCTTGCTCCTGAAAGTTTAGCGATTTATCAACGGTTGAAATGATTTGATCAGATTTTTAGTTTGTTTTGTAAAATGAGTCTTTTCGTCTTTCATTGTCGCTGAACACCAAAAAGCAGCATAAGCTTCGCAAAACAACCACTTGCATCTGATGACTCCTCCTCCTGCTCAATTATGGCGTCCTCCCTCTGTGGAGCCCGAGATACTTCCGCCCCTCTCGGAAGTGACTTCCGCCCAGTACGGCGTGGCAGCAGCCGCAGCCGTCAGTTGATCCCTAGTCATTCCCCCACTTATGGTCCAAGGTCTCTCGAGCAGAACTTGGATCTGATGCTGAGCAGAACTCACCGTGAAGCAAGTCCCACTGGACGAAAAGTTGGTCGTAGCATTTCTCAGGTAGAAGAATCGGAACCAGAACTCGTTTCAGCGGCTCATCCATCTCGGCCGCCATATTGCAAAGGTTGCTTCCGCCAGTCGCTCCAGAACGCCATTGACTTACTCTGCGCATGCGCGCTCTGGGCACGCCTCTTTACTCTTTTTCCCGCGACTGAGCTGGACTGCCATCCGTTCGCCGCTGTTTCTTACACCACCTGCCTTCGGTAGTGTAGAATAGGTCTCATAGAGAGACCTTGTTATGGACGCACCTTGCTGTTCGAATTTTAAAGCGTGCCTAAGCTGTACGCCTGCGCAGTTACACCTTTCGTGCCTTTGTTTATGCTTCCATTTCCGAAGCAAAACATCCTTCCTGCCTTTCCCTGTTCCTCCTGCTCGGCGCCATCTTGTCTTCTCCCAGCCAACTTTATATTCTTCGAAGTTGAGAGAGAAGGAACAGGAGTCTCCAAAATGGCGTTGGATGGGGGCGCTGTAGCTCTCTGTCTCCTGTTCTCTCGGCGTCTCGGCGTCTCCAGACAGTCTGCGCCGGGAAGCCCTCCATAGATGCCAAACTGTGCGCAGGGCCCAACGCTTCTTCCTTCTCTGGTTCACCCAGGCCTTGGATTATGGGTGTACCAGCAACTACGGGGTCCAGGACAATGGTGCAGAGGATGAGAGGGGGCAGGCGAGCCTAGCTTCTGGGGAGGGCCCTCCCAAGGCCCCCCCACCGTCCTGCAGGCCCAGTCCCTGAATCACTACCCCACGTCCAGGGCTGGCAGCATCCGTTAAGTCCAGGCAGGGACCTGTTTCGGCTCCCACCCCATTGGCCCGAGGGCGCCGCCTGTAGGCCAAGGCGCGCTCCTGTGCTTTTTGGGACCGCTGCAGAGGAAGGACTTCAGCGGAGTTCAGTGGTGGCTCAGCCCCGCTGGGGGAAGGGCGCCTGGCGGAAGCGCTGCGCCCCGCAGTCCAGCTCTGGGACACCGACGCGCGGAGTGCCATCGCGGTGGAGGTATGCCTAGCCATCACGCTGTGGCAGCTGGGTGCCTACAGCGTGTTTGATGCTGTCAGTCCCTACTTTGGTGTCTCCGTTCCGCAGTCTGCAAGGTCTTACGGATGTTTGCGGGGCGGTGGTGTGGCCCCCACCACGTGGAGACCGCTTGGCCCTAGTGGCTGTTTTCTGTAGCCTCATGAGGCTCCCACAGCTGGCTGGACTGAACATCCCCATCCTGGCTCCCAGTGATGACTCCACAGCCAACTTACTGGCATTCACTGGTGGTGTAGGACTGTGGCAGTCCGGGACGCCCTTTCTAGAATGGACCTGGACACAAACTGCCTAAGAGTGCCATCCTACTTTCCCCAGGTACAGGGAGCATCGGACTGACTCATTGGGTGGCTCAAGCTGAGGGCATGCAGTTCCCAGGAGCACCTAGGTTAAGAGTGCGTATGGAGATCAGAGTATCCCTTGCTCCTGTGGTTGATGAAACCTTTTGCAGGTGGGTGGGATAGGAGCATCCCAGGGGCAGCAGTGGTTTAGTCAGACTGTTCAGTTAACCCTGGACACAATGGACAGAACATTCTGGTGGCACAGGAGCTACTGGTGCTACCTTTGGAAAAGAAATGACAGCTGTGCCCTTCCCACCTACGCTTCTTGCTGCCTGCTGCACCCTTTGCCGTATATGAGTCTGGAAGGAGGTTGCGTACATGGCTGGCTCCACTGGATTGGTGGGGTGAACTGGAGCAACCAGTGGCCCCAGAAGAGGAAGGAAGTGGGGAGGTGTGGGAGATTCAACACCAGTGGTGCCAAACCCATGAGGGCATTTGGTCACACACTGACATTTTCATCCCTCCTCACCAGCAGATCCTGGCTTCCTGAGACTCAACCGTGGAAGGCACAGAAAGATGTGAAAAGAAACTCATGGCTTTTAATCCTGGCAGGACAAGGGAAACCAAGGACAAAAATTTGAGTAGGTTTTACTACTCTCCTACTGGGGGTGGGGAAGGGAAATTTGTCATATTTAATAAAACTCCCGGACTCCTCCTGGTTGCATTATCTCTATTTTTGCTCAAGACAGGGAAGGAAGATGACTTTGTCTTTGAGTCAGCTGCATGGTGAGGAAACGCAAAGGTTGGGGGAGATGCTCAGAGGGGCTGGTAAGTGGATGGGGGTCTCCGGACGATGCAGAAGGCAACAAGCACCAGAGTGAGGAGGCCGAGGAGGACCAGCCCGATGATGAGAGGCAGTAAGATGGACCGGTCACTGGGGCAGGAGAAACCTAGCAGAAAGACAAGGCAAGTAAGCATTATAATGGTGGTGTCTGGGATAAAGAGGTGGGAGAGAGGAATGTGGGGGGTGGTGGGAGGTAGGGAACTGGACAGGGTGTGCCTGAGACTGGTGAGGAGCTTACCAAGGTGACTCAGAGCAGTAAGTAAAAGGACTGAAAGGGCAGAGCCTGCTGTAGCAGAGGGGAAGGCAAATGCCCTATAGCCATGATGAGTCTGAGAGAGGGAAATTTGGGGGTATAGGAATGGAGATAACTGGCTTATGGGTGTGGAGAGGTGCTTTCAGTGCAACAAGAGAGTTCTAGGAAGGAAATAGTAGGTCTTACTTGGCCCAAAGACCCCTGTGGAGGGCAGCTGAGCAGCCTGTAGTTTCAGGAAGAGCAGGTCAAGGTGGAAAGTTGGTGAAAGAGTGATGCTTGCATTTCTGCAGCTGAAGCTCTGGCCCAGGGGGGCTTGGAGATCTCGAAGGGATGAATTCTGAGCCGAGAATGTCCACTCTGAAAGGGTGAGGGTCAGATCCAGATCCCCCTCCCTATCCCCCAGCTTAGGTCCCTCAGGAGCCCAGCCATCTCATGCAAGTAGTGAGAAAGGGAAGCAGGGTTACTCACGTGTTGCCTTGGGGAAGGATACATTGTACTCCACAGCCATGTAGTTCATGTAGACAACACTCTGTATTGGGTCCTGGGGAGGGGAATAGGAAGGCTCAGGGCAGCAGCACGAAGTGGCATCCATGTCCACATAGTAAAGAGCACAGCAAGGAGTTGGTAGGGATGGGTGCTTGGAGGGTCAGAGTGGGGATGAGGGTGGAGTCATAGAGCTGTACCTGCTTGAAGCCAAAGCGGAGCTGTCCATAGGGGAATGAGAGAAGCAGATGAGGATGGGCACCCTCACAACTTCCCTGGACCTTGGTTTTGTTGGGGTTCAGTACAGAGACGCCCCACATCTGCAGAAGTTAAATGATTAGTGTCATGAGACTATAAGGCTGTGCCGCCCACGGTTCCCTATTCCCTCATTCCTACCCTGTATTTGTCCCTTTCTCTACTCTTCCTCCTCCCCTTTGAACCAAAGCAGGACTTGCCTCCTTCCCTTCACATCCCCCACCATATTCTAGCTTTACCTCTCCTCCATCCTGGGTTGGGTAGAGGACGTGAATCTGAATCTGGGCTTGGAGCCGGACACAGGGCTGGGAACCATTATGCCACATGTAGTCTCCTATAGCTTCCTTGGAGCCTGGGGTAGGCCCTGGAGAGGGTGGAGGTGGTCCCGGCTCAGGGGAAGTGGTGATTCCTGGGCTGGTAGCAGTGCTGTTACTTGTTGGATGAACTGTGGCATTTCCATGACTGGTGGTGGTGGCAGGATTGTGAGTGACAGTTGTGGGTCTGTGGCTGGTGGTGTTTGTGGTAGTAGTTCTGTGACTGGTGGTTTCGTGGCTCTTCGTAGTTCTGTGGCTGGTTGTTCCAGAGCTTGTTGTGCTTTCTGTAGCTGTAGGGGTCACCGTGAAGGATGGCAGCAGAGTGGCTGATTTTTTATGAGGACAGTCATTCCCTGCGCCTTTGGCTTTCGGCAGAGAGGGGAGAAGCTGGTTAGCAACCCATAGGCAGATGCCTTCCCAGGGGCTCCCTCCCTTCAGTCACCTCTTTCTTACCTGCTAGTAGCCCCAGCAAGGCCCCAGAGAAAAACACAGCCAGCCTCATGGCAGAATCGCCTCACCCAAAGTCCGAAAGTCTAACTAGCCTCTGCCAGTACTAGTCGTTTGCTCAATCAACCCTATTCCGTCTACTTGTTTGGGAAAAGGAGGAAATGAAAGTCTTACTTCCTGTAACTGAGAAAATACCAACCCCCAGCTTGACTCAGGCACCTCAGCTCCAGCCACCAATCTCTTAGTCATTAAGTTTTTGTCATTAAGTTACAGGATTGGCCCTGCCTTCAAAAATGGGAGGTGTATCAGGGCAAAGTCAAAAATATCACACGGGTACAGTATAAGATGGAGAAAGCTTTGGGGCGGTTTGTCCTTAGAGACCAATTCGTCTACCTTAGAAAAACTTGATCAGCAGTTGTGAAGAGGACAAGCAGTACAGAATCATACAGTTGAGAAACAGTAGCCCTCTCATGAAGTATTGCCAATAGGGGTTGCAATTCAAAACCCTGCTGAGATTTTGCATTTCCACCCCAGATATACTGAATCAGAATCTACATTTTAACAAGATTCGTGTCTTAGGTGTACATATATATTTGTATGCTTTGCAGTAAAGCGTACAAACATATAGATTTATATCAAAGGAACAGCTCACACGATTGTACAGGCTGGAACGTCCCAACTCTGTGGATTAGGACAGAGGCTTCTCCGGACTCACGTAGCCATAAGGGCTGGTGAACCCAAGATTGGCAGGTCGGAAAGCATGGCTCTTGCTCACAGGTTACAAGTATCAACCAATCCCAAGACTGGCAGGAAAGACCACAAGGCTTCTCCCGATTCATGTGGCTGCAGGGACTGTCGAACCCAAGATTGGCAAGCCCAAGAGCAGGAATCTTGCTCACAGACTGTGAAGGTCCCAAGATTGGCAGATAAGCTGATAGCTCCAGTCCCAAGAACCGGAGGTCAGACGAACAGGAGGCAGCCGCAGGATCCAGAGAGCAAAAAGCCAGAATGTCTTTTTATATTCAGATGCATGCCACGCCCCCTAGGAAACTCCCTTTTCAACTGATGAGCTACTCACAGCAGACTCAATCATGGGAGCGATCACATATAAACACTGAGAATCATGGCTCAGCCAAGTTGACACACAATCTTAACCATCAGAATCCCCAAGTGATTTGTATTGTAAAATAAATTTTGAGAACCAATGCTCTACTAGTTCTTAAAATTGGCCCTGAACCAGCAGCATTAGCTAGGAAATTACTAGAACTGCAAATTCTCAGCAGCAGCTTAAACTGAAATGAACCAGTTCAAAGCCCTGGATATAGTAGAACCACTCTTTTCCTCTTTAAACTGATTATTCTCAATCACTTCCTTAGAAGTAATTACTTCACTTGTGATAGTACTCAACCAACCCCTTACTGTAAGGGTCACGTTGTTAAGCTAACATTACCATTTTCTCAGGACTGAAAAAAATGGCCCTGTATTAATCTGGGCACCTCAGGTGGTAACAAAGTAACACACTAAAAAGTATCTGGTGAAAGGGAGAACTGAGATGTACCCAGTAGCAGGTGGGAAAGGGAAGGAGAGGTAAGAAATGAGAAGCCCAAACAGGCAGTTTCCAAGTCATTTTATTCAGAATTTTGTGTGTTTCCTGAATCAATAAATACTATACAAAACAATGTAAAAATGGCTACCATTTTTCTCTCCCCTGCTCCCCCCACCTAGGAACAAAACCCTGGGCCACCTCACTAAAGGATTATCCCTCTAGATTTGGTCCAGCAACTGGGGTTGAATGACATAACCCATTGAATCATTTTCAGAGGAATTTGGCTCAGGTGGGGAGAGCCTCTGGGGTCTGGAGGTGACTAGGTTCGGGAAATGGATTAGTGTTTTTTGGGAGAAGAGACGGCGCCTGGGGCAAGAGCCTACCCCAAAGAAAAGGGTGTCTAAAATGTTCACGGTTCCTTCTTTTGCCTCAAAAAGTGACATTTATTCAAAAGGAAAAAAAAAAAAAAATGACAAGATGTCCATCCCTTGGCTCCCTTCCCTCCCCCCTCCTGCTCTTCCTCAGCACCCCCCAGGACTGGACCCTGGCCAAGGCAAGGTAGCAGGACAAAGCCCTCTCATATGAGGTCAGCAACATTGAGGGGCATCTCCTCAATTGAGGTGTTGTAGAAGGTCTCAATGTCTCGAAGAGTCCTCTTGTCTTCTTCTGTCACCATGTTAATAGCCACACCCTTTCGGCCAAAACGTCCGCCACGACCAATTCTGGAAGTCAACGAAAACACCTCAGGATGAGTGGGAAAGGGAGTGGGCAAAATCAGAAGCTTCAGGTCAGAGATTGGGCAGATAAGAGGTTAAGTATCCAAATCCACACTTACCTGTGGATATAGTTTTCCCTGTTGGTGGGAAGGTCATAGTTGATGACTAAAGAAACCTGCTGCACATCAATGCCTCTGGCCTAAATCAAGAAAGAGAACAACCTCAGCAGATGGATGAAAAAAGGACAATCCAGTTAGAAGGAACTTTGGTATCTATGTAGGCAGCCAAAGAAGGCAAAAGGAAAGACATCCCCTTCTCCCCGGAAGACCTTGGGCATGCCAGATTTTATTCCAAGTTGCTACTTTCCTGAGAGAGGCACTAGCTGGCCCCTTGGAGAGGGAATCACCTTGGATTTTCCCTTCTTCCCAGTCTTCTCCAAATTTCCCTCTACTCACCAGTAGGTCAGTGGTAATCAGTACTCTGCTAGAACCAGAACGGAACTCCCTCATGATCACGTCTCTTTCCTTTTGGTCCATATCTCCATGCTAGAATAGGAAACAGAAGGATGTAGCAGGTAGGCACATGGGTTTTGGGAAGACTGGCTTTAAGTGGGACCCTGGGACAGACAGATACACGCGTACAGAAGCTAAAAGAAACAGATTTGCCAACATCTGGCTGGTAGCTGGGACACGGCAAGAAAAACTCACCATGGCGGAGACAGTAAAGTCTCGGGCGTGCATCTTCTCAGTGAGCCAATCAACCTTCCTCCGGGTGTTAATGAAGATGACTGCCTGCGTGATGGTCAAGGTTTCGTACAAATCACACAGTGTGTCCAGCTTCCACTCCTGGGGGGCGGGGGGAGAGAAAATCAGTCAGGGGCTATACCCAACAACTTATTACCAGGCCCGCCTCCTGTACTAGGCCCCACCTCACGTTCCACATTGATGTAGAATTGGCGGATACCCTCCAGGGTCAATTCTTCCTTCTTGACGAGAATACGAATGGGGTCCCTCATGAACTTCTTGGTCACTTCAAGCACATCAGAAGGCATTGTAGCTGACAGCAAAACTACCTATTGGAAAAAAGATCATCTTTGGGGTTGGCAGACAGTATGTAACACCTGCCTCCTCTTCCCTGTCTTGTGCTGTCAAGCAGATTCCAAGCTGGCAATTCTATAGAACAGAGCAAAACTGCTCCATACATTTCCTAGACTGGAATCTTTACAACAGCAGATCACCAGGTCTTTTCTCCTGCAGAGTGGGTGGTAGGTTCAAACTGCCAACACCTTTCAACTAGCAGGCAAGTGCTTAACCACTGTGCCACTGGCGCTCCTTCCCCCTTCCCTAGTCACATATAAAACAGAAGTCAGCGCACATAACAACTTTAAGTCAGACTCCGGAATTCTTTATCGTTCCTTTTGCACTCGCTTTTACTCTAACTGCATTATTATCTATATAGGAATTATCAGCTACACAAGCAAGTCTCTGTAAATGTCTTTCTCACCTGAGTATTGCTGTTGAGCTTTTGGAATATATCGTAGATCTGGTCCTTGAATCCACGGCTTAACATTTCATCAGCTTCATCCAGTACAAACATTTTGATGTATTTGGGAGCTATAGGAAACAAGTAATACTTATGTTAAAAATACCATCTCCTGATAAAACAACAAGAAAAGAGGACAGACAGGACAGGTGGTCTGCTCTCAGAATGCTACGATTGATCCTTTGCCTTGACCCCTACCAGGTCAGACAACAGCCCTGGGAAGTAGAACACTACCTGGGCTGAGAACAGGGATGCCAGGCTCAGATGACACGCATGGGGTTCATCACAGAGCAGCTCTTGCAGAGAAAGGAAAACTAGCACCCTCAGGAATGGAACCGTGGCTTAAGTTGAAAAGACTTGGAAAGCATGCACTAAGGGGGAAGTGACCTTGGGGACTGGAAAACCTGGAGAAGGTACTCACAAAGGTATCTTCGATTAAGCATATCAAACACACGGCCCGGGGTACCCACGATGATATGGGGAGCCTCCATCTGTAGCTTCTGCACTTCAGCACGTACATTGGTGCCCCCAATGCAGGCATGGCAGGAGGCACCCATGTAATCTCCTAATGCCATCACCACCTTCTGTATCTGAACCCAGAGAAAGATAAGTGCTTATATATTAGCTGCAACTGTGCCAGGCCCGATTTGAGTGTTTCTCATTTACTCCTCCCAACAACCCCGAAGTAAACACTATTAAAACATTTTATAAATGAGAAACAGAAGCAGGTTAAATCCGCTATAGATCATACTGCCAGAAAAGTGGCAGAGACGTGTTTGAACTCAGTCTGATTACAGATTAACAATAGTGCCTCTCAAAGAAAAACTCTTAACATACTTTTCTTTTTTACTCTGGATAGTTGGACCCCTAAATTAATTTTCTGAAAGCCAACTGTGATACATTTATCACACTTCATAGTAACCAGTCTTAAAATGATATATCTTCATTCCACTGCACCCCAGCAACAGAACCTCAGCTAGGTGGCATATTCACTCTTGAAAAGCATGCTTTGCAGACATAAAGGCCCTAAGATAAAGTTCTATTAGAACTTTCTGATTATTTTTACCCAGAAATTAAGAGTTAAACATTAGAATTTTATGTGCCCTAGGCATGAAACAGCTCTGGCCACAACCCAGGCATCAAGCTAGGATGAACAAAGGACTGCAAGTCTGCTCTGCCCCTGACTGATATAAGAGCACCACCACCAATCAGGTGTCTCTTTGCCCATAGCCAGGGGTTTGTTCATGAAACAGCCACTAAACTTGCTCTGCCAGCCAGACTCCATCCAACAGCTGTCCCATCTGACTCAGGAAATGGGTGGAGGAAGTGGTACTTGTGTTTGGGTAAGAATGAGCTTGTAATTAACCTGACAACCCATTTTCCTGAAATTAGGTCACCTTGTCTTCCCCCACCCCACCTAGCCTACACTTCAGTTCTCCTTCCAATGGGGCGGTGGTTGGGAACACACCTTTCTTGAATTCTGGATTATGCTAATCATTTCTAAATCAGTCCTTCACGCGAAGGCAAAAAAGCCATCCTCTCACCTGCTGGGCCAGTTCTCGAGTGGGAGCCAGGACCAAGGCCTGCGTGGCCTTTAGATCCAATTCAATCTGCTGCAGAATTGATATGGCGAAAGTGGCAGTTTTCCCAGTCCCAGATTGGGCTTGAGCAATCACATCATAACCTAGACAAATGACAACTGAATGTGGTAGACAGCACACAGATCATGGAACATTCAAAGCCCTGGCACCTGTTTAATGAAAGCAAGCAACCAATAAATGGAACTATGTGCTAAGCATTAAATGCTTTGCTATTTTTTACCTTACTACAAAATAGTTGGAAACCTTGGTGGTGTAGTGGTTAAGAGCTATGGCTGCTAACCAAAGGTCAGCAGTTCAAATCCACCAGGCACTCCTTGGAAACCGTATGGGGCGATTCTACTCTGTCCCATAGGGTCACTATTAGTTGAAATCGACTCTACGGCAACGGGTTTGCTTTTTTCTTTTAACAATAGTTATGAAATGGGAACAGGTCTGGAAGTTGGCCTACAGATAAGACTACAGAAACAAGCATGAGCACGCTAAAATACTACTTTATCGAGCGGAAGTCCCCCTCTAAAGCCCCTGCAACCCATGGGTCCATGAACCAGGCATGAACCTAAAACCAAGCTGGGATAAACAAAGAGACACTTTGTTCCTGGATGATATGAGATGAGCATCCCCAACCAGGTGCCACTCAGGTCAGGGAGGGGGTCCAGCATCGGCTCTGGGACTCTCACCCTTGATACAAGGAAGAATGGCTCGCTGCTGAATGGCAGAGGGCTTCTCAAAACCATAGGCATAGATGCCTCGGAGCAGGGACTCTGAGAGGTTCATGTCATCGAAGCTGTCAACAATCTCATTCCAGTTACTCTGTAGCAATCGAAAAAATTAAAGCTTGGTAAGTGAAAGGTGGGGTAGCACTAGAGTAAATAAGACCTCGTGCCTGCACTGACAACGCAGAGTCCACGACCCCTCCTCCCTCCAGGGAAGCCACCTGGCTTCGATGGTCTAGGAAACTACTTGCCAACTGTAAAAAGGGAGGAGAAGACCCAATTTGGATGGCATACTCTTAGAACACAAGACTTTCTGCAGGCCACTATAAAGACTCAGACTTCCCTTGGAATGGGACTTAAGTACTTGCCTCAACTCTCTGGTTCTGCTTTTAGTTTAAACTTAAGTTACTGAATGATCACCGTAGGAACCAGGAACTGCCTTTCTCAGAAATGAATGAAAAGCTGTGATGGCAGGGGTCCAGTCTCACCTCGATGACGCCTTCGGGCTCCATTCCATCGGGGCCACTGTCTCTAGATCTGTCGATTAAAGCATACATTTTGTCCCCTGCCGGAGCCAGGTCAAAAATCCTAACAGTTGAGGATCTTTCTCCGAGCAACCGGCCCTGCATATTACCAGCCTTCATTCCCCGACCCAACTCCCACCAGTTCCCAGACGACTCAGCGGGAATGCTTGAAAACTTGAGTTAGGTTTATGTCCCATTCCAGAAGCAGCTCAGGCGAGGCCGCCCCCGACAAGATGGGGTAACCCTCCTTGAAAACCCAGAGGCTAGAAAGTGTACCGCCGTGCTGACAGAGCCCGGATATGGTGCTTGCCACCGGGTCCACGTGTCCTGAGCCCGGCTTGCTCAAAGCCCAAGCGTGCACCTCCCACCACGGCATCAGCGCACCGGAAGTCCCGCCCTTCACATACCAGATTGGAGAGTAGGACATCCCCTTCCCCTCACGTCATTACGCCCGCGCCCTCCCCCACTCCCTCCAGCGGATCCCCCCCTGCTGGCGGTGCCCGGATGTGGGAGGCCGCGGGCGGTGGCGGACTCGCGCACAATGAGGCCCCAGCCGAGCGAGCGAAAGGGGAGATTGCACAACACTCAGAAGCGAAGCAGACTGGGGGAGGGGAAAGCCTCAGGCAGCCATGTGCTCGCTCCCTCGACCACCCGGCGGCGTCTCCCCCCTCCACGGAACAATCCACACCCTGCCCGCCCCCGTCGCGAAATGGCGCCGCCCTCCCATACCTCAGGCCGCTCACCCCCGAAGTGGACCTGCCCATCCGCAGTTTGCCAATTGCCCGGCTTGTGCGGCAAAATGGACCCGCCCGCCCGGCGCCGGGTGGGCTCCTGGCGCCTCACTCGACCGCTCCTCGGGGTTAGGCTCAGTCCTGGCCGTCAAGAAAACCAGCACACTGAATGGCTGGTTTCTTCTTCCCCCCGACCCAGATTTCACCCGCGAAGCAACTGGATTTGAGGACCCCGGCACCCCCGCCTTTAGCGAGTGGTACCGTCAGAATCCTCCGGAACAGCAAGGGCACGCGAGCTCTACCCCCGTCAGTGAGAGAACTGGATTGGCCGACTCTGGCCACGCAGAGCCGCGCCGCTTTTTTTTCCCATGCTAGGTCGCTACCTAGTCTCACCACTCACCGCCGAGGGTTCGAGCATCGTACCACTCCGGGTCCGCGGCCCCTTGACTAACTTCGTACGCTAGGCCCCGAAAGCCAGCCTGTCCCCCTCTGACTAGGCCCTGGGTGGTAGCGTCGGCCGCGGATTTTCCTTCTCAGGTCCCCCCGGACGGCTTTTCCCGGCTCGGTTTCCCCCGCTACCCCGGGAGGCCTAGGGCGGTGGGCCTCAGCTCCCCCTGGCGGGGCCCTCAGGAAGATAGCGGCAGGGTAAGTAGCCACAACCTCTCCCAAATGGCTTTCTTACCGGGTATCCTGACTCGCAGACATGATCCTTAGACACTAGGGCGGAGGGCCCGCCTATCGACAACTTATAGAGCGCCCGGCCCCGCCCCAGCCATCGCATTGGCTTGGCCGCCTCGGCCCCGCCTGCCGGCGCTCAGCAACTTAGCGTGACGTTAGAGGGTAGGGGCTCTGGTACCTAGCCGCCATTGGGCAATTTATATGTTCGTCATGGTGAAGACCCGCCCCGCGGCCCCATTGGCTGAAGGGCCCGCCGTTCTCGCCGGTACGGAAGTGACATACAAAAGTCAGACCTCGAGGCCTGGCAGCCATCTTGGGGCCCTGTACCCTTACACGTGGGGAGGCAATAGTGCCCGAGTCATGTGGCCTAGTAGGTCCTATCACGCAAGTGGGGGTGGGGGGGAGACGAGGTCTCAGTCTCCAGGGACTTCCGGGCTCCCGGGATTACCACTTCCCTTTACCTCCACTCCAGGTCTGCCCTGGACCCAGATTTTATGTTCTTCCCTGTAGCAAAGATAGAGCCCATACCGCCCCGACGTGTTCCGCGTGTACCCATCAGAAGCCATACCCAAGAAGCTGGGCGGAGAGGAGGTCCTGTTCTAAAGGATTCCACTGGCTAGAGGGAGGAGGAGAGATGGAAGAATCTACTGCTGGGCTTAAGGGTGGTTTGTGTAGCTGTCAAGAATCCTGGCCATCCCCCTCCCCAGTCCCTTCAGTTCCCAGTGCCCCAGGTTCAGTACTTCTCACGCTCCCTTGTTTTTAAGGCGTACCTACTTTCCCTCCTTTGGGCCCTGTGCTCCCGACTGGGGGATTCATTTGGGTGGTGGAAAACTTGGTGTTGGCACTACCTGAGCCAGAGATGGGAATTTGGCCCCGGAAGTCTAAAGATCCAAAAGAGGCTAGCTAACACCACTCACTGGAGGAAGGCCTGAGATAAGAGTATATCCACTACTTTGAGGCCCCTTAAGGAAGACCACCACTTACATATCTCCAAAGGATCCTTTATTGACCAGAGCAGAACCGTGGCATTTATATATATAT
>NW_004443976.1:11983709-12003867 GCF_000243295.1 Trichechus manatus latirostris
ACAGAGGGAGAAAGGGGCTTTATCACGGTCAATCCCCGCCCATCAGAAATCAACAAGTATTCTCTCAAAGAAAAAAAAAAAAAATACAGAAATCAATTAAAACATTTAAATATGAAAAACCAAAGGGATTGGGTGGGGAAAGGCAAGAAAGGAGTTGGAGTTTCTTGGGAAGGAAGGTTTTTCCATGTCCCTCTGCCCAGTAAAGGGCTTGGGGCCTGGGGTACAAGGCTCACACAGTGAGTTTGCAGTGACACAGCTCCTTGTAGATCTGCCGACGAAGTTTGGGCATGTCCTGCTGGGTGAAGCTGAATGGCTGAGACAGGGCCAGGTGCTTGCAGTACTGGGTGTTAACAAAGCAGGCCATCAGTACCATTCACTGAGAATCCTCCTAAGTCAGGACCTGTGCTACATATTTTATGTGAGATGTATCGCATGTGATCTTTAAGAGAATAGCCCCATTTCACATACAAAGAGAGCCAAGAACATGTAGGTTAGGATTTAAAAAAAAAAGTCTGACTCTAAGCTAGTGCTTATTTGCTAGATGATATAGCTAATGTCCAAGAGAGGATGGGAGGCAGCTATATCAGGGTCAGAGACCAGAGGCCAGGAGAAAAAAACCAAAAAAGCAAACCCCTTGCCATCAAGTCGATTCCGACTCATAGTGCCCTATAGGACAGAGTAGAACTGCTCCATAGGGTTTCCAAGGAGCAGCTGGTGGATCTGAATTGCCGTCCTTCTGGTTAACCACTGAGCCACCAGGGCCCTGAGTCCAGGAGAGGAACAGTGAAATCAGGGTTTCTGTGTTCTAACACATAAGGTTACTCCCTGTTTCACAACTGGCTATGAGCCAAATGAGGAATGCAGAATATCCAGCCTCCCGCCTCCCTCCCACCCATTGCCACAAACTGACTCTAGGGCTGGAGGGGAAGGTCCCCAATCATCTGCTTACCTGCAACACGAAGGCGCCACAGTCACTGTCATTATTCTGCCTGGCCACATTCTAGAGAATAGAAAGAAGGCAGGCCCTTCACCTGGAGACTCCCAGGGGCATGGCTCAACTTCTGCCTCCCACTGCTACCCCCAGTGCCACTCTGTACCCTTCCCTGTGTGAACTCACCATTTTGAAGTAACCTTTCCAGCCCTGATGGAAATCCAGTCGGTCTTTCTTCACTGCCTCTGCCTGTAGATACTTGGCAATATGCTATGTGGATGGGGAAAAGGAGAAAGGTGACATTGACCCCAGTGTATAGTGGCTGTAGGCACCACACCCAAGTCATTCCTTAGAGGCCCAAATCCCACCCTTCTTCCTGGAATGTTCTGCCACTGGCTTTCCCCACTTTCCGTCCATCTTCCCCCTTCCACCTCAAACCTTAGGACAGCGGCGGTTTAGGGTGCGCTGCGAGTCAAAATAGGTGATGGTGCGTCGCCTGACGTCAACAGAGATGAGAGACCAGTGCACCTCCAGGTGGATGGGGATTAGCAGCAGCTCCTTATTGAAGATGTCCACCTAAGGAGGCAGCGCCAGAGGCCAGGTAAGACTGCACAGGGTCCTGTCTACTGCCACGAGGGTTCTAAAGAGGAACGGAGCAGCAGGCAAAGGAGCCGAGTGGGAGAACACAAGACCTCAGGATCTGGAAGTCTAGATTCTTGCGGTGTAAGGGAGAAGGGCAGGACAGAGGAGGTGGTAACACAACACACACTTGAAACCCCACGGTGGGCCCGGTGCTTTTCACGTGTGAAAGGTACAAGTGCCCATGTGGGTGGCCTGTGTTGCTGAAGCAATGGGAGAACAAGAAGTAAATAAGAGCCCAGGCTCAAACTGCCAGGGTTCAGATCCAGCTCCTCCACTTACTGGCTTACAGCTGTGGACAAGCTACTTAATAACCTTTTATAGCTTAGTTTCCTTCTCTATTTAAAAAAAAAAAACAAACCAAACCCACTGCCACTGAGTCATTTCCAATTCACAGCAACCCTACAGGACAGAGTAGAACTACCCCGTAGGGTTTCTTAGACTGTAATCTTTATAGAAGCATACTGCTACATCTTTCTCCCGCAGAGTGGCTGATGGTTCAAACCACCAACCTTTTGGTTAGCAGCGGAGCGCTTCAACCATATGCCACCAGGGCTCCTTTCCTCCTCTTTAAGAGGGTGACAATAACAGTACCTACCTCATATGTTTGCTAGAGGATTAAACTAGTTAATACCCACGCGCACTTAGAACAATGCCTGGCACGAAGAAAATGCTCAGTTAACGCTCACAACAATCCTACGAGAAAGTTCTCATGTTCAACCTAACGAATGAGGAAACTGCAGCTCAGAAAAGTAAAGGAAGAAACGGCAGAGGTGAGATTCAAACCCAGGTATACAGAAGACCAAGCTCCCTCCATTGTATGTCACCCCCACTTCTACTAGAAGCAGGCATGCCTAAGGATATAAGCTTTTGAACCTGGACAGAAATGAGCAGATACTGGAGCCAATGGTATTACCTACTGAGAAATTCCCTGGCTTATGAACTGGAGGACAGGGAAACCAGGGAAGAAAAGAACTCTTGACTTTCCTCACCAGAACTGTTCCTCCCTCAATCTTCCCCCAGTTACTTAGGGCAAAAGTCTAGATATCATCTTTGATTACTATCTTTTCTTCATTTCCCACATCCATCAGAAAGTTCTATTGGGTCTACCTCAGAACTCATCCTAGATAAAACTACTTCTCTGGTCCAAGTTTCTTGAATGGATTACTGTGCTACCCTCCTAGTCAGTATGTCTGCTTCCCATCTTGCTCCAATCTATTATGGAAACGAGTTTAGAACATGAGTCACTTCCCAGCCAGCTTAAAACCCTTCAGTGGCTTCTCAGTACATGTAGAATAAAATCCACGCTCTTTAGTCTACTACATGCTGTACATCATCTACTTTCTAACCTAATTTCTATCGTTCTCCCTTTGCTCACTCTGCTCCAGCCACACAGGCCACCCACATGGGCCCTCTGTTCCTCAAACATGCTCTTTCTCACCTCAGGTCACATGTATTTGTGGCTCCCTCTGCCTAGAACACTGTTCCCCCAGATCTGCACAAGCTGTATCCTCCCCAAGTACCTCCCTATGGGGAAAAGGCAGCAGCATTCTCTCCCTTTTCTCCACCCTGTCTTTGAAGAGCATTTGCCTTTCAAGCCTCACCTGGAAGGTGTAGAAAACTCCTGCTGGAAGATGTCCTCCAATTTCTCATTCTAAGAGAGGCCTTTCTGCGCCACCCAATCTAAAGCCCGCTCCTCCCAGTCACTCTACTACATTACTCTGTTTTAATTTATGTATTTTCATTCCATAGGAAAAGGAGTTTTGCTTATTTAATACTGTATCTTTGCTGCCTAGAACAGTGTCTGGCATACAGTAGACGTTTAATTAACATTTGAAAGACTGAATGAGTGGGGTCAGGGGATGCGCTCATAGAAAATAGAACTGCAGCTTCTTTTAAGGTAAAGTGTTACACAAGTAGATATAAATTGAAAACTCACGTTTTTGGTCCACCTTTTCACCCCATCATAACCCTTGGTACGGAGTTTATCATAGAAGAAACTGTTGAAGAAATGCACCTGTCCCAATGACACAAAATAGCTGATGGAATTAAAAGACCTCAGCCCCTCCCTCTAGATCGCCCACCCATTCACACCTCTCATTCCAAACAGTCCACTCCATTTCACTGTGGCTGAAAGGGCTAGTTTCAACAACCCCCACTCAATTCACTTAGGGAAAAAAAACAAATGATTGCTTGTAATCTTATTGCTATCTACTCCAATTCTTGGGGTTAGCCATAGGGGAAGAACACTGAAGACTGGGGGGAAGGAATAGAATTGAGAAATTCAGGGCCAAGATTATGCTTTGTATTTAACAAATTACCATCTGCCACCCTCCCCCTGCCAAAACAAAACAAACCTGAGGCCCTGGTTATGTAAAATGGAAGAGAAGAAAGGGACTGAAAAAGCACTTAGAACTGAAAGGGTCCTGGGACTGAAGGGCCTGGTTGGGCCTACCTTTTCGGGGACTGTGTCCATGACCAGGTCTCCGTACATGTTCATCACCTGGGGAGAAGATTGGAGGCAACTTGCCATGGAGGGTGCGGCATGGGCACAGGGCTCCCCCAAGCAGAGGGCCCCAGACACCCTGCTCCCTGAATCCCCTCTTGGGCCTGTTTCTCCACCCCTTCTTACCTGGTCATTGAGCCAGTTCTGTCCATACAAGGTCCCCAAGTCATCCATGGTCAGCACATGCCGCTTATAGGCCACTCGGAAGCCCCTCACCATGGCATTGCCTGGCATCCGCTGGTAGGACTGAATCAGCTGCAGCACTAGGCCCTTCCTGAGTAGGCCAAGGGTGGAGTCACACGAGAGGAGGGGGCTGGGGCACACAAAAGTACCTTCTACTGCCTAGAACAAGAGTCTAAACTGATTCATTGGTTTTTGGTCATGAGTCCTTTTAAGGAACTGCTAAAGGCTCACTCCCCAGAAAGAGGAACATGAATACTTAGGTATGCATATGATTTCAAGATCCCACTAAAGACCCTCTCAGTTGACTTACAGAGACTTGGCACCTTTCCTGCAGAGTCCTCCCCTTCAACTCAAGCTGTATCCTCCCCAAGTACCTCCCTATGGGGAAAAGGCAGCAGCATTCTCTCCCTTTTCTCCACCCTGTCTTTGAAGAGCATTTGCCTTTCAAGCCTCACCTGGAAGGTGTAGAAAACTCCTGCTGGAAGATGTCCTCCAATTTCTCTACTACCTCATCAGTGCTGAGGGGGATGAGGCTGCCATAAGTTTGAAGGAATTCATCCAAGATGCCTGAGCAGAGGAGGGAGAGAGAGAGTAGGGTGAGGCCTCCAGACTCCGATCTACGAGTCCGCGGAGGGAAAGAGCCTAGGTTCTCTAGGGCGCCTTACTCTGCACGCAGGTCACGTGCTCCTCCCTCAGGGGGCTGTGCTGGCCAGCTTTCTCCCCAGGATGCTCTGCCTCTTCTGCAGTACCCAAATCTGAGCCCTGAAAAAGCTCCTGGGCCACATGGTCCCCGATGCTGCACACATTGCTGATGAGGATGCTGGCATCAGGGGGTGCCAGACTGCGCTCCCCTTCTGGCCCAGGTGGTCCCCCAAAGCCATTGGGCAGAGTACACGGGAGGAGACCTGTAGGAGAGGAAGAAAAGAATGGGGATGAGAAATTTACCCAGAGCAAGAGGCAATGGCAGGATTAAATGATGCACACATAAAAGACCACAAGAAGAATGAATTGAAACATAATAATACAGGCCTGAAAACACAAGATGAGCATGTGCAAAAAGTTATGAAGAGACAGAATAAGAGCTACCTACTCACAAACAAGAGGAAAGCAAGAAAAGGTTAGGATTCAGAGAGATGTAAATTTTACAGATATCTATCACCACTGTATGCCCAGCACTTAGGGTAACGCCTAGCATATCGTAAAGGCTCTACAGCTATTTGAATACTTAATAAAGATGTAAAGGGCCTGACATTACGATTGCCTGGGTTTCTCTGAAAGGGAAATGCTCTAAGAATATCATGAACAACTATACAGGTTGTGTACTGCACTATTAAGAGCAATCCCACCCACAGACAAGAGACCGGTGCCCTCTGGAGATGCACACACAAGGGCCCTCATACAGCGAGGCTGAGGGGGGATTTCAAGTGGACAAGACTGTCTGATTTTTCAAAACCACGAATGAATCCCTTTCTCACCTGTGTTCTAGGCCACAGGACATCTGCTTAGGGATTGTGCTTCCCCAGGCTTAATTCCTGCTCCAAGTGGGGCTTAAGACATTTCATAGCTATCCTGGACTCCTCACTCAGGATCAGTTCTCACCACAGCAAGAGGATCCTGCTGCTCCAGGCTCTTAGCTCTCTTCCCTCTCCCCACCACCTCCTTTCCCATCTTACCTGAGTCAGGGTCCAGAGGAGACTCTGGAGTCCACCTGAGTCCATCTTCTTCCACGGGGGGCCCAGAGGGCACTGGTGGAGACCCTCTCACCCCATCCTCAGCCATGAGAGCACCTAGCAGACCTAGCCGGGGTGGGGGTGGCCCCCGGGGGGAGCCAAAACGACAGCAGGGGGATGGCGCCTGTGGTGTTGCGCCCCCTTCCTGGGGTGAAAGATGGTTCTTGGGGTGTGTGAGGCCCCGCCGCCGGCCCCGGTGGCGCCCCCAAAGCTTCCAGTGGAATGTCAGCGAGGTGCTTTTTGAGTAGAGCAGCATCCGGAAGGCCCTCATAGCTCTTCGGCGGCGCTGTGAGCAGGTTTTTCGATGATTGGGGCGGTGAGGGCGAGGCCGCTGGGAAACTCCCAATTGACCCCATCTGGGAGGCAGCCTCCAAGCTGCCGCTTCCTCCTCCTCATCTTCATCCTCCTCTTCCTCTTCCTCTTCCTCCTCTTCACTAGCTGAGGCATCAAAGGAGGGCCGAGGGACAGGGAGGCATCTAGCTGGCACTGTGGTCCCTGCCCCAGGATCTGGCCCAAACCCTCCACCTGATTTGAGTCGGGGCTTGGGGGGTGGGGGCCAACGAAGACGTTCCCTCCTGGGGCTGGAGTAAGCTGGGGCTATGCCAGGTCCCGGAGGCTCAGGCCCCCAAGACCCAGTCCCTTGTATAGTCTCTTTCATCTTCCAGTAGCCTGTAAAACAAAGGTCAGAGTCTCAGAATCAAACATCCTGCACCCCAGATCCTGCCTCCCTTCTTCAGCATGCCTTTCCTGTATTCAGATGCAAATAAACTAAGGAAGGAGAAAAAATGTAAAATTCGTAACTTCAGATCTTCCAGTTAACATGGTGTATGAAAGATCATTTAGAGACTGTGCCATCATCCCTCCTCTACCCAGGTAGAGGCAAGGGAGAATGGTTAAGCAGCAGGCCTCAGAGATCTTCTCAGATCCCTAAGTCAAACCCAGTGTTTCCTAGCTGTATTTTAAGAGCATCAAGTATGTCGTTTGAAAGCCAAATAATGGTGTTATGTTCACTAAGACGGCTCAGCGTGGGAATCCTGACACGGTACAGAGATACGAACCCAACTTCCACAGGGAAACCATGGGCTACAGTGGAAGAGAGTTCTTCTCTACCACCCTGCGATGAATGGGGAGTGTGGGAATGCTGAGGTACTTTCCGGAACGAATAGGAATGCCAGGGTTGTGATTCAGGATACAGAGTCTGATGAAAGGGGAAGGATTTTGAAGGAAAGTGAAAGGGAACCGAATCGGTGCTAAGGCAGCAGAAGCAGGGGATGGAGCGGAATTGAGGCGCACGAGCGAGCCTGTCCCAGCTTCCCTCTTGCCCCGTCCTCGGGCACCCGAACGCGTCCCAGCACCGGTATGGTCCTACAGGATAGGACGGCTCGGAGCACAAGGGCCTTAAGAAGCCCCTTCGATGGGCCTCCTAGGCCCTGGTTAGGTGAAAGCGAGGTATCAGAACGGGAGAGGCCGCACGGCAGGGATGGGGGGAGGGGGAGGGGAGTCCTCACCGGGAGCGGGGAAGCCGGAGAGGACGGGCCGGAGGGCGGGCGTCTCCGGCCTCAGGCTTCCCGGCTCATCTCTCCGGCGACGGTGGCGGTGCCGCCACTCCTGCTGTCTTCAGGCGCAACCGCCTCAATTCAGGATTCCAACGATCCTTGGCCGCGCGCCGCGCAGCCAAGCCGCCCCGCCGCGGCCGCCTCTTGCTCTGCTTCAGCCTCCACCTCCAATATCTCCCCCTCCTCCTCCTTCCCCTCCCGCGAGCCCCAGGCCCACCGGCAGTGGCGGCGCACGATTAATACGTCACACGCCGCGAACAGCGCCGGCGCGAGCACCACGCGCCTAGTCCCGCCTACTCAAGGACGTAGACGCCACGGGATCGTCCCGCCCCCGAGCCTCAACCGACGGCTGCGCCTGCGCACACCCGCTGACTTGGGCCGCCAGCACCCGCGCCCCCTACTCGCCTTTTTGCGCCTGCGTGACGCAGTTCGCCTCACGTCCCGCTACGCAGGCCTACTTTCTCTGCGTTTGTGGTTCTGATCCTGGGACCGCCCGAATACCTTCGTCCAGTGGGACGCGCGAGAGGAAAGCTGGGAGGACAGGGAAATGCCGGTACAGGAGTAGGACTGAGGCGAGGCAGTGGGGGAAATGAATCCGGAGTCTCATTCATTCCCTTTTATTTAATTTTGAGCAAGGCTTGAGTAGAAAGGACAGCTCCAAGTAGTAACGCAAGACCAGCACCAGGCCGTGCGATCCATCCAGGGCTCCCGGGGGACCAGTCCTAGCCCAGAGGGGCTTGGAGTGACCTGCCACGCCAGGGGAGTGGAGAGCATGAAAGGCAAAATTTGGGACCCGAAAAGTAATGTGGCTGCGAAGGGACCGTTGTCGGGCACCGCCAGCAAACGGGTGTATAATAAATACACCTCTGGAGATAGGGAGGGAAACATACTCAATAGATGGCGAGGTGGAAATGTATGGAAGATAGTGGCCGGCAAGGTAAGAGTGAGGCTTCTTTAGAGTGCGAAGAGGCACTAGGGGCTTTCCTGAGAGTTGGGAGGGGAGGTTTCGTGGACTTCTGCCAATAGGCAGGATGATTCCCTCAAACTGCCGCTAGATGGTAGTGCTGTTCCGGAAGCATCCAGTGAGACCCATAGCAGGTCTGGATAATGACTGACCCCCTTCCCCCGGGATGGCACATAAAATCAAGATCTTCTAGCTCTTTAATATCCATGAAATCATAGGTCTGGGAGTGGGGGAGGAAAGGGAAAAGGGAGGAACGGAGAGTCATGAAGTCATCCCAGGAAAAGGCCTCTGCTCCTGCTCATTCCCAGTCCTCTGTCTGGTCAGCTGGTTGTCTCCAGCATATACCCACCCTGGTCTTCCAAGCTCAGACCCGCCTTTCATAGCACAGTCATAGTTTCACAAGCCCCAGGAAGGTGCCATGTGGGGAGAGGCTAAGTCTGGCCCCTGCCCGGGGGACTATGACCCTCAGAATATCCCCTTGGTATAAATGGAAGACACCTGAGAAAGGGGAGAAAAAAGATGCTCAGTGAGGCACAGCCATCATCCAGATGCTCTGATGTCTCACCCTCCCTTCTGCAGCTCCACCTTTCCTCTGCTTCCTGCAAGAACCTAGGTGTTCCGTTCTTTCCTCACATCTGCCTCTCCACCCAGGGCTCCCACTCCCATCGTAGCTCCCCACACCAACTCCCCTAGATCAGAGACCCGTCCTGCTCTCTTCTCCTCCACACTCCCCTGCCAGCACTGCTCTCACCTGCACTGTAGCAGCTATTGTAGGCCCGGTCAGGGTTGGAGGGCATACTCCGTACACATCGGAATAGCGTCTCCTCCCTTCCCTGGCCCTCCCGAGATACCACCTGACCCATGGTGAAAGTCACATCATGGAACAGGACCTAGAAGGGCAGCGAGGAGATAAAATGGGATGGCATGGCTCAGGTCTGGGAGGCCTCAGGAGCCCTGATATGCAGACAAGGAATGAAGAAGGGTCTTCTAAGCTTGGTATGGACAAAGGGGCCAGGAACCCTCACGACTGGGGCATCCAGGCTGTGGGAGAACAGGGAAGAGGAGGCCTCCGGACCTCCAGGTGAGGCTCAGGGTATGCCGGTTACCTGGCTATACAGCAGATAAATTCCAGCCTCCCAGACTCGGACAACATATCCTCGGGCCTCCAGGCCTCTACCACGTCTGAGAGCTGGTTGCCACATCACCTCTGTCACATCAGAGTCTTCTGGAGGTGAGGAGTGTGGCAGTCAGGATTTCTGCGCACTCTTAGGTACGTGATGGATTCGCTGGGACCCAGATGCCAGCCCCAAATCCGCCAGTGCCTGCCCCTCCCGCAAAGCCATTGTTTAAAATAGTGCTCACCCTTGGAGGTGATGTTAACGGGAACAAGGTGCAGCACCGAGTGCTTCTCTGAGGAGAGAAGAAGAAATCTCAGCAGGGCCCACCCACCCCTGATGCCCTATTCTCATCCCCCCCCAACCCCATCCCATGCTGCTCGATCACCTCCCGCCCCTGCGGCACCCCGGCACCCCGGAGGCCTCACTCTTCTGTTTTGGGGTGAGCACTGCTCTCCTCCTCCGGGATTTCTCCCCATTCTCCCAGGCTTCCAGGTCCTTGGGGCTCTGTTCATGGAAAGAGCGTCAGGGTTAGACAAAGATGCAAGGGTCCCAGCGAGCCTTCCTACCAGCCCTCCCTCCTGCCCCAGGAATGCCTCACTTCTCTCGTGCACCTTTCTCCAGCACCCTAAGTCTTGGTGCTGGCTGTCCTCCAGGATCTGGTAGGTATGAATTAATGTTAAAGCATTAATCTTTAACAGTTTCCTTTCCTGGAACGGCCACTCCCTCGACTGACTTCGAGACCCGGGACCCTCTCTTGCACCCTCTTCAAGCTTTGCAGACCAGGAGACAGGATCGGACAGTCTCAGAAACTCCCTGCCACCCATTCTTCTCTCCCAGACACCCTTCTCCCCTCACTCACCTGCTCCCAGAGGCTGTGCCAGGGCTGCCCATCCCCCTTCCGGGAGGGTCCTCCGGTCCTCTGCAGCCGGCTCACCTCTCTCCTTAGGGTTTGCAGCTCTGCTTGTTGCGTCAGCAGAGCCATAGCGCAAGCCACAGCCCCCAGAGCCGCCCCCCAACTCAACCAGAGAGCAACTGAGAGTGCCGGCTCTCGAGCGGAGCCCCCCATGTCGCCCCGGGGCCCTTTGGGGGCTACTGAGGAAGGAGAGGAGGCCAGCCTGAGCTGGGGATACTGCTGACAGCTGTGGCCTCAGAAGTGGGGTGGCAAGGAGGTGACGGGGAGGATGGGGGTGCGGGCACCGGTGCAGAAGGGAAGAAGGGCGTTACGCGAGGGAGAAATAAAAACAACTTGAGAATAAAAGGAGGGAAGAGGAAAGTAAGCTAGGGGTACTGTCTGGTACGCCTGGCACCCCTCTGTGGGGCCGGTGTTGCCTCTGAGACCCCTATCCCCCTCCCCCAGCCTGAGGAGAATCTGGAGTGGGTCTCTCTCGGAAGGACAGGGCTGCCAGTGACACCAAGGGGGAGCGGCCTGAGCACAGGAGCCTGGGGCGGCCCCAGAAGTGGGGGAGGGAGGGCTGGCAGCTCTGGGGCATGGTGCCAGGAGGAGGGATGGAGGGACAAGCTGGGCAGTGTTGAGGGTCAGGGGTGAGGAAAGCAGACCATCTGGTTCCAGTGCAGGGGAGACCTCTGGGGAAGTTTCTACAGGTGACTGAGGTGGGACAGGAGGGGTGTGGGCGGGTGGGGAAGAGAACCAGGGTCGCGGAAGCCAGAGACTAGCTGAGCTCTGGGGTTAAGGCCGGGCCGGGTGTGTTGGAATAAGGCCTGTACTACTCCCTGTGCTGAACTTGGCAAGCAAGAGACTTCCTGTTTCCTGAGAAAAGCTCTTACATAATGCTATGGATGAAAAGAGAGACAGAGACAGCCACAAGCACCCGAGCCACTGTAGGCGTCCTCCCTGGATCCAGGGTCCATGTGCCCGAGTCCTGGGCCCCCTCCAGGCCTGTTCCCACCCCGAACCCCAGCCAGGGCCTGTGCCAGCTCCTGCGGAAGGTCCCCAGGTGGCCAAGAGGAAGGGCCCGGCTCCTCCCAGCCAGGGATTTCCCCGCAGGAAGAAGCCTGCCTCCTAGGCAAATGAGGCCAGTTTGGCAGCAGCTTGGCAGAGGAGATTTCTTCCTGGGCCGTTGGCGTTTCTTCTCTTGGCTCTTGCTGGGGGGACTGGAGGCATGTAAGCCCCACTCCTAGGCCCATAGGCCCCAAAGTCCAGACCCCTTCCCATGGCCCTCAGCTACCCTGAGAATGCCCCTGAGGCCCCAATAAAGAGAGAGGCTATGACTTATTCTCTTTAATATCCACTTATCAACATTTTGTCACAATAATAATAAAAATAATATCTTTTAAAAATCCACAGGGACGCATCAGGGTAGAGCTGGTCTTGGTCTCCTACCCCTCACATTTAGGGACACCTGGCCTCATCCCAGTCTGTTCGGTTTCCTGCCACCAGGTCCAGCTCCTCTTAATGCCTAAAGAGGGGTCCTCCGGACCCATCTTTGCCCACAGAGTACAGTAAACACGGTGTCCTGGGGGCTGTGGTCAGGGTGGGAGTCAGGAGATAAATGGGGGAGTAGGAAGGCCAGGGCTTTGTGAGGCAAAGAGCCCAAGGTGGGGGGCTGTAAGGGAAGAATGGGACTGTGTATGTGGGGTGGTGACAAGTGATCAAGTCCAAGGCCTACAGAGAGGGTGGAAGGGTCTGGAGTGAGGAACAGTTTTGGGGTGGGGCAGAGGAGACTGAGTTTTTGGAGAGCTGTCGTGGGGAGCCAGCAGCTTGGGAGCACCGCGAGACCAGAGCCCCTCAGTGAATTTGGAAGAGTCCGAAGTAGGTGAGGAAGGGGGCAGCCTTGAGATGGGCCCTGGGGAGGGTGCGGATCCGCAGGGAGGACCCTGGCTGCAGGGGCAACAGCCCGGACACCTGGCAGAGGCGCAGCTGGGGCCCGAGGGAGCTGGCCGCCGTGGCGGAGAACTCCTCCAGACAGCGCAGGGCCAGGGCCTCATCCACCAGCAAGTCCAGCTTCAGGTAGACAGCCTTCCCCTCATCAAAGTGCACCTGGGGCAGGGGGAGGGCAAGCAGAGTCCAGGCCTCTGCTTGCCCTCACCTCAATTTCAAATTTCCTTAGAGACCCAGGTATACCATCCCCGCCCCCAGGCCCAAGCTCTCCCTCTCCAGCCTCTAGCTTGCCCCCTCTCTCTCAAGCCAAACTCTTCTCCCTCATTTACTGCTTTGGCCATGGAGCCAGGTGGGGCTTACCTGACAGTACAGGTAGTAGAGCCCAGCCCGAGTGACTGTGAATTCCCCGCGCTGGCGGTCATAGCGCAGCGGGTTGGAGCTGTTGATTTTGGCCTCCTCCCAGCCACTCACCGTCCCGTCCACACCTGAACATCGATGTTCAGAGATAAGGAAAGCTCCCCTACACTCCCCAGGGATCCACTGACTTTATAAACGTTTGGGGCCTGCTTTACCCAGCAGATACATAGATCACCCAGGGTAAAGGAGGGGCCAATCCCCATGGAGCTCAAAGTATAGCAGGAAGTTCTGTGTAGAAATCTAACATGTATACGCTTGAACATGCAGACGAAAGGACTAGAAAGATACAAAGCAAGTTGTCATCAGTGGTCACTTCTGGGGAAAAGAGAAGGATTGAAGAAGTGGCGGGGGGAAGACTTTTATATTTAATATTTTACTTTTATATTTTACTTCATCTGTGTCTATATTGCTTGCCTTTTTGCCTTGAGAATATATTCATGCATTACTTGAATTATTAGAATTAAAAATAAAATGACACCCAAATGTCCATCACTGATGAATGGATAAACAAAATGTCGTATACCCATACAATGGAATACAGTATTATTCATCCATAAAGAAGGAATGAAGTAGTGGCACATGCTACAACATGGGTGAACCTTGAAAACAATATGCTGAGTGCAAGAAGCCAGTCACAAAAGGCCATGTAGTGTATGATTTCATCTATATGAAATGTCCAGAGTAGGTAAATTCATAGAGATAGAAAGTAGGGCTGGGGTAGGGAGGAATGGGGAAATTGGACAGTGAGAGCTAAAGGGTAAAAACCAAACCAGTTGCGGTCAAGTCAGTTCTGACTCATGGTGACCCCATGTGTGTCAGAGTAGAACTGCACTCCCTAGGGTCTTCAATGGCTGTGATCTTTTGGAAGTAGACTGCCAGACCTTTCTTCCGAGGCACCTCTGGGATGATTTGAACTGCCAACCTTTAGGTTAGTAACCAAGCATTTAGTCATTTGCACCACTCAGGGACTCCAGCTAAAGGGTCTGGGGATTCTTTTTGAGGTAAGGAAAATGTTCTAAAATCGATGGTGGTGATGGTTGCACAACTCTGTGAATATACTAAAACCTCTGAATTATACACTTAAAACAGGTGACTTGTATGCGATGTGAATTATATCTCAATAAAGCTGTTACCAAAAAAAAAAAAAATCTAGAGCTAGGGTAATTACAAATTAGAAGGAAAAAAAAAAAAAAAGATGAAGCAGTGTATCAAGTGGCCTCCCAGGTCCTCCATGGTCCACCCTTTTCAACCTCTGCAGTTCAATTTCACACACTTCCCAATTCATGACACTCCAGACACTCTGGCCTTCTTTCTGCACCTGCCACACACCAAGCCCATTTTCCCCTCTGAGCTTTTTACTGCTCTCCCCTCTCCCCAGATCACTCTTCCCTGAGCTGGCACCTTCTGTCCCTCAGGTCTCAGCTGGTCTGAGAAACCTTCTGGGGCCACCAGTTTAAAACAGCCAGGCCCACCCCTGCCTCCATTAATCTCTTCACAGCTCCCTGTTTCTTTCAGCACGGTCACCAACATCAGAAATTATCTCCTTTCTGTATGTGTTCGTTTGGGGTGTGACTGCCCTACCAGGGTAGAGACAAAACCAAAAAACCAAACCCATTGCCGCCGAGTCCATTCGGACTCGTAGGGCAGGGACAACCTTGTCTTATTCACCACTACATACCCCGAGGCGCTAGGTGGGCGCCCAGTAAACACAGCTGGGAAGACACAGGGAATAAGGTGAACACGGCTGGCAGCTTGATCCTCGCTTGGGGCCACAGGCCGTTCCCGGTCCTCCCTGGCTGGGCCTCAAGGAGCCTCTGCAGTTGCCTTCTCCAGCCCCTCTCCCTCTGCCAACCCCAGGGCTCTGTCCTTGTCATGTTTTCAAGCCAGATACTCTCTCTCACTGGGCATTTTCATTCGCACCCATGGGTATACCACGATCTATATCCCGCAGACTCCAGATCCAAGTCTCCAACCGATATTTCCTTTTCTTCCTCTTCCAGCTAACACGGCCCTCTGACTAGCCATGGGCACCTCAAACTCATCCGACCCAAACTGAGCTTGTCTCCTCCCCGTCCCCCTCAAACTTGCCTTACTACTGTCCATATTCCACTTTTGGCTCATAGTCCTCCACCCACTGGGTACCCAAGCCTCCCTCTCCTTTACCAACTTTATTCACTGATCTCTAGCTCTTGTCAATCTTGCCTCCTAAATAACTCTGCCCCGTCTTCCCCACCAGCCTGGTCCCTGCCATTTCTCACTGGGACTCCCTGTTTCCAACCTCACCTCATCCCGGTTATTCCTTACACACAGCCAGAGTGACCGTTCTCAAATGCAGATCTGATCTGCTTCTCTTTGCTTTAATCCTTTGAATGGCTCACCTTAGATTAACTTCAGATCCCATCTGTGACCTGGCTCCTGTCTTCTTCTCCAGCCCCATACCCCATCCTGCCCTTCTAGCACTTTATGCTTCAGCCACAGGGAACTTCCCACAGTCCTCCAGACTCTTGGTAAACTCAGCGCTTTTACACAAGTAGTTCCTTCTACCTGGAATGCCCTTGACCCACTGTCCATCTTACACTCATGCTCAAGGCCCAGGAAAGCCACGTCCTCTTGAGGAAGGAGTCCCTGACTTCCTTGTAAAATGGTTTGTCCTCCTCTATGCCACCATGTATCTTTGGCTGCTTTAATTTTTGTACTTGTAATCTTGTCCTGTGATTACAAATTTATATGCATGTCTCCTCTCCTAGATTCCTTGAGGATAGGTCTGGGTATTCCTTACCATGGAGACCTAGCCCAGTCCCCAACACACAGCAGGATCTCAGTACACGTGTGCCGAGTTGATGATTGAATAAATGTCTGGGGAGCTGCTAAAATAAGTGGTACATACTGAGGGGAGGAAGACTGGCCTGGGAGCAGAAGAGGGAGGACATTCCTGGCTATGGAATCAGGTTGAGCAAAGGCTGGTGGTGGCAGAAGACACCGCTTCTATTCTTACAACCTGGTGTGCCTGGGACACACGTGGTGTCACTGCAGTTTCACAACTACAGACCTCAAGTGACAATTCCATACCGCCTGGCTACCCTCCTACTTTCTTCCACTACACCTCCTTTTGCACTTACCAAGACAAGCATTTTGAACCATCTCTCCTCAGATCTCCTGCCTCATCCACCCAGTTCTCCAGAGGACTTAGATGTCACAAAGCAGGGGCTACCTCATCTCTCCCCATCAAATCCACAAACCCACCTGTTCTCACCTTCTCCTCTGACCCTTTGTAATGATGGTTCTGGATCCCATCCCCTCCCACCTTGGCCATTGCCACTGCAGGTACCCCCCACCTCTGCACCAGCAACCCTGCCTCTCACGCAGACCATGTCTGGTATACAAGCACACTCTAGCTCAGTTTAACTCCTGGCTTCATCTTCATGACCTTGGATAAGTTATATAACCTCTCTGAGACTTGATTTTCTCATGTGTTATTGTTGTTAGGTGCCATCAAGTCAATTTTCTACTCATAGTGCCCAAAGTGACAGAGTAGAACTGCCCCATAGGGCTTTCTAGGCTGTAATCTTTATGGGAGATCACCAGATCTTTTCACCCATGGAGTTAGCACAGTTAGCAGCCGAGCATTTAACCATTGCACCACCAGGGCTCCTTTTCTCCTCTGTAAAATGGAGGAAATCAGAATCTCTTCTGTTGTGAAGATTAGATGAGACAGAACAGGCACCACTGGAAACCACTTGCCACAGCGTCAGTTTAGACTCATGGCGACCCCATATGTGTCAGAACAGAACTGTGCTCCAGAAGTTTCTCAATGGCTGATTTTTTGGAAGTAGAGACAGGCTTTTCTTCTGAGGCACCTCTGAGCAGACTTGAACCTCCAACCTTTTGCTTAGCAGCTGAGCGCACTAACCATCTGCAGGGACTAGAAGACGTGAGTGCTCAGTACCTGTCAGCTAAGATCAATGCAGTATTGCCTATCCCTAAAAGGACAAAACTTTTCCTTGACCCCACATCCATCCCCCTGTATCCATTTCTCTGCTCCTGTCACAGAGAAACTTCTGGAAAGAGTTGTCATGGTCTCCAATTCCTTATCTCCCATTCTCTTCTCAATTCAACGTAAGCTGCCTTCTACTCTAACACAGAAACCGCCTGTGTCAAAGTCATCAGCTGGCTTTTATGTTTCCAGACCCAGTGGTCACTTCTCTGTTCTCATCTCCTGTGACCTCTCAGCCACATTCCACACAGACAGTCACATTATCCTTGTCCTTTAGATTTCAGGACACTGCCCTCCCCTAGTTTTCTTCCCCTCTCTCTGACTATTCCTTCTCAGTCTCCTTGGCTGGATTCTCCTGCTCTACTCTCCTTCAAGAGGTCCAAGTGCCTCAGGGCTTTGTTCTTGGGGCTCTTCCTTTGCCTGGTGTCTCATCCAATCCTATAGCTTTAAATATCATCTATATGGTGATGACTACTGACTTCATAGGTCCTGACCTAGCCCTTGAGCTGGGCTAATATGTCCAGCTATCTATTTGTGGAATTCACTTGTTTATTATTAGGCATCTGAAATTTAATTATTAATTTATCCCTCTCAATCTATTTCTTTCCTGGTCAACTCTATCTTAGAGAAAAACGACATGGTTATTCCCAAAGATGCCCAAGTTAAAAATCTAGAAGTCATTTGTGATTCCTCCCCTTCCCTTACCCTGCACATTCAACTCACAAGCAAGCCCTGCCTCTAAGACACCTGCTGAATCCATCTACTGCTTTCCATCTCCACTGCCAACACCTTAGATCAAGCCACCATTGTGTCTTGCCTCCTGGTCTATTACAGTGGAAGTCCATTCCAGGTGAGACAACAGTATGTGCAAAGTCCAGAAGAGGCACATTGAAGAGGTCAGCACAACAAGCGTGGAAAATGTGTAAAGATGTTCAGAAAATGCAGCAGCAGTGTGGTTGAGACCAGATCATGGAGAGGCTGAGAGTCAAGCAGAGAAAAAATGGAATAATGAGAGTGAAGGTTAGGGGAGCTTAGCCTGGCAGCATAGGTGGGCAGAGCAAAGGGTTGGGGAGAGCCTGGAATAAGAAGGGGCTAGAGGCTGGGTTTCAGGTTCCAAGAGCATGGTGCTGAGGTGGGGGATGAGATAGGGATAGAAAAGAGCAGAGACTAGAAACATTTTGAGGAAAAATGATCAGGACATGAAGACTAATGGAATATGGAGGGGGAAGAAAAGAAAAGAACCAAAGGTGCTCCTTGGAGAAAGGTGAGGGCTGAAGGAGAAACCTGGGGCAGGTGGTTTGGTGGGGGAGTCAACCTCAGTCCTGGGGCCATAGAGACAGGCCAGGTCTGGGGGCTAAGAGAACCAAGCCCTGAGGACTTCGTGAACTGGCTTTTGGGGGCCAAAGGGAGGGAGCTGAAGGTAGGGGTGAGGGGAAGCCAAAGGTCTTGTGGGGCCCCTCTCCCAGAAGACCAGTGCTGTGGGGGTCACAGAGAGCTCAGAGGTAGGGAAGGGGTCTCACCCGCCTGCGCTCGGTCCCGCCCCGGCTGTGGGTGAACTGTAAGACACAGGAAAGGGTTGGTGAGGCCTGCCCCCCAGCCCCTGTGCCACCCCTCCTCCCAGGCACGGCTCACCGTCACCCACCTTCGTAGTGGGCGGCAATTGCTCTGCGAGCCCGGGTTTTCCGGCCTTTAGCTGCTGGGAGTCAAGGAAAGACAGATGGACAACACAGTGCCCTCCAGGGAGCCCGGGAGCCCCTCCTCCAGCCCCACTCCCCTCTCAGGACCCTGACACCCATGTTCTTGTCCAGATTTGTGGCCTCAGAACTTTATCTTCCTCCATAAGCAGAGTGACTAGAGTATTTATTATACAAACCAGGATACGTCTGAGGGCAAAAGAAGTCCTATTAATAATCACACCAAGATAACAGATATAAACCAGGACAGTCCCAGCAGACCAGCATATATGGTCACATGATCATCTCATTCATAGGTCTCTATGCTTATCGGGGTCCAGGCCTCTGACTCCCCCAGCTTGACTCCATCAGGGCCCCAAGGGCTCCCCTAATTCCCAGCCACCCCCCTTTATATCTGGGGTAGGGTTTGAAGTAAGAAGCTGGTCCATATGGTGGAAGGAGCTTCAGAGGGAGGGTCAGAATCCCTTGGGCCCCATCTCAACTGACTAGCTGCATGACTCTGAGCACCCGCCTTCACTCTCTGAGCCCCAGTTTCTCCAGCCAGAAGGGTGAATAGTGGTTTTTGCTCTGCCTGTTGCACAGGACTGTTATGATAAACAAAAGCAATAAAGAATCCAGAAACCACCACAGGCCAGCCACAGTGATTATTCCTGAGCTTGGTGTGGAGGGATGCTCACCATTTCTGCGAGGCCGAGGCCGAGCTAGTCGGTTCAGGAAAGGCGCGGGACCCTGGCTTTCCTCTGCCTGGGGATGCAGCTCCTAGGGGATTAAGGGCAGGGTTAAACCAGCATCTTGCCAAGGACCCCAAGAGACATAAACGGAGACAGACCCGGGCTATCAGAGAGCCACCAGCCAGCAATAGGCACAGAAATCTCAGGGAGAGAGGCATCCTTCATCCAAGTGTAGCTTGGGGCAAAGGGAAGGCAAGGTCCTGGGGTCAGGTCCCAGCTTTCACCCCCTTACCCAGCCAGCCACATTCCTCCTGCCCCCCGCCACCCCCGCCACAGAACCTACTCATAACCTGTGCTCAACTGGCAGATGCACACGCCCCACACCCAGCCAGCGTGCGCAGTGGGTACACACCCTGTGCACACACCAACATCCCTTTTCCACGCTAGCTCACATACTCTCCCACCTCACCCACAGCCAATCAACTCTTCATACTTACTTGGTACAAATTGTACAAACCGGCAGAAACCCCTTACACACAGCTCTCTCTCTGTCTCCCTCTCTCTCTCACACACACACAGCTGGCACATATCCACACATGCACCATGGTCGTCATGCACACCTGCCTTCAAACACCCTGCACACACCACTCACACACCTCGCGTGCCCAGCAGCCTTCTGACAGCATCCACAACCACTCACCCGGGGGTCCTGGTCCTCCTCTGCCACCAACTCTCCCTGGGAAGGCTCCTGCTGGGAAGGAGGCAGTGTCACCCTGCCTTTCTCCACCTGACAGCTCGCCCTCCGCCCAGCCTCTGTCCTCCCTCCTCGCAGGCTCCCTCCCCGCGTGCCCAGGTGCCGTGCAGCGGGGCCTCACCTGGGCCGACGGCGCCGCCCGGCTCCCCAGGCCGACCACCG
>NW_004443976.1:12004007-12020493 GCF_000243295.1 Trichechus manatus latirostris
GGGGCGGGGGGCTGTGCCTGCCTCACCGCCCCCCCATCCCGGGACCCGAGGGATCGGGGAGGGCGGGCGGTCCAGCTGGGAGAGGGAGGGGCCAGGGAATCTGGGCGGGAGAGGGCCGAGGACAGGAAGCCGGACACCGAGTGTGAGATGAACTCGGGGCCTGGGAGGAGGGCGTGCTCCAAGCTTGAGAGCATAAAACAGCTAGACCCGGGGAAGAGGCCCCCAGCTGCCCGGGCGTATACAACAGGGGCGGGCGTGTACAAAAGGGGCGGATGTTTGTGTGAGTGTGAACCCAGAGAGATGGGAGTGTGCACATCCGATGGGAGTTCATGCAGAAGGGAGGGAGGAGAGCAGAAATGAGCATGAACTCGACCCAGGCCAGGCTGCAGCGCGCTGGGCTGGGAGAGCCGTCTTCTGCTGCAGATTTGCCCTCCCCAAGCCGGGTAGTTTATTTAGCGTCCAGGCCAAACTAACCCACCACTGTGTTGTGGCTCCATCAACATGGTTGGGGCCAAGGCATCATCTTCTTGGTCAGCTTTGGAAACATTTGCATTTCATCAGCTGCATCTCAAGAAGAAAACTTTCCTGGAAGTAACTAGAAAAGAGCATGTGGGTCATGTGTTTTCATCTTTTTCCACAAACCAATGAGTTCTTGATTTAAACTTCAGTGCCCTGAGCTAGAGCGCAGCCTGCGGGTTAGACTCCCACGGTATCCTCAGGCAGTGTATTCCCAGAATGCACTTCTCTGGAAACACTGGGGCCACTTCAGCTAGTAATAGGGTGCAAGGGAGCTCAAGTGGTCCATAAATGAAACTGGTAAGAGCTGGACCCTTGTTTTTTTTTTTGCCATAAACATAGTTTTGTAAACAGTTAAGACCCTCAGAAGTTCATTTAACGTGTAACGTTCACTTCTGCACGTTTGCAGTGAAAACTATTAGAAGATAATTCTGTTCCAAGAGTAATAATTAAACAAAAGGGTAAAGCAATGGTACTGAATAAGGAAAGCAGGTTGAGAGCCTCTTACCTGTGACCCTGTGCTCAGTCCTGTCCTCTCCTCACTCTCTCTCCGCTCTGCTGTTGCTGACTTCCTGTTTCTGGAATCTGCTGAACTACTTTCTCCCTTCAGGGTCTTGATACCTGTATTCCCCTTACTTGGGACGCTCTAACCACCGTCACCTCCAGCTTAAGTCACTTCAGAGAGAGTGTTTTAGGTCCTCTTTGTTAAGTAGAAAAGACCCCTCATTCTCTATCCTGGTACCCTTTATTTCTTTCTTAATTATCACAATCTGTAATGATATATTTGGCTATTTGTGTATTGTTTGTCTCCCTAACTACGTTGTAAAATATTATGTATTTCCTGGTTTATGTGCCTCGTTGTCTGTCTCTAGAATGGAAACGCTAGGAGAACATTACTCATCATATCCCCAGCACCTTGTCAAATGCTGAGTCCCCAAATATCACTAGAATAGCCTGTTGATAAGACAAAGCTGAGTTTATTGCTCACCCCTGATGGAATCTGATAATGTCTCATAGGGAGAAGGGTGAGGCCATGATATTTACCGAGAGTTTGAAGTCTAGTTTAAGGTGGGTCTTTCAATGCTGGGGCAAGGGCAGGGGGTGATTAGGACTGGGTAACGGTCATGGTAGAATAGTTTAAGATGAACACAATAAAGTGAGAATTTTGAGCGAGGGGTTCAAACAGTTTTAGGGTGCCTTATGGATTGAATTATGTCCCCCCAAAATATGTGTTGAAATGTTAATTAGGGGTTTTCTTGTGTTAAGTTAATGAGGTCATACCAGATAGGGTGGGTCCTAAACCTATTCACTTCTGAGTGATATCTTATAAAAAGAACAGAATAGACACAGAGGGGAGATAGACACTATGTGAGAATAGTCTACAAGTCAAGGACCACCAAGGGACTCCCAGGGCTACCAGCAAGGAAAGACTGCCCCCTAGAACCACGGTTTGAATTCGGACTTGTAGCCTCCAGAACTGTGAGAAAATAAATTTCTACTCTTTAAAGCTACCCAGTTGTGGTATATTTGTTATGGCAGCACTAGGTAACTAAGACAGGGTGCAGACTGTCAGCTGATGCTTTCTATTGAAGAGCTGATGGATCTTTAGGAAGTGCCTGGCATAAGCAATAGTTAATTTCAGTGTTCATCTTCATGGGCAAGAGTTATGCCAATGAGACAGTGGAATAGTAGTGGAAAAGTAGACAGTAAGCTGTGTGAGGGTAGATGGTTTCAGTTCTCAATCCGTAGCAGTGCTTTCAACCTATTAGATGCTCAGTAAACTGAAAGCTCCAAGAGGACAGGGACCACATATGTTTTCTTTGCCTCTGTTTATGCTCAGTGCCTAGCTCTATGTCTGGCAAGCAGGGAGTATTCAATACTTTTTTTTTTTTTTTTCAATTTAAAAGCAGTTAATACATATTTCTTGAACAAATAGATAATGAATGGATGAATACTTTATTTGGAATTCTACTGGTTGATATTTAATACATGGAGGAGAAAGAAGCACAAGAGACTTTGGTGGAAAACCCAGGAGAAGTTCTGGTCATCTTCAGGATATATAGCTTAATGGTACTGACTTAAATGTTATTTTACTTCTAGCTTGTGACTTTGACTTTTCCCTTGATACAAGCGTTTCCCTAGCATGATTCTGTGCTTACCAGCTATGGTTAGCGCTATCTGGGTGCATATAAATGAAATGAAGAAAGAGATGATGGGGTGGTAAGATTTACAGAGGTTATTGGAAAAGAATTAGAAGAAAGCAAAGGAAGAAGAGTGAGATGCAAGCTGGTACCAGAGACTATTGTCTGAGCCTAGTAAAGAACTGAAGAAAAGCAGAGGAGAGCTTGTGTACAACCCTGAGGGATGCTGACTCTGGCTTCCCATGAGGACTGGGACTGCAAAAGGTCTTGATTTTTCAACCATGAGTGTCTATCCTGCCATAAACTCTTTTCCTTCAGGTGACCAGACAACTCCCCAGCTGGAAAAGCCTGACCCACACAAGGGCAATGCTTTTCTTTCTTGATGGAACTCAGCCTTTGTTATGGATTGAATTGTGTCCCCCCAAAATGTGTGTCACCTTGGCTAGGCTGTGATCCCCAGCATTGTGTAATTGTCCACCTTTTTGTCATCAGATGTGATTTTCGTATGTGTTGTAAATCCTACCTCTTTGATGTTAATGAGGCAGGATTAGAGGCAGTTATTTAATGAGGCAGGGCTCAATCTACAAAATTAGATTGTATCTCGAGTAAATCCCTTTTGAGATATAAAAGAGAGAAACAAGCAGAGAAACAGGGGGACCTCATACCACCAAGAAAGCAGCACCAGGAGCAGAGTGCGTCCTTTGGACCTGGGGTTCCTGCGTGGAGAAGCTCCCAGTCCAGGGGAAGATTGATGACAAAGACCTTCCTCCAGAGACAAGAGAGAGAGAAAGCCTTCCCCTGGAGCTGACACCCTGAATTTGGACTTCTAGCCTACTAGGAAGTGAAAGAATAAACCTGTTTGTTGAAACCATCCACTTGTGGTACTTCTGTTATAGCAGCCCTAGATAACTAAGACAGCCTCCTTCCTCAGTTTACCAGCTCTCTCTTCAGCTCTGAGGCCAAGACCCTAGAGGCCAGAGATAAACACACAAGCTCCTGTGTTTGAGACATGACCCTGATATTCAGTAAATAGTCCTTAGACTTCCACTGAGCTTGATGAATGAGCCATTACCATGTGCCCCTTTCAATCTGGGCATTGGATGTGTGGAAGAATTAGAAAATAAAACAGGATATCTGATTCAGGACCAGGTAGGCTCCTTTGTCACTAATCCCTCCTCAGATCCCATTGAAATAAAGGTATCAAATACAATAAGAAATAAAAGAGTAAAGATAGGATTGGGTGTCTCAACCAAGCCTGGAATATCCCAAGCGGGGCTGCTAAGAAGAGGCAATTTCCTTGGTCAGCAGGCTAAGTGGGAGAAGTAGAACTGAGACTTAGGAGTAGAATGAAGGTCTACAAGATGGGACAACAGCACCAACTGGTGATCCCACATCCCTTCCTTGCCCAGCAGGCATTTAACCTCAGACAAAGCATCAGACATCTTGTCTTCAAAGAAATTGGACCAACTGTCTGAGGGAAGCCCAGGTTTCTAGTATAAATGTCGGTTGTTGTTGATAGTTCTAAATAAATGTTCTTTATTTTTGCATTTGGTGTAGCCCACAGTCTGACAGTTTACCATCAGTTCTCCTCCACCCAAATTGAAGCCTTTCAGTTGGCATGCCCCGTCCTGATCCACAAAGAGTTTGTAGGTAGAATTTTCCACTGAGAGAGAAACCTAGAAGAAAAACAGTACAATTTACACACCAGCAAAGGAAATCCAGGACACCTCAGTAGTTCTTTATTTAATATTACCAATGATTACTATCTTAGGCTGGGTTCTCTACAGAAGCAAAACCAATGAAGTGTATAAATATATATAGAGAGAGAGATTTATATTAAGGAAATAGCTCACATGGCTGTAGATGCTGGAGTGTCCCAAGTCCATGGGTCAGGCTGGAGGCTTCTCTTGACTCACATAGCTGCAGGGGCTGGTGAACCCAAGATCTGCAGGTCAGACAGCAGGCCTCTGGCTCACAGGCTGTGGAGGCTGACGAATCCCAAGATCAGCAGGTAAGCTTCAGGCTGAAGTCCCAAGAACTAGAGGTCAGATGAAAGGAGCCAGCTGCAGGATCCAGAGTGAGCAAAAGCTATCGAGCTTGGCCAGAAAGTCCACGTATATTGGATGCAGGCCAAACCTCCAAAGAAATTCCCTTTCAACCGATTGCCTGCTCATAGCAGATCTCATCATGGAGGTGATTACATTATATCAGATCTCATTATGGAGGTGATTATATCATTTACATAGCTGCCAAACTATATCATAACTGCCAAACCACTGAGAATCATGGCCCAGCCAAGTTGATACACAACCTTAACCATCACAATTACCATGCATATGGGCAGAACCAGCAGCATACAAAAGACCAAGATAAACCACTAGAAAAACTGACATTGGAGGAGACAGACACAATTCAGGGCACAAAGAGAACTACAAATATATTTAGAGAAATTTAAGAAGGCAAAGCATTCATAAAATAAGAACCGGATGCTCTATGAAAAGGAATAATCAGAAAATAAGAAATATTCCTCAGAGACTGAAAATGTGGTTGCCAAAATAAAATGTTCTATTGAAGGATTAAAAAATAGAGTTGAGAAAAGAATCTTTAAAAATATAGCACAAAAAGATGAAAAGATGGAGGTCAGGAAGAAAAGATAAGCAGCACAGGAGGAAAATCCAGAAGGACTATGTGGTTACTAGGAGTCCCAGAAAATGAGAATGAATAAAATAAGGAAAGGAAACTATCTTAAAAAGGATAGAAGATAATTCCCAGAACTGGAAGGTGTATCTTCATTCTGAAGGGGTTTGTTGTGTGCCCAAGATAATGAATAAAAAATCATTCATACCTAGACACTTCATGAAATATCAGGACATCGAGAATAAAGAGAAGATCCTAAAAGCTTTGAAAAGAAAAACAAAACAATTCATCTCCAAAAGAGCATGAATCAAAATGACTACAAACTTTTCTTCAGTAACACTGGTTGCTAGAAGACTGAATGGAGGAATGCTTACACAGTTTTCAGGGAAAAGAAGTTCTACCTAGAATTGTATTTCCAGACAAATGGTCCCACAAGTATGAAGACAGGATAAAGACCTATTCAGACATGCAAAGCTGTTCTCCACACACCCTTTCTTAGAAAATTGAGGAGATACTCCAGAAAATGTGGAATAAACCAAAAAAGAAGACAAATAATATTCCAGAGCAGTGGCTCTAACTCAGGTCAGTGAATGGGAATGTCACATAACAGCTGTAGAGCAGTCCTAGGAATAACCATTCTGTGTGTTGCAGTCCTAGGAATAACCATTCTGTGTGTTGCTGTGGTGCTGGAAGCTTTTGCCACTGGTATTCAAATAACAGTAGGGTCACCCATGGCAGACAGGTTTCAGCTGAGCTTCCAGACTAAGACGGACTAGGAAGAAGGACCCAGCAGTCTACTTCTGAAAAGATTTAGCCAGTAAAAACCTTATAAATAGCAGTGGAACATTGGTATTGTGCCAGAAGATAAGCCCCTCAGATTGGAAGGCACTCGAAAGACGACTGGGGAAGAGCTGCCTCCTCAAAGTAGAGTCGACCTTAATGATGTGGATGGAGTTAAGAAGGAAGGATTAGTCCCTGGAGAAGGATATCATGCTGGATGAAGTGTCGGGTCAGCAAAAAAGAGGAAGATCCTCAGTGAGATGGTTTGACACGGTGGCTGCAACAATGGGCTTAAGCATAACAACGATTGTGAGGATGGCACAGAACTGGGCAGTGTTTTGTTTGGTTGTACATAGAGTTGCTATGAGTCGGAGCCTACTCGATGCAACATGACAACAGCAACTAAAGGAGAAGGAAAACCGGGGCTTGATTTAAATAAACGGTACAATTGATAATTTGGGGAAAAAAAGTAAAGATATAATATAGTTAATTTACAAAAAAAAAGAAGAAAAGAAAAGCAACTAGAATCTCTACGAATATTATAAAACTGAAGAAGAACTTCATGACTTACGTGAAAAATAAGCTATATCATGATTGTATTTAATTGATACAGCATCAATTAATGACCTTAATGCCTGAAACATTCTCCTTGGAGTGACAGGTGGATTGTGGGATTGAGTGCATGGAGAAGAAAGCATAACCACAGCTCTCCATTTGGCCTAATCTTGACCAATATTCACGTGGCCATAAAAATGTAAATACTGTTTATTTATTTAGAAGCAGCCTGTAGGCAAATCCAGAAGACTTCATTGTGGTTTCAGGAAAGACTGTACATACTCACAATCTTGATTTTATAAAAAAAGTGAGGCTGAGAAAAGTTTGCATATGGAAGTTGGAAGAGAAAAAGGAGTTAGAAGGTGAAGAGCGGCAAGAGACAGTGACTAAAGTGAATGGAACAATAAGGGCTTAATTATATGACCAAAATAGTTAATATAAGGACAAAAATGATATTTTTGAGAGAAGGAGAGTAAGAGGGAATGTAAGTGGGCCAAATACCTCATGTTTTATATTGAAAAATCAGTGTTAACTGAAGTTCATTTATAAAGAAATAGACGGACCAGAAGAACTAGATGATCACCCTGACAGGGAACACAACAGAGTGTCCCTGACGGAGCAGGAGAAAAGAGGGGTGCAGAACTCAAATTCTAGTAAGAAGACCAGACTTAATGGTTTGATTGAGACTGGAGGGACCCTGGAAGACATGACCCCCAGACTCTCTGTTAGCCCAAAACTAAAACCATTCCCGAGGTCAACTCTTCAGACAAAGATTAGACTGGACAATGGGGACATAAAATGATAGAGTGTGCTTCTTAGCTCAAGTAGATACATGAGACTAAATGGGCAGCTCCTGTCCAGAGATGAGATGAGAAGGCAGAGAGGGTGAGGAGCTGGTTGAATGGACACGGGAAATCGGTGTGGAAAGGAGGAGTGTGCTATCACAGTATAGGGAGAGCAACTAGGGTCACATAACAATGTGTGTATAAATTTTTGTATGAGAGACTAACTTGAATTGTAGACTTTCACTTGAAGCACAACAATAAAAAAAGAAAGAAAGAAATAGACGTATGAGCATTTTCACTAGGATTTTAGAAGGAACTTTCAGAAAAACTAAAAACAGACCCAGTTAAATATGGTTGCCTCTAGGTCACGGGAGAAGGGTGAGGTGGGATAGGACGGGAAGGGGTGAAGGGCTATTGTTCTTCCTCGTGCTCTCCTTTGTTCTGTTTGATTTGTTATCAGGTGAATGCAGCATTTTTATTTGTTAAAAGAAAAGAATTGTAAAGCAGGAAGCCTTGGTGAGGAGATGGAAAGTCATTAGCTGCCTCGCCTCACTCAGGCCTGTGATCACACCTGCTGTTGGAAAAAGCCAGAGAGGAGGCCCTTGGGACAGCAGCTCATCCTCAAATCCCTTAAAACTGGCTTGAAAAATTAATTCAATACCCTTAACCTTTTTGTTCTTGGTTTGTGGCCAAAATTAAAATTAACTTGCATTTTTTTGGACAGTGATCGGAAGTGACTTGGGAAATGCGTAGGAAAAATACTGAAAGGAAATATGCCCATGAGATTTTTTTCCTGCCTTTTTACACTTTTCTTCTCAGATGTTCTACCATAATAATGAGAGGAAATAAGATTTTGTTTGTTTGTTTGTTTCCAGTGTTGTTTTTTCAAAGCCACCCCACCAAAAAAAAAAAAAAAAAAAACCAAACCCATTGCCATGGAGTCAATTCCAACTCATAGCAACCCTATAGGACAGAGTGGAACTGCCCCATAGAGTTTCCAAGCAGCAGCTGGTGGAATCGAACTGCCGACCTTTTGGTTAGCAGCCTGAGCTCTTAACCACTGTGCCACCAGGGCTCCTTCAAAGGCTCAGTTATGATTAATATTCCTTAAATGTAAATACGGAATTTCATGGAGTCAGCAAGGTAGGGAGTATGTGTGCTCTCACATTATATCTCCACTGCCCAGCAAGGTGGTGGTACAAACAGTTAATATGCTCGGCTGCTAACTGAAAAGTCGTAGGTTCCAGTCCACCAGAAGCACCTCCAAAGAAAAGTCTAGCTTTCTACTTCCAAAATACCAGCCACTGAAAACTCTATGGAGCGCAGTTCTACTCTGACACAGGAGTCAAGGTGTCCTTGAATCGGGGCCAACTCAACGACAACTGCTTTTTTTCTTTTAACCTCTCTGGGTAGGCAGTGGCTAATGAATATTGAATGGCAGTAGCAGCTGGGGAGGGGATGGAAACCAGAGCTAGGGTGCCCAACAGTCCCAGTTTGCCTGGAACTGAGGAGGATCCAAGGACTTCCCAGGCTAAAACAGGGACCAGTAACCAGTTGCCATCGAGTCAAGTCTGACTCATGGAGACTCGTGTGTCGGAGTAGAACTGTGCTCCTTAGGGTTTTCAATGGCTGATTTTTTTGGAAGTAGATTGACAGGCTTTTCTTCCAACGTGATTCTGGACGGACTCAAAATGCCATCCTTTCAGTTAGCAGCGAAGGCATTAACCGTTTGCATCACCCAGGGACTCCCAAACTGGGACAGTCTCGGACAAACCAGACATCATGGCCCTTTACCCTTAAATACTTCATCTCCTAAGAACAAGGATTTTCTCTTACTTCACTACAATACAGTTATCCAATTCTGGATATTTAACATCTATATAATACCATTACCTAGTGTACCGTCTATGTTTAAATTTCCCCAGTTGTCTCAAAAACGTCCTTTATATCAATTGTTTTTTCAGCTCGCATGTTGTATTTAGTCTTTACATGTTTTTAGGCTCTTCTACTCTAGAACGGGGGCAGTGGTGGTTCTGTGGTAGAATTCTCACCTCTCATGCTGGAGACGAGGGTTTGATTCCTCAGCTGATGCGTCTCATGCACAGCCACCACCTGTCAGTGGTTGCTATGATGCTGAACGGGATTCTGCGGAGCTTCCAGAGTAAGATAGGCTAGGAAGAAAGGCCTGGTGAACTACTTCCAAAAAATCAGCCAGTGAAAACGCTATGGATCACAATGGTCCGATCCCTTTGTGCATGGGTTTGCCATGAGTTGGGGCGACTTGATGGCAACTTACAACAACAACAAAATAGAACAACAATCCAGAACAGTACTTTTTCTTTCACGACATTGAGATTTTTGAGTATAGGCCAGTTGTTTTTTTTTAATTTTTATTTTTTTATTGTACTTCAGGTGAAGGCTTACAGAACAAATAGTTTCTCATGAAACAGTAGTACACACGTTGTTTTATGACATTGGTTAACAACCCCACAACATATCAACCTTCTAACTTCTCTGCCTTTTTTTTGGGTGAAAATACACATAGCCAAAGATACACCATTTCAAAAATGTCTACATGCACAGTTCAGTGACATTGACTACACTCTTCTAATTGTGCTGTTATTCTCACTTAAGATGAAGGCTTACAGAACAAAATAGTTTCTCATTTAACAGTTACTACAAATGTTGCCCTATGACAATGGTTAACAATCTCACAACACATCAACAATATCCTTACTCAACCTTGGGTTCGCTATCACCAGCTTCCTTGTCCCCTTCTGCGTTCTGTAGGCCTGTTATTTTTTACAATGACCCTAAATTTGGGCCTAATTTTTTTCTCAGGATTAAATTCCGATTATGCACTTTTGGCAGGAATATCATAGAAATGATGTTGTGTTTTTCTCAGTACGTTGCATCAGGAGCCACATGATGTCAATTCATCCCATTATTGGTGATGTTAACTTTGACCTCTTAGTTAAGGTCATGTTGCCAGGCTTCTCTACTGTAGAGTTACCTTTTTTATCTTTGTGGAAAGATATTGTGAGACTCTATAAAATCCTGTTTCCCAGCAAACTTTCATCCAAAAGCTTTCGTATCTATTAATGATTTTTACCTGAATGAATTATTACAATGTTGGCTTCAGAACACTAATTTTCTACCTCTCTATGTATTAATTACATCCTACTATAAGAATGAGCTTGCCTTCCTTCCTTCTTTCTTATTTTTATTTTTATTACAACTATGTACTCATTACTCATGTATTATTATATTTATTTAATGTATCATAATCTATTAAGTCATTATCCATTTTATTGCTTAAGTTGTTGCAGTGCAATGAATTACTTATGTGGCCCTTTTAGCCATAGTGTTTTTGACTTACACACAGTGATTGAGTGAGACTATGCAAATAAGGTGTATGGAACCTGTGATGGTTGGGGTTATGTGTCAACTTGGCTAGGCCATTGTCTTAGTTATCTAGTGCTGCTATAACAGAAATACCACAAGTGGATGGTTTTAACAAAGAGAAATTTATTTCTTCACAGTAAAGTCGGCTAAAAGTCCAAATTCAGGGTGTCAGCACCAGGGGAAGGCTTTCTCCCTCTGTTGGCCTTCTTCTCTTCAGTGTTCCCCCTGACTAGGAGCTTCTCTGCGCAGGGACCCCGGTCCAAAGGATGCGCTCTGCTCCCTGCACTGCTTTCTTGATGGTATGAGATCCCCCTGTCTCTCTGCTTGCTTCCCTTTCCTTTTATCTCTTACAAGAGATGAAAGGTGGTGCAGGCCACATGCCAGGGAAACTCCTTTTACATTGGATCAAGGATGTGACCTGAGTAAGTGTGGTGTTACAATTCCACTCTAATCCTCTTTAACATAAAATTACAATCACAAAATGGAGGACAACCACACAATTCTGGGAATCATGGCCTAGCCAAACTGTTACACACATTTTTGGGGGGACACAGTTCGATCCATGACAGCCATGATTCCCAGAATTGTATGGTTGTCCTCCATTTTGAGAGTCCTGGTGGCACAGTGGTTAAGAGCTCAGCTGCTAACCAAAAGTTAGGAAGTTCGAATCCACCAGTCACTCCTTGGAAACCCTATGGGGCAGTTCTACTCTGTCTGATAGGGTCGCTATGAGTCAGAATCAACTCGGCGGCAATGGTTTTTGTTTTCTTCCTCCATTTTGTGATCTGATGTAATTATCCTATGTTTTGTGATGTGTTGTGAACCCTAGCTTGCGGTTGTATTAATGAGGCAGGATTAGGGATGTATCTTGAGTCACCACTTTACTGGAGGGTATGACTCAGATCACTACCCTTACCCCAGTCACAGGCTTCTCAAGTAGGGGCAGTTTCTTGGAAGGTGTGGTCTGCATCAGATGTATATGACTGCTCTGGGGAAGTTCTCTCTCTCACTCTGGATTCCGCATCTGCTTTGTGATCCTCTGACCTTTGGTTCTTGGAGCATGAACCAGTAGCCTACCATCTGACCTGCCAGTTCTGGAATTTGCCAGGTTCCTCAGCCCCTTAAGCCAGCAGCCTATCATCTGATCTGATTCTCCAGCTGCCACAGCCTTTGGAGCCAGCAGCCTGTTGTCTGATCTGCCAGTTTGGGTTCGTCTGCCCCTGCAGCCATGTGGGTTGGGAGAAGCCTCCAGCCTGATGCCTGACCCATGAATTTGGGACTTGCCAGCCTCCACCACTGTGTGAGCCATTTCTTTGAGATACAGTTTGTGCGTTCTGTGAGACATTGCAGCAAATTATGGAACCCAAAGATGGAAGGGAGAGTACTGAAGGGGAGAAGGAGTAGTTGATGTTAGAGATTATGGAGTGGGGCAGCAGTTTGGAAAAGTTGGACATTTGGGACATCTTTAACCTCTGCGTCATAGGAACCAGCTTTGTGCTGATCTTTAGAAAAAAAATTATTCAAGAAATTATTCATTCAGTTGTGCCTGATTTGTCCAGAGGGAGACTTTTCAATCGGGCTCCAGTGTCTCCTTCAGTTTTCAAGCCCTTTCTCTCTGGCACTACTTGTTAGCACACCTTGTACTTTCTCAGCCCCAGCACTGCAATCAGCCATCATTTCTTCAAGGAACTCTGGTTCCTTTCATGGAGAAGGGTATTTAGAAACCAAGATCTGAGCACTAGTTAAGCTCAGTATTACCGGGAGTGTCACTGTTTTTAGACCTTTTAGCCAACAAAGCTAGAATATGTAAATATATAATAAATTCATGTTACCTCTAATTCTGGTCTAAGACCAAAAGGTTTTTTTCCTCACCTTCCCCTATTCCACATTTGTATCCCCCCAGGTTATTCTCAATCACACCACCTTGTGTGTTTCCATCATTGCGCTTACAACAATTTATATTTACTCCCCGGGGGGGGGGGGTGTATTGGACAGCCCCTACTTGGCCTGGCCCTCTGACCTGTAGCTTAGGCTTGGCTCTGTTGGCAACATGGCACATGGCCTGACGGCTAATGTGATAGGTTCTGGCTTGGCCCTTGGCCCTTGGCTCCTGTGTCAGCCTTGACCCTGAGCTGCAGTTTGACTCAGTTCTGGCTTAGCTGTGATGGGTCAGACCATCTGGCCTCCCTCTGAGTAGGAGAGAATGTGGTAAAAGCAAACACAAGTCTTGATACCTCAATGGCAGCCACCTCAGATCCTTTTGGGAAGTCAAATGTAGATTCTCACATCAAAAAAAAATGTATATATATATGTGTGTGTGTGTGTGTGTGTGTGTGCACACGCGCATGTGTGTATTGTGTCTGCCAAAAGCTATTAGCCCCTTGGCCAGCGTTAGGCTGGGAAATGAGAAATCTGGATTCCGGTCTCCACGAGCCTCTGGCCCATCTGGTCTTGGATGGGCCACTCAGCTGTCTGGGTCACAAATGGGAAGATGGACTCAAGAGAAATCAGGTGTGGGTAGGGGAATCCTGCTGGAGTGGAGAGTTGGGGGTCACATCATGGTTACACTTTAAAGCAGTGTATTTTTTCAAGGTAGAATTATTTGTGGTAGAAAAATATTGGACAAAACCTAATATATACAATGGAGTATCATTCAGCCATTTAAGGAACAAGCTCCAGGATGTATTGTTAAGTGAAAAAATTAAGATGCAAAGCACACACCCACACACGTACATACAGCCTATATTTCTGGAAGGAGACATAAGAAACTGGTACCACTGGTTTACTCTGGGGTAGGGGACTTGGTATCTGGGGATCTGTTGTGAGAGAGAGAATTTTCGCCATACACTCTTCTTCCCATATGCATGTTTATTTTATTCTAAATAAATAAGTAAACATTTTGCAAGAAAGAGGGGAACTATCAACACATTTTTAAGAAGTCAGTTTTCAAAATTCACCTCAATCTAAATTCAAATCCAAATCTATGTATCTATACACATACATATTTAACATATATAGATATATGTGTTTGTGTGTGTGTGCGTCTGTCTGTATACATATAAGAAGGTCCCTGGGTGACGCAAATGGTTTGCACTTGTTTACTAACCGAAAGGTTGGCAGTTCAAATCACCCACTGGTGCCAAGGCAATCTGCTTCTGTAAAGATTACAGCCAGGAAAATCCTATGGAGCTCAGTTCTAATCTGTAACACATGGGGTCACCATGAATTGGAATCAACTCAATGGCAATGAGTTTGGTTTGGTTTCACTATACATTATAGAGCCAGTGGCCATTGAGTCGATTCTGACCCATGGTGAACCCATGTAGAGTAGAGCTGTTCTCCATAGGGTTTTCATGGCTGTGACCTTTTGGAAGTAGATTGCCAGGCCTTCTTCCAAGGCACCTCTGGGTGAGTTTGAACCACTAACCTTTCAGCTAGTGGCCCAGAGCTTAGCTGTTTGTACCATCCAAGGATTCCTGTGTATACAAGTATATGTTTGTGTGTTTCACTGTAGAAATACGAGCAATTTACTGTAGTTCGATTGAGTTGAAAAGTTAAATTATGAGCAACTTCAAGGGCAGCGAATATGTCTCTCTGGGTCACTGCCGAATCCTCACTGCATGAGGCAGTGACTGGCCCACAGAGGCACCTTGATTTTCCAAACAAGCCTGGGAGGCAAGGACTGTTATCCACATGTTACAGAGAAAAAAAATGGGGCCGAGAAAGTAGGAGCTGTGCCCAAGTTTACATAACTGTTTACTAAGAGCCCAAAGTCCTAATGAGGACGGCTGCCATTCATTGGGCCTCTACTCTGTGCCAGGGACCATGCTTGGCACTGAATGGATATAGCGTTTGTCTTCGTGACCTAGTGCTGCTATAACACAAATACCACAAGTAAGTGGCTTTAAAGAACAGAGATGCATTTTCTTACCATTCAGGAGACTACATGTCCAATTGAAGGCATGGCTCTAGAGGGAGGTCCTTCCTTGTCTATTGCAGATTCTAGTAGTTGCCAGCAATCCATGGTGTACCTGGACTTGTAGATGCATCTGTCTCCTTCAACTGTCTTCCTCTTCCTTCTCTGAGTCTATTCTGGTCTTTTTATAACTCCAAAGTGATTAGGTTTAGGATTCACCCTACACTAGTATGACCTCATTGACATAAAACATACAGAAAAACCCTGTTTCCAAACAGGGTCATATTTACAGGTACAGGAGTTAGGATTTCAACACAAATTTTGGGGGGACACAATTCAATCCATAACAGTATTATTAAATTTAATCCTCACAACAAACTTCTGTGGCGATATTATAGCTGGAAAAACCTAGCTTCAGAAAGGTAAAGCACTCTTGATTCCAAGCTAATGAGTCAAAGCGCTAGAGTCTGGGTCTCTTGATTTCTCTCTGTTGCTTCTTCTGCTACAAGTAGATCCTCCCTGAAGCTCTAGGACAAACTTTAGGTGGCATCTGAATACCTTGGAGGTTTTGTTAAAACACAGATTGCTGATGTTACCAAACCCAGGAAGGTGGGTCCTTGTCTGGCGCGCTCAGACTTCCAATTGTCTGGACACTGGTCCTTGAGAAAGAGAAAGTAACTTTATTGCAATGCGCAGAGCAAGAAGCCAGAAGGAAGCTCCTCCAATCCGACTCTCCACGCTACGGGGGAAACAGGCCTTATATGTGATTTGTGCAGCAAGATGGCTGCGCAGGCGTACTGGGGAGGGAAAAATCTAGAAGGCGGCCAGGAAACAGAAGGTGACGTGGTTCTTGTCAGACCTCTCACTTCAGAATAGGGTCTGGGTGCTGATTTTCCTTCTGATTCATTCCACCTGTTGCTGCGTTTGCTGTTGAAGTCAATTAGTGGTCACAGCTGTCCCTTCTGCACAAGCGAAGTGGGCCAAATCTGGCTTGGCTAGTTTAACGACTAATGGAAATTTACTGGCATTCGTAGGGTCAGGTTACACTGGGCCCCATCCATCTCAGAGTAATCTGGCTCGGTGGGTCTGGAGAGAATTTACATTTCAGGTGCAGCTAAGGCTACTGCTGGCTGGTCTGGGGACCTCTGCCCCAGGGACAGTGTTCTCAGTCTCTCCGCCCCCAGCCAGCTAGAGGAGTTTGCTGGGCAGAGTCTGGGCCTGAAGCTGAGACAGGGCCCTCAGACAGGCAGGGCTATTACCACCTCTGCCTGGAGACTTGGTCTGTGGCTGAGCCCTTGGGGGTTTTAGTTGAAAGCAATAAAAACTACTGCTAGGTCGGGGGACTATGGTTTCAAGGGACATCTAGGTCAATTGGCATAGAAAAATTTATTAAGAAAATGTTCTGCCAAAGATTGAACTGGGCTGTGGGACATAAAATGATACTTGTGAAGAGTGTTCTTCTTAGCTCAAGTTGATACATGAGACAAAATGGGCAGCTTCTGTCCAGAGGTGAAATGAGAAGGCAGAGAGGGTCAGGAGCTGGTTGAATGGACATGGGAAATCAGGGGTGGAAAAGAGAAGTGTGCTGTCACAGTATAGGGAGAGCAATTAGGGTCACATAACAATGTATGTATAAATTTTTGTATGTGAGACTAACTTAAAATGTAAACTCTCTCTTGAACTACAACAATAAACAAAAATAAAAACGACAGTAGCAGAAAAAGAAAACCAGAAAGGAAGAACACACTCGC
>NW_004443976.1:12020593-12088152 GCF_000243295.1 Trichechus manatus latirostris
TCTGCATTCCATTTTGTTGAGTGGTGTCTGGGGTCTTAAAAGCTAGTGAGCGGCCATCTAAGATGCATCAATTGGCTCCAACCCACCTGGAGCAAAGGAGAATGAAGAACACCAAAGACACAAGGGAAATATTAGCCCAAGAGACAAAAAGGGCCACATAAACCAGAGACTCCATCAGCCTGAGGCCGGAAGAACTAGATGGTGCCCGACTACCACCAATGACCGCCCTGATAGGGAATACAACTAAGAGTCCCTGATGGAGCAGGAGAAAAGTGGGGTGCAGAACTCAAATTCTAGTAAAAAGACCAGACTTAATGGTCTGACTGAGACTGGAGGGAGCCCGGAAGACATGGCCCCTGGACTCTCTGTTAGCTCCGAACTGAAACCATTCCCAAAGCCAACTCTTCAAAGATTAGACTGGACTATAAGACATAAAATGATACTCATGAAGATAGTGCTTCTTAGTTCAAGTAGATACATGAGACTAAATGGTCAGCTCCTGTCCGGAGGCGAGATGAGAAGGCAAAAAGAGACAGGAGCTGATTGAATGGACACGGGAAACACGGCGTAGAAAGGAGGAGTGTGCTGTCACATTATAGGGAGAGCAACTAGGATCACATAACAATGTGTGTATAAATTTTTGTATGAGAGACTAACTTGAACTGTAAACTTTCACTTAAAGCACAATTAAAAAAAACAAAAAGACCACCACCCCTAGCACATCTGAGCAGAAAAGGAATTTATTGGAAGTCCACTGATAGCTCCCAAAATTGCCACAAAGCCTGCGTAACCAGGCTCAGGAAATAAGCCAAGTCAAAGAAACTGAAGCATGGCCCTGCGCCAGAACTCACTGCAGATCTGCCCTGGTGAGGACAGGCCAGCCACAGGCCCGCAGGACACAGACACACAGCCTGTACCAATGGCCCTGGGCACTGCGGGCGCTGCTGCCTCCAAGATGGTTGCTCCGCTGATCTTGATGCATTGCCACGCTAGCCCTCAAATCAAAGCCTAAGGAGGCAGTGGTCCACCTGGCTCAACCTGGGTCCCATGGCCTCCCATCAGCTGCAAGGGATGCTGGGAATGGTGAATATCTCGCTCTGTAGCCTCTACAGTGGATAGCTGTACCTCCTACCAACACGCATATGATAAAAATTCCCCAGACATGGGAATCAGATCCTGGGCAGCCGAGTGACACCAGCTGCCACAGCAGTGGCAGCTTTGTCCTTGGGTCTTTGGTGAACGCTAAGGCTTGTTTATATTTTGTATGTTCTTAAGTCACATTTGAGTTGCCCAGTCAACAATTATCCAGTCACTTATGTCTGTTCAGGGCTAAGAAATATTTACTGAGTCCCCACTTGTATGCAACAGGCTGTGCAAGGCAATTTTTGTTATACAAAGACGAAATCGTATCTGGATATAAGGAATGTATCTGTGTTCTGTCTGACCAGGCATTATTCTGAGGTAACGTAATGGGCTTCTCTCTTGAACTGCAATGGAGGAGCGGGCCCCATTTCTCAGACAGCAGAAAGAGTGTCTATATTAAAACATTTAGTCACCCAACCAATCAGTGCAGAGCCTACTCTGTGTCAGGCTGTGTGCTTGTGGGACACGGGATGAAGAGGACAGAGCAGGTATAGGTGTGCATGGCCAAACCCATCTATGCGGCAAGAACAACAAACAGGGGCACACCAGGCAGCTGAGCAGAGGCCAAATGGTTCTGCCCAAGAGGTTCGTGAGGTGTGATGGTTCAGTGGTAGAATTCTCTGGGTGGTGAAAGTGGTTAAGTGCTCTACTACTAGCCAGAAAGTTGGTGGTTCCAACCACCCAGAGATGCCTCAGAAGACAGGCCTGGTGATCTGCTTCGAAAGGGTCACCCCTTTAAAAACCCTATGGAGCAGTTCTACCCTGTACACATGGGGTTGCCATGAGTCGGAATTAACTCCACGGTAACTAACAACAATACAGAAGAGCCAGCTTCAATTCCTGGCCAATGCACCTTATGCACAGCTACCACCCGTCTGTCAGTGAAGGCTTTTGTGTGGCTATGATGCTGAACAGGTTTCAGAAGAGCTTCCAGACTAAGATGGACTAGGAAGAAAGGCCTGATGATCTACTTCTGAAAATTAGCCAATGAAAACCCTATGGATCACCATGGTGCAATCTGCAACCAATCATGGGCTGGCACAGGACTGGGCAGCATTTCACTCTGTTGTGTCTGGGATCACCATGAGTCAGGGGCCAACTCGATGGCAGCTAACAACAGCAAGAGGTTCTTAGCAAAAGGCTGAAAGATAGAGCACTCAAACCAAGAGCTTGGGGTCTTCAGAAGAGTTGGCTGTGGGGGTCCAACAGTTAGCAGAGGTTTCCAAGCTGCCCTCTGTATCTCCAGGGTCTCCCCTGGCTCACATCCATTTGCACTGTGATGCCAAATGAATCTTCCAAAAACAGCATTTTCATCATATCACAAGGTGGTTCCAACTCCTCGCTGGTTCCCCTCATCCTTGTGGTCAGACTCTTGTGCCTCATGTTGGCCAGGTCCACCCAGCCCTGGGCCATTGCTCCCCTCCTAGCCCCTGCCCCAGAGAGGCTGCCACCAGCTGATGCTCAGTGCATGGTACTCTCAGTATATGCTGTTCTTCCAGCTGGGAACTCTTCCCCAACTCATTTCCCCTCCAAGTCCTACCAGGATGAGTTCAGACCCCACCTCTGCCTGAGCACTCAGCCTTTAAAATCTCCTGTGCTCACTGTCTCATCTATTCACCTAACACTTGATCATTCATTCACTCATTCATTCAACAAAAATGTCCAGACACAAAAATGACACTACAGAGAGACCAAGACAGGCTCCTGCCCTCGATGGTTTAAAAAAAAAAAAAAAAAAAAGTTGCTGTCAAGTTGATTCTGACTCATGTTGATTCTGACTTATATTGATTCATACTCATGGCAACCCCATGCGTTGCAGAGTAGAACTTGGCTCCATAGAGTTTTTGATGGCTATGACCTTTGGAAGCAGATCATCAGGTTTTTCTTCTGAGGCCACTCTGGGTGGATTTGAACCATCAACCTTTCAGTTACTAGTCTAGCACTTAACCATTTGTGCCACCAAGGGATTCCTCCATGGTAAATACCCACCAGATTAAAACCGAGCTGCATTTGACCCAGCAATTCCACTCCTGGATATATACCCAAGAGACTTGAAAGCAGGAACGCAAACAGATACGTGTACTCTAATGTTCATTGCAGTACTACTCACAATAGTCAAAAGGTGGAAATAACCCAAATGTCCATCAACAGATGAGTAGATAAACAAAATGTAGAATATACATGCAATCATACAGTGGAATATTATTCAGTCATGAAGAAGTATGAAGTTCTGATACATGCTACAAAATGGATGAACCTTGAAAACATGCTAAGTGAAGTAAGTCAGATATAAACCCAAACCAGAACACACTGCCATCAAGTCAATTCCGTCTCACAGTGACCCTATAGGACAGAGTAGCGTTTCTAAGGATGTAATCTTTACAGAAGCAGACTGCCATACCTTTCTCCCACTGAGCGGCTGGTGGGTTTGAACCTACGATCTTTCGGTTAGCAGCCGATCACTTTAACCACTGCGCAACCAGGGCTCCCTCAGTCAGATATAAAAGGACAAGTTTGCTGACGAAGTACTGAGTTTCTGTCTGGCGTGATGAAAACTTTTGGAAATGGATGGGGGTGATGGTAGCGCAACATGAGGAATTAATTAATGGCGCTGAATTGTACACTTTAAAATGGGAAGAAACTTTTATATATTTTTATATATTTCACCACAGTAAAAATTTTTCATTTTTTGTTTTTTTTTTTTCATTTTTTATTATTATTGTACTTTAGATGAAGGTTTACAGAACAAACTAGCTTCTCATTAAACAGTTAGTACACATATTGTTTTGTAACATTGGTTACCAACTCCATGACATGTCAGCTCTCTCCCTTCTTGAACTTGGGTTCCCTATTACCAGCTTTCCTGTTCCCTCCTGCCTTCTAGTCCTTGCCCCTGGGCAGGTGTGCCCCTTTAGTCTCATTTTGTTTTAGGGGCTTGTCTAATCTTTGGCTCAAGGGTGAACCTCAGGTGTGACTTCATTATTGAGTCAAAAGGGTGTCCAGGGGCCATACTCTCGGGGTTTCTCCAGTCTCTGTCAGGCCAGTAAGCGTGCTCTTTTTTTGTGAGTTAGAACTTTGTTCTACATTTTTCTCAAGCTCTGTCCGGGACCCTCTATTAAATTCCTGTCAGAACAGTTGGTGGTGGTAGCCAGGCACCATGTAGTTGAACTGGACTCAGTCTGGTGGAGGCTGTGGTAGTTGTGGTCCATTAGTCCTTTGGACTAATCTTTCCCTTGTGTCTTTAGTTTTCTTCATTCGCCCATGCTCCTGGTGGGGTGAAACCAGTGGAGTATCTTAGATGGCCACTCACAGGCTTTTAAGATCCCAGACGCTACTCACCAAGGTAGAATGTAGAACATTTTCTTTATAAACTATGTTATGCCAACTGAGCTAGATGTTCCCCAAGACCATGGCCCCCAGAGCCCTCAGCCCAGTTAATTGGTCCCTCAGGGAGTTTGGATGTGTCTATGGAGCTTACATGACCTTGCCTTGTACAAGTTGTGCTGCTTTCCCCAGTATTGTGTACTGTCTCACCCTTCACCAAAGTTATCACAGTAAAATTTTAAAAACAAAACAAAAACCTAACTGTACTTGTGTCAAGGGCCATGAGGGAAGGTTGTACTGAGTGGGCCACAAGAGGATGTCACAGGGTAATGGGGTGTGGACAGGTTCAGAGAAGGCCCCCCTGGATAAGAGTCATTTATACAGAAAAACTCAAATTAGAGTTAGCCAGGAAGAGAGCATTCCTGGGTGAAGGCTCAGGGGTAGGAAGACCTTGCAGAGCATGGTGAAGGAGGGGACAGTGGCCCATGATGAGGACATATTAAACATTTGGGGTTTATCCTGAGTGTAGAGGGGAACCATTAGACCTGGTTTAAGCAGGGGAAAGATAAGACTTGGATTTTAGAAAGAAACTTGGGATTTAGCAACAGAGGAGGCAGGGAGTCTGGTTGGAGGCCCCTGCAGCCATACACGCAAGAGATGATGGTGATTTGGGTTAAGAAGGAGCCAGTGGAAACAGAAAGACGTGGAAGGACCTAAGACGGGTTCATAAAGCAGAAGAGCAACACAACTTGGAAATAGACCCAAGGGAGAGGCGGAACCAAGGGCAGCCAGAGTGGCTTGAGCATCTGGATGGGTGTGGTTGCCATATATTGAGATGGGAAGACCAGGAAGGAACAGGTTTGGGAATAAGATCAAGAATTCAGTTCTACTTTATCAAAAAAATGAAGAGACAGCCTACAGATTGGGAGAAAATTTTAAAGAACCATATAACCAATAAGGGGCTAATATCCAAAATATATACAAGACTTCTACAACTTAACAAGAAAAAGACAAATAATCCAATTTAAAAATTGGGCAAAGGACTTGAGCAGACATTTCACCAAAGAGGATATTCAAATGGCCAACAAGCACATGACAAGATGCTTAACATCATTAGTCATTAGGAAAATGTAAATCAAAACCACAATGAGATATCACTTCTCTACCACTAGGCTGGCTATGATTTAAAAAACGGAAAGCAATAGCTGTTGGCGAAGATGTAGATAAATTGGAACTTTCATCTGCTGCTGGCAGGATTGTAAAATGGTACAGTTGGTGTAAAAAACAGTTTGGTAGTTCCTCAAAAAGTTAAACATAGAATTACCATACGATCCAGCAGTTCCATTCCTACGTATATAAAAAACCAAAAACCAAACCCATTATCACAAGTTGATCCTAAATCATGGCAACCCCAAGTGTTACAGAGTAGAACTTCTCCACAGGGTTTTCTTGGCTGTAACCTTTATGGAAGCAGGTTGCCAGGCCTTTCTTCCATGGTGCCACTGGGTGGGTTTGAACTGCCAACCTTTAGGTTAGGAGTGGAGCACAAGCTCTTTGCACTATCCAGGAATTAAAAGCAGGAACACAGATACTTGCACACCAGTTTTCACTGCAGCGCTATTCACCATAGACAAAATGTGGAAACACCCTAAATGTCCATCAACAGATGAGTAGGTAAATAAAATGTGGTACGTACATATAATGGAATAGTACTTAGCCATAAACAGAAATGAAGTCCTGTTACATGCTGCAACATGTATGAACCTTGAAAACATGCTGAGGGAAATAGGTCAGTCACAAAAGGACATATATGATATGATCCTACTTACATGAAGTGTCTAGAATAGGCAAATGTATAGAGATCAAAGTTTATTAGTGGTTACCAGGGCAGGCGAGAGGGAGAGAGGGAGAAAAGAAGACGCAATATTTAGGGAACACTGAGCTTCTGTTAACGGGGATGGAAAAATTTGGGAACAGTTAAGGGTGATGGTTGAACAACATGACGAACATGATTAATGTCATTGAATTGTACACGTGAAATCGTTGAAATGGCTTATGTCTTGTTGCCTATATATTTACCACAATAAAAAAAAAATTAAGAAAGGAAAAAAGAAAACTGCCCTTGAGCACCAAAAAACGGGGGAAGGGGAGCTCTGGGGGGTGCAGGAATGGTATACCAGGTATACAGTGTTCAAATCCTACAGTGGCTGCAAGTGGCCTCTTGGTCAGTGGGAGCTGGAATCCGCAGAGACAGAAATGGAGCAAAAATTAAATAAAGAATGATGTGTGTATGAAGAGGGCTATGAATGGGGATTTGGGGATCATATTCTAGGGGCCCTATCTAATTGGGCGCTAGGGGTGGGAGGTTGGTCAGGGAAGGCATGAAGGATGAGTAAGAAACAGCAAGGTGTAAACCCTTAAACTTCTGGTTGTTATGGATTGAACTGTGTCCCCCAAAAATATATGCTGAAGTTCTATCCCCTGTACCTGTGAATGTGGTCCTGTCTGGAACTCGGAGTTTTCTTTTATTATTGTTAGTGACGTCATACCAGAGTAGGGTGAGCCCGAAACCTAACTTTGAGTGATGTTGTATAAAGGGGAGGACAGACACAGATATAAACACATACGGGGAAAGACAGCATGTGATGATGCAGGTAGATGTGTCTACAGGCTCAGGAGTGGCAAGAAGTGATGGCAGCTGCTAGAAGCTGAAGCAGACAAAGAAGGATCTTTATCTAGAGCCAACACCTTGAATTCTGATTTCTAGCCCTCTGAACTGTGAGAAAATATATCTCTGTTCTCTAAAGCCATCTACCTATGGTATTTTGTTATGGTAGCCTTAGCAAACTAAGACAATGGTCAACCAATTTTTGATAGGGGTGCCAAATCCATGAAATGGGGGAAAGAACAGTCTTTTCAACCAATGGTGCTGGGATAACATGTAAAAGAGTGAGGCTGGACTCTTGCCTCACACCATATGCAAAAATCAACTCAAACCAGGTCATAGATCTAAATGTAAGAGCTAAAACTTTAAAACTCTTAGAAAAAAATATAGGCCTAAATCTTTGTGACCTTGGATTAGGTGATGATTTCTTAGATATGACCAAAAAAGTAACCAAAGAAAAAATAGATAAACTGGGTTTTATCAAAATTAAAAATGTTTATGCTTCAAAGAACACCATCAAGAAAGTGAAAAGATCATCCAGAAAAGGGAGAAAACATTTGCAGATCACATATAGGGGACTTGTATCAAGAATATCACACACAAGTAAAATTTTGCTGAAGATCATTCAAAAGCAGTTGCAGCAGTACATTGACAGGAAACTGTGAGAAGTTCAAGCTAGATTCAGAAGAGGACGTGGAACAAGGGATATCATTGCTGCTGTTAGGTGGATCTTGGCTGAAAGCAGAGAGTACTAGAAAGATGTTTACCTGTGTTTTATTGACTGTGTAAACACGTTCGACTGTGTGGATCATAACAAATTACAGATAACGTTGCAAAGAAGGGGAACTCCAGAACGCATAATTGTGCTCATGAGGAACCTGTACATAGACCAAGAGGCAGTTGTTCAGACAGAACAAGGGGATACGGTGTAGTTTAAAGTCAGGAAAGGTGTGCATGAGGGCTGTTTCCTTTTATCATACCTATTCAACCTGTATGCTGAGCAAATAATCTGAGAAAGTGGACTATATGAAGCACGAGGCATCAGGATTGGAGGAAGACTCATTAATAACCTGTGATATGCAGATGATACAACCTTGCTTGCTGAAAATGAAGAGGACTTGAAGCACTTACTGATGAAGATCAAAGACTACAGCCTTCAGTATGGATTACACCTCAACACAACTGGACCAATAAGCAACATCATGATAAATGGAGAAAATATTGAAATTGTCAAGGATTTCACTTTACTTGCATCCACAGTCAACGCCCATGGAGGCAGCATTCAAGAAATCAAACGATGTATTGTACTGGGCAAATCTGCTGCAAAAGACCTCTTTAAAGCATTGAAAAGCAAGAGTGTCACTTTGAGGACTAAGGTGTGCCTGCCCCAAGCTATGGTAATTTCAGTCATCTCATAGGTATGCGAAAGCTGGACAATGAACAAGGAAGAAGAATTGACGCCTTTGAATTATGGTGTTGGCAAAGAGTATTGAATATACCACGGACTGCCAGAAGAACAAACAAATCTGTCTTGGAAGGAGTACAGCCAGAATGCTCCTTAGAAGAGGATGGCAAGACTTCATCTCTCATACTTTGGACATGTTATCAGGAGGGACAAGTCCCTGGAGAAGGACATCATGCTTGGTAAAGCAGAAGGTCAGCGAAAAAGAGGCAGACCCTCAGTGAGATGGGTTGACACAGTGGCTGCAAAGGGCTCACGCGTAGCAAAGATTGGGAGGATGGCACAGGACTGGGTGATGTTTCATTCTGTTGTACATGGGGTCGCTGTGAGTTGGAACCAACTCCTTGGCACCTAACAACAACAACAACACCCAGAATATATTCAAAACAAAAAAAACTCTTATAACTCAACAATAAAAAGACAAGCCAATGAAAAATGGACAGATTTGAATAGACATGTCTCCAAAGAAGATATACAAATGGCCAACAAGCACAGTTCCTCAAAATGTTGAACAAAGAGTTACCATATGACTCAGCAATTCCACTTCTAGGTATACACTCAGAATAACTGAAACACATGTCCACATCAGAACTTACACACGAATGTTCACAGCAGCATTATTCATACTGGCCAAAAAGTAGAAACAACTCAAATGACCATCAACTAATGAGTGGATAAACAAAATGTGGTAGAGCCATACAATGGAATACTGTTCTGCAATAAAAAGGAATAAAGTTCTGATCACACTACAAAATGGATAAATCTTGAAAACATTATGCTAAGTGAAAGAAGAGGGGAACCAGCACTCCGGGCAGAAGGCGTGGTATGTGCAAAGGCCTGCAGGTGTGAGTGGGAGCCCTGTGCCCTTGAGAACTGGAAGGAGGCCAGTGTGGCTGGAGTAGTAGCCACATTCAGCAAAAAAGAAACAGGTAAAATTAACTTTAATAATATACTTTATTTAACCCAACATATCCCATTGTCATAAGGCCGATTTGTGGTTTACATAGTTCCCGGCATCTATTAATTCCTCCTAGTTGCCCTTTCACCTAATTTCTGCCGAAGCCCTTCCTATCTCTTCACTGAGCCTCTCAACAGCTGTGGGCTCTAACTGGCTCTCCTGGCCATATAGTTTCCCGTGATAAGAAACCCTTACTTATCTTATAACCTAGTCTCTCAACGGTTGTAGTTACTCCTTGCCCCACCCAGCCAAGACCCATATGGGTGCCTGTAATGAAGACGTTTCCCTTTTCCCATGCTAATGCACTAAACCAACCAATATGACTTCAGCCCGCGCAATCTAGCTAACCCCGCCCTACTTGCCGTACATAAGCCCTCTCCCACACTTCCAGCTTGTTGCCTTTTCCCTGGGAGCAACCCCCCGTGTGGCCCTGTGTCCAGGCGTGCTGTGGTTTCCTCTTTGGGGCCTGTGAGTACAAATTCTACTTGTTTTCTAGGCTTCCTGCGTGAGCCTGACTGCCTTGGGCCTCACCTGATGGATCATCCAAGACACCCACAGACCCCCTTTATGTCAACTTAACACACCCAAATTTTATCATTTCAACATGTAATCATTCTAAGAAAATTAATGATGTATTTTACACTTTTTTATACCACTTGCAATCCAGTGTGTATTTTATTATTGCAGCACGTCTCAATTTGGACTCACCACGTTTAAGGTGATCAATAGCCATATGTAGCTAGTGGTTATTGGACAGTGTAAATTTAGGTGGTGGGTATGTCAGTATTGATTGTATTATATGTTTAACTCTTCTATATATTTGATATTTTTCATAACAAACTTCTGTGGGATGTCATTTATTTAAAGCTCAAAAACAGGCACTATTAATCTTCGGTGATAGAAGTCAAAATAGTGGGTTCCTCTGAGGGAAATTGAGTTGGGCAAGCAGAAGCAGTCTTCCAGGATCCTTCCTAACAGAGAGTGGAATCCCTGTTACCAGGGTGCTGGGGAGAAGAGCCTCTCATTTCCATGACATTGCTAGCTGCATCTATAGCCAAAAGTCACAGATGGCCTAGCCTCACTTCTGAATTTCACAACTTTTGCGAGTGGGTATACTTGGTAGAGGAGTTCCTAGGTGGTGCAAATGGTTAATGCACTCACCTGGTAACCAAAAGATTGGAGGTTCAAGTTCACCCAGAGGCACCTCAGAAGAAAGGCCTGGTGATCTACTTCTGAAAAATCAGCCACTGAAAACCCTATGGAGCACAGTTCTACTCTGACACATATGGGGTCTCCATGAGTCAGAGTCAACTCAACAGCAACTGATGGAGGTGGTGGTGGATACTTGGTAGATGGGAGCAATCGTGGCTCCGATTTTGTTTATCCACTCATTAGTTGATGGACATTTGAGTTGTTTCTACTCTTTGGCCACTATGAATAATGCTGCTATGAACATTCGTGTGTAAGTTTTGATGTGGACATGTGTTTCAGTTATTTTGAGTGTATACCTCAGTGGTAGAATTTTTGCCTTCCATGCAGGACACCTGGGTTAAATTCCTGGCCAATGCACCTCATGCTCAATCACCACCCCTCTGCTGTGATGCTGAACAGGCTTCAGCAGAGCTTCCAGGCTAAGACAGACTAGGAAGAAAGGCCTGGTAATCTACTTCTGAAAATCAACCAGTGAAAACCCTATGGATCACAACAGTCTGGTCCCCATGGTACAGCACTGGGCAGCATTTTGTTCCATTGTGCCTGGGGTCCCATAAGTTGGGGGCCAACATGACAGCAGTTAACAGCAACAGCAACATATTGATAAACTTAATTTTCATCCAGAACCCTAGCTGCAAATAAATCTGGAAAATCTAGTTTTAGTCCTGAGAGATGATGGCTGAGAGTCAGTATTGCTTGTGATCATGGATTCTACACCTCTTGATCTCTGCTGAGCTGAAGTTTGAACACTAGCTTTTGTTTCAGGAGGCAATTCTTCTCATTGGTTGGGCTTTATAAACTTTTGGGAGCCTTTGGTCACGTGCCCTACTTTCACCTTGAAAGTTAAAAATTGTAGCCAGCACTTGGAACCATGAAAGACTCTCTTTTTTCTGCTTCCAACAACGATTCACGGCTGGTGTTGCAATTTTGAAAGTGTCGAGACAAAGTGGACAAAGCAAATTCTTAGTGGTTTTACGGCATGTTCCGAAATGTGTTTCTACACCAGAAAAAGCTGACGATCTGCCGTTGCAAACCTGGAAAACGTAGGGACTTTCTCAGGTTTATGATCCTCCTATGCTATAATAAAGCCCGATCTGTTTCAAATCACAATTCAGAGTTTACAAACGGTGGAGGGCTGATGGGTGGCGTGGGAACTTTTGAAGCCACAGAGCCAGGTGTGGCAACCTGGCAGCGGCAATGCACACAGGCCGGGTGGTTTTCCCAGTTGTCACTCCTCTGCTTCTCAAGTTTTGTGTAGTTCATAAATCGACTGTTTTAGACTTTCAAGCAGCTGAGGCACTTAAAGTTTGTGTGATTCTTGCGCTGGCGTTGTCTCTGCTGTCCGAAGTAGGAGTCATCAGAGAACATGATCAGGTTTCCTTTCTTGGACTTCCAGTACAGAAGTGAAGAAAAGTGGCCATAGTCGTCATCCTCATCGCATTCCAGACCTTAAAAAGAATGTTTCTCATGCTTCACCATTGTTATGGATTGAATTGTGTCCCCCAACATGTGTGTCAACTTGACTAGGCCATGACTCCCGGTATTGTGTGATTGTCCACCATTTTGTCATCTGACGTGATTTTCCTTTGTGTTGTAAAGCCTATCTCTATGATGTTAATGAGGCAGTATTAGAGGCTTTTACATTAATGAGGCAGATCTCAATCTAGACCATCAGATTGTATTTTAGTCTATCTGTTTTCAGATATGAAAGAGAGAAGCAAGCAGAGAGACAGGGGGATGTCCTATCACTAAGAAAGCAGAGCTGGGAGCAGAGCACGTCCTTTGGACCGGGGTCTCCTCGCTGAGACACTCCTAGACCAGGGAAATATTGATGACAAGGACCTTCCCCCAGAACCGACAGAGAGAAAGTCTTCCCCCTGGAGCGGGCGCCCTGAATTCAGACTTGTAGCTTCCTAAACTGTTGAGAGAAAAAATTTCTCTTTGTTAAAGCCATCTGCTTGTGGTATTTCTGTTATAGCAGCACAAGAAAACTAAGACAACCATTAAGGGTGATGTTTCCTATGCTTTGGATAGATGCTGCTTATCACATTAAGGAAGTATGTTTTTATTCTAGTTAATAGTTTTTTTTTGTTTTTTTTTTTATCATGAATGGATATTGAAATTCATCGAATGTCCTTTCTGCGTTTCTTGATGCAACAATTTGGTTTTTCTACTTTAATCTTAACGTGGTCAATTACATTTTTTATATTTATTTTTGGCATTAGGTGGTTGTGATCATTGAGGTTGTGTGTCAACTTGGCTGGGCCATGATTCTCAGTGGTTTGGCTGTTATGATGTAGTTTGGCAGTCATATGACGATATAATCACCTCCATGATGAGATCTGCTTTGAGTAGCCAATCAGTTGAAAGGGAGTTTCCTTGGGGGTGTGGCCTGCATCCCATGCACGTGGATTTCTGGCACACCTCGCTGGCTTTTGCTCTGCTCTGGAACCTGTATTCAGCTCATCAGTATCTGACCTCTAGCTCTTGGGACTTAGGCCAGGAGCCTGCGGTCTACTTTCCGACCTTGGATTCATCAGCCTTCGCAGCCATGAGCCAGCAGCCTGCCATCTGACACCTGACCCACAGATTTAGGACTTGCCAGCCTCTACAACCCTGTGAGCCATTTCCTTGAGATAAATCTCTTTCTACATATGTATATGCTTCACTAGTTTCGCTTCTCTGGAGAACCCAGCCTAACATAGTAGGGGTGCACAAAATGGGCTTTATCATAGTTCTTGGTTCGTATCATTGTTGTTCCAGGCATGACCCTGTTTTATTTTATTTTACTTTGTTTTACATATTCTACATGTTCTACATACATAAAATCTGGGAAAGCCAGAACCCATGGAAGCAGGAAACCCGTCAGAGAAAGAAAACTCAAATATTTTCCGCTAAAATGAGCGATAGAAAAGTGGTAATAGCACACCCTGAAAAAGGCGGAAAACTTGCAAGATCTGGAAAAACAAGTCAGTACCGTCTAGTTACGGCTTTTACAGGTTTCACTGTATCTTTTTTGTACTAATCCTTTGTCAGTTACATGTGCTGCAAATATCCTTTCCCAGTTTGTAACTTCTTTTTTCACTTTCTCCAATGGTGTCTTTTGATGAGTAGATGTTCTTAGTTTTGACTTTTACAAATCTATCAATATTTTCTTTTAATTAGCACTTTTTTTATTTAATAAATTATTCCCTAGCCCAAACTCAGAAAAAAATTAACCTATTTTTACTATAAGTTTAAATTTTTTCTTTTGACATTTTATTTCATAACCCATCTGGAATTGATGCTTGATAATGAGACAGGAATCAAATATCTTTTTTTGCTGTTGTTTTTGTTCATTTGGTGAACCTTTTTCCCCCAGCCTCATTAGCTGAACGTTGTTGTTGTCAGGGGTCGTTGAGTTGGTTCCAACTCTTAGCGACCCTGTGTATAACATAACGAAATGTTGCTCAGTCTTATGCCATCCCCACAACAGTAGGTATGTTTGAGCCTGTTGTTGCAGCCACTGTGTCAATCCATCTCATTGAGGGTCTTCCTCTTCTTTGGCAACCCTCTACTTTACCAGCATGATGTTATTCTCTAGAGACTGGTCCCTCCTGATAACATGTCCAAAGTATGTGAGACGTAGTCTCGCCATCCTTGCTTCTAAGGATCATTCTAGCTGTACTTCTTCCAAGACATTCTTTTGGCAGTCCACGGTATATTCAATATTCTTAGCCAACACCATAATTCAAAGGCATCAATTCTTCTTCGATCTTCCTTATTCATTGTCCAGCTTTCACACGCATATGAGGTGATTGAAAATACCATGGCTTGGGTCAGGCCCACCTTAGTCTTCAAAGTGACATATTTGCTTTTCAACACTTTAAAGAGGTCTTTTGCAGCAGATTTTGCCCAATGCAACAAGTCCTTTCATTTCTTGACTGCTGCTTCCATGGGTGTTGATTGTGGATCCAAGTAAAATGAAATCCTTCACTACTTCAATCTTTTCTCTGTTTATCATGATGTTGTTTATTGGTCCAGTTGTGAGGATTTTTGTTTTCTTTACATTGAGGTGTAATCCATAATGAAGACTGTAGTCTTTGATCTTCATCAGTAAGTGCTTCAAGTCCTCTTCACTTTCAGCAAGTAAGGTTGTGTCATCTACATGTTGCAGGTTGTTAATGAGTCTTCCTCTAATCCTGAAGCCCCGTTCTTCTTCATATAGTCCAGTCTCTCAGATTATTTGCTCAGCATACAGATTGAATCAGTACTGTGAAAGGAAATCTAACCAGGGATGTAAAAGACCTATACAAAGAAAACCACAAAACGCTATTGCAAGAAACCAGAAGAGACCTACATATATGGGAAAACATACCATGCTCATGGATAGGTAGACACAACATTGTGAAAATGTCAATTCTACCCAAAGCAATCTACAAATACAATGCAACCCCGATCTAAATCCTAACAGCATTCTTTAATGAGATTGAAAAACTAATCATTATCTTTATATGGAAAAGAAAGACACCCTGGATAAGTAAAGCACTATTGAAGAAGAAGAATAAAGTAGGAGGCCTCACACTACCTGACCTCAGAACCTGCTATACAGCTATGGTAGTCAAAATAGCCTGGTACTGGTACAATGACAGACACGTTGACCAATTGAGTATCCAGATTTAAATCCATCCACCTATGGTCACCTGGTCTTCAACAAAGGCCCAAAGTCCATTAAATGGGGAAAAGACAGTCTTTTAACAAATTGTCCTGGCAAAACTGGATGTCCATCTGTAAAAAATGAAACAGGACCCATACCGCAAACCATACACAAAAACTAATTCAAAATGGATCAAAAACCTAAATATAAAACCAGAAACTATAAAGATCATAGAAAAAAAAAATATGTCTAAGCTAGAGGCCCTAATACAAGGCATAAATAGGCTACAAACCATAACTAACAATACACAAACACCAGAAAGTAAGCTAGATAACTGGGATCTTCTAAAAATCAAACTCTTATGCTCATCAAAAGACTTCACCAAAAGAGCAGAAAGAGAACCTACAGACTGGGAAAGGATTTTTAGCTATGACATATCCAACAAACGTCTCATGTCTAAAATCTATAGGAAAATCCAACACCTCTACAACAAAAAGACAAATAACCCAATTAAAAAAATGAACGAAGGATATGAACAGACACTTCACCAAAGAAGATATTCAGGCAGCTAACAGACACATGAGGAAATGCTTGCAATCACTAGCCATTAGAGAAATGAGATACCATCTTGCCCCGTTACTACCGCAAATCAAAAAAACAGAAAACGACAATGTTGGCAAGGCTGAAAGGAGATTGGAGCTGTTAAGCACTGCAGGTGGGAATGCAAAATGGTACAACCATTTTGGAAAACGCTATGGTGCTTCCTCAAAAAGCTAGAAATAGAAATACCATACGATCCAGCAATCCCACTCCTAGGAATATATCCTAGAGAAATGAGAACTGTCACACGAATAGACATATGCACACGCATGTTCATTGCAGCATTATTCACAATAGCAAAAAGATGGAAACAATCTAAGTGCCCATTAACAGATGATAAACAAACTATGGTACATACACACAATGAAAGATTATGCAACAATAAAGAACAATGATGAATCTGTGAAACATCTCACAACATGGATGGAATCTGGAGGGCATTATGCTGAAATAAGTCAGTCACAAAAGGACAAATATTATATGAGATCACTATTGTAAAAATTCATGAAAAGGTTTACACACAGAAAGAAACAATCTTTGATGGTTACGAGGGAGAGGAAGGGTGGGGAGGGAAAAACGCTAACTAGACAATAGATAAGTGATAACTTTGGAGAAGGGTAAGACAGTACACAATACTGGAGAAAACAGCACAACTTGACCAAGGCAAGGTCATAGAAATTTCATAGACACATCCAAACTCCATGAGGGACTGAATAACTGGGCTGAGGGCTTGGAACCATGGTCTCAGGGGACATATAGCTCAATTGACATAACATAGTGTCTTAGGCTGAGTTCTCTAGAGAAGCAAAACCGGTAAACTGTACAAATATATATAGAGAGAGAGATTTATATCAAGCAAATGTCTCACTCGTTTGTAGAGGCTGGAACATCCCAAGTGCGTTGGTCAGAATAGAGGCTTCTCCTGATTCACATAGCCACATGGGCTGGAGAACCCAAGATCAGAAGGTCAGACAGCAGGGATCTCGTTCGCAGGCTGTGAAGATGAATCCTAAGAGTGGCAGGCAAGATGACAGGTAAGCTTCTGGCTCAAGTCAAGCCCAGGCAATGGCTCAGACAAAGGCTTTTGTCATTGTTTGAATTATGTCCCCCCAAAAATATGTGTATCAATTTGGCTGGGCCATGATTCCCAGAATTGTGTGGTTGACCTCCATTTTGTGATTGTAATTTTATGTTAAAGAGAATTAGGGTTGCATAGTAACACCACCCTTACCAGGTCACATCCCTAATCCAATGTAAAGGGAGTTTCCGTAGGGTTTGGCCTGCACCACTTTTACCTTGTAACTGATTGGCTACTCACAGAAGATCCCATCATGGATGTGATCACATTATATCAAATCTCATCATGGAAGTGATCACATCATCATATGACAGCCAAACTACATCATAACTGCCAAATCACTGAGAATCATGGCCCAGCCAAGTTGACACACAACCTTAATGATCACACATAGTTTATAAAGAAAATATTCTACATCCGAGTTTGGTGAGTAGCATCTAGGGTCTTAAAAACTTGTGAGTGGCCACCTAAGATACTCCACTGGTCCCACCCCGTCTGGACCAAGGGAGAATGAAGAAAACCAAAGACATATGGGAAAGATTAGTCCAGAGAACTAATAGACCACAACTACCACAGCCTCCACCAGACTGAATCCAGCACAACTAGATGGTGCCTGGTTACCACCACCAACTACTCTGACAAGGATCACAATAGAGGGCCCTGGACAGAGCTGGGGAAAATGTAGAACAAAATTCAAAGTCACAAAAGAAAGACTAGACTTACTGTTCTGACAGAGACTGGAGAAATCCTGAGAGTATGGCCCCTGGACACTCTTTTTATTCAGTACTGAAATCACTCCTGAGGTTCACCCTTCAGCCAAAGATTAGGTAGGCTCATAAAACAAACAATAATACATGTACCTCGACCATGTATATGAGACTAAATGAGCACACCAGCCCAGGGGCAAGGATGAGAAGGCAGGAGGGGACAGGAAAGCCGGACAAATGGAAATGGGGAACCCTAGGTCAAGAAGGAGAGAGGGTTGACATTTCGCAGGGCTGGCAACCAATGTCACAAACAATATGCATATTAATTGTTTAATGAGAAACTAAAGCACAATTGAAAGAAAAAGAAAGAAATACCACAAGCGGGTGACCTTAATAAACAGAAATTTATTTTCTCACAGTTTAGGAGGCTAGAAGTTCAAATTCAGGGTGCCGGCTCTAGGAGAAGGCTTTCTTTCTCTGACAGCTCTGGAGGAAGGTTCTTGTCTCTTTGAACTTCTGCTCTTGGCTGATCTTCATGTGGCTTGGCCTCTCCCTTCTCCCATCTCTGCTTCTTTCAACTTGCTTGTTTTAATCTCTTTTATATCTCAAAAGAGAGTGACTCAAGATACACCCTACACTAATCCTGCCTCATTAACATAACAAAGACAACCCATTATCAAATGGGATTATAACCTCAGGCATAGAGGTTAAGATTCACAACACAAATTTTGGGGGGACATAATTCAATCCATAACATTCCACCCTTTGGCCCCTGAAAATTCATGTCCTTGCCACATGCAAAACACATTCACCCCATGACATCATCCCAAAAGCCTTAAATCAACTGCAAGTCCCAAACCTCATCTCAACTGCAAGTCCCAAGAATCATCTAAATCAAATATGGGTGAGACTTTAGGTGTATTTCATCCTGTGGCAAAATTTCTCTTCATCTGTGAACCTGTGAAATCTAGAATACAAGTTATTCCAAAATACATTGGTGGAACAAGAACAAGGTAGAGGTCTCCATTACAAATGAGAGATATTGAAGGGAAAGAAGGTATAACAGGCACCAAGCAAGTCCAAAACTCAGCAGAACAATTTACATTTGCTCTCAAGGCTTGAAAATAATCCTGTGTTCTTTGGGACCATCTGGGCAATGTTCCTGCCCTCCAGACTCTGGGTGTTGGTCAAGCTGGCTGGATTCTGGGTGGACGCCCCTGGGCCCTGGGCTTCAGCTCCACCTTCCAGGCCCACTGGGACTGCAACTCTGCTCCCTTGGCTTTGGGTGGCCCCATTCTCCTAGTCCATCTGAGTGGCGACTCCACACCCTCGGCCCCGGCGGGCCCCATTCTTCTGCCCCTTGGCCATGGCAGCCTAGCCTCCTCAGCTTTGGGCAGAAGCCCTATCCCCCTGGAACTTGTGAGTGTCAGCCCCACACTCTGGAACCAAGATGGTGAAGACTGACTCTTTTGAACCTAGGAGGCCATGGTCCCACCCTTTGAAACCTAGCATGCCGTGGTTCCACCCTTTGAAATTGAGGCAGCCCTGCTTCCCGTGCTCCTTACAACAGTTCTTCTGATCTCTGAATTGCTCCAGGGATGATCCTTTTCTTTTCTTGGAGGACAACTGATGTAGCTCCTTTTGTCTGTTTCCTGCCTGTAGAATTCCAAGAAGCATACAGTGTTTTTTCCTTTCATTGTTTTTCTGTCCCTTTCAGTCTAAGCTGATAGGTTTTCTACTGTGGTAGTTGGTTAGTTCTATCAGTCATAGGCTAAATCTCTTTAATAAAAGATTGTGTAGATACATCCTTGGTGAAAATTCTAGGACACATGTCCTTAGTTTGTACAACAGAATTTTACAAATCTTTAAGTTTTGTTTTCATTTTGCACAGTTCATTTTTAAGTCCATCTCTTTCCTCTCACATTTTACTGTAAGATGCAAGGAGTAACCACACAACCCCTTTAAGATCTTGCTTAGAAATCTCCTTAGCCAAATATCCAAGTTCATCACTTACAAGTTCTACCTTCCACAAAACATTCGAACATAACTCAGACAAGTTCTTTGCCACTGCATAAAAAGATCACCCTTCCTCCATTGTCCAATCACATGTTCATCATTTTCTTTTAAAGCTTCACCAGAAGCACATTTAACGTCTATGTTTCTAGCAACATTCTGTTGCTGGCACCATATGTATTCTCTAAAACTATAATAAAGACTTTCTCTATATCTCTTCTCACTTCCTTCTGAGCCCTCACCAGAATTGACTTTGATGTCCATAATTTCTACCAACAATTTCTTCAAAGTGATCTAGGCTTTTACAATTAAGCATCTTAAAACTCTTCCAGCCTACATGTAGTGAATTACTTAATATGGCCCTTATAGCCATAGTCTTTTTAATTCCCACAAAATGACTGGGTGGGACTATACAAGCGAGGTGCTTGTGGCCCACCAAGGGGATTGGATAGCTTGTTAATAATGTAAATAAATTTCATAGCACCTTTGTGGGGGGGACCAGGCAAATAGGGTGTATGGAACCCTAACAAGAAGATTGGTCAGTTTTGGCATCCTGATAGGCTTAAAATGAGTGATCCCAGAGATGGGAAGGGAGGATCTCACCACCGCCAAGAAAGAAGAGCCGGGAGTGGAGTGTGTCCTTTGTACCTGGGATCCCTGTGCTGAGAGTTTCCTTGAACCAGGAGACCGACAGAGAGAGCTGTAACACCAAAGACCGTGAGAAACGGTGGCAGCAGAGGCAGGAGACGGCGTAATGGGCTTCCTGGCCCACAGAGTGAGAAAGCTGAGTGTCTTCAGGCAGGAGGCTTGCTGGTAGAGTAGAGTGCCTCCGAGTACTTGGTGGAGCCAGGTTTGCCGACCCATGGAGCTACAGCTGAGTGCTTTTGGGCTGAGGCTTACTGGTGGAGTGGGGTGCCTTGGGGCATTTATCGACAGAACTAAAAGAACTTTGTAACACTTGCTCAAGCAGGGTAGAGCTGAGGGGCCAGAGAGGTGTCCCTGCAGGTACTGCTGAGAAGAGGTTGTTCTGATGGAAGAACTGTATTCTGAGTGTTCCTGAACCTGAATTGTAATCTACTACTTTCCTAATAAACCCCCAAATCGTGAGTATTGCCTGTGAGTTCTGTGTGGCCATTGCAACGAATTATTGAACACAGCAGAGAAGTAGAGAGTGCCATGGGAGGGAGGATTGGTGTGAGAATTGGTAAAAAAGATTGGAGGGTGGATGCATGTTTGGCTTTGGCCTCACAGGAATCAGCCTTGGGCTGTTGATCTTGATTCTTCTTCCCCCTTGTGAAGTTAGAGGAGGTCAGATGCCACTCCTGTCAAGCCATTTTAACACAGCCTCTACCCGTTACCCAATTCCAAAACTCCTTCCACATTTTAGGTATCTGTTAGAGCAGCACTCCACTCTTTCAGTACCAAATTCTGTCTTAGTTATCTAGTGCTGCTATAACAGAAATACCACAAATGGGTGGCTTTAACAAATAGAAATTTATTTTCTCACAATTTAGGAAGCTAGAAGTCCAAATTCAGGGTGCTGGCTTAGGGGAAGGTTTTTTCTGTCTGACAGCTCAGGAGGAATGTCCCTGACTCCTTAAGCTTCTGCTCCTAGGTGATTTACATGTGGCTTGACATCTCTCATCCCCCATCTCTGCTTCTTTCACTTGCTTGTTTTAATCTTTTATATCTCAAGAGAGAGTGACTCAAGATACACCCTACACTAATCCTGCTTCATTAAATAACAAAGATAACTCATTCCCAAATGGGATTATAACCACAGGCATAAAGGTTAGGATTTACAACACATATTTGGGGGAGACATAATTTAATTCATAACAGGTACAAAGATGGATCTCTTCCAGTCAGTTGGCCAGATAGCTATCTTCCTAATTTCTTGGCATAGACAAATGAGCACTTCCAGCATTCCATCTGTCATGGATTGAATTGTATCCCCCCAAAATATATGTCAACTTGGTTAGACCATGATTCCCAATATTGTGTGGTTGTCCTCCATTTTGTGGTTGTAATTTTCCTATGTGTTGTAAATCCTAATCTCTGCCTGTGGTTAATGAGGCAAGATTAGAGGATTAAGGTGAGATTGTAACACCCTTAGTAAGGTCACATCCCCAATCCAATGTAAAGGGAGTTTCCCTGGGGTGTAGCCTGTACCAACTTTTATCTTACAAGAGCTGAAAGGAAAGGGAAGCAAGCAGAGAGGGAGGACCTCATACCACCAAGAAAGCAACACCAGGAGCCAAGCACGTCATTTGGACCCTGGATTCCTGCGCGGAGAAGCTCCTAGTCCAGGAGAAGATTGCTGACAAGGACCTTCCTCCACAGCCAACAGAGAAAGCCTTCCCCTGGAGGAGATGCCCTGAGTTTGAACTTCTAGCCTACTAGACTGTGAGAGAATAAACTGCTTGTTAAAAATCCATTTGTGGTATTTCTGTTATAGCAGCACTAGATGACTAAGACACTGTCTGTTTGATGAAGCTTGTCAACTGGTATTCCATCAGTTCTTAGAGCCTTGTTCTTCGCCATTGCCTTCGGTGTAGGTTGGACTTCTTCTTTCAGTACCATTGGTTCTTAATCATATGCTACCTCCTGAAATGGTTGAACATTGACCAGTTCTTTTTGGTACAGTGACTCTTGTATTCCATCCATCTTCTTTTGATGCTTCCTGCGTCATTCAATTTTTTGCATATAAAATCCTTCAATATTGCAACCCAAGGGTTGAATTTTTTCTTCAGGTCTTTCAGTTTAAGAAATGTCCAGCGTGTTCTTCCCTTTTGGTTTACTAACTCCAGATTTATCCACATTTTAGTATAATTTATTAGCTTTAACTGAATAGTTCCTCCTTTCCCCACTGATCCATCATTCCATTGCTATCATATATCCTAATTCCACATATAAAATGAAAACCAAACCCATTGCGGTTGAGCTGATTCCAACTCATGGTGACCCTCTATGTTGCAGAGTAGAACTGTTCCATAGGGTTTTCTTGGCTGTAATCTTTACAGAAGCAGATTGCCAGGCCTTTCTTCTATGGTGCCACTGGGAGAGTTCAAATGCCAACGTTAGGTTAGTGGTCAATCACAAACCACTTGCACCACCCAGGGTCCTAATTTCACATATAGCATAGGGCTATATCTGGGCTGTCTATTCCATTCTATTTTCAGTATGTCTAATTCTCTGAAAATACTATGCCATTTTATTTACAATATTTTGATAATAAATCTTCATATTTAATAGTCCCCCATTTCGTACTCTTCTAGTCACAAGCTCCTTGGCTACTCTTGGCCCTTTACTCCTCCCTACAAATTTTAGAATTAGCATGTCAAGGAGCATGCAAAAACACCCAGATTTCTGACTCACAGAAACTACCCCAGGGTGATATTACCCCTGCTGATATTGAATTGGGTCAGACTGTGTTGTTCAGTCACTAGGTTTTGGGATACTTTGTTACACAGCAACAGATATCTAATGCAGTGTATTCTGATTAAGTTATTGAACTTCAAGGGTATAGAAACAATTCCTCAAGTATCCAGGCAGAAAAATTAAAGAAAAATATCAGGATGGCCTCATATTTCTCCAAAGCAATGTTCCATGCCAGAAAAAAATCAAGAAATGTCTACAACATTCTGAGGAAAAGAAAGTGTGATAAGGATATAACAAGCTGTGGAGACTACTCAGCCAGTGGGATAAATAAAGTCTTGATACATGCTACGGTATCAATGGAGCTTGAAGACGTTATGCTGAGCAAAACAAGCCAATCACAAAAGGACAAATATTATATGACCTCACTTATATAAAAGACGAGAAAGGGCAAATGCATAGAGACCAAAGTTTATTAGTGATTGCCGGGGGTGTTAGGGAAGGGGAAAAGAGAAATATCGCATTGATTAGGGGTAGAGTTGCACAGACAATTATTGTAATTGCTGTCAATAAGTTATACAACAGTAAAAAGTTGCATTGGCAAAAGTTGTATGATAGATATATTTACAACAACGACAAAAAAAAAAAAAAAGAGTAGCTGCTGAGGCTGCTTATGTACAACCAAACACCTCAAGGGATTTGGTTCTTTCGTTTGGAGGTTTAGGGTCATGGTTTCATGGAACATCCCAGTTAATTGGCCTAATAACACATTTAGTGCTTCTGTTCTATCTCCTAGTTCATTGCATAGTGCCTGGGGTCTTAAAAGCTTGCAAGTTGCATTCCAAGGCACAACAATTGGTCTCTATTCACCTTGAACAATACAGGAAGAAGGAGAGTCAGGAATAGGAAAAGGATGTGGAATGTGTGGCTAGTTGCCTCCATGAACAACTCTGTCCTTGCCATAAGACCAGAAGAACTGGACTGTGCCCAGCTACCATTACTGAACATTTTTATCAAAGATTCTATAGAAGAATCCTGATCAAAAGGGGGAAAATGCAGAACAGAATTTCAAATTCTTGTGGAATCCAGACGTTCTGGAGCCATCTAGGCTGGATAAACCCCCATAACTATTATCTTAACATAATCTTTAAACCTCAAACCAAAAATATCCCCTGATATCCTTTTTTTTTCTCTCATTCAAAAATTTATACACAAATCGTTTTGTGACACTGGTTGCAATCCCTGTAATGTGTCAGCACTCTCCCCCTTTGAGCCCTGGGTTCCTCATTTCCATTCATCCAGGTTTCCTCTCTCTCCCTGCCTTTTTGTCTTAGCTTTTGTGTAGGTGTTGCTCATTTGGTCTTGTATGCTTGACTGGTCTAAGAAGCACGTTCCTCCTGTGTGTTATTGTTTGTTTTATAGGCCTGCCTAATCTTTGGCTGAAATGTGAACTTCAGGAATGGCTTCAGTTCTGAGTTAGAAGGATGTCAGGGGGCCATAGTCTCAGGGGTTCCTCCAGTCTCTGTCAGACAAGGAAGTATGGTCTTTTTTGTGAATTTGAATTTTGTTCTACATTTTTCTCCTGCTCTGTTCGGAACCCTCTATTGTGATCCCTGTCAGAGTGGTTGGTGGTAGTAGCCGAGCACCATCTAATTCTTTTGGGCTCAGGCTGGTGGAGGCTCTGGTTCATGTGTCCATTAGTCCTTTGGACGAATATTTTTCTTACGTCTTTGGTTTTCTTCATTCTCCTTTTCTTGGAATGGGATGGGACCAATAGATGTATCTTAGATGATCGCTTGCAGGCTTTTAAAACCCCAGATGCTACTCACCAAAATAGGATGTAGAGCATTTTCCTTATGAACTATGTGATACCAATTGGCCTAGATGTCCCCCAACACCGTAGTCCCAGCCCTCAGTCCCTCTAGATGCTTGGATGTGTTTAAGAAGCTTCTGTGACTGTGCCCCCTTTGCGCTCTATTATATATATGAATATACATGCTGTACATACAAATATGTATGTAAAAATATCCACAGCCTATCTTATATGTGTACGTGGATATACTACTACACTCCCGCCTTCCCCTATTCAGCATACGTATCTGCCTGTGTATCTGCTTGTAAGTTATTATTTGTTTTTACTGTTGTTGTAGGGTTGTATATGCTATAGTATTTACTGTGGTTGCCTGTTTTTGTTTTCCTTTCAAGTCTTCTTAGAGCCAAACGATAGTTTAGCTTATCTAGTAAAAAAGGTCTGTCTTGAGCATTATGCTCTTTTAAGAACTATCTATATGCGATCAGATTGACAACAGCAACTCAAAAGATTAGATAGGAACCTTAGGGGGCAGTGAGTTTATGTTAATGGGGGAGGAAAAACTTAGAAAAGGAGGATGAGAATGGTTGCACAACTCAAAGAATGTAATCAGTGTCACTGAATTGTACATGTAGAAACTGCTGAATTGGTGTCTGTTTTGCTGTGTATAGTCTCAACAACAACAATAAAACAAAAAATATATATTTGTTAAACAAAAGGAAGAAAAAAAAAGAAAGCCCTATGGAGCACAGTTCTACCCTGGCACACATGGAGTCTCCATGAGTCGGAATCAACTTGATAGCAACTGATATTGGTTGTGAACAACTTTATTAGAAAATACATTCCTAGAAAAATACAATTTACTAGAACTAAGTCAAGAAGAATTATAAAGCACGTCTTTGTTGTGTGCCGTGGAGTTGATTCCATCTCATAGCAATCCTGTTGAGGAGCAGATCGCCAGGTCTTTTCTCCCAGGGAGCGACTGGTGGGTTTGAACCACAGACCTTTTAGTTTGCAGCCGAACGCTTAACCATCACACCACCAGGGCTCCTTTAAAAACATGCCTAGTCTTATAATATTAAAAAAATTGAATCAGCACATTACTATCTTTCCACAAAGAAAACACCTAGCATCTGGCCTTGACCACAGTTCAGACGAGTCTTACCAAGTATTCAGAGAACAGATATAATCCCAATCTTACACAAACTCTTTGAAAGAATAGAAAATGAGAGAATGATCCAAACACCTTTTGAGGCTAGCAAAGCCTAAAAAGTTAATATTTATTCATAATAAGATCTCTTAGCAAACTAAGCAAAATTTCTTAACCTGATCAAAGTTTATTTAAATAAATAAATATATATATATAGCACACATCATAATTAATGGTGAAACAATGAAAGCATTCTTTTTTAAAACCAGGAGCCCACAGGTATGAGCTATCGTTCTCATATTCAACAACTTACTCAAAGTCCTTAGAGTACAGTAACAAAGGAATAAAGCTATAATTGCAAAGGAAGAAACAAACGTGCCATTATTTGTACATGATATGACTGTTATGTAGAAACTAAAACAAAATCAACATGGACTTAAAATTCTTTCGTTGTTGGGGTGAGATTCACGTCACATAAAATTAACCATTTTAAAGTGAACAATTCAGTGACAATTTAGTACAATTTAGTGGCAATTCAATAAACAATTTAGTACATTCCCAACGTGGTGCCAGCACTTCTTGCTAGTTCCAAATCATTTTCATCACCCGGAAAGGAAACCCCGTATCCATTAAGCAGTTGCTCCCCATCCCCCACCCCTCCCCCATCCCCACCCCTAACAACCACCAATCTGCGTTCAGTCTCTATGGATTTGCCTACTCTGGATATTTCATGCAAATGAAATTAAATTAGTAGATTATTAAGAGAGATTACAAAGTTTGCTGGATATAAAATCAATATACGAAAAGCAATTTTATTCCTGTACATCAAGATGTTAGAAAATGATGTATGAAAAGATACTGAATATTACTCATTAAAAAATATAAAGAATCTAGGAACAAATCTAACAACAACAACAACAAAAAAAAAAAACTCTACAATTTTATTAAAGGATGCAAAAAAAACCCTAAATAAATGGAGAGATATACCAGGTTTTAGGATAAGAAAACTCAGTGTGGGGAGATCTTCACCACACTTAGCTATAGAATCAATGAAACTTTAACAAAAATCCTAGCTGTGTAATTTTTATAGAACTTGAAAAGCTGAATCCAAACATTTTATGGAAGAGCAAATAGCCAAAAATAGCCAACATTGTTGAAGAAGAGCAAGGGAGAGTTTGCTTTACCAAGTATAAAAATATAATGAAAAGTATAGTAATTTAAAATAATGTGATATTAGCAGAGGAAGAGAAAACAGACCAATGGAACAGAATGAAGAACCCACAAAGAGACCCAGGTATATATGGAAAAAATTTAGACAAAGAAGATGGTCAGGTAATTTGGAAAGGATGTGTCATTTAATACATTATGCTGGGACAATTAGGTATTTATGTAAAAAAATAAATAAATAAAACTGGATCCCTTCCTCCCACCAAATAAAAATCAATTTCAGGAAGATTAAAGACCTAGACATAAAAGACAAAACTATAAAACTTTTGGAAGACAATACAGGAGAATATTGTATAGCAGAAGGATGGATTTCTTAAACAACATACAAAAAACAAACTTTTTAAAAATTAGTAAATTCAACTATAATAAGTTAAGAACTCAAGACACCATATAGAATGAAAAGCCAAGCCATTAAATTGGAAGGTTATTTGCAACGTATATAATCAACAAAGGATTAGTATCTAAAATACATGAATATTTCCTATAAATCAATCACAAGAGAACAAATAACAATGGGGGAAAAATGGGCAAAAGGCAAGCATGCATTTCACAGAAGAGGAAACAACTGACCCTTAGTCAAGAAAAGATGCTCCACCTCCTTAGTAACCCAGGAGATGTAAATTATAAGCATAATAAAATATTATTTCACACCAATTGAAAAAAAAAAAAAACATTCCGACTCATAGCGACCCTATAGGACAGCGTAGAACTGCCCAAGAGGGTTTCCAAGGCTGTAAAATCTTTATGGAAGCATATTTCTCCCGCAGAGCAGCTGGTGAGTTCCAATCACTGACCTTTCGTTTAGCAGCAGAGTGCTTAACCACTGCACCACCAACAATATCACATATTGAAGAGATTGTGAAGCAAGGAATTCTCATCTACTTCTGGTAGGATTGTAAACTAGTAGAATCATTTTGAACAATAGTTTGGTATTACCTAGTACCTATACAGTGATCCAGCAATTATATTTCCAGGATATACCCTAGAGAAACTCATGCATGTGTGCACTGTGGGACGGTACAGAAATTTTTATGGTGGCATTGTTGTGATGGACAAATATCCATCAACAGTAGAATGGATAAAGTATATATTTAAACAATGTCATAAAGTCTGCTCTATAGTAAAAATGAGTGAATAGCTATAGACCTCAACATGGATAAATCTCTAAAACTTGATCTTGACTAAAAGAAGCATGTCACAAAGGATATACACAATATAATTTCATTTATATGAAATTCAAAAACATTAAATAACGTTAAGGATGTGTTCATTGTAGTCTATCAAAAAAATAATAATCAGCACAAAATTCAAAACAGTGGTTACCTCTAGGGAAGCGGGGAGACCATGCTATGGCAGGGCCACATAAGGAACACCAAGACTCAATTTCTTAAACTGGGTGAGAGGTACACAGGTATTCCCTTTTATTATCTTTTTTGTTTGTTTTGTTTTTTCAAGTATATGGTGCTTTACCCTTTATGAATCTTTCACATATATTCTCATTTGACCCTCACAACAACCCTGCGAGGTAGGCAGCACAGATATTCTCATTTAATGGATGAGGAAAGTGACTCTCAGAGTGTTTAACTCATATGCCCAAGTTTCTTGGTTTGTATTAATATCAGTCTTTGGCCTAAAATTTCAGCACCCAACACCCGCCCCCCTCCACCAAACACTACCCTACCTACTTCACAGGGATAGTGAAGATAAAATGAATTCAACGCTAGAAAAATACTTTGAGGAAGAAAGCACTATATAATTATACCCACAAACTGTAATCTTCCATGATATTTGGCTCATTCCACTTCTCATCGCAGCTTAGGCATGAACCCAGAATTTTCTATTACCTCTGTTCTGTGCTCACTAAGAAATTTTCAGAAGGGTTAGGGAAGAGTGTGATGCTGTTTAAAGTTATATAAATTACAATCAGGGTAAATAAACCTAACTAGGGACATAAGAAACTTATTCAAAGAAAACTACAAAACACTACTGCAAGAAACCAAAAGAGAACTCCATAAATGGAAAAACATACCATGCTCATGGATAGGAAGACTTAACATTGTGAAAATGACAGTAATACCCAAAGCAATCTACAGATATAATGCAATCGCTACCCAAATTCCAACAACATTATTTAATGAGATGGAAAAATTAATCACCAACTTTACATGGAAAGAAACAGATCCTGGATAAGTAAAGCATTACTGAAGAAAAAGAACGAAGTAGGAGACCTCACACTCCCCCATCTCAGCACCTACTACATAGTCATGGTAGTCAAAACAGCCTGATAGTGGTACAAAGACAGACACATAGACCAGTGGAACTGAATCGAGAACCAGAAATAAATCCGTTCTACCTATGGACAATTAATCTTTGACAAAGTGTCAAAATTTCTTGTATGGGGAAGGGAAAGTCTCTATAACAAATGGTACTGGCAAAACTGGATATCCATTTGCAGAAAAATCAAACATGATCCATACCTCACATCATACACAAAAACTAACTCAAGGTGGATCAAAGACCTAGATGTAAAACCTAAACCGTAAAGATCATAGAAGAAAAAATAGGGGCAAACCTAGGAACCCTAATTTATGGCATAAATAGACTATCAAACATAACTAAAAAGCACAAACAGCAGAAGATAAGCTAGATGATTGGGACCTCCTGAAAGTCAAATACATATACTCATCAGAAGACTTTTCCAAAAGAGTAAAAAGAGAACCCACAGACCAGGGGAAAAAAATTGGCTATGACATATCTGACAAGGGGCTAACCTCTAATATTTATAGGAAACAACAACTCAACAACAAAAAGACAAACAACCCGATTAAAAAATGGACAAAGGACATGAACAGACACTTCACCTAAGAAGACGTCTAGGCAGCTAACAAATACATGAAGAGATGCTCACAATCGTTAGCCATTAAAATAAAAAAAATCAAACCCACAGCCGTCGAGTCGATTCCAACTCATAGCAACCCTATAGGACAGAGTAGAACTGCCCCATAGGGTTTCCAAGAAGCAGCTGATGGATTTGAACTGGAGGCCTTTTTGTTAGCAGCCAAGCTCTTAACCACCATGCTACCAGGGCTCCGGGCTCCCATTAGCCATTAAAACAAACAAACAAAAAAAAACCCAAACCTGTTGCCATTGAGTTAATTCTGACTCATAGCGACCCTATAGGACAGAGTAGAACTACCCCCCACCATAGGGTTTCCAAGCAGCAGCTGATGGGTTTGAACTGCCAACCTTTTGGTTAGCAGCTGTAGCTCTTAACCACTTTGCCACCAGGGCTCCCCATTAGCCATTAGAGGGATACAAATAAAAACTACAACGAGACACCATCTCACACCAATAATAATAGCACTGATCAAAAAAACAGAAAACAACAAATGGTGGAGACACTGTGGGGAGACTGGAACTCTCATACACTGCTGGTGGAAATGTAAAATGGTACAACCACTACAGAAAATGATACAGCACTTCCTCAAAAAGCTAGAAATAGAACTACTATATGATTCAACAATCCCACTCCTAGATATGTATCCTAGAGAAATAAGAGCTGTGACATGAATAGACATATGCACACCCATGTTCACTGCAGCATTATTCACAATAGCAAAACTATGGAAACAGCCTAAGTGCCCATAAATGGATGAATGGATAAACAAACTGTGGTACATACAACGATGGAATACTACGCAACGTTAAAGAATAACGAAACATCTCACAAGACAGAAGAACCTGGAGGACATTATGCTGAGTGAAATAAGTCAATCACAAAGGACAAATATTATATAAGACCACTATTATAAAAAGCCAAGAAAAGAATTTCACACAGACAGAAACATTCTTTGACGGATACCAGGGATGGGGTGGCGGGGGGACTACTAACTAGAACCACCAACTAGATAGTAGATTCGTACTAACTTTGGTGAAGAGAGACATAATACACAATATGGGAGAAGTCAGCACAACATAATCAAGGTAAAGGTACGCAAGAGTAAAAGGCAACAATGGTGAATACTGATACATATCCAATCCTGCAACAGCGGTAATAACAAAGAATAATGTACGAGTGGATACATAGGTAGATATGTAAGCTGAACAGGGGTGGGAGGGCATACGGAAGTATACCCATGTACATATGTATATGTACATGTTGCAAATATTCATGTATGCGTATGTTAGCCATGTTCTCAGGAGGGATCAGTCCCTGGAGAAGGACATCATGCTTGGTAAAGTAGAGGGTCAGCCAAAAAGAGGAAGACCCTCAACGAGATGGATTGACACAGTGGCTGCAACAATGGGCTCAAGCATAATGATTGTGAGAATGGGGCAGGACTGGGCAGTGTTTTGTTCTGTCGTACAGAGGGTCGCTTTGAATCAGAACTAACTCAAAGGCACCTAATAACAACAAATGCAATAGTGTGCACAGGGGACAGAGTCATGAAAACTCATTAGCCATAAACATACACGTCCTGGGACTGAGATACTGGGCTTGAGGGCTAAGGACTATGGTCTTGGGGGACTTCTAGGTCGATTGGCATATTATAATCCATATAGACAATGTTCTACATCCTACCTTGGTGAATAGCAACTGGGGTCTTAAAAGCTTGAAAGGAGCCATCTAAAACACAACTATTGATCTCTTCACATCGGGAGCGAAGGAGAGCGAAGAAAACCAAAGACTCAAGGAACCAATTAGTCCAAAGGACTAATGGCCCACATGAACCACAGCCTCTACTAGGCTGAGACCAGAATAACTAGATGGTACCCAGCTACCACTACTGACCGCTCTGTCGCTCTGACCCGTTCCACAGTAACAGGTCATGGACAGAGTGGGAGAAAAACGTAGAACAAAATTCAAACTCATAAATAAGACTAGACTTACTGGTCTGATAGAGACTGGTGGAAACCCCAAGACTTATAGCCCTTAGATACCCTTCAAACTTGGAACTGAAATCACTCCCAGAGATCACATTACAGCCATACAATAGACAGGCCTATAAAATGAACAGTAACACCACAGAGGAATGTACACCTCAGAACAAGCAACTATAGAAGACCTAAAGGGCAGCATTTGCCCAAAAGCAAAGTTCAGAAGGACGGTAGGGGCAGGAAAGCTGGGTGAATGGACATGGGGAACCCAGGGAAGAAGCGGGGAGAGTGCTGACACATTCAGGGGTTTGTAACCAATGTTACGAAACAAGCTGTGTTTAAATTGTTGAATGAGAAACTAATTTGCTCGTAAACTTTCACCTAAACAACAATAAAATGTTCCAAAAAAAAAAATTACAATCAGGGTAACTGCTGTTATGGCAAATTGAAAATAATTAACACAGAAAGGCCAATGTGCAACTAGAATCCACTGAAGCACAGAGAGAAGCAAGGCAACATTATCAGATAGGGCACGATTGCATAGAATGGAAGCAGGTGTCAGAGTTCAAACTGGCACACACAATTATCTAAGGGAAAGCGGTGGCAGAAAGGAGTTATTAGTTCTGTCCACATTGTGTAAACAAGAGCAGAGGATTTATGGGAACTTGTGTAAAATCAACCTACATCACATGGATCTCTCTAGCTGCCTACAGGGAATATAAACAACAGCGTCATCTTCATTTTAAACAATGACTGTACCTGTGCTCATATACTGAACCTAACAAAGGAATAGCACCGTGCTAAAAACTTCCTTGGTTAAAATCAGGGCTTCGGTCTGGTGTGAGCCCCTGCTGACAATTTGCATTTCTAACAAGTTCCCAAGCAATGCTAATGCTGCTGGTTAGGGACCAGTTCTGAGAACCACTAGTAGAGAAGTGGTTCTCAAAATTTATTATACATAAGAATCACCTGGGGCTCTTGTTAACCTGTAGATAATGATTCAGTATATCTGGGGTGGAAACGCAAATTCTCAGCAGGGACTTGAACCAGAACGAACTGGTTCCAAGCCTTGGTGACAATACAACCAGCACCATCATTCCTAATTAGACTGGCAAACAGGACGTCTTTTAAGGCAATGAAAAGTATTTAGATGGCTATATTCAGAGTTTTTTCAGGATTTACTTTGGATTCTCCCAAAGAAAGTTATACTGAGTTTTTACTGATGATTCTAAGTACGTGTTTACAACAAAATGTGATAAGTGAATTTAACATATTAAAAGAGTTTCATAGGATCTGTTCAGAAAAGATTATATACTATACAAACTGTTCAGATCTTAGAAAAGTATTTTTCAGTGTCTTTTCAACTGAGAAAAATCCCATCCAGTGCGCTTCTCCCCCTTAGGTGGTTCACACCGAGCAAACTTTGCTTTCAGTTTATTTTCTTCTACGGTAGCTTCAAATTTCTCTTTCATTTCTACCAATTCTAGGCAAAGCAGCTCTATTGCTGGATTTTCTGGGGTTGTAGCTCCTACGTGACGCTTTAAAAAATCCAAAGCACAATTAGGTTTCTCTGGTTCTTCACATAAGGCTGCCAACACCTTGGTCAGCATGTCCAGGCACCTCCAGCTTCTCCAAATACTTCTAGAACTGCTCACACTTTTTGACTGAGTCGGCTGCCTTGTAATGGGCCATAGTGACAGTGGCAGCGGCGTAGTTGGCGCCCGAGACTGTGGCTGGCGGGTTCTGATCACCCATTTTATTATCTTTTAAACCACATAAAATAAGATTTAAAAAAAAAGGAAAGGGGAATATAAGAATCCTAGCAAATCAATCCATATTACTTAAACTTTAAATGTGTTTAAAACAGCATGATGCCACCATCTTCTCAAGTTTTCATAATCTCTTTCTTAATATTGTTCTTGTTAGGTGCCGTCGAGTCAATTCCAACTGATAGCCACCCTGAGTACAACAGAACGAAACGTTTCCCGGTCCTGCGCCATCCTCACAATAGTAGTTATGATTGAGCCCATTGTTGCAGCCACTGTGTCAATCCATCTCGTTGGGTCTTCCTCGTTTGCTGACCCTCTACTTTACCGAGCATGATGTTCTTCTCCAGGGACTGGTCCCTTCTGATAACATGTCCAAAGTAAGTGAGATGAAGTCTTGCTGTCCTTGCTTCTAAGGAGCATTCTGGCTGTACTTCTTCAAAGACAGATTTGTTTATTATTCTAGCAGTCCACGGTATATTCAATATCGTTCACCAACACCATAATTCAAAGGCATCAATTCTTCTTCAGTCTTCCTTATTCATTGTCCAGCTTTCCCATGCATATGAGGCAATTGAAAATACTATGGCGTGGGTCAGATGCACCTTAGTCCTCAAAGTGACATTTTTGCTTTTTAACATTTATAAAGAGATGTTTTGCAGATTTGCCCAATGCAACACGTCCTTTCATTTCTTGACTGCTGCCTCCATGGGTGTTGATTGTGGATCCAAGTAAATTGAAATCCTTGACAACTTTAATATTTTCTCCATTTATCATGATGTTGCTTACTGGTCCAGTTGTGAGGATTTTTGTTTTCTTTATGTTGAGGTGTAATCCATACTGAAGGCTGTAGTCTTTGATCTTCATCAGTAAGTGCTTCAAGTTGTCTTCACTTTCAGCAAGTAAGTTGTGTCATCTACATATTGCAGGTTGTTAGTGAATCTTCCTCCAATCCTGATTCTGCATTCTTCTTCATACAGTCCAGCTTCTTGAATTATTTATTCAGCATACAGATTGAATATGTATGGTGAAAAGATACAACCCTGGTGCACACTTTTTCCAATTTTAAACCAGGCAATGTCCCCTTGTTCTGTTTGAACTACTGCCTCTTTGTCTATGTACAGGTTCCTCATGAGCACACTTAAGTGTTCTGGAATTCCCATTCTTCCCAATGTTATCCTTAATTTGTTATGATCCATACAGTTGAATGCCTTTGAGTAGACAATAAAACACAGGTAAACATCTTTCTGGTATTCTCTGCTTTTAGCCAAGATCCATCTGACATCAGCAATGATATCACTGGTTCCACATTCTCTTCTGAATCCAGCTTGAATTTCTGGCAGTTCCATGGATGAATTGCTGCAACCATTTTTGAATTATCTTCAGCAAAATTTTACCTGCATGCGATATTAATGATATTGTTAGATAATTTCTGCATTCCATTGGACCACCTTCCTTTGGAACGGGCACACACACAGATAGGTAGCTGCCTTCCAAATTTCTTGGCATAGATGAGTGAGCACCTCCAGTGCTGCATCCTCTTATTGAAGTATCTCAGGTGGTATTCCGTCAATTCCTGGAGCCTCGTTTTTCGCCAATGCCTTCAGTGCAGCTTGGGTTCCTTCTTTCAGTACCATCAGTTCTTGACATATGCTACCTCCTGACAGGACTGAATGTCAACCAATTCTTTTTGGTACAGTGATTCTGTGTAGTCCTTCCATCTTCTTTTGATGTTCCCTGTTCAATTTTTTGCCCATAGAATCCTTCAATATTGCAACTCAACACTTGAATTTTGTCTTCAGTTCTTTTTAGTTTGAAATTTCTCATTTTATTGAGAAATGCTGATAGGCAGTGGTTCTTAATATTAAAGAGACCTCTTAGGAATATTTTTTATGGAGAAAAAGCACTGATATGACATCCAACAAATTCACCATTTTTCTTTTTTCTTCTTAAAATTATTGAATTTATTGAATAGTATGTAAAGAATCCACCGCCTGTCAGTTTGTTGTACTGTGATGGCTTCTGTATTGCTATGATGCTGGCAGCTATGCCATCAATATTTCAAACACCAGCAGAGTCATCCATGGTGGACAGGTTTCAATGGACCTTCCAGACTAAGATAGACTGGAAAGACCTGGCACTCTACTTTCAAAAAATGAGCCAGTGGAAACCCTATGAAATCACAACAGAATATTGGCCAGTAGAGTGCTGGAAGATGAACTCCTTAGGTTGGGAGTCACTCAAAATACACAGTGGCCCCAACAATGGACTCAAGCATACCAACAATCATGAAGATGGCGCAGGACCGGGCAATGTTTTGTTCTGTTTTACGTGGGGTCACCGTGAGTTGGAGCGACTTGACGGCAACTAACAACATATAAAGAAAAATTCCATTCTTATATAAAAATTTCTACCTTTCTATGTCCTCAATCAACATGATGAACGACATGGCAGGAATTATGTTCACCAACTGCTAACACTAGTTTCTAGGTGATAGGACTTAAAGAGTTTTTTTTTTTTCCTTGTACTTTACACAGTACTTGAATCTTTTATAATAAACATATATTCTTTTTATACAACAGAAATCCAGGAATAGGAGGAGATATGGAATGTGTGGCTAATTGCCTCCATTGCCATGAGACCAGAATTGGATGGTGCCCGGCTACCATTACTGAATATTTTGATCAAAGATTCCACAGAAGAATCCTGATCAAAAGAGGGAAAATGAAGAATTTCAAATTCTCATGGACTCTAGACTTTCTGGAGCCATGGAGGGTAGATGAACCCCTGAAATTATCGCCCTGAGGTATCTTTGAACCTTGAACCAAAAATATCCCCTGGAGTCTTCTTAAAACTGAGCAATAGTTTAGCTTAACTAGTGAAAAAAGTTCTGCCTTCTAAATAGACAATAGATAAGTGCTATCTTTGGTGAAGGGTAGGACAGTACACAATACTGGGGAAGCCAGCACAACTTGTACAAGGAAAGGTCATGGAAGCTCCATAGACACATCCAAACTCCCTGAGGGACTGAATTGCTGGGCGGAGGGCTATGGGGTCCATGGTCTCAAGGAACATCTAGCTCAATTGGCATAACACAGTTTATAAAGACAATGTTCTACATTCGCCCGTGGTGAGCAGCGTGTGGGGTCTGAAAAGCCTGTGAGCAGCCATCTAAGATACTCTACTGGTCTCACCCCTTCGGGAGCAAGGGAGAATGAAGAGAACAGGATACGAGGAAAAGATTAGTCTAAAGGACTAATGAACCACAGCTACCAAGGCCTCCACCAGACTGAGTCCAGTGTAGCCAAATGGTGCCGGGCTTCCACCAGACTGCCCTGACCGGGATCACAACAGAGGGTTCTGGACAGAGCTGGAGAAGGATGTAGAACAAAATTGTAACACACACAATAAAGACCAGATTTACTGGCCTGAAAGAGACTGGAGAAACCTCGAGAATATGGCCCCCAGACAGGCTTTTAGCTCAGTGGTGAAGTCACTTCCAAGGTTCACCATTCACCTGGGAGTGGACAGCCCCGTAAAACCAAATGATACTAACGAGGTACAGTAGTCCAGTGACAAGGGCCAGAAGGCAGAAGGGGACAAGGAAGCTGGTGATAGGAAACCCGAGTTTGAGTAAGGACAGTATTGACATGTAGTGGGGTTGTTAACCATTGTCATAGGGCAACATGTGTACTGTTTAATGAGAAACTATTTTGTTCTGTAAACCTTCATCTAAAGTGAGAATAGCAGCACAACTGGAAGACTGCAATCAAATGTCACTGAATTGTGCATGTAGAAATTTTTGAAACGGTGTATCTTTGGCTATGTATATTTTCACCAAAAAAAAGTCAAGAAAGGAGAGGGTTGACATGTCATGGGGCTGTTAACCAATGTCATGAAACAATATGTGTACTACTGTTTCATGAGAAACTATTTGTTCTGTAAGCCTTCACCTAAAGTACAATTAAATAAAAAAACGGTCTGCCTTAAGCATTATGCTCCTTTAAGAACTATCTACGTGGGATCATGTTGACAACAGCAACTCAAAAAATTAGATAGGAATCTTAGGGGGCAGTGAATTTATGTTATTGGAGGAGGAAAAACTTAGAAAAGGAGGATGAGAATGATTGCACAACTCAAAGAATGTCATCAATATCACTAAATTGTACATGTAGACACTGTTGAACTGCTGTATGTTTTGCTGTGTAAAGTCTCAACAACAAACCTTTTTTTTTAGTTTAAAAAAAAAAAAGTAAGTCATCAGAACAATTTAACATTTGGATTAAATGTGGCAAAATGCTATCCTCTATAATAATAGTGATAATAGGTGTTGTCCAGATCATTTTCTGTACTATACTCTGAAATACATACATTTTTTTTAAAGACACGTAAAGCAAAAATAACTCTTGCAGAGGACGTAGAACGTTGGCATCCACAATCATCCACCTTAAGAAAGTGCTAATGAAAGGAAAACTGAACCAGACAATTAGAAACAGCAAATTAGCCCCAAATCCTTTTAACTTCGGCTTTCACATATACTACAGCCCCCCTAAATCTTCGTCATTGTTGGTTTGGGGCCAAAATAAAAGTTACATTTTTGTTCACTTGTTAGAAGTGACTTCAGAAATGTGTATATAAAAAAATACCAAAAGAAAATATGCCTCCTAGTGGTGGATTAAGGATGATGATTTTGCTGCTTTTGTGTATCACACCTTCCTTTCCTTTTCCAAATTATATGTTCCAACAATAGAGTCAGTTACAAAGCTGTTGTATTCACTACTGTGTTGATGCAGGGCAAGGGCCATACATCTGACCCACACACCCGGTGCAGAGCAACCGCCAGTGCACGGTAGGACTCGCTATTTGTTTGGTGAACTAAGTCTGGTCTCGTTCTCTGGCACCTCCCTGACTCTGCAGGGATCAGCTGAAGCACACTACATGGCAACAGCAGCCCAGGGGCCTGGGTATTTTTGCCTCCCCCAAATGCCAATTCAACACTTGATGCACAATACTTTTGGTCAAAATTAGTAAACTTTATTTAAACTTCAAAAAATAAAATAACAGACAAGGCAGCTTTAGCTTTGTTTTTTCTGAGGATCCGATGTGACGACCCAGAACAGGAACTACCCCTAAGAAGTGAGAACACCCTTTACCCCCAGTCAAGCCACAGGCCAGGAAGGAGCCTCAATGTGGGGAGAGGCCTGGCTGGCGGCGGTGGGGGGATAGGAAGGAGAAACCACAACTGGGTAAGTGGGTTCTGAAAAAGCACACGTAGAAAACAAGACAAAAGGCCCATCGAAAACGGGCTTCAGAACTTCACTGGGGACTATATCACAGGCATTATGTACAGGAGGGCTGGGGGGGCTACCAGGTGGCAAGGGTGGCAAGAAGGCCACAGAACCCCACAGAGGCACCCTTCTCCCTAGCCAGCTGCCGCTGCACCCTGCTCACCCTCAGTTCTCCTCATCACTGTCATCTGGGCTGATGGCCGGGCTGGTGAGGCTATAGGTGGGGCTGGTGGGTGAGTAGCCAGGGGAAGTAGGCGAGTAGGTAGAGCCTTTGGGGGAGGTGGGAGAGTAGGTGGGGCTGGTGGGCGAGTACTTGGGGGAAGTGGGGGAATAAGTGGGACTGGTAGGTGAATACTTGGGGGAAGTTGGGGTATAAACAGGAGAGGTTGGTGAGTAAGTAGGAGATGTTGGTGAGTATTTTGGGGTGGTTGGTGAGTAGGTGGGGCTGGTAGGGGAGTACTTAGGAGAGGTGGGCGAGTATTTGGGGCTGGTAGGCGAGTACTTGGGTGAGGTTGGGGTGTACTCTGGTGAGCTGGGACTGTAGGAGGGACTGGTTGGGGTATACTTCGGTGAAGTAGGACTGTAGCTGGGAGAACTCGGGCTGTAGCTGGGAGAGCTCGGCGTATAGGTTGGCGATTGTGGTGTGTATCGTGGGCTTGAAGGGGAATAGCTTGGAGAGGTTGGGGAGTAGCTGGGGGAGGTCGGAGAGTAACTTGGCGAGGTAGGGCTGTAGTTAGGGCTGGTGGGCGTGTAGTTGGGACTAGTAGGTGAGTAGCTGGGTGATGTTGGGCTGTAGCTGGGTGAGGTAGGGGTGTAATTGGGACTGGTTGGAGAATAGTTAGGGCTGGTGGGTGAGTAACTTGGGGAAGTTGGCGAGTAGCTTGGAGATGTAGGTGAATAGCTTGGAGATGTCGGTGAGTAGCTGGGGGAGGTGGGAGAATAGCTGGGTGACGTCGGCGAGTAACTGGGAGATGTTGGCGAGTAGCTGGGAGACGTTGGCGAGTAGCTGGGAGAGGTTGGTGAGTAGCTGGGTGACGTCGGCGAGTAGCTCGGGGAAGTCGGAGAATAGCTGGGAGACGTTGGAGAGTAACTTGGAGAGGTTGGAGAGTAGCTGGGAGAGGTTGGCGAGTAGCTGGGAGAAGTCGGTGAGTAGCTGGGTGACGTGGGGCTGTAGTTGGGACTGGTTGGAGAATAGGATGGAGAGGTAGGGGAGTAGGAGGGTGAAGTGGGGGAGTAAGAGGGACTCTGGGGCGTATAGCCCCCTGGCGAGCGGGGCTCATAGGCAGGTGACGTGGGTGAGTAGCTGGGAGACATGGCACCACCTGTGGGAAGGAAGCCAACATGCGAGTTGAGTGATGGGAGACTTGCCCAGAAGGAAAGGTCAAGGAGGAAATGAACTTGGCCGCTGACAGACGGGGAAAACTCACCTGGTGAGGGGATGTATGGGCTTGAGGGGCCTGGGGAGCCCGGGGAGCCCGGCGTAGGAGACCAGGCAGGGGAGTAGCCTGGGCTGAAGCCGCTGGCATCTGAAGCAGCACTGGGAGAGAAGCCAGCTGCCCCTGGGGTCATTCCGCTCCCTGTGGAGACAAGACAGGTTAAAACCAGACCTGGTGCCCAACCCAACTCCTCAGTGCCTTTCCCCAGGTCTCCAGAGTCCTGACAGTGGATATTCAGAACAATCTCAGCTCACCCACCCCCAGAGGTACCGAGAGGGCTCTCTTCCTTGGGCCAGGTTACTCACCAACACTGGGGGACCAAGCACCATAGGCTGGAGTGGCACCCAGGTTCCAAGGCGTCATGGCAGGAGAAATTCCTCCCATGGGACTGGGTGCTGAGCCAAAGAACATGCCGGTGGCTGCAAAGAGGCATGCAATGACTTACGAGGAAAAGCACCCAGGGACTGGAGACACCCCCACCCATCACCTGCCTCACCCCCTCCCAGGCCCAGCCAGGTCCTGCGGCGAGGCCCCCATACTCACGTCCGGCAGCCCCCAGGCCGGGGATGTTGGTGGGGATCTCCATGCCATACTTGCACTTCTCTGCATCGAGCAGGAGGTCAAAGCAGCCAGTGCCGGCGGGCGCCAGCTGGCCCAGCATGATGTTCTCAGACACCCCTTTCATGGGGTCGCTCTCCCCATGAGCAGCCGCTTCCATGAGCACGTCCACCTGAAGGCCGGAGGCAGAGGAAGGCCCCTTTAGACCCTCCACGCTCAGCGCCCAGGCTGCTGGGCAAGAACTGCTGTTCCCACCGCCCGTCTGCACTCTGGCGGGCACCCTCCTTCCCACAGCTGCCCCGCCTTCTCATCTCTCTGTCTCCCCAACTGGCTCAAAGGTTCTGCCATTACCGTTTCCTCGAAGGAACATTTCATGAGAGGTCCGGTGTCTTGGCGGTTGACGCCATGCCGGGTGATGGCCATGAGGTGGCCGCGGCAGGTCATGGTATCACACAGTAGAGCCAAGTGCCGGTAATTGACGTAGGAGCCGTCAAAGGAGATGACGTGATACAGCTCCCGTTCCAGGGCCTTCCGCACGGCCTCAATGCCCAGCACCTGGCACCGGGGGTGGGGGATCAGCACCATAAGCTCACTCTCCTCCCCGCTCCTGCCACTACCAGGTCAGCAGGGAGCGTCAGGAGTCAATGAATCCACACTTCAAAGTAGATTCGGGCATAAAAAAATTCTGAGCAAGGAAACCCTGTGGAAGCACTATCTCGGGGCCCAGGGAGGGGTCCCAGAAACACCAGGAAAGGGCAGCTGTGCGGCAGCTCACCGTGAAGATCTCCACGATGTCGTTGGATGTGGTGCGCACCGGGTCCACATCCTTCTCGCTCAGCACCCGCATCAGGCTCACGCCATCCGTCTCCAGGATCCACTCCTGCAGGGCCTTGAACTCCCCGTCCTCAGTGATGATGATCTTCTTCTTGTTGTCCGTCTGGGGCAGGTGCATGTACACCTGGGGGGAGACAGCTAGCTCAGGCTGGGCAGAGGAGGGAGGGTTGTGGGAGGCGGGAGGCCGGGGTGGGGTGGGCTGACCTTGCTGATCTGCTCGATGCCTTGCAGGGTCATGTCAGTCAGCATGTTGGACTCGATGCAGCGCAGGAAAACATCATCATCCATCTTGTCCACCACCTCTTCCTCCTGCCACAAGAGTGAGGCTGCAACCCTAGGATCCTCTGGCCTCTTCCCAGGTTCTTCCCCCAAACTACAGCCTCCTCTAGGACCAAGTTGGGCCGCCGGGCTCCATCTCTTCAGTCCCACTGAGACTACTTATCAGGCTTTTAAGGTAAGATTTCCAAAAAACCCAGGAAAACGCACCCACCCCCCACCATCCTAAGCCAACTCCCATTTTGCATGGTCCTGTCCAGGACCTGGCCCTGTACACGTGTGCCTGTGTGCGTGTGCACCTGTGTGCAGTAACCAAGCATCCAGCACTTTCCCGTTCTGGTTCTGGCACTTAACCGAGTACATTTCCAGGCTGTTACTGTCTTGACACTACTCTCTTTTATTCCAGCAAGATAGATCAAAATTTTCCTAACTGTTCTGCAGTTGAAGAGTTAGGGCTGCAGGGGCCCCATGGCAGGGAAGCCAGGTGACAGAGCTGTGGAGACACACCCCCACTTCAATGCCACTCATTTTATCTATCTGGCCGCTACTTCGGATTTCAAGGATTTTTTGCTGCTGAAAATTTTTGAAAACCCTTTCTTTCCACCATTCCTCATTCTGAAATTAGATGGAGCAGCACCTGTATTTCTTTTGTCATTAACGCCATTTAATAAGGTTTCTGTGTTGATGTATCATCTCTCCTTGGGTCCCACCTACCTCTTGCATCTTGTTTTCATCACTGTTCATGATGCGGATGCGAAGCACCAGCTTCTCTGCATTGTCATCGTTGAAGATGCAATTCAAGTCGTCACCAAAGCCTAGTGGGGACAGGTGCGAACCGTGAGAAAGCCCACACTGACAGGCCTTGCTTCCCTGGCACTGTTCATTCTCAGCTCTCCCCATACAGGGTTTGCTTTTGGCTCCCCCTCCTTCTTGCAGAATCCCCCTAGAAAGGAGGAGAAACACCAAGAACAGAAGGCCATGCCGAGGGGAACTGGCTGGTGAGCAGAGGTCCTGGAGAAAAGATGTCTTGGAGGAACAGACCGGGGATGTGGAAGACGGCGAAGGTGGGGCAACAAGAGGGCAGCGGACACACCAGAGGTACGTGCCTGCCCTCCCAGCCTCACCAGCATTGATCTTTTCCGCGATCTGCTCCATGGTCAGCTTCCGGTCGGTCATGTGCTTTCGGTCCAGCTCCACCCGCAACAGCCAGGGGGAGATCCGGGCCACATCAAAGTCAGGCATCTCATAGTAGACATTCACCCACTCCTGGTCCTCGGCCACCACTGTGCTCTGGGGGTTGGGGTCATAGTAGATGGCTGTGTTGGCAGTCACCTTTCTCAATGTGGTATGTTCCAGGCGGCACAGAATGTCCTGGGAAGGAAGAGGGATTCATAGCACAAACCCTCCAAAACCCTTTATTCAGGGCAAAGAGTTCCCTTCCTCCTCCTCCTCCTGCCAAGCCCACCCCCCAAGCCCCACCTTGGCTCTCTCAGCATCCCGAGCAGACTGGCCTAGTAGGAAGACAGTAAGGGAGGGCGTCTTTGGCTTCTTGGAAATGTTGATGAGCTCCTTAAGCCGGGGCACACCCAGTGTCACATTCTTGGCAGACACACCAGCATAGTGGAAGGTGTTCAAGGTCATCTGGGTGGCAGGTTCTCCTAGGGACTGTGCAGCCAAAGCTCCCACCATCTCCCCAGGATGGGCCTAAGGAGTAAGGAAAGTGAGCATCAGACAAAGCAAATCACTCACTTTGGTGAATCAGACAGGGATGCAGCCAGGGCCGGACCATGCTCTAATCTTAGGAAACGCGGGGCAGATGAGCTTGGGGTAAGAGCTCAATTTACAGCACACGATTTTGCTGCGTACCCAGATACTTTATCACCTAAAATCCAAACTTCTAGAAGCATACTAAAATGATAGATACTCATTTTACAGTTATCTTCTAAATAGGAAGCCCCCCTAATGTTTATTTTTAATAACATTTTATTGTGTTTTTGGTGAAAGCTTATACAGCAAGTTAGGTTACCATTTGACAATTTCCACACAAACTGATCCAAGACATCAATACATTTTTCACATTGTGTCAACATTCTCTGTGTTCTGGTTTTTCCATTTCCGGTACTCTAGTTTCCCTGCCTCCTTTAATGCATTATTTTTGAGATCTAATCACATACCATAAAATCCACCCTTTTAATCGGGATCAAACGGTATATAGCCTTTTCAGACTGGCTTCTTTTACTTACTAATACGTATTTAAGATCAACTATGTTTTTTTACGGCTTGATAGCTCATTACTTTTTACCACTGAATTAATATTCTCTTGTATGAATATACCACATTTTGTTTATCCATTCATCAGTGGATGGGCATTTAGGTTGTTTCCACTGCTTGGCTATTACGAATAATGCTGCTGTGGAGCATTTGCATTTTTAGATGGACACATTTTCAGTCCTTTGGGTTATATACCTAGAAGTGAAATTGCTGGGTCATATGGTAACTCTGGGTTCCTGGTGGCGCAGTGGTTAAGAGCTCGGCTGCTAACCAAAAGGTCAGCAGTTTGAATCCACCAGCCGCTCCTTGGAAACCCTATGGGGCAGTTCTACTCTGTCCTGAAGGGTCACTATGAGTCCGAATAGACTCGAAGGCAACAGGTATAGTAACTCTAACTCGGTAATGTTTTGAGGAACTACCACACTGTTTTCCCAAGAAGATGCCATCATTCCCGTCAGCTATGCATGAATGTTCCAATTTCCCCACTTTCTCATCAGCACTTATTATTGTCCATCTTTTTTATGTTAGCCATCCTAACGTGTATGAAATGGTATCTCATTGTGGTTTTGATTTGCATTTCACTGACAGCTAATGATGTTGAGCATCTTTTCATGTGCTTATTGGCCATTTGTATATCTTCTTTGGAGAAATGTCTATTCAAGTGTTTTTATTGGGTTATTTTTCTTTTCGTTGACTTGTAAGACTTGTCCTCGATATATTCTGGACACAAATCTCTTATCAGATACATGATTTGCAAATATTTCCCCCATTTTGTGTGTTGCTTTTTTACTTTCTTGAAGGTCTCTTCTGAAGTACAAAAGTTTTTAATTTTGATGAAGTCCAATTTATCTATTTTTGTCTTTGGTTCCTTAAGCTTTTGGTGTCGTATCTACAAAACCATTGCCTAATACAAGGTCAGGAACATTAAGACTATGTTTTCTTCTATGAGCTTTACAGTTTTAGCTCTTACATCTACTTTAACTTTTATGTACGGTGTGAGGTATGGATTCGACTTCATTCTTTTCCACATGGAGATCTAGTCGTCTCAGCCTCATTTGTAAGAACAACTCTTTCCCTATTGAATTGTCTTGGCACCCCTGTCAAAAATCAAGTGACTATAAATGTGAAGGTGTATTTCTGAATTCTCAGTGTTATTCCATTGATCTAGATGTCATTCCTTATGCCAGTATCTCACTGTCTTGATTATTACTATAGTTTTATAACAGGTTTTGAAATCAGGACGTGTGCATCCTCTAACTTTGTTCTTTTTCAAGACTGTTCTGGCTATTCTGGGTCCCTTTCATTTCCACATCTTAAGATTTTAAGATAAGCTTAATTTCTGCAACAAAGGCAGATAGGATTGCGTCGAATCTGTAGATCAATTTGGGGAATACAGCCATCTTAATATTAAGTCTTACGTTCCATGAACATGAGATGTTTTTCTATTTATTTAGGTCTTTAATTTCTTCCAAAGTTTGGTACTTTTCCCCAATCCATTTTTAATTATTTACTTTATAAAACTAGATTTATGTTAAACGGATTCAGAGGCAAGCTGCGAATTATGCTTTTCTCTCCTTCCATTATCCATTAACATTCATAAAGGCAGTGATAACGTATTCCAGTGTCTGTAAATCTCTTCCCTACTTACTCCAATTCCCTACCTCCATCTAAATCAGAATTCTGCACAGAACACACATTTCATGAAAATAAACAATAATCCTATTTCAAATTCTGCCATGACACTTACTACCTGTCTGACCATCATACAATACAGTCACACAATCTCTCCAAGCCTCAGTTTTTGCCTTTGCAACATGGGACTAACCACCACCACCCTAGTAGGGTCATAAGGTTGCTATGATAAAAAGGTATAAACCACTAGACACAGGGCTTGGCACATAGAAGTCTTACAGTGAATAAGGGCTATTATTAGGTGATTGCAGGCAGAGGTGGGCTGTTCTAGGAACCAGAGAAGTCACAGGTAAAAGGAGAAAAACAAGGGGGCAGTGAGAGCACAACACTCACAATGGCTTGGTTGAATTTCGACTCGATCTCCCCAAGCAGCCAGTCAAAGGCCTCCCCACTGAGCCGGAACTCCTCAGCCATGCGGCGGGAGCAGAGTGTGGACCGCAGGTGGATGTTGAAGAGCAGCGTGGCGTTCTCCTGAGCTTGCCGGCTAAGGGGGTCATCTCCGTTCACAATCACCAGCTTCTTGCTCAATTCCTTGACTCCTGGGGGCCAAACACAGGATGAAAAGATTGTCAGGCCAGGGCCCAGCAGTCTCCTGTCCCCCAGCCTGGCCTGGAGCCCACCTAAGCAGGTACTCACCCTCTACCACCTTGATGGGGTGCAGGTCAGAGGGAAGGCGAGGGTTGATGTGGAAGATTTTCTGAGCATTCCAGATCATGCGCAGCAGGTTACAGGGAAGGACAACCTGAGGGAGGAGAATACAGCAGGAAGATCACAAGGCAGGGACCAGGGACAGCCGCCCAGCGGCTGCACTCTCCAGCCCAGCACTCCCGCCCACACGCACCTTGCTGTCGCCAGTTGGGAAGATGACCCTGAGCACCTCGCGATCCTCACGCATCCGCTCAAACTCCCGCTCCAGCTCGTTCTGTATGTGTGCATTGCTCAGCACATCCTTCACCAGATCCTCCTGCAGAGTGCGCCGCAGGGCCCGTTCATTGGTATAATCAAAGCGGAACCTGCAGGTGGCAGGGGTGGGGTCAGGGGGCAGGGTGTTCTGAGGCCTGATCCCGCCAAGCAGCACTGTGAGGCTCCCAAAGTTGCAGACCCACCGGACAAGGCTTTAGGGGCAAGAATCCTGGGCGGGGAAATAGAAGATCAAGGCTCAAGGGCTGCCAATGGGGCCTGGCGTGTGCCCGCCCCCTGGGCTTGCTTTCTGCCATCACCAGGGACAAAGCGGGGATGAGCCCCAAATGTGCACTCCATTCTACCCCACCTCCCATCTCACAGCTGCTTTCAGAGAGTGGAGAAAGTGCTGTGACAGGTAAGGCCATCTCTCTGGTTGGGGGAAGGAGAGGTAAAACCCTACAACTCGGGTCCCAGGTTCCCCAGGGCCAGAACCACCCGCCTGCCCCTCCTCCTCACTTCTTCTCAAAAGCCTTGTTAGAAGGCTTAAGGGTAGCCAGGTTCTGGAACTCCACGCTCTCGCCCGCCAGGCCATCCTCGCCATAGCGCAGCTGCACCACCTGGTTGATGGAGTTCCGCACAGTTGCATCGTACTTCACCATCACCGACTCCATAGACTTGATCAGCCGCCGCTGGATGTATCCTGGGAGGAGGTCATCAGATGAGGGACCCAAGGCCAGAAGACACTGCCCTATCTTGGAAGTCTTGCTGTCCAGTCTGGGGCTTTGGTCCACCTGATCCCCAGAAGAACCAGCTCTCCCCTTGGGGCTGGTAAGCCTCCCCACCCCAGGGACTTTTACTGAAAGCATGAGGCCCAGTGGAGTTCCCCAAGACAGAGCCCCTGCATCATGGAACGCTGTATAGCAATCAGAATGAGGGTGTTCACCTAACTCTTGAGCTTTTTGTCTCTACTCTTTCCACATGTCACGCAGGCCCACCCTATCCCTGGGGTTCTCAGCCTCTGGGACCCCCTTGTACCAGCTCATGGCAGGGCCCCGGGTCTGAAGGCCTCACCAGTCTCAGCAGTCTTGACAGCTGTGTCAATGAGCCCCTCACGACCCCCCATGGCATGGAAGAAGAACTCGGTGGGTGTGAGGCCGGCCAGGTAGGAGTTCTCCACAAAGCCACGGCTCTCAGGCCCGTAGTCATCCTTGATGAAGTGAGGCAGAGTCCGGTGCTTAAACCCAAATGGGATCCGCTTGCCCTCCACGTTCTGCTGCCCGACGACAGCAATGACCTGGGACACAGAAGACCTGTGGTGAGCCTAACTCCCTTTTCCTGAGAACCCTTGATATTCTTCCCCAACTCCCCCACCGAACACACACCTGCCTTCCTCCTCCCAACCTTCACAGTGGCCCCACAGAGGAAAAGATGAGGCTCCTCACCTGGGAGATGTTGATTTTGGAACCTTTGGCCCCAGACACCACCATAGACTTGAAGTTGTTGTATTCAGACAGGGATTTCTGGGCAGAGGACCCAGTCTTGTCTCGGGCATCGTTGAGAATGCGGTTGACCTGATTCTCAAAAGTCTGCCGTAGAGTGTTCCCTGGGGTGGGCTCCAGCTCGTTGTTATGCGCCTTCTCGATGACCTGGGCAGAAAAGGAGGCAGAGCACTCAGTAAGCCCCTGCCCTGTTTGCCTTCTCTCTGCCCCTTACACGCCCCTTGCTCTTAAGTTCAAGTCCCTCAGTGCCTCTCATTCAGTCTTTGCCCAGGCTTCCCTCTCACCTCTATTACATCTTGTTTGGCCTTCTTAATAGTGTTCTGAATGTCCTGGTAAGTCTTCGAATCAGCAATGGAGTCCCCAATGCCAATGGTATGACCTAGAAATAACGAGAAGCATCAGCAATACCCCTTTGGACTTCCAAGAAACGGGATGGAATCATAGCCCAAAGAGTAGATGGAGGAACACCGAATCCAAGAAGGAAAGACAAGGGGATGGAGAAAGAGCAGTAAGAAGTGGGGGAAGACATGCTGCATGGAGAGGGCTGAGAGAACCCCTACACTTACCCTCGATGAGGAGCCAGTTGTTAATGACAGTCTGAATGTTGGAGTAGAAGAGGCGAGTGGTATCATGGCCCATCTCGAGGTAGGAGATGTGGACCAGGGAGCCGGCTGACGTGCCCAGAGACTTCTTACACAGGATGCCCATGATCAGCTCCCCATTCTCCACTACCACCTGGGGACAAAGCACACACTCAAGGCCCCTGTTCTGGTTCCCGGGTCGAAATCCTGTCCCCACATGTCCAGAAGTCTGCCCCTACCTTGGTGTCCCCAGGAGAGATGTGCTTGTAAGGGCCACTGTCCTCATCGTCGGGATGGGTGCTGTGGGTACGGATACAATTAATGTGGCCTGGGATGATGAGGGAGAAGATCTGCTTGCCTGTCCACAGGGGCCGTGGCTTGAGGATGGCTGGCTGTGGGACCTTCCCATCCCACGTGGACAGGAACATGAGGAGATTCATCACTTCACCCTGACAGAGGAAGAGGGAGAAAGGCGGGAGTCAGGACAGCTGGTTTTACCTCTCAGAATGTCAGAGGAGGCCACCCTGCCCAAGCGAGATAGCCAGATTCTGAAGGCAAACGGACACCAAGAAAAGTGTTTTCCGAAATTTTAATAAAAATTCTTTTAAACAGTGAGTTTTTCTTTTTTAAAAAAATAACCATAAATTACTTCTATAATTATGAAACTAGTGAATAAGTGAAGGTAAGAATAAATGGCTAAATTTTAACAAGGTTATTTATTTTTCCCTTTACCTTTACTTTACAAACAACACCTGAAATTTTAGAATTACATGACATTTTAAAGAACTAAATAAAGTGCTAGAGCTATGCACTTTTTTGGCTCCTGATTGTTCCTAAGCTGCTTTCCTCCTACCTCACCGGAAAAGGCAGCCTCAGGGCAGACAGTGCAAAATGCCACGGCTCTCTCTCCCCATCTCCCGCCTTGCCATCCAGGGACCCCGCTGCCTGCCCCAGCCAGGTCTCAGCTTCAGGGCCACACACCCGCTCCAGGAAGACGTCTCTCTTGGTGAATTTGCGCACTGCTGTGAGTGTGTCCTGCACGATGCCCATAACCGGGCGATTGCTCTGGGGGGTGACAATCATGCGTGGCACCATTGCAAGCTCCTGGATCTCTGCCCGCGTCTCGAGGGACTGTGGCAGGTGCAAGTTCATCTCGTCCCCATCAAAGTCTGCATTGTATGGGGTTGTCACACTGCAGTGAGAGAGAGAAAGCCAAGTCGGGGAGATGTCTGAAGTGAACTTGGGGGGCTGCCCCACCCCAGCCCATGGCTCCCAGCTGCTTCCCTCAGTCGTGGGACTGACCTAAGATTCAAGCGAAAAGTAGACCAGGGGAGGATTCGGACCCTGTGCCCCATCATGGACATTTTGTGCAAAGTTGGCTGTCGATTGAAGATAACTATGTCCCCATCACACATGTGCCGTTCCACCTAGGGAGGTGAGGGCCAGGAAAGGTCTCAGTGAAGGAGGTACGTATGGTACGAGTGAAATGACAACAGATCTCAAATGTTTTGCGCACTGAAATGTACGCTGCTTATCTCACTTGAAACACTTCACAAATGCTTCCTTTGGGCCGGGCTCTGGCCCAGACGCCAGTTCATCAGAGATGAGTAAGATGCTGTATCCATCAATCTCAAGGAACTCAGTCTGAACACAAAGCCTTCTGCTCTTTCCCGCTTTCCTGACATATGTTAATCCCTCATGCATCTCTGGGGTTTATGTGACACCCACCCTGAATGTCAGTGGCAGGCAGCTGCAAGCATGCCCAGGACAGCAGCAGCCTTTAAAACAGTCAGCAAGCCAGGCTCCTCATAAACAGGACAGCCTCAGACACCCAACCCCAGCCTGCACCCATTCAGAGAGCTTACTGCTACGTGCCTTATAGCCAGTCTGCAGGTGAAGGTCACTGGGCTTGGGGTGGAAACGCAGGTCAATGCGATCGCCATTGTCTCGGATGATGTACTTGGCTCCTGGGTACTGGCTGTTCCCCCTGCGTACTAGTTCCTGAAGTCTACGAAGGGAAGAGGTGCAATTAACAAAATGCTTCCCCAAAAATCCTTGCTGCCACCCTCACCCCAAAGCCCCAAGTGGAAGTCCAACCTTCTAAACTTCAGCCCTACCCACTTGTCACCAGAGCCCATCCCCAAGGCGGGGAGAGCAGAACCTATCTCAAAGCCTCACCACTGTGGTCATGTCTCCCTGGCCACTCCAAGGCAGGGCTTCTGAACTAGGCACACCTGTCAATGTTGAAGGGGGTGACAATCTCCGCAAAGGTCATGTTGGCGGCAATGGAGCGGGGCACGCCAACCTGGTCAATGGAGAGGTTGGGGTCGGGGGTGATGACCGTGCGGGCTGAGAAGTCGACACGCTTGCCCATCAGGTTCCCTCGCACTCGGCCTTCCTTGCCCTTTAACCGTTGCTTCAGGGACTTGAGGGGACGCCCAGATTTCTGCATGGCCTGTGAGGAAACGGGGGTGGGGAGCCCCCAGCAGTCAGCACTGGCCTCTCTGCCAGTGCTGAGGCCTCATGCTGGCACTCATCCTGCCTCTGACCCCCTTTCCTCTCAGGCACAAGGGGTGGCTGGGAAGTGTGTGGACTCACACGGGGCAGGCCAGGCAGCTCATTGTCCACCATGGTGGCCACATGGAACTGTAAGAGCTTCACATCCTCTGCGATGACATGGGCTGCCGCGCCATTCTGCTCATTTCGCCGGAGCTGGTTGTTGATCTTCACAATGTCGGCCAGTTTGTGAGTCAGGTCATCCTGAGGTAGGAAGTCGACATCATTACAACCGCAGTCACCACCTACTGAGCACTCACTCACACATACGTGCAAGGCCCGGCCCTCACCTCCCATCCTCATAGCACCTGGAACTTGCATTTTACAGATAAGGGAGCACCATGTGACCTTTAACCACACTAAGGACCTCATGACAGGTCACACAGCTGGTGAGTGACAGGGTATTTCCAAACACAGATCTGTCAGTCAGTCACTCACGTGCCCTCCACTCCACCACAGGCCCCTGCAAACCCCTGCCCCGTGCCCAGATGCTTCCTGCCCAAACACCTGCCACCCAGCTGAGAGGCCAAGGCCCGATACGCTGACCTGGTTGCGGGCCGAGCCCTGCATCACAACAGCAGGCCGCACAGAGAGGGGGGGCACTGGCAGCACCGTGACGATCATCCACTCAGGCCGTGCATAGCGGGGCTCCATGCCCAAAACAAAACACTCCTCGTCGGAGATGCGCTTGAAGATCTCGTGAACTCGCTCGGGGCTCAGCAGGATCTTCTTCTCCTGAGAGTCCTCATTGACGTGCTTCCACTCTGCGTAGAGCTCCAGGCCCGAGCGCCGGATCCGGGGCTGGTACCGTCCACAGCCACCATGGCCCTTCCCAGGAGAGAGAGGAGCCCTCAGAGCCCAGGCACTGGTATCTACCCATCCCTGCACCAGGCCAGCCCCTCCCACTCCTCTATCCCCTTCTGGCTCCTGTTTCTTCTGCCACCTCCTGCCATTCTTCCTTTCAGGCCCCTGTGACCACCTCCTGATGCCTCCCCCGCATCAGTCTCTGCCAGCCCCAATCACCTTTTCTTTGGTCAAATCCTCATCGCCCTCAGGCTGCTCCACGCCAAACTTGTTATCCATCTCCTCCCCACCCTCACAGATGTTCTTGCCCTTGCAAAGGTCATAGACGTGTGTGAGACGCTTCTTGGGCTGCCCCTTGGACTTAGCCAGGATGTCCTTGATCTTTGGGTTGTTCTGGAGACAGAGCAGAGCAAGGTCAGTTGGGCCTGCCCCCTTCCCCCTGGCCAAGTAGCCCCTCTCCCCAGGCCAGGGCCCCTCAGCCACTCACAGAGTCCACAAGCAGTTTGGAACAGAAGAAGCAGACGCAGCGCAGGACCTTCATGGTCTTTACCAGGAAGCCCACGTGGAAGACAGGCTTGGCCAGCTCAATGTGGCCAAAGTGGCCAGGACACTCTGTCATGTTTCCTGTGGGAGAACAGAATCGAAATCTTCCCTTCTAGCTCCCACTTACCTCAGAGACCACGTCTCCAAGGTGTCCATCTCAGCCCTGGCTCTCTTCAAGGACCCAAGCCACTCTCCCTCCCCTCAGGATTCCACTCCAGCCCCCAGCACTTACCTGCACATGTTTGGCAGCGGCCAGTACGCTCGATCACCCCCTGCCTTGGATCCATCAGCCCCCCAAGCTTGGGGCGGCCTCCCTCAGTTGTCTCTGGGTATTTGATACCACCCTCTGTCACAGACATTCGTTTCTGTGGGGAAAAAAAAAAAAGCCAACAGCAACTAAATAGAAATCCTAGTTTCCTGTACTAACGCCTCAGAGAATCCCAAACTACTCTGAGAAGAACTAACCAAGTTTAGCCTAGGTTGGGGGGAATGGGGGACAACTGTCATTTGGAAAAATGTCAAAGCTGAGCATCACACGGCAAAAGTCTGTTCTGGTTCCTGTCTGAGCAGGAGCAGGGTACTCGAAATAGAGTTCAGTCGACCCTGGGCTCCATACAAATACCCATCTCTAGGACTTCAACCCCAAGACATCCCTCTCGGTTGAATTCTAGGTAATTCACGTGCGTAGCATTTACCACAAAAAAAGAAATAAAAGTTATTTCAGAGGAAAAAAAGAAAAATCAATGCTTTGTTTCTTCCCCAAAGCTGAAATCAAGATCACAACTCTGAGTCAGGGAATTGCTGTAACTGCCCGCCTGGTATGACAGCCAAGATGTCCTGCCTCCAGACCCATGATTCCAACTCTAACTTCAGCTCCTGATGAGGAATCAAAACCAAAACCAAACTCACTTCCATCAAGTAGATTCTGACTCATAAGGACCTCACAGGGCTTCTAAGGCTGTAAATCTCTGTGGAAGCAGACTGCCACATCCTTCTCCTACAGAGTGGCTGGTGGTTTCGAACTGCTGACCTTTCAGTTGGCAGTCAATCACTTTAACCACTCTGCCATCAGGACTCCTCGATGAGGAATCAGGCACTTGTAAATTCAGTCTTGCCTCTTCACCTCATCCTTGCCACCTTCTCAAGGGTCTGACCTGACTGAACCCTTCCATATTTAGATGAGATATTCGAAGACAGGTGAGCTGGGTGCTAGGAGGACAGGTGAATGAAAATTATCTGGAGCAGAAGTGGACCAAGGCACCTCAAGGAAGAGCCGGTGGCTGGAATCCTGAGGATGGTGGAGCCAGGACACATAGGATCAACTCAGTGAAGGAAAGAGGGAGATAGAACTCAGAAGAGACTTCTGCCCTGGGCTACAGGTTGGCTGAGGTAACCTTTAGTAGCCTTTCACACTGAAAACCAAGGATTTTTAAGTTAGTGAGGCTTTGCTCCACTGAACTCCCAGTAGGAAGAACTTAGGAACTTAACAAAAGCTTTAAATTGAGTATTAACTTCAAGTCAGGCACCAAATAGACTTATGTATTTTATACCTCTAATCTTAACCACTAACTTCACAGGAATGAATTACTATTTTTTATATATAAGAAAACTGAACCTGCACGATGTGACTTGCCAAAGCCTCGATCTGAAGGAGCCACTGCTGGAAAAAACAGATGGAGTTCAAAACAGTAAAATGCAGTGATGACTGGTGATTATGCACAGCTCTCTTCCTAATATGACATTTTCTCCCACTACCACCATATCCCTGAAGTCACTCCGGATAGGCGGAGGAGCTCCACTCGGCCAAATCCATAGCCCATCTCAGTCCTTACCTTGCTGGCCCTCTGCTGCATGTGACACACTGGAGCTGAGACCCTTCTTCATCATCTCTGTGGAGGTTCTCCCTCTGCTTCCACACCACACTCTCCTCCTCCTACTGACTGCTGCTTCTTCAGTCTCCCTGTCAGGCCCCTCTGCCTTGGTCTATTGCTGCTCCCACGGGTTTCAGGTGGTCCACTTCTCATCATACCTGATATGCTGTCCTATGATTTTCACTACATACTGATGACTCCCAAATATCTACCTCCAGTCCTCACCTTTCTTCTGCACTTCAGATTCACATATTTAACTATCTACTGAGCCCCCTGCAGACAGCCAACGAATAACTCAAATTCAACATGTCTAAAAGTAAATTTGAGAGACTACCAGAAAGATGTTTACCAGTGTTTTATTTACTATGCAAAGGCACTGGAATGTGTGGATCATAACAAATTATGGATAACACTGCGAAGAATGGGAATTCCAGAACACTTAAGCGTGCTCGTGAGGAACCTGTACACAGATCAAGAATCAGTTGTTCAAACAGAACAAGGGCATAATGCATGGTTTAAAGTCAGGAAAGGGGTGCGTCAGGTTTGTATCCTTTCACCATACCTATCCAATCTGTATGCTGAGCAAATAATCCGAGAAACTGGACTATATCGAGAATGGGGCATCAGGATTGGAGGAAGACTCATTAACAACCTGCAACATGTAGATGACACAACCTTACTTGCTGAAAGTGAGGAGGACTTGAAACACTTACTGATGAAGATCAAAGACAACAGCCTTCAGTATGGATTACACCTCAACATAAAGAAAACAAAAATCCTCACAACTGGATCAATAAGCAACATTATGATAAACGGAGAAAAGACTGAAGTTATCAAGGATTTCATTTTACTTGGATCCACAATCAACACCCATGGAAGCAGAAGTCAAGAAATCAAAAGACACATCACATCAGGCAAATCTGCTGCAAAAGACCTCTTTAAAGTGTTGAAGAGCAAAGACGTCACCTTGAAGACTAAGGTGCGCCTGACCCAAGCCATGGTGTTTTCAATTGCCTCATATGCATGTGGAAAGAAAGCTGGACAATGAATAAGGAAGACTGAAGAAGAACTGACATCTTTGAGTTGTGGTGTTGGAGAAAAATATTGACTGCACCGTGGACTGCTAAAACAAGGAACAAATCTGTCTTGGAAAAAGTACAGCTAGAATGATCCTTAGAAGCAATGATGGCGAGACTACATCTCACATACTTTGGACACGTTATCAAGAGGGATCAGTCCTTGAAAAAGGGCATCATGCTTGGTAAAGCAGAGGGTGAGCAAAACAGAGGAAGACTCTCAATAAGATGATTGATACAGTGGCTGCAACAATGGGCTCAAGCATAACGATGACTGTGAGGATGGTGCAGGTCCAGGCAGTATTTCGTTCTGTTGTACACAAGGTTGCTATGAGTTGGAATCGACTCAACGGCACCTAACAACAACACAAAAGTAAATTCTCTTTTCCACAAAAACCTCTTTTTCCTTTAGTCCCCATCTCAGGAGATGGCATCAAGTTAGACACCTATACTCAGGCACAAAACAGTAGAAACAGTATGGGCTTTGGAGTCAGAAACCCCTCTTTTGGAGAAGTTACGGCTCTATCATTGATGAATTACATAACCATTAGAGACTGCATTACTGGCTTAAGCCCAAGACATAATAGGTGTTCAATAAATGACAACTATTATTATCGAATCATTCACCAAATTCAGGTCATTTTTACTTGCTAAACATTTCTGGAGTCTTGCCCCTCCTCTTCATCCCTATAACCACTGTCCTAGTTCAGGCAGTGAACTAGTGTCTCGCAGGTCACCAGCCTCTCCCTCTCTAATCCATCCACACCACAATCAGGGTGCTGCTTCTAAAAGGGAAATCTATCCTCAGAATGATGTCTAAACTCAGCAGAACAGCTGGCAAAAGTGCCTTGATGCTTCCACTTTCATTTCCCGATGCTCCACACCTTCCTGCTTACTCTTCAGCAACGGAATCCCCCACAGTCCCCCGGAACCCAGCACAACATGCAGGGCACTCCTCCATGCCATGCTATGTCTCTGCTTGGAATGCCTTTCCCACTGGAGAAACCTCTATTTTCAAGACTCAGCTCAGGCATTCTTCCTCCAGGAAGCCTTCTCACGGCCTCCCCATTTAGACCGGGGCTCCCTCTGTGCTTCCACAGCCGCTCTCTATAAAGGGTCTATGTCCCTCACAGATTATAAGCTCCTCCCGGGCAGGCAACACCCCTCCATCCTGGCTCCCCAGTACCTGCCTGACACACAGCACGCTACCAGCAAATGCCTATTAACTTGAACTAACCTGCTTAAGGCTCTCCACTGCAGGGAAGTGCCCTCAAAGAACTTGGAACAAAGAGAGCTGGTTGCCCCTGACAGTCAGACCAGTCAGTAATCCCCTTATAACAGATCTTATTGGCCACTGATGAGTGGAAACCAAAATGGGCTACAGATGGAAGGCTGAAGAGGTTCTGAATATCCACAATGCTAATCAAGACAACCTGATGCAATCTCAAGGAGCCAGGCCTGGCGTGCGACTAAATTAACAAAGCTGGAACCTCATCAGCTGTGTTCTGTGACGAGAAACGCGAAGAATGGATTTGCTCACCTTGAATGAAACACAAAACTGCGGAAGCAGGCCTGAATCTGGCCGCCAGAACTGTCACTGCAGAGAGGCCTGAGGGAAATCACGCTCAAAACTCTATCTCCCTCTGCTCAGCGTCCACGCTCACCAAGCTAACCACCCTTCTGACTAATTCTACTTCCAGGCATTCTGAGACTGGGCAGAGGGGTGTCCTAGGCAGCAGACATGAATGTTCCGGTTTATGGAAAAGACTATCCTTTCATCATAAATTCTAGCTACTTAAGCCCCCAACCCTTCAACCAAACATGGGTTCCTCACTGCCTAGAGGATAAAGGTTAAACTCCTGAGGGGGTGCAGGTCACAGGCTGGGTTCTCACTGAGGAACTGCCCCGCTGTAGCTGTGTAACCTAAGGTCACAAAACATAAGACCTGTCTGCGGTAGATCCTCAATAAATATTCATTCTCTCTTCTCTGCCTTTAGCAAAGTACTCAAGGTCCTTACAATCCGACAGCAACCGACTTTTACAGCTTCATGTGGTTCCACATTCTTCCACCCTGCACCCCAACATTATGCTCCAACTACAAAAGACTTATGAAAATTTATTTTGCTTCACATACTTTCTTTCGGGTAAACTTTTATTCATTTTTTAAGACCTGGCTCAGATGTTACCTTCTTATAAAGTTGTCTCTTACTCTTCCTAACTCTATTCATCCCCCAGCAAGGTTCTCAGCCCAACTTTAATTACTTGTTTACACATTTGTCTCTCCCATAGGACTGCAATCCTTGAGGGCAGGGATCATGTTTTATTTATTTTTATATCCTCATTGCCTGACACACTATCCAGCACATGGTACAAAAAAAACAGTTGCCATGGAGTCCATTCTAACTCATAACAACCCCATGTGTGTCACAGTAGAACCGTGCTCCCCGGAGTTTCAACGGCTGATTTTTCGGAAGTAGATCACCACTCTTTCTTCCAAGGTGTATTTGAGTGGACTTGAACCTCCATTTGGTTAGTAACCAAGTGCTTAACTGTTTGTGCCATGCAGGGTCTCAGTAAATACTTGTTGTATATATAGGAAATCCCTCACTAAACTAAACATTTAATTTAAAGACAAGGATAATCTTCTGATTCACCAGTGTAGCATACACTCTATATTACTGCTTTAAATCCTTCTTGGAACAAGTTAGGCTATAAATATATACATTCCATGGCAGACAGTCAATAAACAGTGTTTTTAATGAACCAGGATCAACTCCTTTTAAAGTAATCTTTGTACAAGCCAGCAACATCCACATCTATCTTATAACAGCAAACACAGCTACTCTATCTTGCAGCTAATTCTAAGAGCCCTCTGTACCGACAGGGTACCACTCCTCAAGACCTTTGGAGAGCACTCCAACCTTAAACACCACTTGTTCACAAAAGGCCCCTAACCCACCTATCCACTTACCCAAGGTGGAACACAGATGACTCCTAAAACTTTTGTGAACAGCCTTCCTTACTTTTTAAACAATGAAAACACGTTATCATTTTTACATAAATAGGGTCTCATTCTGCATACTTTGCAGCGACATTTTCATTTAATCCAGAGACTGTCAAACTTTGACCAGCTCACAGCGCCCTTCACCCATTGCCGCTAAGTCTATTCTGATTCATAATGACCCCATAGGATGGAGTAGAACTGCCCCATAGGGTTTCCAAGGCTGTAATCTTTATGGAAGCAGACTGCCACATCGTCCTCCCGCAGAGATGCTTGTGGATTTGAACCTCTGACCTTTTGGTCAGCAGCCAAGCACTTTACTGTGCCACCAGGGCTATCTACAGTGCCCTTAGTATTTCGGTAACTTTCACAGCACCCCCTAGGCCAAAAGAAATTCCTAAGAGATCCACTTAAGTAACCAGATCCACAACAACTTAATATGTAATTATGCCCAGCAGCTTAGCAGCGTTTAAAAAAATAATACACATAAATTGAAAGAAAAAAATATTTTTATTTCTTCCTCAAATTACTAATTTGTTCAGTGCCCAGCAAGTGCCTAGCTAGGCACTTGCTGGGCACTGCACGACTTCTCAAATCTTGGAATCAGACTGGCTAGCACCACCCTTATTTCTTGTTTCACTGTTGATTTTTGCCAGGTACTTAGCAACTGCTGAAATCCCAGCTTCACAAAAACATGACATCATCAAAAACGCTTCAGCGCCATCTAATGCTGAAACTTAACGGCCTCCACGTATTAGTTCCCAGCGCATCCAACAAACGTAGCTGTTTTTCTTCAACATTTTAAAAACAATCCCACTGCACCCCTGTGAGTCAGCTTCGCTGCCTGGGGGCGCCTCAGCAGTCTGGGAACAGTGCATTTAACCTATTGGAAGATCTTGCTCTATAGTAAGAACAGACCCTGAATTATTCAAAGCGTTCCTATTAATAAATATTTGTTATATAATTGTCATTTTCAAACACTAATTCAATAAAAATCCTTCCATATACATTTGTGTACTGGTCCAATTATCTCATTCACTCATTTCGACTGATTTTTATTATGTGCCAGGCATCACACAAGGTGCCAAGGGAAAAGGAGTAACACAAAGTCCCTCATAAAATTTACACTCTAGTGAGAGAGGAAGAAACAGATAAAACTTATCATTTCAGGTAATGGTAGGTTATGAAGGAAAATAAAACAGAAAATAGGGGGACTCATGGCAACCCCATGTGTGTCAGAGCAGAACTGTGCCCCACAGGATTTTCAATGGCTGATTTTTCACAAGTAGATCACCAGGCCTTTCTTCTGAGGCACTTCTGGGTGGACTAAAACCACTGACCTTTCCGTTAGCAGCCAAGCACTTAACCATTTGCACCCAAGGACTCACAGGAGGATGCTATTTTAAACAAGGTGGTCAGGGAAGAGCTCCTAATGAGATGACATTTGAATAGAGGACATACTGACATAAAGAAACAGATATCTGGTGGTCTGGGCAATGCTGTTTCAAGAGGTAGGAAGGTGAGTAATAAAGTCCTCGAGGCAGGAATGAGCCTGTAGTATTGGAGGAACAACAAGCAGGTCAGTATGGTTAAAGAATAGCAAAGAGGAGAATGGTGATGAGATGAGGCAAGCAAGGGCCTAGATCATACGGGACCTTGTAGGTCCCAGTAAGAAGTTCGCATTTTATTCTAAATGTAAGGGTTTGGGGAGCTTTGGAGATGATTCCTGCATGGAAGGGACATCTTGGACAGATTCCTCTAGTTCTAGCTGTTCTGCAAACTGTAGGAAGACCAACTGGGGGCTAAGACTACTACAGTAGCCCAGGGGAAGAATGATGGTGGGATGGAATACGATGGAATTTGGTGGTCGAAACGAAGATGGTCATAAATGGCTGGATTCCAGACATATTTTGAAAGGCAGAGCTGACAGACTTGCAGATGGACTGAGTGAAGGTTGTGAGAAACAGAAAAATTAAAGGTAGCTTTTAGATTTTTGGGCCTAAGCAATTGGATGAATGGTGGAGCCTTTTACTGATAAGGCAAGTGTGGAGAAGGTACATGTCTAAGGTGAGAAATGAAAAATTTTTAATAAATTCTTAAACATGGAAATGCTGGGTCAAAGTAAAAACTGAAAAAAGTGCCGGACTGTCCTCCAGAAAGGTTACACACATTTATTCTACTTCCAACAGTGTATAAGCATGTCTATTTCTTAATATTTTTGCCAACAGAGAAAAATTAGATAAAAAAAAATAGTAATTTTAATTTGCATTTCTTTGATTTGGCAAGCTGATTATTTTTATCGGCCATTTTTACTACTTCTGTGAACTGCCTATTGATATATTTTTTTCTATTTTTCTAGTAGATATGTGCTTTTCTTACTGATTTGTAAGTCCTCCTTGTATATTAAGAAATCTAACTCTGTACGTCACTTGCAAATGTTGCTTCCCAATCAGTTTTAGCTTTGCCCATGGCATCTCTGATAAACAAGTGACTTATTTTTAAGTAGTGAAATCTGCCTTGCTCTTTGTATGTAAAATGCTTAGCTCTGTGTCTAGCATACAGTGAAACAAACAAAAAAACCCAAACCTGTTGCCATCGAGTCGATTCCGACTCATAGTGACTCTACAGGACAGAACAGAACTGCCCCATAGGATTTCCAAGGAGCAGCTGGGGGATGCAAACTGCCAACCTTTCAGTTAGCAGCTAAACTCCTAACCACTGTGCCACCAGGGCTCCAGCACATATAGACACTCAATAAAATTTACCCATAATTATTAATTCATTACTTAGGGTTTCCACCTCTGGTATCAGGCCCCCAGAAGCCTTCTATATTTTTAGATCTAAACCTTAACTCCATCTGGAATTTATTCTGTGGCATGGTGTGAGATCAGGACATTCTAACTCCTGACACAACTCTCACACAGCTGAGCTCTCTTGCCCAGCAAAATTGCCTCCATCCACATCATAGCCCTTTAACTCCATTCTCCCTAGCCAACTGGCTCCCTCCTGTTAGCACCACAAAAAGAGTCACCAACAGCTCTTCTTTGGGACTACCTTCTACCCTCCTCACTGATCTCTCCCTGCTTCCAGTCTTACCCACCCCTCATCAGATCTTCCCGGAGCAACCACAGTACTTGGCTGGTTGTTTTTTTTTTAATGTACATTTGATCACGCCACCCTCCTGCTTATAATTCTCCAATGGCTTCCTACTGAAAACAGAATAAAATAGATTCCTTACCATGAATTACAAAATCCCACCTGGTCTGTCTCCCCCCGCCCCCCCTTCTCCAGCCTACTTCTGTAACACTCTCCCTCTCACCCAATAAGCCCCAGAAATAACTGGCCTTCTTTCCGACCAGAGACAGGCCAAGTTCATTCTTCTCTCAGGCCCTCTGCATCTGCTGTTTCCTCTGCCTGGGAACATCACCTCCTCAGACAGCCCTTTTCTGACACCACCCCATCTGAAGTCGCCCCATCTCAGTGACTCTCTATCCCATTACTCCGGTTTCACTTCATTCAAGTCCATTAACTAAATTATCTTGCTCATTCACTGGCTCATATGCTTACTGTCTGTTTCCCCCACCCCTTCCCACAGAAAGTGGCCTCTAGAAGGTAGGGTCCTTGTCAGCCCTGTATCCCCAGGGTTTTATCCATCATAAAACCAAAACCAAACCCGTTGCCGTCGAGGCGATTCCGACTCATAGCGACCCCACAGGACAGAGTAAAGCTGCCCCATAGGGTTTCCAAGGAGCGGCTGGTAGAATCGAACTGCCAACCTTTTGGTTAGCAGCCGAGTTCTTAACCACTGCGTCAAAAGGACTCCTTCTATCACATAGAGGCGCTCAATTAATATTTATAGAAAAGAGAAGGAAAAAAATCTGGTGTGCTCAATTAATATTTTTACAGGGCAAAAAAAACATCTGGAGCTCGGCTTCCTCTCCAAATCTGCAAAATCTCCCTAAGACTCGTCTGTGCAATCAGTCCCCCTTCTCTCCCTCCAGCCCTTCCTACAAGCTTCGAAGAACCTCTGGGGCCAGACCCCCGTCTCGGACACTGCACTAACCTTGCTCAAATTCTTCCAAAATTTAACTCTGGGAGGACACAAGGCAAGATTCAGCACTGCCTTTGGCGCTGCTACCACCACCCGGCAGCGAGAAGCACCAAGCTTCCGCAGCCACCGTTTAGCCCCGCCCGCAGGAGCGGGAGGGAAGAGGAGTCGGAGGGCAGAGCCGCTTACCAGTTCATCCGGACTGAGGACTCCAAACTGCACTCTCTTGATGGTGCGCAGCGGGCATGCGCTGTCCCCCGAGGGGGGGCCACCCCCGTGCATCGCGGAGGCAGGCGCGCTGCGCAGGCGCAAACCTCCCTACAAAAAGCCTGCACCGCCTCCGCCTAGGTGCTCAGACCCTGTCGGGGCGGCCACCGGGAAGGACCTCCCCGAGTTGGGAGGAAAAAGCCGGAGGAGGGAGAGGTGGGGGAGGGAAGGAGGCGGGGAAATGAAAAGGAGCGAAAGGAGCTCTTCTCCCCCTTTCCGGAGATTTTTCGTCTCCCAAAAAAGGAAAAAAAAAAAAAGAGGAGGGGAAGGAAAAGGTTCTGGGGAAGGAAGAAGAAAAAGGGTAACGAATAAATAAGTAACCGGGCTCCTGAACGGCAGAGGTTACGGCAGTTTGTCTCTCCCCCTTCGGGAGCCACCTTCTTCTCCAACCGTCCCGATCGCGCTCTCGGCGCTTCTGAGGAGCGAACTGCCCGAATGACGCCCTTTATAGATTCGCCCTTGCATCCCCGCCCCTTCCTTTCCCGCCCTCCCTTGCGCTACGGGGCTGCCTGCGCCCGCCTGCACGGAACGCGCACTTGTGTCGTTGATCGTCCCTTCCCGGCTGCCCGGTTGGGCGACCTTTTGAAATGACAGGGGGAGGGGAACTTCTTATCCCCCCGCCTCCCCTCGATGCTCCCTCCCGCACTCAGGTTTAAGGCTTGAAGGAACGAGAGTAAATTTAGGTCGTTTTTATTTATTCTAGTTTGGAGTATGGTTTCATCTTCAGCAAAATTCTCTCATTAAATATCCCCCCCAGCTGGGAAATGGTCTCTTCTGCGAATCGGTAATGAAGGAGGCGGGGCTGGTCGGGTCCTCCCGAGTGGATTCCCGGGGGCAGTGCTGGGGGGCCGTCCTCGGTTATGAATATGCAGTAAGATCGCTAAATATTCATGAACAGATCAAGATGGCGAGGCCAGTTGCTCGTCCGGAAGTAGCCGATGTTTGTCGAGCGGCCTCCCGGGATGGGTGGGCATCTCCTGTCCTCTAGTGGAGGCTGTGCGGAGTCTTGGTCCTGGATGCCCATCCTGAGCCGCTCGAAAAAGCCTCAGCTCGGAGGCCTGTCCCAGAAGGAGGCCGGCCCCTGTCCGGGAGAGATCACGGGACCGCAACAATCCGGAAAAGCAGATTAGCCATGGGGCGGGACATGAAAGTCCAGGGGGTTTTAGGGTCAAGGAATCTGAACATTTGGAAATCTTCCCCCTTCTGGAATATTTCAGAAATAAGATAGGGGGGCGGATCCCAAGGGCTTCTTCAATAAGAAGGGTGTACGACTTCTACTCTAACGCAGAGATGACACCAACTCCACACCTACATTCAGAGTGATCCTTGTTTGATGTCATTGTCACATCACCATCCCAAGGTGGGGGGGGCAGAACTATGAAGAAGGGAAACCATCGCTCACGGGCAACAGGCACTCTCCCCTTCCCCAGTGTGGCTGCTTGCTCTGATTCCCTGAACACCCCAAACACTCCAGCCCCAAGGCTCTTCCCTATTGCTGAGGGAAATGTTCCCCACTGCCCTACAGGTATCCTACCCTGCCTTGTCCCACAAAGCCTCAGGCCCTTTGATCTGCTCTTCAGACCTTGCCCCTTATGATGCCCTTTAGTTCCTAAGACCCAGCCTAGTCTCCACATCCCTTGTTCTCCAAGCTTGCTCCAAGTCTCCCAGATAGTCCTGCTCCACCAAGTCCCCAAGTCACCCTGTGACTCTGAGGGGTGTCCCTCTCCCACGCCAGTTCTTTTTCAGTCACTTGTTCTCCCATGTATGTACTCCAGTCTCTCCTTCTATTTACCCTGCCCCCCCACCCCAGGCTCTGAAGTTCCATCTCACTCCTCCTCCTTCTTCTCCTCCTTCTCACAGCTGAGGTTCTGGGCAGTGATGATGGCAATGCTGCCCAACACAACTCCTGCCCCCATGATGTCAGAAGGTGCCACGGTCTCATAGAGCACATAATACTGCAGCATCAGAGCCACCACCACCTCAGAGTGCAGGACGGCACACACCAGGGCAGGGTGGGCCTTAGTGACGGCATAGCTCACACACACAAAGGAGACCAGGGCGAGGAGCCCCACTGCCCCCACACAACTCCAACTCAGAGGGTCGTTGGGCAGGACGGGGGTCTGCAGCACAAAGAGGCCTGGTACAGAGCCCAACAGCCCCACCAGGCCAAACAGGAAGGCCACTGTCGGTAGGCAGGAGGGGAAGTGCAGGGAGCGATACACCAGAAGCCCCAGTGACAGTGCCAGGCCCCCCAAGAAAGCCAGCACATAGCCCAGGGCAGTGTAGAGGCCTGTAGTCCCCTCCTGCAGTGTCCCTAGCCCAGGTCCCACAATGATTATTAGTCCCAGGGTGCTGCCCAACAGGCCACACCAGTCATAGCCGCTGAGACCCTGGCTCTCGACGCAGAGGGCGAGGAGAGCAGAGCAGACGGTAGAAGAACCTTTGCGAACGGTGGCAGCGTTGCCAGCGGGCACCACCTGCACAGCACTGTAGGCACATCCAATGCTGAGGACATTGAGTACAGCGTGGAGGCAGGCCCGACCCCGGACATCGGGAGGTCCCAGCAGCGGGTCACCACGCAGTTTAAGTAGCAGGGCAATGGGGAGGTGGAAGAGGCATCGGCAGATGAGCAGCTCCAGTGAGGGCAAATGGGAAGCCTGGTAAGCCATACGAGAGAAGGGTCCCACGAAGCCGGCAGGCAGACCCCCACCCAGCAGGGCCACAAGCAAGCCCTTGGTGGCATCGGAGGGCCGGCAGCGCTGGTTCGAGGGGAGGTTATGCGAAGTGGAGGGCGGCGATGGCTGGGTGAAGTCGGGCAGGTTGAAGTAGGGGTGACTGCCAGCCTGTTAGGGAGAAAGGAGCTCGGGCATGAGGGCATCCACAGCCTGGGGGACCTGGGGCAGGGCAAATGCCAGGCTAGGGTCTGGGGCCCTGTGGGACAGCAGGGGGTAGGCTCTCTTGCTGAGGAACTCTTGCAAGCTAGAAAGGGCCTGAAAGATGAATGAAGTGGTACAATGTGGGCCTCGAGACTCTAAAGCAGGAAGCAGGAAGAGATGTCTTGGAGCACTGGGTTTCCCTGGGTATGTTGTTCCTGGGAGAAGAAAAGAGGACCCAGGGATGCTCTGCTGGTCTGAGGAAAGGGAAGTGGCCTCAGATGCTGTGTGTCTGTGTGATGTCACAGGTTCCAGGGACATGTGAGTACAGCATTATAGATTTCATTTGTGGGTGTCTCTAGAGCCACTGGGATGTTTTAGGGAGAAGAGGGGAGCAGCCAGGAGCTACAGGGAGGAAGGGTTATGCTAGGCCCCACCTGTCCCGCACACTCACCATCTTTCCTTGGACTTCCGCCTCTCCTCCTGGCTCCGGGGGCCTTGACCCTTCAGAGCCCCAGCCATTGTGACCTGGTTGGAGTGGGGGTGGGGTTCTGTCTGGAACCTCCCTGAGGTGGGGGGTGGGGGGTGCTTCCTGGAACCTCCCTGAGGTGCAGGTGGGCCTATTTTCACATTGTTTCCAGCTCTGTTTGCTTTGTATCTATGCCTCCATGATCAAAAGTTTGTCTGACTCTTGTTTTCTCTTTGCGACTAGTTCTGTGGTTTTAAATTAATGTGTTTATGTCTCACCTTGTTTCAGAAAGCTTTTAAGGACATGAGCTCCAAGGGCTGCCTCCTCTGTCTCTTGAGCTTTGAGTTTTGGAACACCAGGGAGGAGTCTCTGGGATTGTCCCTCTGGAGTCTCAGGAATGTGTTTCTTCTGTGTGCTTCCACCTGCTGTTTTGTTGGAGTGTCCCAGGGGGCCAAAGGCCTCTGCATTTATGTACAGGAGATAGAATGTGGATATTTGGGCCAGTGGGGACAAATACCAAGCTGGTGCTCATCTGCCCTGCGGTCACTGCTGTGTGGCCCATTCTATAGAGCTTGGGTCTTCCTTGCCCCAGGCCTGGTGGGGGTCACCGCACATTCCTGGGGAGGGTGTGTGTGTGTGTGTGTGTGTGTGTGTGTGTGTGTGTGTGTGTGTGTCTGTGTGTCTGTGTGTGTGTGTCTGTGTGTGT
>NW_004443976.1:12088831-12132979 GCF_000243295.1 Trichechus manatus latirostris
TGGGGTTGACCCGGGGGCTCAGGGGTCGCGGGCTGAGCCAGGCCCCGCCCCCAGTCGCGCACGACGCTGGGGGGCGACTGAGTGGGCCCTGGTATGGCGTCCGACCGAGCGGCGGCAGGGGGCGCGATCGCCTGGGGCCGTGGGAGGGGCCGCGCTCAGTACCCCCCCCGAAGGGTTAATTCTGCAGCCTAATGTCCCCCTCCCCCTGTGGGGCAGGTTGGGGGGTGGGGTGGGGCGGGTGTGAGCCCGGGCAGGCACTGCAAGCTGCTGGGAGGGCGATGGCGTAGGAGCCAGGCAGAGCGGGGGAGGGGTGGGCCGCCAAGCGCCCCAGAGTTGGGGTGTGCGGGGTGCGCAGGGCGAGCTGGGGCCTTGGAGCCGCCGCGCCGTCGGGGCAGGGTTGCGGCTGTGAGTCCTGGAGACTGTGTCTCGCCGCTGTGTTGTGGGCAAGGTAAAACTCTCCTGGGCACCACCGTTTGCTGGTCTGGCAGCCAGGGGTCCCGGTAGGGCCCTCCCGGGGCCAACGGGGCAGAAAGGCAGGAGGGTGCCCAGTGTTGTGGGGCAGAATTACAAGATGTGGCTTTGGGTGACAGATGGACATTGGAAACAGGGCACAATATGCGGAGTGCGGACTTGGGTAGCTGTGGGATTTGAGGTATGTTTTCTACCCGAGCATGTGTTTTCTTGCACGTATGTACCTTGTGCTGCACACATGAACTGTTTATGAACTGTTGTTTTCTGCATAGTTGGGGTGGTGTGTGTGTTGTGGAGGGCACCAGAATGTCGGATGTAGGTGCCCATTTGCAGGGGGCGACTGTGTGTCTTTGAGGCAGACGGCGTCACGTCTGAGTCCCATTTCTGTGGCCCTGCCGAGGTGTGGTCCAGTCGTGGCGAGAACAGGCCATTGGATGGGTCTATGTGTCTGGGTGATGAGCAAGTTACATGGCGGTTGCACAACTAGAACTCAGGCCCCCCAGATTGTGCGGGGAGTGAGAAACTCAGGGTGTGTCTTGGGTCCTTGTAGGTTGGCTAACGCTGGTGTAGGGGCTCGGGGTGGATTGAGCAGGTTGTGTTTATGGGATTGTGGGTAGTCGAGCGAGGGGGAAGGTTGTGTGTTTGCAACATTCTCCATGGGATTCTTTTGTGACGTTGTTTGTGGAAGCCTGTCCGGGCTGTTGGACTGGGAGGCAAGCTGGTCAGAAAACACTTGTGGGGAGGGAGCTGGCGTGACAAGGGTACTGTGGGCCTCAGACCCAAGAGTCTAGTGCAAGCTGCGTGTGCGTGCCTGACTTCTGTGTGTCTAAGTGGTGGTGTGGGGCTGTTGTGGGGATGTGTTATGAGGACGGTGAGGAAATAAATATGGGACAGAGCAAGGGCAGCAGTCGGAGGCATGGTGTTGTCCGAGCGGCCCTGCTAGCCTTTGTGCAGGGTCTGCGTGTTTGCCCCTCACCGGGCCGCCGGCCCGGCCTGGTATGTCAGGGTCACTGGGAGGAGAGGCCAGGCTGGCTGCAAGGGAAGTGAGCTTGGACAGAGTTGTGGCTCCTTGGCCATGTTTATGTAAAGGCCGGGTGTGTGACTCTTGTCATTAAAACGGAAAAAAAAAGTGAAGTTTTCAGTCTTCTCCTGTTTCGTGCTCTGTCTACCCCCCCCTTGCGGGTATCTCTGCTTTTCCTTCTCTCCTCTGACGCACACCGGGCCTCTCACTCCTGCGACCTGCCACCGTGGAGGGCTCTGGGAACGGAATTTGCTCACTAGGCAGATTCCTCAGAACAGGTTTTCCTCACCTTTGGGGCCTGAGCCCTTCTGTGGCTGTGTATGTGTGTGTAGGGGGCGGGTGGTGTGTGTGCTCCAAGTGTGCACACCCTGTGTGCTGGGCCTGGCCTGGAGGGGAAGTTATATGTGCAGGGGGGTGCAGGCCATGGCTGGGGCCTCCTGCACCTGGGGTGGGGGGAGGCTGGCTGCTGCATGAGGCCTGCACAACAGGTGCACAGGACAGCCTGGTGGAGGGAAAGGAGCCAAGGCTAGAACTGAGGAGTTTGCCCCCACAGTGTCCTTACTGGCACTTTCCCTGGGTGAGCCTCAGTTCCTCACCTGCAAAACGGGGCTGATTACCCACCCTACCTATCTTCCAACAGGACTGTAAGTAGCACCTGGGAAATGGATCTGGAGAGTGGCTACAGTTTGGGGCTATGCCTGTTCCAGGCACTGTCAGCCCTCTGCCAGCACTGAGGGTCCCCTTTTTAAGGTTTTGCTCACAATAATAGCAGTAAACGCTTAGCACTTAGTAGGTACCAGGCTCTGTTCTCAATACTTTTACACATGAACGCTCATTTGGTCTTTACAACAACCCTGTGGAAGTAGGCTCTATAATTACCTCCCTTTTCCAGGTGAGGCATCTGAGACCCAGAGAAGTTAAGTCATTTGCCCAAAGTCAGTTTAGCTAGTAAGAGGTAAAGCTGTATTTGAACCCAAGCAGTCAGGACCTGGACCCTGTGCTCTTTACCACTGTAGTCCGCTGTCTGACTAGAATTTTCAGTGGGCCTCTCTGCGCGTCTCCCACACCCTACGCATTTCTCCCCAATTTCTGCAGAACTTAGCATCTGTACCATTGCATTTTAGAAGACCGATATGGAATGCTGGAGTCACAGCCTCGGGCGTGAGAACCTAATTATCTGCTGCAGTATAATGTGGAGTGCTGGCCAGAGGGGCACAAAATGGTGAATCAGGGGAAGGAGGTTCTCTGGGTCAGGGAGGGTCAAGGAGGAGGTGGCATTTGAGTTTGATCTTAACATTTGGGAGAGAGATCTTGAGAAGCGGTTGGAGAAAGGGCATTTCCTGCAGGAGAACCAGTAGAAGCAAAAGCATGGACGTGTGGGACGTGTTGGGGTTAGATAACGCGCTGGATGCTTGAACAGAGAATAAGGCAGAACAAGGTTAGAAATTAGAAAGGAAGGTTGGAGTTAGACCAGAGCCCTTGAATGCCCGGCTGAGGAATTCAAACTTTATTCTGGAGTTGGTGGGGACCAGTGAAGTTCTCTGAGCCCAGGAGTGATAACTCCTGAGCAGTGGCTGGGAAATTACCTCTCAGTGGGAGGAAGACTATGGAAGAAGGGAAGCCTGGAGGCAGGGGGATTGGCTGGGAGGCCATGGCCATGGGCCATACAAGTGTTAACAAGGACCAGAGCTAGTTTGAGGGGCCAGAAGCAGGGTTGAAGGGAAGGTCTCCAGAGCCATTCCCAAGCTCAGCCACAGATTCGACCAGACTTGGTGACGGGCTGGATGTGGGAAGCAGGGAAAGGGTGGAGTCAGACATGACACATTTAGCACTTAGCACGTGAGGCCTTGTGTGGTGATTTATGTAACCAGTTGGCTGGGCATAGGCCTCTTCAGAGCAGGATCTGACAGTATGGCACAGGGGAAAGATTCAGCCACTCTGAGGACAGATGGGCCTGGGTTCAAATCTTGACTCTGCTGCTTACAAGCTGTGTGACCTTAAGCAAGGCATATCCTTCTCAGAGCCTCAGTTTCCTCTTCTGTAAAATTGGGATAATGTAAACACCTATTTTGGGTGGTGGTTTGGAGGATCTCATTGAATGAGGCGATACATGTAAAGCCCCTGGAAGTGGATCAGGCAAATTGTGGGTGCTCCAGAGGTGGCCCTGGCACAGCGGGTAGCTTCCTTCCAGAGGATGGACAGACTGCAGGCTGATTTTGAAAAGAGCAGAATCATTCATTTACCAAAAATCCTTCTACCTCCCATTATGTGCCAGGCATGGTTCTAAGCACTGGAGACATAGCAGTGAACAAAGCAGACAAAACCCCTGCGCCGTCCCCCATCCCCTTGGAGCTTACATTCTAGAGATAAGTGAGGGATATGTTTTACTAAGTGCCACGGAGAAAAATAAACTAGTGTGGGGGGTGGCAGGGAAGGCCTCTGGGGGAACGTGACTTTTGAGTCAAGGCTTAAAAAGGTGGGGCGGCAAGGCATGAGGCTATCTGGAGGAAAGAACATTCCAGGCGGAGGGGGCAGCAAGAGGTGGAGCGTGTCTGGCTGGCAGTGTGCAGATCCCCACGCCAGTCCCTCTTCTGAGGTCACACAGCCAGTTGAGAGTAGAGAAACGGTGAAGACAAACAAAAAACTGAAAACCACGGAGCCGCCAAACCTACCATGAAGCCCGATTTCTGCCTGTTTCTCGTCACCACTTCCCCCACCATTTTCCAGGGCTGAGTTCCAAGACGATAATAACAGCTAGTATTTATTGAGCAGTTATTGTGTGCCAGGCACTCTTCTAAAACCAAAAAGCCAAACCCATTGCCATCAGGTTGATTCTGACTCATGGAAACCCCATGTGTTACAAAGTAGAACTGCTCTATAGGGTTTTCATGGCTGTAATCTTTATGGAAGCAGATCGCCAGGGCTTTCTTGCACAGTGTGACTGGGTACGTTTGAACTGCCAACCTTTCTGTTGGTAGCCCACTACAAACCATTTGCACCACCCAGAGACAGGCACTCTTCTAGGTCCTGCCGATTATGAGCTTATTTAATCCTTACAACAACCCTATGAAGTGGGAACTATTAATTATCCCCATCTTACAGGAAAAGAAGGAGCCCTGGTGGCACAGTGGTGAAGCACTCAGCTGCTAACTGAAAGGTCAGTGGTTTGAACCTACCAGCAACTCCGCAGGAAAAAGATGTGGCAGTCTGCTTCCATAAAGATTACAGCCTTAGAAGTTCTACCCTGTCCTATAGGGTCACTATGAGTTGGAATTGACTTGATGGCAAGGGGTTTTATAGAAAAGGAAACAGGTTAAGTAACTTGCCCAGTGTCACATAGCTACTGTCTTTTCCACCTCCGTAAGCCTTTGTAGGGCAGTGGCCAGTGATGGGACATTTGAACTCAGAACTGGATCCAAACCCCAGCTTGGATAGCATTGAGACCATGGGCAAATCACCCGGCCACTATGTTCCCTAAACCTGAAAGTGAGGAGTTTAGAGTAATTTCTCTAAGCCTCAGTTTCTTCATCTGTAAAATGAGGTTGACAGTAGCCCCTGTGTCACCGTGGTCATTATGAGTGTTGAAATGAGATAATGAAGATAAAATGCTTAGCACTATACTTGGCACAGGAGTCCCTGGGTAGCACAAACAGTTAAGCACTCAGCTACTAACTGAAAGGTTGGCGGTTTGAATCCACCCAGAGGTGCCTCAGAAGAAAGACCTGGCAGTCTAGTTCCAAAAGATCACAGCCATTGAAAACCCTGTGGAGCACAGTTCTACTCTGAAACACATGGGGTCGCCATGAGTCTGAATTGATTCAACGGCAACTGGTTTGGTTTTTTAAAAATACTTGGCATGTAGTAGTATTTCATAAATGGCAGCTACACGGATCATGATGAAATGATTCTGGGTGATCTCTAAGTGCCAGTCCACCTTTAGACCTCTGTGGTTCTAAGAATCTCTGAGAGGCTTTGTCAGAATCATGGCACTCTGCACACAGACATGCCTCAGTAGGCACTAGGCCGGCCACGTATAGTTGTGAAGGTTGGCAGGCCTGGCTGGGGTGGGTAAATGGGGGCTGAAATCGGACCTTTGCTTTGCTCTCCAGTGCAGGACTGTATCTCTAGGCGGAAGAGGCCCTTCATCTAGTTTTCACAGAGGCACTAGATGTGCTAGTGAGGGCCCATCCTGCGTGCTGTAAACACGCCCTTCATCATGGGCGTTCGGTGTGGTATAGTCACCAGGAACACAGACTTTGGAGCCAAGCTTCCTAAGGTCAGGTCCCAGCCCTGCTATCAACTGGTTACATATCCTTGGGCAAGCTATGGAGCGTCTCAGCCTCAGTCTGTCATTTTAAAATGGGGATGCAGACTGTTGCCTTGAAGGGTAGTGGTAAGGCGCTCACAAATGAGACAATACATGTAAAGCGCTGATTCTGGGGGTCCCAGTGGGCCATGGTGGCTCTTATGGAATGGAGTGGGAGACCCTGCTCTCTTTCCTCAGTTTACAGCCAGAACTGACCACCAGCTGGTGAACTAGGCCTCTTCTCCAGGATTCATGACCTAGCTACAATCCAGCAACTAACGGACTAACGCTTGACCCAGTACCTAGTCTGGGCCTAGCAGTCAGGCTTATTAAAACTTGTGACTCTCACTCCTTTTACCACCTTCCTTCTGCTCATATAGAGTCCATGGGTGGTGCACAGTTAAGTGCTTGAACCCACCCAGAGGCATCTCAGAAGAAAGGCCTGGCGATCTGCTTCCGAAAGGTCACAGCCATGAAAACCTTATGGAGCAGTTCCAGTCTGCACACATGAGGTCACCATGACTCAGAATGGGTTTTTCTTCTCAGCCAGGAGAGGTGTCAGGGAAGGCTTTTGGGAATGTGAAGTGGGGTGTGTAGGGGGTGAGAGAGGCTTTTAGTTGACATAGTGTGGGTGATAGATGGCAAAAGAACATTGTTGCGGGGTGGGAATTGTATGAGGAACTCCTGATGCAGGACCCGTCTGAGGACATGTGTGACCCAGGGCACTCAGAAGGATGTCCCCAAAGAGAGGAGAGACTTGGCAGCACTGGTGGAGGGTAGATGAGAGGGCCGAGAGCTCTGCTCTCAAGTTAGCAGCCTGGATCTGGGAACAGGCCCCACCTGTTATTACCGGCTCTGTGTGACTTTGGATAAGTCACTGTATGTCTCTGGAACCTAGATTTTCAACTGAGAAATGGGAACAGAAGGCCCTGGCGCTGCCCACGGGGGACGGCAGTGACGTGCTCCCAGGGCTGTGATTGCCACATCTCGCGCGTGGGTTGCCTGCCATTCTTTCTGGATGCACCTTCCAGCAAGAGGTGAGGTGGCCGTTCTGTCCCCATCTTTTAAGCCAAAGTCTCGAGGCCACCAGGTTGTAGAGTACAGAGTGGGACCCTGGTCTGGTGGGCTTTCCAGTGCCCTCCAGTGACTGGAGCAAGTGGTGCTTGTGTCTGAGAGTCAGTGGTCTTTGGTGGTCACCTGGCATCCAGGCCAGAAACCTCTCCGATTTATGGGTGTTGAGACATGTGGGGCGGTCCTCTCTTAATTTGAGTATCTAGCAACTTAGTCCAATAAAAAAAGCTCATGCAAACATATTTTGATATGTAAATGAGACCATTGTGATGAAAGACAACATGCAAATACTTGACTTCCTTTGAGCCCCTAAGATTGGGCCAGCGGGACTGAGAGTGATGACAGGCATCCCTGGACCTGTGGGACTGAGCTAGTTGGCAGATTGTTTTGAGTCCGCAGTCAGTGAATTGGTAATATGCAAATTATCTTGTTGCTATACTTCTCTGGGCCAGTAGAACAAGGCTTTGCAATAAACTGTGTGACCTCCTAGGACTTATTGGTGGCAGCTAAGCAAATAACCTGACTGAGGCTTCTCCCGCACAGGGAGGGGTCAGGGTCTGCAGAGCATCCCAGGCGCCTCCTGGCCCCCACTTCTGCGCCAGCCCCCACTTCCTGGAGTCCTTTCCTCTCCCCCTTCCCTTCCTGGGGACACTTTCCTGGCCTCCTTCTCTAGGTCCCCCTGACACAGTTTCTGTTTCTCCACAGAAGGAAGAGGCCCAACAGAAGGGACTCGCTGATCCACACCCCCCTCCACTCCATGGTGGCTGTGCTGTCAGGTAAGAGGATGTCAAGAGGACTGCCCCCAGGAAACACTGGACCTGAGGCCGCCGGCCAGTAAGGCAGCCATTTTGTCTGGGCTGAAGAGTCCTGTGAAATAGTTACGGGGGCTTCTTCTGGCTTCCAAGAGAGAGAGGTTTCCATTGCTTACCTCTCTAGTCTGTGACTTTGGAAGTCATGACCCCTTGACCTTCACTGTGACCTAAGGTATCCCAGGCCTCTTCTAGCCCCAGATGTTGGACATTGTCCAGACTTGGGCGGCTAAGGGTTAATCCTTCACTTCGGTGACTTGAAGTTATTCAGCCTTCCACTAGTCTTTGACCCACATCATCTGATTTCCCTCCCAGCTCACCTCCCCAATCTTAGAGGCCTGTGCCTTCTGCCCAGTCTCTGAGACCCTCCTGAGGTGCCCTCCCTTCCATCAGGACGTCACCCCTCCCCCAATCTTTCATGGTCCCTTTCTACCCTGGCCTCTTCTCCCCTATTTAGACTGGCGCCATGCCCCCCCCTGCAGAGGTGACAGACCCGTCCCACGCTCCCGCCGTCCTGCGCCAACTCAATGAGCAGCGGCTCCGTGGCCTCTTCTGTGACGTCACCCTCATAGCTGGAGACACCAAGTTCCCTGCTCACCGCAGCGTCCTGGCTGCTTCTAGTCCCTTCTTCAGAGAGGCCCTGCTTGCTTCAGCCCCACTGCCCCTCCCACCAGTTACTGGGGACTTGGCCCCCACCTCTGCCACCACCACAGCTGCCACCTCCTCCTCCTCCTCATCTTCCTCCTCCTCTCCCGCTCCAGCCTCACCCCCCACTTCATCCCCGCCCCGGGTCCTGGAGCTGCCAGGGGTCCCAGCAGCTGCCTTCTCTGATGTCCTCAACTTCATCTATAGTGCACGGCTTGCGCTACCTGGCGGGGGAGGGGACGGGGCAGCTGTGGCAGAGATTGGAGCTCTCGGAAGACGTCTGGGCATCTCCCGCCTGCAGGGCCTAGGGGAGGGAGGCGATGCCTGGGTACCTCCTGCCCCAACCCCCATGGCCACCTTGCAGCCGGAAGAGGACAGCTTCGGGCCTGGGACTAGGCCAGCTGGGGAGTGGGAGGGTGATGGGGCTGAGGCTCAGGCCCTTGACTCACAGCCTTCCCTGTCCCGGCGTCTCCTCCCCTGCCCCCGATGTGGGAAGAGTTTCATTCATCCCAAGAGGCTGCAGACCCATGAGGCTCAGTGCCGACGGGGGGCCAGCACTCGGGGGTCTGCAGGGCTGGGAGCTGGGGGCTCTGGCCCCGGTGGTCCTGCAGGAGTGGACGCCTCAGCCCTGCCCCAACCAGTGGGCTTCCGAGGTGGTCCTGAGCACGTGGTGAAGGTGGTGGGCGGCCATGTGCTGTATGTGTGTGCGGCCTGCGAGCGCTCCTACGTGACCCTGTCCAGCCTGAAGAGGCACAGCAACGTGCACTCGTGGCGGAGGAAGTACCCCTGCCGCTACTGTGAGAAGGTGTTTGCCCTGGCTGAGTACCGCACCAAGCATGAGGTGTGGCACACTGGGGAGCGCAGGTGAGTGGCCTGGGGCTGGGGGTGGAGGGTGGGCAGGGCAGAGGGGTCAGGGGCCAGAACTTGGGGACCACAAGGACAAGGGAGGGAATGAGCTGAGCATGGGGCCCAGAAAGTCATCCTGAGACTGGCCTGCTCACCCACCACCTGCCTGCTCACCCAGTGGCCCCCAGCTGTCTTCGGCTCACCCATCTGTCTCCTGCCACCACTTCCTTCAGCTGATGATTATTAGCACCTCTACGTCCTGGCTTGGTGCTATGGAGAAGGCAGAGAAGGAAAAAGAAAGTTGCCTTCACAGGAAAGGACTCTGGAAAGCCCAGGCATGTCTACCAATAGCTAAAATATTCAGGACAGTACCTTATATTTCTGTGATGTATCCCTGTTCTTCAGCAGAGTCTCTGGGTGGTGCAAATCATTAAGCACTTGGCTGCTAACCAAGAGGTTGGTGATTCAAGTCCACCCAGAGGCACCTCAGAAGAAAGGCTTGGTGATCTACTGCCCAAAAATCAGTATTGAAAACCCTATGGAGCACAGTTCTACTCTGACACACATTGGGTCACCATGAGTCAGAATCAGCTCGACAACAACTGGTTTGGTTTTGGTTTGGTTCATAAGACATTTCCCCATTCTGTCATTTGTGCTTCAAAAGAAAGCTATGTGAGTTAGGTAGGGTGTGTGATTATTCCCAGTTCACAGATGGAACAGTTGAGGTCTAGAGTCTCACAGCTGGTGGGGAGCTGAGCTAGGACTGGTGCTCCTCCTGATGCTGGCAGGGTGAGACAGCATGGAAGGAGGGAAAACAAATGGCCAGGGGAGTTAGAGGTTTGATGGACGGCAGTAGAGGACGTGGGAAGTTGAAGCCCCTGACTCAAGTGGCTCTGTTCCTGCCCTGTTCCCTGCTGTTCTGGCCCAGGTACCAATGCATCTTCTGCTGGGAGACCTTTGTCACTTATTATAACCTGAAGACCCACCAGCGAGCCTTCCATGGCATTAGCCCGGGCCTCCTAGCCAGTGAGAAGACACCCAATGGAGGCTACAAGCCCAAGCTCAATACCCTCAAGCTGTATCGTCTGCTCCCCATGCGGGCAGCCAAGCGGCCCTACAAGACCTACAGCCAGGGAGCCCCTGAGCCCTCCCTTTCTCCAGGCCTCGACACAGCAGCCCCTGCAGCAATCCCAGTCAGCCCACCACCCGGCCCCCCACCCGCCCCAGAGCCTGGGCCCCCACCCTCTGTCATCACGTTTGCCCACCCAGCTCCCTCTGTCATTGTCCACGGGGGCAGTAGCAGCAGTGGAGCAGCAAGTGGGCCAGCCAGCACAGGGGGGGCCCAGGCTGCCTCAGTCATCACTTACACGGCTCCCCCGAGACCCCCCAAGAAACGTGAGTACCCGCCTCCTCCCCCCGAGCCTGTGGCCACACCAGCCAGCCCAGCCACAGCGGTCAGCCCAGCCACGGCAGCAGGGCCAGCCACGGCCACAGAGGAGCCCAAGGGCCAGAATCTGCGCGCTGGGAGGACTCTGACGTACACAGCCAAGCCAGCTGGTGGGATTGGCGGGAGCGGGGGTTCCCCTGCAGGGCCTGGCCGGGGCCCCTCGCAGCTCCAGGGTCCCCCTCCGCTGTGTCAGATCACTGTGCGTATCGGTGAGGAAGCCATCGTCAAGCGACGTATCTCAGAAACCGACCTGCGTCCTGGGGAGCTGAGCGGAGAGGATGGGGAGGAGAGTGAAGAGGAGGACGAAGAGGAAGAGGAGGACGAGGAGGAGGATGAAGAGGAGGAGGAGTCAAAGGCTGGTGGGGAGGACCAGCTCTGGAGGCCCTACTACTCATACAAGCCTAAGCGCAAGGCTGGAGCTGCCGGTGGCAGCAGCAGCAGTGGGGGCAATGGGGTGGCCAGAGGCCGGCGGCCACTGCGCTGGCGACAGAAGGTGGAACGGAGGAGCTGGGAGGAGACCCCAGCAGCTGAGGGCCCAGCAGGGCGTGCCCGCAGTGAGCGGAGGCACCGCTGTGGGGACTGTGCCCAGACATTCGCAACCCTGAGGAAGCTGCGAAAGCACCAGGAGGCCCACAGCGGCGGCTCCCACAGCTCCCGGGCTGGACGGAAGCCTTCCAGCCGCTTCACCTGCCCACACTGCGCCAAGGTGTGCAAGACAGCAGCTGCCCTGAGCCGCCATGGACAGAGGCATGCTGCCGAGCGGCCTGGAGGCACCCCTACACCTGTCATTGCCTACTCCAAGGGCAGCGCCTGCACCAGACCCGGGGATGTCAAGGAGGAGGCGCCTCAAGAGATGCAAGTCTCCTCATCCAGTGGGGAGGCAGGTGGCGGGAGCGCTGCTGCGGAGGGGGCTTCTGAGACCGCCTCCCTTCAGGACCCTGTTATCTCAGGGGGTGAGGAGCCCCCAGTGGTGGCAGGAGGGGGCAGCTATGCCTACCCACCAGTGCAGGAATTTCCACTGGCTCTGATTGGGAGTGGCCGGGAACCTGGCAGTGGCAGGGGAAAACCTGGGAGTGAGGGGCCAGTGGGGGCTGGGGAGGGGGACCGGATGGAGGGGATGGGGGCTGCCAAAGTCACCTTCTACCCTGAGCCCTACCCACTCGTCTATGGCCCCCAGCTTCTGGCTGCCTACCCTTACAACTTCAGCAACCTGGCCGCTCTCCCAGTCGCTCTCAACATGGTCCTGCCTGATGAGAAGGGTGGAGGGGCCCTTCCCTTCCTACCAGGGGTCTTTGGCTATGCAGTGAATCCTCAAGGAGCACCTCCTACTACCCCACCCCCAGCTCCCCCAACTCTTCCTCCCCAAGTTCCCCCTAAGGGAGAAGGGGAAAGGGCAGGGATTGAGAGAACCCAGAAGGGAGATGTGGGGTGAGCTCTGGGCCAGTTTCCCCCTTTCACCAGATGCTACCCTCCCTGAACCCCACCACTACTACTAGCGCCCTGGCCTCCCTGCCCCTTGGGAGCCCCTCCACACACTTGTGCAGGGACTTGGGGGCCCCTGGAGCTCAGGGGTCAGGCTGCTTTGTGTGAGATTGTAGTTTTTCCATCTCCTGGGAAGGGATCTTTGATGGTTCCCCTCTCAATTCTCCTCCAGGGAATGGCCTCCATGAGGGGCAGGGGCAGCCCCTTGTCCCTTCTCCAGCCCTAGGGGCAACTGAGCAATATACTTATATGAATCTCTACTCACGGCCCCCACCAGCTCTGAATGTCTAACCCTGCACCTCCCGATTTGTAAACCAAGGGGGAAATCATCTCTGTCACCCAATGATCCCACCTGGTTCTGAAGCTTTCTCTTCCCCTACGGCCCTTCCCCAGATGCTTCCTAGCACATTCCAGTCTTCTGTTTCTTCTTCCCACTCCCCACCCTCCCCAGGTGAGAGGGTGGTAAGGCCCAGGACCTGGACCAGACCATTGTGATACCTGAACCCCACCCACTGAGGGGCACGGCTTTGGATTCCATTTTTCCTAGGATTGGTTTCTATGTCTCTGTTTTTTTCCTGTTAAGATGCCATGCCTTCCTTGGCTTCCATGCCTTTGGATCTTCCATACTCCTGGACTTTGGAGATAGCCTCTCCCAATCCAGGTCAAGGAGGTATTGTGGTTGCAGGGAGGGCTATATCCCTCTGTTCCATGGCTGAGCTCTTTCCCATCCCGAGGCAGCACCAATCTTGGCCCTATCTTGACCCCCAAATCCAGTGAGCCCCAGATTCTTCCATGGCAAAAGAGGCAAGTATATCACACCTCTTCCTGCCTCTAGATACGGCCTCTTCTGGGCTAAACCAGATTTGGGGGCCAAGAGGGAGAAGCTCCATACGGAATGGGGAAGGGAATCTATTTGTTCCCTGTTTTTCCTGATGGTTTCTCCCAGACTAGACCAAATAGCCAGAAAAATGATGGGGGTTGGATGGGTGGGTGAGCCCAAGATTTGCACATGACCTCCCATCCTTACCTTTACCCCCATCTTCTCCCATGTCACTCCCCTCATCAGTCACTCCAGATGGTTTGTGGGGAGCCACCCTACTCCCCTGGTGGGCTTTGGGGGTACCCCCACCAACTTTCCCTCCAAAATAGCACCTTACACCCCATCCTTAACTCAGTTTCCCACACCCAAAGATCCCAGCCTAGGGATGGGGTATAGGGACCCTAAATAGTCCCTAATCCCTAATTTGCACTAGTTAACTCTGGTCAGGGGTCCCTATATTTCCTTCCAGTGGGGGAGATGAAGAAATGTTTGTTCCTAATCCTCTGAAAACTGGGCCTCCACCATCAGTGATTGGATGAACACTTCCACCCCACTCCAAAAAAAAAAAAAACAGCTCAAAAGGAGAGAGCCAGTTCAGTTTTGGGGAGCAATTTGACAAATGGGAATTAGAGGAGTGCAGTTTAAAAAGGGAAAATGTTGCTGTCGTTAAAATGCAGCCATTTTCCCAGCTACTGTTTTCTGGGGCCAAGATGGCTGCCCTCTGAGCATCTGCTGAGAAGGCAAGATCATGGCTTCTGGAGGGAGGTGAGTTTGGGGGAGGGACAGGAGCTTCCTCCTGCCTCCTCTTGCCCTCCCAGCATATAGGAAGGGGGAGAAGGCTTTCAACAGGTTCCCTGAATGTTAACCATGGAGGAGGGCCACTCCTTCATTCCCCCCACTGTCTCTTTGCACTTTCCTTGGTCTTGGCCACAGCCTGAGTGAAGAGTTTCCTACTGAATGTACCAAGTTCCAATTTTTAAGGGGGGAAAGTTTAAAACAGGGGACAATGCAAAAAAAAAAAAATCACTAAAAAAGTCCCACAGATCTTGTTCTGGCACTTTAGAAAAACTGCGAAAAAATACATAATAAAGAATACATATATATATCTACACACAAATTATCTATCTATATATATATATACAGCGGAACCACAAGAGAGACTGAGGAGGGCCTGGAGGCAGGGGGCAGATGTGATGACAGTCCCCCTATATCCTTAGCCTGCACTCCTCTGAGGCAGAAAGGCACAGGAGACAGAAGGGGCTGAGGATGGACTGGGGAATTTGAATTTCAGAATGGGTCAAAATTCCAAAACCATGGATATTTTGGGAGAACTGAGATTGTAGACTTTTTTTTTTAAACTATGATTTAGGAAAATTGTTTCCAGCATTTGGTGGTTCAGGGCAACAAATGAGGTTGTGGCAAAGTGGAGATTAAAATACATGTATTTGAGCTGGGGAACTGGGGTAGTGTGAATTTTGGATGTTGGAAATTTGGGATTTTGCAATTTTGTCTTTTGAAAGCTATCAAGTCTTGTCAGTTTGTACTCTCTTTCCCCATGTTCTCTGGGAAGAAGGGTGATGGCAGAGTGGGAAGGCCACTGGTTCTGTGCCACAGCACGCAAGATTTAAAATTCTACAGACTCTAGCTCTATACGTAGTGAGGACCCAGATATAGAGAAACTGACTGATATTTATCTCTGCGTTTGTGTGTGTGTCCAACTCTCTAGGCCAATAAACCAACAAGACAAATGAACTGTGCTCCGCAGCGGGGTGCCAGGTGCAATTATTTGCGTGGCTGGTGGGCCTGGTGGACAGGGACATGCTAGCCTTATCCCATGGGGATCCCTGGGAATTGTAGCCCTATTCTTTCCCTTAGGACAGCTTCCAGCAGTTGAGTAGATGTGAGGGCCTGCTGACCTTAGGTACATCACTGCTATTGCACAGCCACTAGGCTCGAGCTTTCTTTGGTCCAATCTCCAGGCAGAGTCATTAACTGAGTCCTGTTCACACAGCCTGTTGTGCAGAAGTGCTGGGCCCAAGATCTGTGTCCTGGAAGGGCCATGCCTTAAACCAGGTCCAACCCTTTCCACAAGTTAAAAGGAAATTGCAGACATGGCCTGTTTTTCACTCCTAGCCTTCCCATTGACTTCAACTTCTTGTCCCCGCTTTCTTCCCTTGTTTCTTTTCCAGCGTAATGGAGGCTGGGCAGGTAAAATGAGTGAAGCTGGTCAGGTGGGTGAGGGTTTTGAGGAATTCTGGCATAAATTCCTTTACCAGAGCCGGTAGCCACTAATCAGCTCTAGCAGGTTGCTGCCAATAGAGAACCCAGGCCTGGTGTTATGAAGGTTTTTAAATTTTTTCAAGAGAATTAAGAAATCCAAATTTCCCTTTGAAATATCCCAGTTTCAAAAGGCAGCCAATGAACTCAAATTTAAAACGTTTACCATGGGCCAAGCCAAACACACAAGCTTGTGACCTCTGAAATGTATAGTGCTTCTCATATGATTCTCAGACAACCTAAGGAGAAGGTAGTATTATTAGCTTCCTTTTACCGATAAGGAAACTGAGGCACAAAGCAGTTTCAGTGGCTTGTCCAATGTTTGAGCACCAGAGCTGGAACTTGAATGGAATTCTTTAAAATGCTTTTTTTCTCATTACAAGCACTTGCTTTCCGAAATAACCTTATTTTTTTAATCCTAAGGATAATACTCATCACAAAAGAATTTCAGAAAAGAAAAAATGACCACTTGTCCCAACATGCGAAGATAAGCACTACCAAATTGGTGTATTTCCTTCCGGAAAATTTTTTCCCAATTCATTCAAATGTTTGTTAAGCACCTACTATAAGTGAGGACCTATGCCAGGTGCTGGGGATAGTAAAGTAAACAAGACACAGTTCCTGCCGTCATAGGGCTTGTAGTCTACTACTTGTTCTTTGATCCATTTCATTAGGGGCCTAGGTGTTGATATCCAAAGGAGCTTCTTCAAGAACTCAAAGAGTAAGCCCACAGCCCCCATCTGTCTCAGTCCCACTTCTGCTTCCTCCCCAGGGAGAGAAATGGTGAGGGCTGGATTCCCATAGAGGGAGGGTTTTGAGAAATTCTGACATAAATTCCAGAGGTTAAGAGGCAGAGAAGGGACACGGCTTGAGAGTACTGCAGAACTCTGAGTTCAACTGGCTGGGGACCTGGGTCTCGGCTCTCCTGTCCTCAAGGAAAGGGGTCGGGAGGAGGCACGTGGTACGTGGCGTCCAAGAAGATGACTAGGGTCCCAACGCTCGTGAAGATGATGAAGGTCCACAAGAAGAGGCGGTCCACAACCATGGCCACAAATTGCCAGTCCTCCTTCAGCTGGGGGTAGGCAGAGGAGACTGTCCTTGAGCTCGGGGCTGCGACCCCCAGCTAGGCCCGCCCCACCTCCCGGTGCCCAGCCAGAATCCTTCAACCCCGCGACTGAGCAAAGGGCGGGCTGTGGAGCAGGAAGGCAAAACCGCGGGCGAAGGATAAAAAAACCCACTGCCAGTCGAGTCGATTTCGACTCACAGCGACCCTACAGGACACAGCAGAACTGGCCCATAGGGTTTCCAAGCAGCGGCTGGTGAATTCAAACTGCCGACCTCTTTGGTTAGCAGCCAGTCTCTTAACCACTGCCCCACCAGGGATCCACCAGCGAAGGACAGGAGCGCAAAACTAGTCGGGAAGCCGGGGCCGGTGCCCAGGGAGGAAGATCTCCAATCAGAAAGTAAATCGAGGGCTAGGGGCGGAGCCTGAGTTTGAGGGTGGAGCCGAAGTCACAGAGGCCCTTATTCTGCCTTGCCCACCCTCATTGGGCTTACCGCATCGTGGTCCTCCTGCTCCTGCAACTGTCGAGCGATGTAGCTGATCGAAGAAACGACCTCTCGTAGCTCGGGAGGCAGGCCTACAGCCCGGTTTGGGCCGTCGATAAATCGCCGCAGGTCCGGGGCAGTCAGTTCAGGCTGGAACCTAGAAGAGGAGTGAATTTGACCACGCCCTGGGTGCAAAGACACAACCCACGCCAGTGCTTTAAGGCCCACCCCAACTCCCTCCTCCAACACTCTGCCTGTTCTCAAAACCTGAGAGGGCCCTTCAGGCTCTCCTAGCCAGCGGCGACCTTCAATAAACCTCGCCTGCCTTCCGCAACTCCTCCCACGCCTCTATGCTTTAGTTTCCACCTTCCCACAAAGTGGACAGCGGGAAGGGTACTACAACTCCCATGATGCTCAACCACCACATCTTCCGGGAGCACAGGCCTCCTGTTTCCGCACAGTCTTCTGGGAACTGTAGTTCTCCCTCCCCCTTCTTTATGGGTGATGGATGGCAAGTCCTACCTGTTGAGTTTAGGAAAGAGAAAATCACTCGGTGGCTTCCGGATGAAATATTCATCTGTTCCCCGACCCCAGCCACTTCCTGGGGAATCCTTGAGGGCTAGAGGAGGGGGCTCCGGCATGTGGTCTCTCTCAGGTTTGGGCCTCTTCAGACCCAGGTACCGCGGTAGTTTGTGGATGAAGATCTACAGGCGGAGTAGAAGAGGAGTACTGAAGGGGGCCATCAGGCTTTCAGACCAGAAGGGAAGCAGCCAACTACCCCTTCGCCACATGCTTATTCCTGCGCCTGCGTGAAACCAGTCCCACAGACCTACGCAGGCAAGGAAATGCACTACACACCCTTAAGAGCTCTTAAATAGGTTGGAAGGCATCGTGACTGGAAAGAGAGGTTCCGAGGGCTCCCATCCTAATAGTAACCAACACTGAGAATGTCTCTCTTGGATTCAGAATGGATAATACTGGTGAAGAAAGTATGAGAACTATGAAATTATAACGATGGGAGGATAAAATTAATTTTGCCAAGTGACACCTGGACAAAAAGCCAAATACTAGGATTAAGAGTTAACAAAGGTTGGGGTTGAGATCTCTCTTACCTGTCGAACCCAAAGGGGCATTTGGTGGGTGTAGGGTGAGCGGTGGTGCAGGTTGAGGACTATGACGCTCAAGATAACGGAGAAGGTGACGAGGACCATGGTGAACATGAGGTACTTGATAATGATGGGGACTGATAGGGAGGTCTCAGGCACTTTGTCTGCCAGCAGCAGCAGGAACACAGTAAGAGTCAGCAAGGCAAAGATCGAGAGCCCCATCTTCTCCCCTTGGGGGTTAGAGGGGAAGGAGGATTAGGCTTTGCCAAAAGGCAATTTCCATGGCATCATCAGTGACTGTTTCGAGCCCACTCAAAGATAGGCTTTTGGAAGGGTCATCTGCATACAAATGATTCCTACAAGTCTAAAGTCTGGGCTTCTCCCCTGAATAAAATCATATACACCTGCCTACTTAACCTCTCCGTTTGGATGTCCAATAACCCGTTGCCGTGGGGTCATTTCCGACTCATAGCGACTCTATGGGACAGAGTAGAATTGCCGCATACAGTTGGAGCAGCTGGTGGATTTGAACTGCCAACCTTTTGGTTAGCAGCTGTAGCTCTTAACCACTGCGACACCAGGGCTCCCGTGGATGTCCAATAGTCATCTCAAGTTTAACATATCCCCTGCTTCCAAAACTGCTCCTCTTACAATCTTCCCCATCTTATAAATGACAACTCCATCTTTCCTGAGCTCAGTCCAAAACCCCTGGAGTCATTCTCAATACTCCTCTCTCTCTCATCCCATATGCAATCCATAACAAACTCTATTGACTCTGCCTTCACAATATATCCTGAAACTAATGATCTGTCACCTCCACCACTACCACCCTGGTCCAAACCACCACTACCTCAGGTCGAGATTATTGTAACAGCCTTCTAACTGTTCTTCGGAAACCCCGGTGGCTTAGTGGTTAAGAGCTACGGCTGCTAATCAAAAGGTCGGCAGTTTGAATCGACCAGGTGCTCCTTGGAAACCGTATGGGCAGTTCTACTCTGTCCTATAGCGTCACTATGAATCGGAATTGACTCGATGGCAATGGGTTTTAACTGTTCTCCTTGCCTCATCCTTTGTTCCCCTGAAGACTGTTCTCGACTAAACAGCCAGGATGATCTTGTTAAAATGTAAGTCAGATCATATCACTCCTTTTCTCAAAACCCTCCAGTGGCTCCTCCTCTCCTTCCGCATAGAAGCCAAAATCCTGACTATGATCTACAAGGCCTTCCCATTATCTCTCTGGCTTCATCTCCTACTGTTTTCCCCTTGCTTACTTCATTCAGTACATTGGCCTCTGCGCTGTTTCTCGAACGTGTCAGGCACATGCCCACATCAGGGCCTTTATACTCACTGTTTCCTCTGCCTGGAACATTCTTCTCCCAGATATCTGCCTGGCTCACTATCTTGCTTCCTTCCAGTCTTTGTTCAAAGGTTCCCTTTTCAGTGAGGCGTTCACTGGCCCTTCTATTTTATTTATTTATTTTTTGCCAATTCAACTTTTTACAGGTGTACAACTTATTGACAAGAATTATAATAATCGGCTCTGCAATACCCTTAATAAATGTGATTTTTCCATCATCATTAACCACCTTTCCCCCCTCCCTCCCACCACTGGTAACCACTAATAAACTTTGTTCTCCATACATTTGCCTTTTCTTGTCTTTTTATATAAGTGAGGTCATACAATATTTGTCCTTTTGTGATTGGCTTAGGTCACTCAGCGTAATGTCTCCAACCTCCATCCATACCGTAGCAGGTATCAAAACTTCATTTCTCCTACTGGCTGAGTAGTATCCCATTGTATGTATGTACCACATTTTGTTTATCCATTCATCTGTTGATGAGTATTTAGGTTGTTTTCACCTTTTGGCTATTGTGAATAGCGCTGTAATGAACATTGCTGTACGAGTCTCTTTTGAAGTCTCTGCTTTCAAGTCTTTTGGGTATATACCTAGGAGTGGAATTGCTGGGTCATACGGTAGTTCTGTTTTAGTCTTTTGAGGAACTGCCACACTGTTTTCCACAACATCTGTATCATTTTGCATTCCCACCAGTAATGGATAAGGGTTCCAATTTCCCCACATCCTCACCAACATTTGTTATTTTCTGTTTTTTGAATCTTAGCCACCCTAACAAAAAACCAAACCCATTGCTGTTGAGTCGATTCCAACTCATAGCAACCCTATAGGACAGAGTAGAACTGCCCCATAGGGTTTCCAGGGAGTTGCTGGTACATTCAAAGTGCTGACCTTTTGGTTAGCAGCCAGGCCCTTAGCTCTCTTAGCCACTGCACCACTGGGGCTCTTTAGCCATCCTAGTGGGAGTGAAATGGTATCTCATTGTGGTTTTGATTTGCATCTCTCTGATGGCTAACGATGCTGAGCATCTTTTCATGTGTTTAGTGCCCATGTGAATGTCCTCTTTGGCGAAATGTCTATTCAAGTCCTTTGCTCATGTTATGGTTGGATTATTTGTCTTTGTTATTAAGTTGTCGAAGTTTTATATAAATTTTGGTTATTAGGTTTTTGTTGGCTATATGGTTTCAGAAGATATTCTCCCAGTTAGTAGCTTGTCTTTTCACTTTTTTTGGTAATGTCTTTTGATGAACAAAAGTTTTTAATTTTTATGAGGCCCCATTTATTTATTTTCTTTTTTGTTGTTTGTGTTTTTGTTATTATATTAGACAATCCATTGTTGAAAGCTAGGCCTGACACCGTTGCCCCTGCTTGTTCTTCGAAGAATTTTATGGTTTTAGTTTGTGCATTTAGGTCCTTAATCCATTTTGAATTGGTTTTTGTGTATAGTGTGAGGCATGGATCCTGTTTCATTTTTTTGCATGTGGAAACCCAATTTTCCCAGCACCACACATTGAAGAAACTCTCCTTTTGGCCATGCTATTTTTAAAATGCAACCTCTACCCCAATTCTTATCCGCCTCAACACTCTTTCTTACTTTATTTCCCTCCTCAGCACTTGTGCTCTTCTAATATACTACAGTGAAACCTGTGAGAGCCGGAACTAGACAGTACTGCCTTGTTTTTCCTAGTCTCAAAAGTTTTCTGCCTTTAACAGGGTGCAGCCTTACCATTTTTCCATTGCTCTCCATTAATGGAAAATATTTCAGTTTTCCTTCTCTGACAGGTGTCCACCTTACGCAGGTTCTGGCCTTCACAGGTTTTACTGTATCTAATAGACTTATTTATTTTGTTTACTGACTGTCTCTGCCACTGGAATGTAAACTCCACTAGGGCAGGGATTTTTGTCTCTTTTCTTCACTGATGTATTCCTAGTACCTAGCACATAATAGACACTCAACATGAATAAATGGACCAACCCCTGTAGCTTTTTCAGGAACTACATAGCAATTTGAATGAAGGGTCTAAAAATGAAACAAAGTATTCAAGGATATGCCAGGTGGCTGGTTATTCATGTGGCATACAATGGGCACTGCAAACTTCATGGAGGGTATTGAAATAAACGATTTTCATGATACGTTCTACTTCGGTCCTATAATTTTGGGTTTCAAGATTTACCCTGCTGCAGGGGGAAGTAGGAGGTTACATTTGGAAGTGAGTTTTAGAGTGCACCACTCTCTTTCCCTAAACAAAGAGAAGACTTGATGCCAGAGAGGAGGAAGCCATATTTTGAACACTGCAGTCAAAGATATGCAGTCCCTGAAACAGACTGGCACTGACCTGAGCTGGAATGCCAACATTGCCCCTCTCTAAAGATATGACGTCTGGCAAGTGACTTAAGCTGCCTCAGCCTCTTTACTCTCCTCTGTAAAATGGGAACAACGATACAGTACTTACCTCTCAGGGTTGTTGTAAAGATTAGAATTGAGTTAATATATGTAACATGCTAATTATATAACCTTGTAGCAAGTGTTCAAAAATAGTAAAAATAATACCAACACTCTGTAGCATTTACTGAGTACCAGGCAGTTAATCCTCACCATAATTCTATGCAGTAATTGTCCCTGTTTCCAGATCAGGAAACTAAGAAACACAGAAATGTCCCTGTTACTACATTATGCTGCTTCACAGAGACATGTTGACTATTATTTCCCAGGGAGGTTAAGTGGGTGTCTGAAAAGTTGGGGAGGAGGATGCTAGGAACAGAGAAAAGGACGGGAACTGTTGTTTAAGCTTGGGAGTTTGTTGGTCAGAGGAAAGGAGATTCCATGGGTGAGAGCCTAGGGCTCTGAAAGAAAGAGTTCAAATGTCCCACCACAGGAATGGAGAGAAAGGGGCAGCAGAGGGGAGCCAGAGCCTGTGGTTTCGCCCACTTGGTGGGAGGGAAAACCTGGGTCCAGATGGGGTCTCTCTGCTTAAAGGGAAAACCTGAGTGAGATTCCATGATTGCCTAGGTGGGCAAGAAAACCCTGCCTGGATTCAAATGAAGAGGAAGGAGCTGAGCTATTGGTGGGAAGGAGCACTGGGTCCCTGCAGTGCAGGGAGTTACTTAATATGGCCCTTCTAGCCATAGTTTTGTAACTCCCACCAAATTACTAGGTGAGGACTATGCAAATGAGTGTTTGTGGCCCACTAACGGGATTGGATAGGTTGCTAACAATGTGAATAAGGTGCATGGCACCCTTGTGAGGGTGGGACAATGCAAATAAAGTGTTTGGAACCCTAACGAGGGGATTGGTCAGTTTTGCCATCCTGCTAGGCTTAAAAGAGCAGTCAATCTGGGGTGGGGGTCGGGGAGGGACGCCTACTGCCACCAAGAAGGAAAAGCTAGGAGTCGGGCTTGTCCATTGGACATGGGATCGCTGGGTTGAGACGTTCTAGAGACAGTGAGAGAGACAGCTGTAGCACTAGAGACAGCGAGAGATGGCAAGAAGCAGCAGCAAATCAAGGCAGCAGAGGCAGCCGAACCAGGAGACCGGCAGGAGACAGCGCGGTGGGCTTCGTGGCTTGTGGAGCAAGGTGGTTGTACTGGGTGTGCTGGCCCACTGAGCAAGATAGCTGAGCACATTTGGGCCAAGATTTACTGGTGGAGTGGGGTGCCTCAGGGCACTTGCCAGCAGAGCTAAAAGAGCTTTGTAACGCTTGCCTGAGCAGAGAGCAAAGCAGAGGCCAAGGGGCCAGAGAGAGGCATGCCTGTGGGCACGGCTGAGAAGAGGCTGTTCTGAGCGAAGAACTGTATCCTGAACACTCCTGAACCTGAATTGTAACCTGTTAACTTCCCTAATAAACTCCATAATCGAGAGTATTGTCTGTGAGTTCTGTGTGGCCATTGCAACAAATTATCGAAACCAGCAGAGAAGTAGAGAGTGCTGTGGGAGGGTGTTAGAATTGGTTAAAAGGTTGGAGGGCGGAGGCATGTCTGCCCTCCACCTAATAGGAATCAGCCTTGGGCTGTTGATCTTGATTCTCCTTCCTTCTTGTGAAGTTAGAGGAAGTCAGACACCATTTTTACAGTTTCTTTTCCCCCCCTTACCCGCATCCGGAGGCAGATAGAAGACAAAGATGGCCAGGAGTGTGATCAGGATGCATGGGGCAATGACATTGACAAGGTAGAAGAGAGGCTTCCGGCGAATGATGACATAGAAAGTGACGTCCTGATGCTGTCCTTTCCCCTGTCCCCTAGGATTCCCTGGAGGCTGGATAAGCCGAGAGGGTTTATGGATAATCTCCCATTGGCCGTTCTCTGGGGGAGGAGAGCAGAAGAAGGGGACACAGGTGTGGGAGCTGTCCCGGTTGGTGCCAGGTATGGCTTGCTCTGCTACATCCTACTCTTGAAAGGGCTGATGTGATAAGGGGTTAGCTGTGGACACTGGGCTGGGCAGCCCATCTCTAATGCCCTTGGACAAACCTCAGTCTCCATATATGTGAAATGTAGATAGTCATACTCATTTGGCTGACCACCCAGGGTTGTATTGGGCATTGTTGACACAATATATTTATCAGCCTGTTAGAAACTGGAAATTATAAAGCCCAGGGATATGGGGCCATGCCCACTCACCAATGAAGGTGCCTTCATGAATGTGGATTTCCTGCTGCTCTTGCCCATCAGGGCCCAGGCCTGTCCACAGGCTGACCTCTGAGCTGTCATAGCTGTAGGAACTGAACACCATGGTGCAGTTTTGCCAGTCAAAGGGGAAGTAGGTGACCTGGACAGAAGGGGGAGTCATTAGAGCTGCAAGAGAACTAGCGGGGATTGAGGGAGTTTAGGAGGTCAGTGGGGGAGGTCACAGAACAGATGGGGTACTGGGTAGACAGGGGTCACCAGAGGAAATCACAGGAAAGCGAGATTACAGGAGAATTGGCAGCTTATTAAGTGAGGGCAAAAGAGTGATTCGGGTCATGAGAGATAATGGAGAAGGGATAGGAGACAGGGTCTCAGAAGAGAAGGAGGGTTCCTAAGAGCGCCTTGAGCTTCGCAGGCGGGGCCTGGAGACCTGGATGCTGCAGCTGCTGCGATAGAGGCCCGGAGGCTGCCAGCGCACGGAGCCGTCGGAGGACACCACGACGTTAATATCCAGAGCGACCTCAAAGTTTCCGTCATTGCTGCAGGGAAGGGATTTCTCGTCTGAAATCAAGGCCCTGCCCTGGCGGTCCCGCCTCTCCGGTGGCCCCGCCCACCTCCCAGACTCTGGGAAGGTCCTTACTTGTTCACGAGTACCACGTCCGGTAACCACACCGATTCAGCTGTGACGCGCAGCGAGTCGATGCCATCGTGCTCCGCGGGGTCCCAGCTCAGCCTGTAGTCAGTCCACTCCTAGGGAAGCAGAGGCTGAGGGACTGTCTAGGGCTGGAGGCCAGGAGGGGACTTGGGATGTCCCGGGAACGCCCGAGAAGAGAGTGCTGCCCGGGGTCAGGGGAGGGGCCATGGGTCAGGAGGCCGGGGTTCTGACTCCGGCTCCGCCTTCACTCGCTGAAACCCACATCAGTTAAGGTCCCCTTCCCCCTTGGAAACCCTATGGGGCAGTTCTACCCTATCCTATAGGGTCGCAATGAGTTGGAATTGACTCGATGGCAACGGGTTTGGTTTTTTTCCCCCGCACCAGACCCAAAATATTTTTAGTCTGTAAAAATAAGGATGCTGCCTTAGTTAGCTTATAAAACAGTGTTTTTCAAAGTGCAGTTCACGACCCTTTAGTACACTGAGAATCAAGTTAGTGGCCCAAAACCAGTGCTTAAAAATTTTAGAATGAAAAATGCATGGAGTGCAACTCCCGTAGTATAGCTAGGCATTGTTTCCTGAAGCTTCTATTTCAGTTATAAATGTGTTTTCTGAAATGCTGATATAAAAAGTATTCCTGGGCTGGACATTCGAGGAAATTGTAAAGGCAGTGGGATGCCCCTCTCCACCCCACGGGGTCTCCGTACCAGGTCTAAGTACACCTTTGTGCTCATCTCCTCATCCTTCTCGTTCTAAAAGGGAAATATTTAAAGGACAGAGGTGAAATGGCAGGGAGAGAAATGAGGGGGCTCGGAGGGTCCCGCTCTTCCTAAAAACCCGGCCCGCCCCTTTTTGTTAGTCCCATCCTCTTGAACCCAAGCCCCATCTCTATCTCAGAAATACCCCTTCCGCCGAGGGCACTCCCATACTGTCCATCTAACAGTCCTACCTCCGCCCATCCCTCCGCTTGGCTCTGTCTCAGGCCTGGCCCACGTTCGTAATTCATCCAACCCTGAATCTCCTCCCTGTTTTTTTGTTGACTCGCCCAGGCACCAAGCTCCGCCCCAGCCTTGTCGTAGCCTCATATGGCCACGCCCCCAGCCCGTCCATAGGTCCCAGCTTCCCCTCAAGGTCCGCCCACGACTCTATCTGGTTCCATTCCTTAGCCCAGCAAGCAGCCACGCCCACAGCCCGTCCATTGGCCCGATTTCCACTCAATCTCCGCTAACGCCTCGTCCATCTCTTTGCCAGGCCTTTCCCCCAGCCTGTACATCGGTCCTACCCAGCCCGAAGCCACGCCTCTCAGCCTGTCTGTGGGCCCGACCTCCACCTCCGGCGCGCAACCTCACCAGACTTATAAGTTGCGCTAGGGTGAGGCCAATGCTGACCAGGACGCGGTCTCCCACCTCCCGTGCCGGGCGCACCGTACTGTCATAGCCCGAGAAAAGTTTGTCGCGGAGCCGGCCCTCCGCCTCCAAGCCGTGAACGCCTGGGGAAGGAGAGGATTAAGTGAAGCCATAGTGTCCGGCCACTACCCCTGCCCCTGCCCCTGTCCCCTCGGGGCCCAGACTTACCAGGAGACAGCGGCGTCCCCAGAGCCCCCAGCAGCCCCAGTAGCAGCAGCGCTCTCGGGATCATAGCCCGGCCGGGTGGCCCAGGGAGTTCGCTCGGTGAGCGGCCGGGACCGCCAGCACAGGGGAAGTGACGAGGCTCCCAGGAATGTGCACCTGTTGTTGAGGGGCAGCCGCCAGCCCAGCCGCCCCGCCCCCGGGACTTGGTCCCGCCCCGAGCAACTGCTGGTGCCCGCCACCCACAGATAACAGACAAACCTTCGTTGTATAAATCGTCTTTAATTGAGAAAGCGTGGAGTGGAAACCTGGTCCCCTGCGAGCGAAGCCAGGAGATGGGCGGAGCCTGAGCAGGGTTTGTGTGGGTGAGGGGGGCATCCACCCCTTTAACAACAAGCCAGAAGTAGAAAGAGCCTGAGGAGAAGTGACCTGCCTCTGCGCCTTAACCCCTCCCTCACGCTTCTCAGTCTGTCCTGCCCAGGTCTGAGGCATCCATCAAGGAGTCTCCCGCTTAGATCACTAGTGGGTACCGGGACTTTTCCAGGTCTGCCCCTAGCTCTCCATGTTTTCCAGAAAAATCTGGCCAGGCCCTTTTTGCATAACCTAAAACCCAGCTGAGGTTATAAACTGTAAAGTAAAGCAAGGTCTATTCAGTTAGAAGCTCTGTGGGTGAATGCGGTCTAGGGTCCAAGAGGCCCTCACCCTCCTTAGTCTGACCTGTAGGGGAGAGCAGTGGGACTTATTGCTGAATTGGGGTCTCCTCACTCGGGGCCAAGGCTGTGTCCCACTTGTCCTTTTTATTCCAGACCCATTACTCTCTAAAGACTTCAGCTTTAAAGGGGACCTGGAAGGAATTCCTGCTGAGGTAGCTAAGTGTTCATGTCCCTCCAAAATCCAAGCACAGGTCCCACCATGCCATGGTTGTGGCCACTTCCCCATCCCAGCCTCCCTGTTAGGAGACAGGGATCCTTCCAAAACTCCTCTGCCTCTTCCCAGACTCTGTTCCCCTGGCAGGACCCCAGCTGGGTTCCAGGAGCTAGAAACTGCATTTAAAAATAAAGTTAGCATCCTATATGGAAGAACAAACTTTTTTTTTTTAATTATCTAGGAAAAATAAGAAGTGGTACTTAATTCATCCAGAACTCAGTTCTTTATGAATCATAGCTGGGTCCTTTCCAGAGCCTAGCCTTAATGGACATCACTAGAGAAGGTGGGAGGGTGGATCTAGAACTTACTCAAGAGCAATAATATGGCTATACAGGCCCCAGTTCCATCCTGGGGGGAAGCCCTGAGAGTTGCAGTCTAACTTCTAGAGCTGAGATTCGGGAGAAAGTATGGCTCCACATAGGTCTAGAACCCCAGGCTCTAGAACTGGGTGTCTCTGGGATAAGGAAGTTAAGCCTGTGGTGATCTGAGACCGGTCCCAGTTCAGGCCGAGGCCATGGCTGGGCAGAGCTCAAATCCAGCCTCCCTCTCCTTGGAAACCAGGGGTCTTTCTGGGTCGAGGACAGAAGCCTGATGGAATCAGAACAGTCTGACAGCATGCCTGGGTTCCACACAGAGCCTTAGTTCAGAAATGGCCCTGGCTGAGGTGCCCCATGTTCCAGAACCTGTCCAGACCAAGGCAGAAGGCGGAGTGGGGAAAGATGGAAACTAATCCTGAACTCTAATGGACCTATAAATCTGTGGCTCAGTGGCAATGAAGAAGGTGCATAGGGCTCCAGCAACTGGCAGGGCCTGGAGTGGGAAGTGTATATGCCCTGCCTCTGTCCATTTTGGAAATCACAGTGCCAACCCAGGAAAAGGTTTTGGGGGTCTGTGACTACGGAAGGAAAGAAGAGTGATCAGCCAGGACCATTTTCAGACACCTTTGTATCTCCCTCCTAGGTTCAAGGATCTGAGGGGTCTCAGAAGCTCCAAAAGTCACAGCCAGTCCCTAGGCTCCCCCAGGGAAGAGCACCTGGTGGAACCTGGCTGCTCAGGGCATGAGTGTGGCAGGCAGGGGTGAGAGCAGGGCCAGGAGCAGGGCTGGGAGACAGGCCGTCCGGGTGGCTGGCTCAGTGGGAGTGCAGGGAGCCTCCAGCCTGGGGACTACATTTCAGGGGGCGGGGGACTGGAAGGAGAGGTTTCAGGGACACTGTGGAGAGAAGGCTCCTGGTACATGGCCACTGTGAAGGGGAGAGAAAGGAGCAGGAAGGAAAGAGTTAGGCACAGACGAATCCAGACAGACAGTCAGAGCTCTGAATGGGCTCCCTTCCCCTACACTCACCCTCTGGAACCCCAGCCCACAGGAAAAGGGCTCCCCAGACCCACAAAGACCAAAGCTTTACTGGCTTGACCTGTCATTATAGTGGTCCTCTTGACACATGTAGCCTGAGCTGTATGTCAGTGAATGTCCATGTGGGCATGTCAATACCCTCCCATGTGGCCCACCTTTTCTTGAGGCCATACCCACCCTCCAGGAGCTTGGGTACAAAGTGGGCAGCTGCTTTGGTCTTCTTGACTCGGTTTCCCTTCATGACCCGGCCCTCCTTGTCTAGGCCTAGGTACCAGGCCCGGCCAGAACGGCACTGGTGGTAGAGGGCAGAGGCGTACAGAACATAGTAATTCTCAAAGACGCACTCCTTAAAGCGACACTCAGCTGTGAAATGCGGCTGAGGAGACAAAGACCCAGACAGGCACAGACAGAGAGACAAACAGACACATCACTGAGCAGAAAGGAGCCCTGGGAAGGAATAAGCTGGGATGTCATCCATGCATGTCCGTGGGGGCCTAACTTCAGAGTCCATGCAGGAACTAGTCAAAGGGAGGACAAGGAGGAGCCTGGTAGGCCCCTGAGAGATAACAGCTAGACTTTCAGGGGGCTGGAATAAGAAAGTCCCTTCTCTGCACTCTACCTTCACCCCTCACCATCCCCTGAATGACTCTGGGAAGTGAGTAATAACAAAGTTTGGAAGAGGCAGAATAAGAACTAGGAGCCCTAGAAGGCTGAAGCAGTTGGATTCCCAAAGAATCTGTTGGGGGGGTGTTTGGAGGGCTACAGGAGGAGTAGGGATTGGTGGGACCCTAGAGGAGGTGCTCTCAGGCGGTCAGTGATGATTGGCCATCAGTAAAAGCTGGGGGAAGAGGGAGTCCTGGGCTGCAGAATGTCTCTATGTAGCTGAGGATGGCTGTATGCTGGGGGGGCACCAGTATCCCAGGCCACTCAGCCTTAATGTCTCACCGAGCTGTAGAGCAGCCCCTCAGCGTTCATGGCCATGTAGTGGCCCAGCTTGGTACTCTGGATGGTGACCACACGGAGACCCACTGGGATCAGGTTGAAGTGGGCTGGGGGTGGAAGAGCGGACATCAGCACCCCCCCAGCTTCTAACCCCTACCTGAGCCTCCCATCCCCACCCCAGCTCCACTTCTTCCCTTGGGGGTCAAGGAGACAGACTGAAAGCAATGGAACCTGAAGAGGGAATAGGATTGTCATATCCTCTCCCCACTCCCCCCACCCTCCTAGTGGCTGGCTCCCCCTCTCACTGAAGGAGCTGGTGTCCTCTGGGGTGCCCTGGATGCTCCCATCGGGATTCGCCTGGAGGTAGAAACCCTGGCGGCAGAACAGTTTGGTGACGATGCCTTTGAGCTGAGGCTCTGGGGAGAGAGACATTCATCTTTGAAAGTGACATCTCTGTTCCCAGAAACATTCCTACGCTTGGTGGGATGGTAGGGAAAAAAAAGGGAATGGAAGAAAGAAAGAGGGGCCCCAGGGCCCCAGCTCTCTTAGCCTCCAAGCAAGCACTCTCCAACCTCTCTGGCTCCAGAGAAAGCTGGGATGCGGATCCTTTCTGCTTGCTCTAACCAAGAGCTAACAGTTTAATTTACTGAAATTTATTTAAATAGCTTAATTCCAACTCTACAGCTCAACCAGAAGGGGGGAGGGGAGGAGGTAGGAGAAGGAGACGGGGAAGAGATACATTGAAAGGCAGAGGAGGGAGACAGGACTGCTGAAAGGGTGGTGTGTTTGCGAATGTGGGGGGCGGTAGAGTGACCACAAGGTAGGGGCTCCCCCTCAGGAGAGGGGGTGGGGCTCGGCCTGACGCTGACTCAGCACCTGCTGCTGCGCTACTGCTCGCTTGGCACCGGCCTCAGCTTGGCCCAGAGCCGGCCTGTCTGACACTGACCCATCTGTCTGTCTGTCTGTGTGTCTGTCAGTCTGCTGGCTCGAGGGGCCCAGCCCTCCCTGAGGCTCAGCCTCTCCCCTTCAGTCAGGTAACCCGCCTGGGGTTGGAGACATTGGTACTGTATCCAGGAAATGGGGGAAGGGGGGGCCGAGGAGGTGGAGAGACAGACCGAGTCACGTGGGGGCTGGGTCTCATTCAGAGGGTGGGCTGCGGACCGTACCACTGCGGACGGCCGGTGGCGGCGGGAGAAGGGTTCAAGGGGACTGCCCCCAGGGGAGCTGGGAGCCGGCGTGAGCTGGGTCGGAGGGACACCCTGCCTGTCGTACGTGGACGGGGATCACACGCTAACCCTTACAACTCTCCTCCCCGTCGCTTGCTCTCCGCCGACTGCCCTGTCCCCCCTTGTAGGTGGTACCATCCCCCCACTCTCAGTGCCCATTTCCAGCCCTCCAACTGTGTCTGAGTTCCTCCGGGCAGAGGGTCCCCTGAGCCTATGGGACTCGGTTTCAGAGTCGCGCAGGGAGGAATTCGGGGGTAATTGCGGGTACCCAGCTCCCTTCTTGAAGCCCAGGTCACGGGAGGAGGGCGCACAGGGGGACGGGCTGGCGAGGTAGCTGCAGGGACACCCCCGGGGGAGATTGGCTCTGAGCCAGGCGTGCTCGGCCAGAAGGAACGGAGCCAAAGAGTGGAGCAGCGGGAAAACCGGGGCGGGGGTGGGGCGGCGGAGCCGCAGAAACCCTGGGGGTGACCTAGGCGTCAGGAACCCCAAGCCCGCTCGGCTCCGGATTGAAAGAATCGCGAGAACCCGCACGTAGGCGGCGGACGGTGGGGGTGGGGACTCCAGTGTTTGGTGGAGGAGGGGAACAGGAGCTGCGAGGCTTCGGGGCGCCAGACTTAATCCATCACGCTTCCCCCTTGCCCTCGAAAGCAAGGAGACTCGGGATGATGGGAAAAAAGAGAAAGGAAACTGAGGCAAGGTTAGACAGGCTGGGACTTTGTCGTCCTGGCCCACCCCCTTCCACTTCCGGGAGCCCCCTCAGCCGGGCCCCACTCTTCGGAGTCCCTGACTTCAACCTCCCAGGCAGAGAGACCCCGGCCCGGAGACCCCGCCCCAGCCGCACTCACCCGGGCCGCGGTCCGGCCGCAAGGGCCGCCCCCCGCACAGTCGCACCTTGGACAGCAGGATGAGGAGCTGCTTCTGGCAAAGGGACTTGGTGCTGCGGGGACACACGCGCCGCTGCGCTGACACGGGCCGGCTGCTGCCGGGCTCGCGGACCTCCCGCTTCTGCCGGATCAGGCTACTGGCCAGCGCCGCCATGGCACCGCGGGAGAAGACACCCCCAAACCGGCAGGCGCCCAAAGCGCGCTGGGCTCCCCCAGAGAAACCCGCTCACCAGGGCATGCTCTTGCCGCTCTGGCCCCGACTCATCGCCCAACTCACAGGACCTGAGGCTAGGCCCCAGACCGCCCCCACAGTCGCCAGCTCCGACTGTCCGTGCTCGCTCCACCGGACCCAGCAGCCTGCGGCCCCCTCAGTTGACCTCACCCTCCAATTTTGCCTCCTACTAAAAACTTCCCCTTCCCTGCTGTCCAGTGTCCCTGTCCCCTATTCCAAAGCCAACACCCTCAAAATTTCCAAGATGCAGTTCCAGTATCCCCAGGCACCTCTCCACCCTATTTTGGGGTCCTGCACCCCTACCAAATCCACTCTTGTAATCTAAAGAGAGTGGGTCCTTTGAGGATATTAGCTCACTCCACTTCTACTAGGGAGCGGCCAATGTCAGGGAGGAACTCAACCTTGGTGCCTTTTCCTTTGCTACCCCCTAAATGGACAGGATCCCCCACTTTTTTCACTGAAATCCCCAAAACCTATGTCTTGGAATTTCCAGGCTCTTCCAGTTCTGTGAAAAGAGGTTCCCAGGCTCTCTCACTGGACAATACCTTTTTTCACCATGTCACCCCTATTTCTAGTGTCCCAAGGTTCCAGCTGCTGAGCCCCTTTCCTCACCTTGTCACCTCCACTCCTTTCGAAGTGACCTCCAAATCCACCCTTCCTAGCAGATACACCAGGTGTTTGTCTGAGGGGCCCACTGTCACTTCAAAATAAGGAGCATCAGGGATTTTTTTTTTCCTGGTTGCCTCTTAAGTTTCCTTGGAGACAGCTGCTGCTGTTTAGATCCCACGCCCTCCAATCCAACAGCCCCCCGAGTGGAATGCACCCACGTTGTCACTGGTCCCCGAATGTGAACAGGCCCCCTACTAGTCGGAGAGCATCAGTCTGAGCTTTCTGCGGCCAGGCTTCCTCGTCCTCCCCGGGATTGCCTATAGCACCCCCGTCTTCCTTCCCCGACGCCCCACAACCTGTCCTGTCCTGTTGATCCCGCGACGGGTGGCACTGGCTCCGGCTCCAGGCTCCTCCCTCCCTGTCCCTCGCAAGCGGAGCTTCCCCCTGCGCCCGTATTGATGCCCTGGCTCTCCAGGAAGGAGTGAGGGTATCTCCGCAGAGCGCCCTGGTCCGGCAAAGTCGCAGCACTGGGCTAGGCGGCTGGAGCAGGCGAAGCGGCGGCGGCAGCAGCGGCAGCGGCTGTGGGAAGCTGAGGCGGTGCCGGGGACAGGAGCTCCCCCTCCTCTGAGAGCCGGCCCGGGGGCGGGGCAGGGGGCGGAGACGCCGGGAAAGGGGGGAGTAACTCGACAGGAGGAACCCCCGGGTGCCTTGGTGGCGGCGAGTGGGGACGGAACCGAGGCTGCGCCGTACGTCTCGGGGTTCAGAAGAGGAGGGACAGGGAGGCGACGCCACTGATCTGAACTCTGGATGAGGGGAGAGATTGGGCTTAAGCTAGATGGAATGGCTGACGGCCTGAGAATGGAGAGGGGACCCTACTGCACAGGATAGGAGTGAGGACAGAACAGAATCAAGAAAAGGGAAAGAACTGGAGACCGGGTGGTAGTGGTGATATTGAGCCTGGGGCGAAATCTGGCCTCCTTAATATCCCTGCTTTTGTGTGAGCCAAATTGGTTAGTTCCGGGTCTGCATACCTCTCGTTTCCGCGTTTTGTAAGCGTATATAGTCTCCCTATCTCTATTGATGCCTAAGAGGAAAGAACAAGAGAACTTGGGGGAGGGAGGTGTTTTTCTCAGGCTGTGCTGGGGCGGGAGGTGCGCTGGCCACAGATTAGGAGTGGACAGTCTGGAATGGGGAGACAGGGCTAGGGTTTGGGAGGAAACGACGAGGGCTTTTACAACAGGGTCTTTGGGCGCAAGAGACATAGTTTCTCCCCACAGGAGAGGCACTGGCAGTTCGCTCCACGTCCCGCTCCCCAAAAGCATTTTGCACGCGGGTAGGAGCATTGTCTTTAATGGACCCCGCCCCCCACGCCGGCCAAGCCGCCTCCTTTGCGCGCAGCCTTGGCCTCTTCCACCGCCGCGCGCAGGGCCCCGGCAGGGTCCCCGCGGAGCCGGGCCAACGCCTCCCGCAGAGCAGTGGCGCCGTCCCCCGCGCGGAGTTTCCGGCCGCTCAGAAAATAGTGCGGCAGCGCCCCAGCCTCAAGCACGCGGCCCAGATCGTCTAGCAGCCCAAGGCAGCAGGCGCCCGCGTTCTCGGGCCGCGCCAGGTAGAGTGCGGGCAGCCGCTCGCACGCCCAGTAGAGCAAAGTCCGCAGCAGGTAGGGCGCCGCAGCTCGGGTCCCCGCCACCAGCGGGCGCAGCAGAGCCTGGGCCGCGGCGTGCGCCTGCAGCAGTGGCTCCGGTATGCGCGCCTTGAGCGCCAGCTCCTGGCGGGCGAAGCAGAGCTGCCAGCCAGAGGCACCTGACCGCTCGGTGCTGCCTCCAGGCACCAGGTAGAAGGAGGCGGACCCGGGGGCCAGCGGACCAGCCCATGAGTGGCTCCGAGCCTCTTTGGGCCAGCCGGCCACGGACACCACCGGGATCAGGTCGAAGAGCAAGAGGCGGCGCGGGGGCCCCGGGGTGGCCAGGAGGACCGTCGTGAACCCCGCGTGGCGGGCTGCGTGCACCAGGCGCGGGGCACCCGGGACCGGGATGAGGTCCTCGGCCACCGCGGCCAGCGAAGCAAAGAACCAGGCAGCCACTTGGGCGGGACACAATGTGGGCCACACTTCCCGCGCCTCAGAAGGCTTCGGGACCCCGCTTGGGTCGGCTGGCTGGGTGACGTCACCACTCAATGTCTTCAATGGTGCGGGAGAACCAAAATCAGTGACGTCACGCCCAGGCGACTCGGGCCCTGAAACGTCACTAGATGATTTTTCCAAAGACACCTGCGGCTCAGGCTCAGTGACGTAACCGTGCAGCTGGTCCGCGGGACTTTCTTCGTTGTCGTTTCGGTGGCTCGAATCACATCCTCCTGGGACCGGGGGTCCCAGGCAATCCTGCCACGCCTCCCGGACCGGGGTTCCGCACTCTAGCTCTGGGAGGAGGAGCCATGCGTAGCAGGATTCCAGGTCCAGTTGCAGCTCTGGCCCAGTGCCGTCCAGCGAAAACACCGGCACCAGGAGAGTGAAGCCGGCGTCGTAGTGAGGTCCCCGGGCGTAGGGACCCAGGGGTGCAGGCCCCAAATCCAGGGAACCCTCGCGAATCCCGCCACGAAGCAGCAAGAGTTCTGCCTGAGGAGGAAAGCGGGGGTCCCGGCGGTGAACTAGACCTAAGGGAAGAGAAGGGTTCGTGGGGGTGTGGCCCAAAACGGAGCAAGGGCGTGGTGTGGCTAAGAGCCGAGAGTTCCCGAAGGCAAGGAGGATTACTTACCGAGCAAAGAGAATACAAAGTCTTTGGCCTGAAGGAGATCTGGCCCCGGCTTGGGCCCGTTACTCCAGCTCTCCTGCACCCCCAGTTCCTGGATTAGTTGGGTCAGTTCCCGAAGTTGCGCTCCAGAGCAGAAGTCTATGTCCGTGAGCGGCCGGGCTGGGGCCGGGGGTGGCGGGCCCCACCATGGGGCACCCCCCCAGACAGCGGAAGCCATGTGGCTCTATCGATTTTGACTAGGGAAAACACGGACGGGCGCAGCCTAGACGGGCCTTTCCTTTGTGGCCGAAAAATCGCCCTCAATCTCCCTGTTTCCGAAGCCAAGCGAGTGCCCCAGACACATCTGCAGATGAAGGGCCCTAAATTTAGTTTTTAAAAGGAACAAATAAGTACTTCTCAGTCTTTGCCCTTTTCTCTTATGCAGGCCCCCGCCCCCAAGGACTGGCTTATCTGACTCAGCAGGTGAAAAGTAGCCGTTGTCTTTCTCCTACGGGATGCAATAGCCAGTCTCTGCCGGCGCCCGGCGACTCCCTTTGCCTACCTCCTCTTACCTCTTTTCGGAAGAGGTGTATGGTCTACCTCTTAGGGGTAGCTGCAAGGGTGGGAAAGAGAGTGGATAGAACGATTCAACAGGTAACTTCTTCCTCTTGCCCACCTGGCCACGCCCCTAGATTACGATCACGCCCCTCCCTTTTGATTTTTCGGGCTGTCCTGGGAGTTGTAGTTTGTCTCCCGAGCTACCAGGGCGTTGGAGCCACGCCTCCACATTCTTTCCTGTTCTGCCGCAGCAGTGCCCGATGGAAGTCGTAGTTCCCATGGAGATAGACTGTTCTGGGTCTTTAGAAGCCCAGGTCAACCCCACCCAAGCATCCTTTGGGGTTGGGGCAGAGGGGTAATAGGTGGAGCTGAATAGCAAACAATAATGGGAGATGCACCCTAGGGCCTGGGGAGAAATAGAGACCCTTGGGTCCCACGTGTGAGTGGAGGAGCGCTGGTCATTTAGGTCTGAAAAGGCTTACTTCCCTCATTTTGGAGACAAGGAAAGTGTAGCCTAGAAAGGTTGCCCATGACTTGTCCAGTGTCACAGAGCTGAACCAGGAAGGTGTTGGAAAGGGACTCCCTGGCTAGGTGAACAGGTGTCTCCTTGGATCAGTGATCAGTGTTAAGCAGAAACACATGGGAAGTGACTCAGGCATGCACATCTGATCCAGGGAAGAGATACATATTAGTGAGCAGTGACCCCCCACACAGGCATGCGTGAGAAGTGGCAAAGAAAATGAAAATCGAATCCAGAGGAAACTCCTAGCTGGGCTGGGGCAAGGCAATGGAAGATTATCAAGGGCAGGAAATTGTTTTCAGTAATTTATGTTACTAAGGACCAGGACACGTTTTAAATCCAGAGTGGGGCCTGGAGCAAGGATAATGGAACAGAAAGATAGGAAATCAGGGACAGGCATGCAGATCAGATCAATTCATTGCTGGGCCGGGACTGCATACGTTCCCTCTGCCAAGGGATTGTCTCCAGAGTGGATAGGCCTAAGTCTATGGGCCAGACAAGTAAGCAGGGACTGCTAGAAAAATTAGAGGCCTATAAAGGGGACTCTTAGAATCCGGGGCTCAATCTGGGTATCCCAGGCCTCGTGAAAGGAACTCTTCCCCCTCAACAACCAGGGCTAGGGCCCCTGGGGTACCAAGAGCCACGAGACAGCCCAGAATTGGGGAGGCAGGTTTCCATACATCTGGCTGTGGGAGTCCCTGGATGATGCAAATAGTTAAGCACTGGACTACTAACCAAAAGGTTGGTGGTTCAAACCTACCCAGAGGCACCTTGGAAGAAAGGCCTAGCAATCTGCTTCCAAAAAATCAGTCATGAAAAGCCTATGGAGCACAGTTTTGCTCTGACACAGATGGGGTCGCCATGAGTCAGAATCAACTCGACGGCAACTTTTTTGTTTGTTTGTTTTTTTGGTTGTGACCCAAGAGGCCAGGTCAAGAGAACTGAAGACTGAGTTCTTTCTCTTGGTCTGAGGCAACGAGGCATCAGGCGTCTCTACGTCTCACCTCCTCCCAAGAGGGTAGGCTCTGAGCTACCCTAAGAGGAGCTAAGTTCTCTAAGCTCTGTGGGAGTTTTAAAGATGCTAGGAGTGGATGGGAAGAGAAAGGAAAGCTTCTCTACATTCTAGATCATTGCTGTCTGATAGGATTTTCTGTGATGATGGACATGTTCTAAATCTGTACTGCCCAATATAGTAGATACTAGCCATGTGTGGCTGTTGAGGACTTGGAATGTAGATAAAGTGACTGAGGAACAGAAATTAATTTTACTTATTTTTAATTAAAATTTAATAGCCACATATGGCTAGTGCTATTGTATTGGACAATGCAGCTCTAGGGCCTTGAGGATAATGGATTTAGCTATGGAGGAAGAGCAGAGGCAGTCCTCACCAGACCCTGTGGGTGGCCAGTGTCAGGGCTGGGGCTGGGGTGGATGTCCTCAAACAACCACAGAACACTTCTCTCGCCTCTTTATTCCTGATGTACCTTTGTCCCCTCTTTTTCCACGGTCTTCATTACATGCTGATATCCCCACTCCTTAGTGGTCTCCCGTGTGTTGCTGGGTGCCTCTTGGTGAAGGCGCCTGGGAGACAGAGCTTCACATTTGTCCCTGCCCACTCCTAACTGTCTCTGGCGGGCATCAAAGACCACATGCCCTGCCCGGTGCCCTGGTCCAGGGCAGTGGGGCTTCCAGTTGATTTTGAGAGGCATAGACATCTGGCGATAGTTCTGGCAGGCTGGAGGAACTGTATCCGTAGGGCGGTGTACCAAGTCTTGGCTGCCTGCCCTCCGGGAGGATGGCTGCAGCTCAATTAGTACAGGTACCTCTGAGAAGGTTTGCAGATCACTGTAGATCACCTGGTCCTTGGACGAGCTGGAGTTTTGATTGAGTGGGACAGAAGTCCAAGGTATTTGCTGCTCTGTGTCATCCCTCTGGGGAGCCTCCTCAGATACAGATGACTTCATCAGGGATGGTGTTGACTTGGGGGTCTGAAGAGGGCCTAAGACTGGGACAGAGTCAGTACCTAGGGCAAGGCCTGGGCTCTTTTGGAGGCCAGGATCTTGGCTAAGGCATGAGTCCTTGTGGAGGCCAGATTTCTGAGTAAGACCAGGACTCTTGAGGAGGCCAGAGTCTTGGGTAAGGGCTGGGCCCTTATGGGGTCCAGGATTTTGATTAATTCCTGGGCACTTGTGGAGGTTAGGGTCTTGAGTAAGTTCTGGGCTCCTGTAAGCTCTAACATCTTGAGTAAGGCCAGATCTCTTTTTGACTTCAATAGCTTGGGTAAGGCCTGCACTCTTGTGGAGGTTAGAATCTTGAGTAAGATCTGGGCTCCTGCGGACTCCAGAATCTTGGGTAGGGCCTAGATTCTTATAGTCTCCTGAGTCTTGGGTAGGGCTTGAGCCTTTAGGAAGGCCAGAGGTTTGGGCAAGGCCTAGGCTCTTGTGGAGACCAGATTCCTGGGTTAGAGCTGGATCCCTGCAGACTCCCAAATCTTGGGAAATGCCTGAACTCTTGTAGCCTCCAGAATCTTGAGACGGGCCTGTCTTATGGAGGCCAGTTGCTTGGGGGTGGCTTTGACTTTTGTCAGCTACAGTCTCTTGGGTTGGGTTTAGTTTCCTATAGACCCCAGAGTCTTGCATAAAGCCTGAGGTCCTCTGAAAGCCAGAAGTTTGGGTAAATAGTGTGCTCTTATGGAGGTCAGAGGGTTGGGTGACACATGGGCTCCTAAAGACACCAGCGTCTTGTTTAGGGCTCTTTTGGGGGCCAGAATCTTTGATAATGCCTGGACTCTTATGATGGCCAGAGTCTTGAGAAGAAATTTGGCTCTTGTAGAGACCAGGATGCTTATGGAGGCCTGGATCTTGAGTAAGGCCCGGGTTCTTGTGGAGGCCTGGATCTTGGATAAGGCCTGGGTTCTTGTGGAGGCCTGGATCTTGGATAAGGCCTGGGTTCTTGTGGAGGCCTGGATCTTGGGTAAGGCCTGGGTTTTTGTGGAGGCCTGGATCTTGGGTAAGGCCTGGGTCTTTTGAAGGACATAGGCCAGAGTCTTGGGTAAGGCCTAGACTCTTGTGAGGTTCAGGGGATTGGGGTTGGATCAGGGATTGGGGAATGATGAACTGGGGAGAGATGAGGAATTGGGAAGGGGGGATGGACTGAGGAGACTTGGAGGTTGGGAGAGAGGTAGGGGTTTGTATTGAGGTCGAGGGTTTCTGATGGCTGGTGGGTTCAGGAAGGACAAAGGATCTGGGAGGAACAAGAGGCAGGGAAAGAGTGCATGGTGGAGGAAGGGTGCTCAGTGAGCTCTGGGCAGTGGTTGGAGAATGAAAACAAGGTTGAGAAGGTGCAACTTCCTGGGAGTAGACCAGGAACTTGGGGTAGACTGGTGCCTGGGAGTCTGTGTTCTTTCTCCCAGAACTGCAGGGTTGGAAGCTGCAGTAAGGGAAGGTCTTGGGCTGGAACAACTTGTCTTTACCATCATCTGGGATCTTCCATTCCATATTCCCCAACTCCAAGTAGCCCAGTACAGAGCCTGCAGTGGGCTTGGCACCATCCCCACCACGCTGCTTTAATGTTTGCTCAGATGTACCAGAGCTCACCAGGCCCTGCCCATCTTGGGGCTTGGAGAGGGTACCCAAGTCCTTTCTAGAATACTCAGAGTTCTTGGGACTGTGCACATGGAAGAAGTTCTGCTTTACCCTGCGGGCATCGTAGACCACGTGTCCAGTGGAAAGGCCATGGCTCAAGGCAGCCAGGTTAGAGGGAATAGGGGTTAGAATGTGGGTAGGGGTGGGGGCAGGGACAGGAGCAGGGGTACTGGTAGGGACAGGGGCAGTAGCCAGGGCCATGACCAGTGATGAGGCAGGAGTTGGGGCAGGCGCTGGGGTCGGGGCTGGGGTAGGAGTACTGGCTGGGGTAGAAATTGGGGAAGGAACTGGGGCAGGGGTTGGGGCAGGGGCCAGGGAATGGTCATGGGTATGATTTAGACGAATATGGGCCAGAGTATAGGTTGGGGCATGGGTTGAGGTGTGCTCAGGGGCATGAGTATGGGTTGAGGTGTGCTCAGGGGCATGGGTATGAGCTGAGGTGTGCTCAGGGGTGTGGGCATGAGTTGAGGTGTGCTCAGGGGTGTGGACCTGGGAGTGGGTCTGAGCATGGACCGGGATGTGGGCTGGGGCATGGGTTGAGGTGTGCTCAGGGGTGTGGGCCTGGAAGTGGGTCCTGGCCTGGGCTGGGGTATGGCCTGAGGCATAGGCTGATGTGTGCTCAAGAGCGGGGGCCTGGGAGTGGGCCCGTGTGTGGGTTGAGATGTGTTCAGGGGTGTGGGCCTGGGAGTGAATCTGGGTCTGGGCTGAGGTATGGGCCAGGGCATGTGGTGGGATGTGCTTGGGGGCCTGGGCTGCGGTATGCTCAGGGGCCTGGGCTGGGGAGTGGGTACCAGTGTGGGCCGGGGCATGGGCTAAGATGTGCACAGTGTCCTGGGCTGAGGACTGGGCCAGGAACTGGGATGAGGACTGGGCTGGGGTTTTAATCTTGCTCTCTTGGGGCAAGCACAGTGGAACCATGTCCAGCTTGCTCATCTTTGGTTTGTGAGCCTTGACGTTGGCCATAGGGGCATGGAACTGGGAAGAAGTCTCTGGCCTGGAGAAACAGGAGGCTTGAGCCTTTAAATCTGTGAGCTGAGGGGCTTCCCCCACTCCCGTCGTCCCCTCATTCCACAGTCCCCATGGAGCCTCTGTGGGAGCCCCTGTGTGTCCACACTGAGGTGGCATCCAGCAGCACCTAGAAGCCTTCTCATCATTCGTGTCTGGTATCCAGGAGTCAAGGTGATTAGAGTGCCCAGGTAGGAAGCTGGAGCGATGATGAAAGTGGGAAGAGACTCTTGAGCACAGGTTTTTGGGGCTGACGGAGTAGCGCATACACACAGGATGGCTGCCTATAGCGCTGGGTTGCTTGTCTGCAGGGAGAAGTGGGATGGGACAAAGCCTGGGTCCCTGAGGGGCTGAGAACAGGGACAGGGATAGGGGAAAGGGGTGTGGCCCACATCCCACATGCCTAGGCTCACTCACCTTTGGGGAAAAAATGATGGAAAAGAATCCGCAAGGAGCTCTTCAGATGCCTCCAGAGCTGAGGGAAGCAGGGGAGGGGAGAGTCCAGAAGTCCAACCTTTGTCTGGCCACATCCCAGCAGCCCTCCCACCTTAGCCCCTGTGAGACTTCAGGGTCCCTTCCACCCTGCTGCCCAGACCCTGCCCTGACCAGAGTCACCACATTGATCCCCACGTTGAGCAAGATGAAGCTGCCCAGAAGCAGAAGAATCGAATCTCCTAAGTCCTGGCACTTCCTGGGGTTGGTGCCAGAACACACTTGGGCTCTGTGGTGGGCTTGCTCACCCATGGCCTGGGGTCCCAGGACTGCCTGGGCCCCCTGGCCACCCCACACATACTAGGAGCCAGACTCCTCTGTTGGGGGAGGGGGAGAAGGGCTGGGTCACAATGGGGCGGGTGGTGGGGTCACAATGAGGGAGGAGAGGAAGTGGAAGGCCCAGACAGGGGTTCCCTAGTAACTAGGCTTGAGTATCCTGAACCTGGAAGGTCAGACAAGACCTGGTGCCCAGCATACCTCCCCTTCCTTCCTCCCTCAGTATTTCCCTCACTGCCCACTGACTTCCCTCATTCACACAGTCACTCGTTCTGTCATTTCTGCAGTTTTGGCTAAGAATTCTGAGCCCCTTTGTCCACTCCTGAAACTGGCAAGACCTTGGCCTTGGAGCCCTGGGGTAGGCCTGGCTGGTTTCCAGACCTGGGCCTCCTCCCCGCCCTACACTGGGCCTGCATTTGCCCAGACTGGAACCCCCAGGGCTGGAATCTGGCCTCAGCTTCTCGTTTGAGGCTGAGCCTCCCAGTCTTTTGAGGACAGGGAAAGCTGGGACAGATGCGGTGAGTGCCCAGAGACCAGTGGTTTGGAGTCCGCAGCTACAAGATCTTTAGTGCATAGTGGACCCAGGAGGGGCCTGCTGGTAGGTCCATGGCCACTAAGCCAAGGGCATCCCCACACCAAGAAGAGGACATTAGCTTCTTAATTTAGGAAGCCAAGGGCAGAAAGAATGGTACTTCCAAGCCATAGACCACTACAGTGCTTCCTGGACTCTGTTTCTCTTTATTCCTCTCTCCATGCCCTGCCCTGCCACCCACACTCGCCTGCTGGTCAGCTAAGTTTCCCAGCCCGGCTCCTGTGCAGAAAGGGCCTTGAGGCTAAGGTGGAAGGTGGTGGCAATGAGGTGGCCCGCACTCGGTTCTCCTGCACTTGCCTCTTCAGCTCCAGGCTGTCGTACACCTGGTAGCTGGCATTGCCCCCCGGGTTCCGGCTAAGTGGGATGAAGGTGGTCGGGGGCGGGGTGGGCTCAGCAGCCTGGACCACAGGCAGGGGCTGGGAAGAGCGGTGGAGTGACGCTGAGCCAGGAGCTGGGCCAGGCTGGCATGAGGCCTCGCCCAACACAGTGAGGGAGTTGGAGGTGGTCAGAAAATGCCGAGCGGGCAGAGCCTCAGCCCATTCAGCCGCCCGGCGCCGAACCTCATGGGGATCCCGTGAGTTATAAGTCAAGTGTCCTGCAGATGGGTGGGGGCTGCGGTTGGGCTGGCTGTAAGGGTGGCTAGGGAGGCCCTGTCGGTGGGACTGTGGGGAGTAGTGATCCCGGTAGCCCTGGGCCTCGGGCCGGGTGGGGCTACGGGGCACCAGGGCAGGTGGGGGCTCAGAGCCCTCTAGACCACACCGCCGCTGCTCCCAGGAGTCATACAGCAGGTGGCCCCTCGAGGGGTGAGGGCTGTGCCCCCCAGGGACCCAGGAGGGGTTAGGGGGCAGCCGGCGGGGAGGTTGTAGAGACGAGGTCCAGTGTTCAGCCTCCACATTGCCCCAAATGTGGGATTGTGAGCAACGGGGCCCGTAGGACCGCATCCTCAGCTCAGACTTGGCCTCTACACGCTTGGGCATGCGGCGAAGTTCAGGGGACATGTAGAGAGAGGGTGGTGGCAGGCTGGCCAGGATGCCGCCTTGGTGGCCCCACAGCCCCAGGTTGGAGGGCAGGCCCAACCTCGGATAGAGTCCTCCCCAGCCCCCGCGTGGGTACTTGGGATGTGGGAAGGACAGGTCATCCTCATCCTCCAGGCAGGAGTCCTGGTCCTCCGGATCCAAGGAAGGCACTGGCCGCAGGGGTGACATCTTGTGGCTGCCGCGTAGGCCACAGAAGACTGGGCAGCCGTGGCGGAATTGTCTGTGGTTCTTTGGTCTCTGCTGGTGGCTGCAGGGGCGATGGCGGCGGCGGTGGCTGCGAGGGCTGCGGTTGCGGAGATGGTATGGAGAAGAGGAACAGCTTGTGGGCCGGGCCATTTTCACGTCCACAGGGTCCAGGGTGCAGTGAATGTGAATGTCCCTGGCTGGGGCCTGACATGGATCTTTGGGGGAGTTTTGACAAGACTGGAAGGTGTCATCTGGGGAAGGCAAGAGTCCATGAGATCAGGGCAATTGTCAGAAGAGGTCAGTGTTGGGAGCCCTGGGGCCTGGGTTTCTAGGGATGTGGTTGGAAGTCCCCTCTCTAGCTGCCATACTTACTTTTCTGATTAATCCAACAGATCATCTTGTCTAAGGCATTCTGGAGCCTATGCCACATCTAGGAGTGGGGTGAGAGTGAAGGCCAGGCTCTCCACCCCCAGCCCCTGCCCCCCTCCCAGCCACGACCACTCCCACAGGTGGAAGTGCAGGCTGCAGCTGGCTTACACCTTCAGACTTTTTCACCCCTTAGCATTTGTCCCCAACCATCACTCACCACAATTGCCATGTTGATCCCAATGTTGACAAGAATGATGAGACCCAGCAGCAGAAGCAGGAAGTCCTCAGCGTCCTGAGGACTTTCTTGGTATTGATTGCAGCACCCCAGGGTGTCATACCAGAGCTGGTTTTCCATGGTGGGGGGGTCCTAGGGCCACCTGGGCCGTGCCCCCCCCACCGGCCCCAACCCACACTGCACTCATGCCAGTACTTGGGGATCCCTACCAGCTGGTGGGGGAGCCAGGTCATAATGAGGCAAGGTGGAGGGAGTCACAATGCAGAGGTGGCAGCTCTTTTTTTTTTTTTT
>NW_004443976.1:12134176-12166245 GCF_000243295.1 Trichechus manatus latirostris
GTTTTGCTATTGTGAACAATGCTGCCATGAACATAGGTGTGCATATGTCTATTCGAGTGACGACTCTTATTTCTCTAGGATATATTCCTAGGACTGGAATTGCTGGATCGAATGGTATGTCTACTTCTAGCTTTCTGAGGAAGCGGGTGGCAGCTCTTTTATCTACTCTGTTGGCCCCTTACACAGCCATCTCTACCGTTGGTACACTTGATTTCAATCTGTTCCTCTGTCTCCATGAGGGCGTGCTTAACCCCACGCCTGATCCCTGTTCTGAAAACATGGTAGCTACAGTCAGGAGACGGTCTTCCCAGAGGTTGAACCATGCACAAAGGATTTCTTTCATTTCATTCTTTTCAGACATGTGGCTGGTCTCCACGCCATGCCTACCTTGGGGCCAGTGGCTAGGGTGACCAGATGGATGGGTGATAGCAAGAGTCACCTCTGGAGTTACCCTACTGCACCACTCTCTCCTTGTCCTGCCCATTTCCCTGCCATATCCCTCTAGCACCCATCCCTGCCTGCCCCCTTCCTGGCCAGGGACTGAAGTTCTAGTATTTGTGGCACTGAGCCCATTTGCCCCTTGACTTCAGAGCAAGACTGACTGAGGTTGCTGCCCCTGCCAGGGACCACCCACAGCCGTGGTTTCACTCCTTCCTAACCAGCTGACATCCTGCTGACCCACCCCCTCCAAAAACGGTTAGCTGCCACAGTAAGAAAATCACATGAAACTCACAAAGGACAGAATAGATGTAATTGTGGATGTGACGAAAGGATTCTTCGATTTACACCAGGTTCATCACTGGGATCTGTGAAGAGGCACCCTGGGGGCTCTGAGTCATTTTACACAATGACCCACTCACCAGACACAGGATGAGGAAAGGACAGTGACCACTTCCATCAAGCTTCCAAACATATAGTAGGTGCTCAATACACATATGCACCAAATGGAATTACCTTAAACTGATCAAGAATGAGAGTTGAATGTAAATCCACAGAGAAGCAGGGCGATTCACAAAAGGTCTGTCTGCCACATTCCAGAAATCCATCTTGTAAGGTCCACTTACATGGCTGCTAGTTTGTATGTGTGTGTGTGTGTGTGTGTGCATGTGTGCGCTTACACGCATACATGTGCGTATGTGATCTCATCTAGGAGTAGGGCAGGGCCTCGGTCCCCCTACTGTCCAGTGGGAGGGAATGTTTTTTAAGTTCACACGGAGAACTGAGGAAGGTGGGAGACTGGTGGGCCAGGCTGGCAATGGGAATCCACCTGCAGGAGCAGGGGGATGGAACGTGAGGTCATAAACTTGATGACCTTTGATGTCTGTGTGACCACAGACAAGTCACTTGACCTCTCTGAGTCTGTCTCATTTGTGACATGGGGGTGTTAATCAAAGGCGTGAGGTCACAGAGCCTGTGATATTAAACTGAGGCAGCCCTTGAGAGAGTCCCCCTTATCTCATCCTCTGCTCCAAGCCTGCTTGAGGGTACAGGAGCTTCAGGTCTTGACTGGGGAACTGTGAGGTCCTAGATAGCCTCATTCAGCCATCCCTTCCCAAAGGCACCAGGGCTGAAGAGGGAGTGAGCATGCCTGCCTCACGGGTGGCTGTAGTCTAAACTTGGACTCTGGCAGGGACCAGACCTCTGAGGGGCTATGGTCATAGGGATGGGGATCTCCCCTGAAGTGCAGGACTGGCTGGGGATCTGGGCTGGGATCTGGCTGCTTCTCCAAAGAAAGCAGGGTAGAGCCTTGGAATCAGGAAGAGTGTGGGAAAGGGCTGTGGGCAAGGTCTGGCAAGGGCAAGAGGTTGATGAGGTTCCTCAGGGCTCTCTAGGCCCTGTTGCCAGGGAGATGATTCCCTTAGCAACCAGGGCTTCTGGGTGCTGTGTGGGCCCTGGAACCCCCACACGCCAACACAAACCACCACCTGTCTCTTTTTTTATTCTTTTCCCAGTTACCTGCCCGCCAGGGAACGGTAGACCCAGGCCTGGCCTGTCCCTTCAGCAGTACTGGACCCAGAGGGCAGGGGGTAACAGTGGGACAGGGCCTCCACCTCCCGCGTCAGCTCCCGCAGCCGCCGCCTCACATCACGGGCATCATAGGCCATGCGGCCTGAGGAGCGGCGCCGGGGGATGTCGGGGACTGCTGCTGGGCCCAGGACAGGCGGTGGGGCAGGTGAGCAGGGAGTGGCCTCTGCCTCCACCCCACTGTTCTTGTGGCTCAGGGCCTCAGGGCTGGGAGGTGGAGGGTTCACAGGGTACACGTAGGCCTCTAGGCCCACCTCTGACCGGACCTCTGTTTTGAGGGGCCTTCTGTCTGCAGTCTCCTGGAAGCGGATGGTCTGGGCAGGTGGCTCAATGGTGGCCTGGGCCCAGGGATTCCAGATTTCCTGAGTGGGTTGGAAGCCTTCCCAGTCCTCAGGGCAATCCCAGTTGTGGGAGCAGATTGCTGGGTGCTGAGGCAGGGGCTTCTTGTAGTCAGTGTCGGGGGTCCAGTAGGCTGGGCGGTAGGCATGGTGCATCGGAGCGTCTCGATGGCGAGGGCAGCGAGTGGCGGGGGGGGTCAAGGTCATTTTCACAGGGTCCATGGTGCATCGAAGGCGGACTGCAGGGGGGCTTTGCTTCCTCAAGGAATGATTGGTGGTCTGTTTCCCAGATGAGGATGACTTAGGAGCTTCTGTGGATGGGGGAGAAGTGAGGGGCCAGTGGGGAGGCTGGCTCCTACAGGGATGGAGAGGCAGGGTACCGAGAGGGACACTGCACAGGAGTGGTGTCTGAGAGGGGTGGGTGGTAAGGGGCCAGCTTAGTGCTGGGGCTAATCAAAGGAGTGCCTGGTTTCCTACGCCCCAGCCCCATCCCTGCTTACCTTTCACACAAATAATATGGAACATTTGGCGTAAGAAGTAACGGAGTCTGCGCCAGAGCTAGGTGGAGAAGGACATGGTGACCCCAGGCATGCCCCGGCCACCAGGCCTACCCCCAGCTGTCCCACCAGCACCCTCCCGCCCCGCACCACCCTGACCAGGGTCACCATGTTGATGCCAATGTTAATGCAGATGATGAGCCCCAACAGCAACAGGATGGAGTTGCCTAGGTCCTGGCAGTTGTTGGTGTGGGGGTTGTGATATGAGGCCCACCCGGGCCGTGGCCACTCAGCCATGGCCATGGGGGTCCCTGGGGCCGCCTGGGCCCCTAGGCCCCCAGCCCACTGTGCCCACACTGTGCCCCAGCTCACCTACCTGACCCAGAGGCTCCTGGGAGTAAGCGGGTCACAATGATGCTAAAGATGCTCCTCACAATGTACCAAGGGGCTACTCTGAGTCCTGGGCCCATGGCTGACCCTCTAGCCTGGACCCAGACTTTGGCAGAGGCGGAACCCCTCACCTTGAGAGCCTCTCCTTTAGTCAGCTACCTAGACCAGCCCACAGGCCTTCTGGCCTCTTTGACGTTACCCCCATCAGCCCCTGCCCTCTCTTCCACTATACCAGGCTCTGGCCTCTGCAGACAGGGGTCCTGTCCTAATTCCCCCAAACAATCTCATCACCCAAGCACCCACTCCACTTCCCTGAAGCCTCGGAGCTGCTCCCTGAAAAGGATGGCTGGGGGCTTGAACCCCTCTCCTCCTTCATCCAGAGTGGCTCCCCAAGGCTTGTTTCTTCGGAGCCCCCACCCACCGCCCACCACCTCCTAACATCACAGCAGGCACAACCAACAGTTAAACTTTTATATTTACAATATTCTCTTCATCTTTTGCCAGGTTTAAAAATGTGTACAGAGCCGCGAAGGGTTGGGGTGGGGGATATGGGATTGTCAGGAAATTGTTCTGGGGAGAGGGGCTGGGCATTGGAGTCCGTGGCTGAATCATGGGGTCCCCCAGCCCCCCTCCCGTGCTCCAATTCTGAGGGCATCTGTCTACGGGGTTCAGGGCCCTGGTCCCTAGCATTTGGAGGGCATGACGGTTTGGGAAGGAGCTGGACCAGGCAGGGGAAGGGGTCAGAAAAGAACTAAGTTTCCACGGGTGAGGGTGGGAGGGGAAGAGACAGTCAGGAGGTAAAGTTCTCGGGAGTCAAGACCAGGGATTCTGGATTTGGGTGTCGGAGGAAGACAGCACCCACCCCCTACTCAAGTTTGGCACTGATGTCCCACAAATGCCAGCAGACAAGGATTCTCTCCTCCCCTTCGTTTAAACTTTTCCTGACATTTTTCTTTACCCCAGAGGCTCAAACCCTTTCTCCTCAGGTCCCCTCACACATTTCCTTTCGAATTCTTCCTGCTGATGTCTGCCCAAGCCCTGTCCCCCCTACCCCTTCCATCTGTTCCTCAGCACAGCTGACCTCATTCTCTCCCCAACCTGTCCCGTGAAATCCTTCTCCCCAGCTCTCCCCTCCCCTGCTCCTTTCCTGGGGCCCTGGCAGCTGAGGAAAGAAGTGGGGAGGTCAGCAGAGGGGAGAAAGTTGGTCTGAGATGGGGACAGGCTCCAAGAGGGAGACAGAGATGGAGGAGAATGGGGAACTGAGGCAGAGGGAGGGATAAGACATGGTGATGAGAGAGACATAGGCTGGACTCTTTCAGCTGCCCCCACTCCCCTGTATTCTACCTGCCCCCACTGTTTCCCCTGCCCTGGTCCAGGACTGGGGAATCCTTGGCACATGGGGGGAAGGGTCTTCTCCCCTCAAACCCACCTCCCCAGTTTGGCACAGATGAGCTATGGTCTGAGGACTGAGGGAAAAAGCTGTCCTGACACTGGATGGGGACTTTGGTCAAACATGCATGGTCTCTATGGGTGGCATGTGACACCCTCCCCCCAACTCAGCACCTCTGGGGAAGGAAAGGGCAGGGCCCTCCCCTCAGGATTTGTATATCCCCCTCAGCTTCTGTCATTTTCTATCTGTTCCTGCCTGCTGTGTAGGGAGGAACTGAGTGCTGGGCCTGAGGCCTGCGTGGTACAGGGAAGTGCTGAGGGGAAAGGGGCTGTCTGCATGGGAAAACACGCATCCACATGCAAGAACGTGTCCACTGAGAGAACTGTGTCCTGGATCCCCGGAAAAGCAAGTTCGCAGGGAGACATGGATTTGCTCCCTTCCCCCTGGTAGGAAATCTGTGTCCGTCGTCATTGTGGAAGGCTGGGGTCCACCTGGGAGAACGTGCTCTGTCTGGCTTGTGCCACGGGACAGACATGCTTCACTGGGGGCGGGGGGGTGGGGAGGGGAGGGGGCCTGTGGTTTCCTCACTGCTTCCCAGCACCACCCTGTGTTGTCTGGTGGCCAAGGGTCACTGCACATGTGAACACACCACTTCCAGGGTCTCCAGGGGGTGGGGAGGGGAAAGAGGTGGGAGAAGGCATGAGGGAACAGGACTCTGGGGTACAAACCCCTGCAGAAATTCTTTGAGGGGGCCAACATGTGTCCAGGGTGGCAAAAAAAAAAAAACCTCACCCTGCACATGGGAAAATACACCCCCTCATGAGAAAGCACACCTCCACGCGGGAAAATACTTCCACGTTTCCACACACCCAAGACTGGTGTCCCAGTGGAGGGGGAAAGACACCCCCCAGTTGTCCAAAGGCCCAGGTCCAGAGAAGAGATGGGCTTCTCTGCACGGGAAAAACACACATCCCGGGGAGGAAACCCACGTCCACCTTAATGCTGCTCTGCATGTGACGACGCCACACGAGAAGAGCCCGTGGCCAAGTCCTCCTCCCTACCTTCGGAGTGGCGCTTCCCGCCCGGGCCAGTGAGGGCTGGGGAGGAGGGCCTCCCCAAGCTGCCCCCTATACCCGAGTGGTGGAGTGAGGGTGGGGTAAAGTGTTGTTGTGGCTGGTAGCAGTGGGGGGAGGCGGGGGAAAGGGCCCAAAAGGGTGAAGGGAGGGGGGCGGCGGAGGCGGTGGTGGCCCCAGCCCAGTGGGCAGCAGGGTCAGGGCCCCAGGGGCCAAGAGAGGCACATCGTCCGGTGCCCGGCGCAGGGCCAGGGTATAGTCGGGTGGACAGGCAGGGCGCAGGGCCTCAGCAGGGTCCGCCCCGACGCCACCACCCCGCTTCAGCTGCAATGACACCAGCTCCTCCTCTGGTGGCAGCTCACGGCCGGTGGTGGGGAGCAGGGGGCCCCCACCAGGCACGCCAGAGCCTGAGCCGCCAGGTGGGCTAAGCCGCCTGCACCGCAGCTCCTGCCGCCGGTCCCGCTTGTAGTACAGGGCGGCAAAGGCGAGGATGTTGAGGAAGAGGAGGGAGGCACCCACAGCCACAGTGACGCTGAGCTCCGTGGAGTAGTCCCGTGAGTCCCCAGGGAAGCGGTCATAGGCCCTGGGGCCTGGCTCAGGCTCAGGCTCAGGCGGCAGAGTGGCAGGTGGCGGAGGTCGGCGTGTGCCCGGGGCGCCAGGGGGTGGGCGAGGCGGCCAGCGCGTGGCATAGGGAGGCAGGCGCGTGGTGGTGGTGAAGAGCTCCGTGTGCAGGTTGTGCAAGTGGGGCACCAGCTCCAGCCAGAAGGCTACCTTATTGGCGCGGTAGTTGTCTCGCACGCGTGGCTTCAAGCCAATGTGCAGGTACTGCTTCTCCTTGCTGTTGAACTTGCTCCACACCACCTCCTCAAAGCGGTTGGGCTTGGTGTGGATGAACTTGGTGTCCTGGGGCACCGGCTGGTTGGGGTCGCTGTGGGCACAGGAAGGCAGGGAAAGGAGGATTGAGGGCCAGGCTCAGATAGGGGGCAGGGGTGAGGAGGGAGTAAGATGCAGAGAGACTGGGAGACAGAAAGAAAGGCAGAGAACAAGATGCAGAAGCAGAGGCAGAGACGGAGAGGAGATATAGAAGCTGAGAGAAAAACTGTCAGCCAGAGACAGACAGACAGATGAATGCAAGAGACGGGGAAGGTGTCAGAGATGGGGACAGAAACAAGGACAGAGAGACAAAAAGAGATGGGGACAGAGAAACTGCCAGAGACAGCAAAAAGTAAACAGCTCAAAGAGGGCAGAAGGAAAGAAAGATATCAGGAAATTTCAAGAGAGACAGAGACATAGAGACAGAAATAAAGAAATAGCCACAAACCCTTCCACATACTTGGCCACACAGACCCAAGTGGTCAGACAGAGGGGGCAGAGGCACTGGGAGAGGAAAGAAGGTGGGCAGGCAAGGGAAGGAAGGAGAGGCAGACACCAAGCAAAGCCACAGAGTGAGCCCACCCCAGAGAGGACAGGGACCTATCTGCAGAGTCTCCAACATTCAGCTCAGCGCCTGGCACAACTCGGGTGTCCAGCAGGTGTCTGAATTGATGGTACAAGAAGGGATGGCAAGAGCGAATGCTTTAATGGAGGAAGGGATGGCCCTATGCGGAGGAAGGGTGTGCCTTTGCCTGCAGGGTGCCCACCCAGCTACACCCAACCCCTTGGGCCCTCACCCAGTCTTGGCGAAGTTGGTCCAGTAGGTCATGACCACAGCGCTGAGCATGACATCATTCTTGGAGAAGTTGCAGGGGAAGAGGTCTGTGGCGCCCACCATGGGCACCCCGAAGACGTAGGGCAGCTCATCCCCATGTGCCGCATCTGCCCACTCGGGCCGGCCCTCAGCCTGGCAGTGGTGGTAGAAGGTGTAAAAGTAGACAGGGGACTGGTAGTCGGCGTGCAGCTTCGCGGTGGCCACCGCTGGTGCTACCCACTGGTGGTCAGTAAAGAGCGCCAGCAGGGTCTTCCGCCGCATCTCGCCATTGTCTCGGTCAGCCCAGTCTGTGTACATAAACTTGATGGTCTCCCGCAGCACATCCTTGCCCTCAGGGTAGCCATACAGGTTGTCCACAAAGTTGGAGACGGTGAAGTCGAAGGCGCTGGCCGACACGCCGTCCTCACTCTCTGCGGAGTCCTCCACGAACTTGAGGCCCTCGCCCTGGTTGACACCGATGAGCATGTCATAGTTGAGGAATTCTCCCTGCTGCATGAGGATCTCAGGGTCGTCCGGGACAACATCACCATCCACCACGGGCCCGAAGGCAATGTGGTAGCTAGAGAGAAGGGGTCAGGGTCTCATCACCTGCTCCCCGGCCTCCTCTCCAGCCCACAGCCTGCTGAGCCCACAGGCAAGCTCCTTCCCTGCCTGGAAGACCCTTTCCCCACTTGAGAAATCCCTCTGAGTCCTTCAGGGCACTTGGCCTCTCTGGGAAGTCTTCTCCAAAGCCCTTCATGGCACCTTATGCACACTTGCTCTGTTTCAGCACCTCCACTCAGGGAAGGTTTCCATGAGGCAGGAGCGCTAGAGGGGTCTGAAGCCCACCTCTCCTTGCCAAATGGAATGTCTGCAAGCACACCTCACCTTAACCTCCTTGAAACCAGCAAGGAGAGTGATGGCCTGGACTCAGCCCTTTCCCACCCCCATACCGGGCAGGCTGCACATCCTGGTCCACTAGTTCTCGGGAAGGCTTCCGGCGCAGACACTCCACAGCTTCGGCACTGTCCTCCCGGTCACAGCCCACCTTGGCCGCCAGCAGCCGCGTGTACTTGAGCGGCTGGTAGTTGACAGACCAGCTAGAGATGGCGGTGCCGCTCTGGGCGATGGCCTTCTGGAACAGTCCTGTCAGGACAGGGAGGGCTCAGGCTGGGTTGTAAGTGTCACCCAAAAGAAAGTGTAGCGGACTGGTAGGGTCAGGGGTATGGGAAGGGGATGGGGAGGGACGGGCTAGGGAGGTTGCTGGTACCTTCTGAATGGTGGGAGAGGATCAGAAGGTTGACACAGGAGGCCCCCGCCCCTGACCCAAAGATGGTGATGCGCTCGGGGTCGCCCCCAAAGTGGGCGATGTTTTCACTGAGCCAGCGCAGAGCCTGGATCTGGTCCAGCAGCCCATAGTTGCCTTTTGCTGCTTGGTCCCCGGTGCTGAGAAAACCTGCGGAGAGAGGAAGCAAGGGGGATCCCTGGGGGTGTCACAGCGCCCTTGCCCCCTCCTGGGCAGCTCAGTCCAGCCCAGGAGCCATTCTGCCCGCTGTGTTTGGAGGAACCCTGCCGACCAGGCCAGGCCCCGCCCACCGGGCCCCCTCCCCAGGTTCCGCCCCCCAGAGTGGGCTGCCCACCCTCACCGAGCACCCCTAGCCTGTAGTTGAGCGTGGCTACGATGACATTGCCATAGGCGGCCAGGACGGAGCCATCAAACATGTTCCCAGTGCCCTCCATGTAGGAGCCGCCGTGCAGAAACAGCATCACGGGCTTCTTCCCTGAGTCCCGGATATCTGCGTGGGGAGGGGGCGGGCGGGCGAGTGGGCCAGGAGGTGAGGGACAGGGACACAGTCAGGCCAGAAGCAGCATTGCCCAGCTCCCTGGCCTGCAAGGAGCAGACCGAAGCTCAGGAAACATGTCACTCCCGTCCCTGGGGGGCAAGACCGGATTTCTCTCCCTCCCTCTCCAGCTAGCCCTGGCAGAAGTCCCCTCCCCACCCCATGCCAGCCTGTGGAGCGCTTCTCCAAATGCTGGACAGAACTTTCAAGAAACCCAACAGAGGCAGGGGGTGGGGTGTGGCCCTCCTCGGGGCATCTGCTGGGACCAGGGAACCCCCTCCTCACACACACACACAGAGCAAATCTCCCTCCTGCTCTGAGGAAGAGCAAGCTCTCAGGGCTGGAACTAGAGCTGGAGGTGCTGGAGGCTCCTGGCATTTTCTCAGGACTCAGGCCTTGGGCCTCAGCTCCATGTGGTACCCTGGTCTGTGGGTGAGGGGGTGCCAGGCCCTAGGGTCCCTGGGGGCTTGGTCTCCTCCCCGCCCTAATTTCTTTCTAGGTCACCTCCCCAGTTACCATGGCAACCCCCAGCCTAATTAATGTGGCAGGAGGAGGCAGGGTGGGAAAGAGTCTGCTTAAGGAAGCCAGGGTGCAGCTCTCTAGTCTCAGGCCCCCACAGACTGGCCTGAGCCCTGGGTTCTGCCCTGGACCTGTCTCTTGCTATTCCCTAAAGAACCCCATAATCACTGCCACGTGTAACAGGCACTTGAGGGACTCTGAACAGGTCTGAGAGGCAACTAATTCAGAAGATGGTAGGAGTCTGAGAGGGTCTTCAAGGCTATAGTACCCTCCCCTACAGCTCCCCCATGATTCAGCCACGGTGCCAGGGCTGGGGTCACCTCTGACCCAGCGGGCCCGCCTCTTCCTTGACACCTGCGATCTCTGACTAGCTTGGGTCCTCAGCAAACAAGAGCCAGACCTTGGCATCCACAGCTGGTCCCCCAGCATCTCTGCCCACCTCCATCAAACTGCTAGAAACTGTCTTCCTGCCAGGTCAACTTGCAGGTCACTAAGACGCTCCCCTTGACCCTCCACAGACACTTCCGGCCTCCTGTCTTGTACGACCTTCTCTGTCACCTCCCTCCTCCTGACTTCTTTGGCCAGAGTGCCTAGGTGGGCAGTGCCCTCTGTGTCCTCACCAAATCCTGCTTCTTCCCTTTGTTCCTGAACCTCAAGTGTCCTTCAGCAGCTTCAGGCTGAAATCTCCTTCCTGCCAAGGTCCTGTCCTAAATGTCCTTTCTTGCCCCTTCTCCCCACCCAGCACCTCCACCAGGGCTCCCAGTGTAGGGGAAGGGGAGTCAGGAGGGGAAGGAGCAGGAAGAGGGGCTGGGGCAACAAGAATTCAAAACCAACTAACAAAAAAACAGGATCAAGAAAGAAGAAAGAAAGAAAAAACAACAACCAAAAAACAAGAAGCTCTCGGGGCAGATTCAACAAGAAAAGAAAAAACAAAAAAATCCATTTTGGAAAAAAAGAAAAAAAGAAAAAAGTTCTTTGCATTTTTTTCAAAATTTTGTGGTGAAACTTGAAGATACCGGGCCCTGCTTTCAAAAATTTCCAAATTCTTTAATTTGCTTCAAAAGTTTGCACTTTCTGCATCGGACAGGTTTTTGGAAATTAGAGCAGGTTTCTCATGGTTCAATTGTGCCATCAATTTGCCATACTTTAAAACTTCTATTTTTTCAAATGTTGTTTTGTTCCAAATTAAAAGTGCTTTTCAAATATCACATTTCCCAAGTTTCAAAATATTCCCAACTCTTTCAAGCTCTAAACATTTTACACAATTGTTTCCCCCGACGTTCCAATTTTTCTTTTTTCACCTTATTTTCACCATGCTTAGCTTTTTTTTTGTAGGTTTTCTAGTGGGTCCAACACTGTTCAAATTTTGTTTGAAGTTTTCAGAAGTCTTTTTTTCAACTGTTAAAAATTTTTCTTTTCTTTTCTTTTTCAGTTTTAGTTGGGAGAACGACTGAGGGGCCTTGAGGGCTTGGGGACATTTAGTTAGGGGCGGGGCCGTGAGAGTCCTCTTATCAGCAACCACATGCAGCCGCGGGATTTTTAAATCTACCTGTGTCTGGCGGATTGAGCGTCGCCTCGTCACGTTTTTTTGTGAGCGGACCTAAGACCGGGAACACAAAACAGAGAAAAAAGGACAATTTTGTGGGGAAAGATGGGAGTCGGGGGAGGTGGTGGATGGGGAGGGGAGGAGAGAAAGCAGAAAAGGGGAGGGTGGGGGGGCGAAAAATAAGCCAAAAAAAAAAAGCAAAATTCGTTTGCAAGAAAAAGAAACCAAGAAAAGAGAAAAACGTTTCTATAACCCAATTTTGTTCCCCTCCCCGGAAAAAGTCATGCCCCAAAGAAAAGGCTGGTTTTGGGGGGTGGGGTGCCTGAGTGGGCTGAGGTCTGTCTTAAGACATAGTGACTTGGCTGGAAAGGATTTGGCTTGTCCATGTGTTTGCTAGTTGCTGGAAATGAAACGGTGTTAGAGGTGGGGGGAGGGGAGAGGGAGCCCAAAGGGAGATCAAGGCCAGCTCCATGCCACCTCTCTCACAGGCCCCCTTCAGGGCTGGCCAAGCGCCTGCCTGTTCCCCAGGCTGCAGAGAGGAGGGGTGATAGCAGAAAGGACCCTGCTTTGGAGCAGTCTAGGGGGCAGAGGGCAGAATGGGGTTGGGAGGCAGCCTGCCCCAGCCCTTGTAGCCCCTTGAAGCCCTGAGCTCCCCACTGGAGGGCGATGGGTAGGTCAGCGCGGGCTGCCTGCCCACCTACCCAGCCTCTCACCAGCTGCATTTCTCTTCTATCCACACGCACAGGCCTGGCTTCTCACCCCATCTCCCCAAGGTGGGGTGAAGCAGGGAAAGGGGTCATCAGGTCTTGCCCTCCACTCCACCTCATCCCTCTGCACTCCCCCCAACCTCAGCCCTTACCCAGGCCTGCTCTCCTCACCCCCAGACCGTGAACTTCCCACTAGGAGCACCACCCCTCCCCTACCCCATTCATGCTCTACTGCCAAGCCCACCCTCACATTTGGGGTTCAGTCCTCAAATAGGGAATAAGAAATACAGTGCCCTGAGCCAATCTGCCACATACAGTGCCAGGAGGGGCTGGGAGGCAGAAAGTGTGCCCATAGTCAGGAAAAGGCCCCAGATTGGACCCAGAGATTGGCTCCAGGGTTTTTTCCAGATTGGGGGCGCTTGGTCAGCGGACAGCTGGCACCCAGAGGCCTGAGGGGGTTCCTGAGGCTGATGGGCTTCTTCTCAACAGCATGGGGTGGGGGGGTGAATCAGCAAGGCCCTGGCTAGCCTCTGGAAGCCTTCTCCCAACTGGCAACCATGACCCATAGGAACCCATTGGGAACAGGGTCTGTACTTTGCGAATGGATGGGGGTGGGAATGAAGTCAGCAGGGCAGGCATGCTCGTGAGAGTGTTAAGTGTGTGTGTGTTTACTTGTGTGAGTATGTGCCTGAGTCAACCTCTTTCTCCCAGAGCTGGTGTGAAGATTCAGTGAGATCACCTGACTGTCGGGCCCCAAGCAGGTCTGTCACAAGCAATGGTTAAAAATACAGAAGGTGTGGGCATGTTATGGGAATTGAGGGTGGACACTTTGTATGGAGGTGCTGGGGTAGGCAGTCCATTAGTGGGAAGTGTTGAGTGGACATTTCACCCAGGGGAGTGATAACAGATAGTCGACATGAGGGGAGCATTGGGTAGACAGCCCAGTGAAGGTGTGAGAGTAGAGAGTCCACAGTGGGGATCACTGAGATGGACAGTGTGGAGGTACTGGGGTTAATGATTCACAGATGGGAGGAAGCTGGGCTAGGTGGTTCATGACAGGAGAGTGGAATGTGGAGTGGGTGGTTCTCAGGCAGAGCCTGTTGAGGTATTGGAGAAGATGTGTGGAGTATGTTGGGATAAATGGTATATGGGGGGGGGGTAAGGGTGTTTGGAATTTGGATGGGATTGGAGTAAATGGTGTTTCTGTGCATTGTGTCTATGGGTTGTTAGGAGGGATGGTTTATATTCGGAGGGGTAGTTAGGTGTTAGGGTGTATGGCTGGTATGAGGAATAGAGGGTGGGTGGTCCATATTGGAGGTGTTGTGTTGGATGTGGGTGTGCTGAGGTCCATGAGGTGTTATGCGATTGGTAGGACTGGAGTACTTGATCTGTGGATAGAGTGTATTGTCACCTCCAGAGGTATGGTGCAGATAATCTCTAGGTAGGGCTTGGGGTGAGCAATCTCTGAGAAATGTTGAGAATGTTGGCGACTGTGGTGTGAGTGGAGTGTTGGAGCATATGGTCAAGGTGTAGGGTTATTGGGGCATAAGGTCTATGTGTGGGTGTTATTAGAATACATTAACTATATCCAGAAGTATTGGGAAGTATAGATACGTGTGAGTGATGGAATACACAATTTCAGAGAAATACTGGGGTATGTGTTATGTGGAGGTGTTGGGAATTGTGATATGTGGGGTGTTGAAGCACATGGTCAGCGTATAGGTTTGTTTGGTACATGCTCTGAGTGTTGAGTGGCTGAGGTTCACAGACTATTGTGGACTTGAGTATATGATATGGGGGTGTTGAGTGTGTAGGGTATACATATAGGGGTTCCTGGGTACCAGGCCTGTGTGTAGAAGTGGACCATCTCTGTGGGTATGTTGGGATGTTTTGGAGTGGTGACATTGATAAGGTAACTGGGCTACTTGTGAGGATGGTCTGTTGGGATGGTTGGAGATCTGCCAATGACCCTCTGTTGTAGATAGCTGAAGGATATTTTGATTAATTGTGGAGAGCTAAAGTTGGGCAGGTGGAGAACTGTCTGGGCGAGTGTGGTGGGGGCTCTGTGTGGTCCTGTCGTGAACTGGAGAATTCACTCACAAAAACAGCTGGCTTGAGAACCCTAGGGAAGGTGTTCTGCCGGGATGTGTGGGCTGTGCTATGAGTGATGGAACCCTTGGTGAGGAGCTTCCCTGATCCTTCAGGAGTGTATAGGGGCCAAGGGACAGAGCCTCATGAAGAAGAGGAGGGCATGAGTACTACTGCCAAGGGCACTCAGCTCAGGTGAGGGTCTCGGGGGGAGATGCAACAGATCTTCATCCATGCTGGCCTGGGAAAAGGAGGAGTTTACATTGGCCTTGAAGTACAGATGTAGCTCAAGTGGAATTCTGCCAGGGACAAGCCCAAGTCTGGGGGAGGGAGGTGGGCAGAGTTGGAGTGGGTGTCTGGGCAGGTGACTGATGCCTCCATCACCTGATCACCCTTAGTGGCCCCACTGAGATTAAGTGGCTGGATCCGTGTGTGCCTCTTTTGGTGGTGGGGGAAGCCGAATCTAGAGTCTGCTGCCCTTACCATTGGCTCTCTGTGGGCACAAAGAACTTCCGGGGTGGCTGTCTGTGGGTTGGTTCCTGGGTCTGCCTGGCAGGCACCCTTACCATCCTCGGAGGGCACGCTGAGGTTTCAGGGACACATTGCCCGGCACTGCCCCCACCGGCACAGGCGTCGCACCAGTGCCTGAGGGTCTGCGTGTGCGTTTGTGGGCTGTGTCCATGGGGTGAACGGACTGGTGCCCGCGCCCTTACCGTCCTCGGTGGGCACGTAGAGGTTGAGGTACAGGCAGTCCTCGCTCTGGTTCTGCACGTAGGTGGCGGCCGCCTCCAAGTTGTCCGTGAACCACACAGGCAGCATGATTGCGGGCAGCGCCCCGTGCAGGTTCTGCAGGCAGGCGGGCGGCAGGGTGGTGGCGTTGCGCACGCCGGGCCAAGAGGCGGGGGCCTCAGGCGGCTGGAATCGGCGGGCGCCCAGGGGTGGAGTGGCGTAGGGCACGCCCAAGAACTGCACGACGGGGCCCAGGATCTCGTTGTTGAGCTCACGCCGCACACCGCGCACTCGCCCATAGGCAGTGTTCACCACTGGGAAGCGCTCCTCCCCGAGGTTGCTGAGGCCCAGGCCCGGGCCAACCGGGGAAGCGGCGCCGCCGGGACCCCCTCCCCCACGTTGAGCCCCCGCCAGCCCCACCAGACACAGCGCCAGGAGCCACATGCTGATCGGGGGACCCCCCTCCCTCCCTGGGACCCCCCCCTCGGAGAGAGAGAGAAGGGGGGGAGAGGGAGGGAGGCCCCCCTCGCCCCAGGAGGGAGGAGGGGGCCGGGGGGGGGATAAAAGGGAGGAGGGGGGTGGGGAGGGACCGGGGTTAGATTGGACCGAGATGGGGTCTGTTCCTCTCCATGGAGGGGGCAAGGGGTGGGGAAGGGGGAGAAGGTGGGAGACGGGAAAGTCAGGCCCGACCTGCGGGAGGCAGAGGAGGAGGGACAGGGCAGGGCATGCAAAAGACAGACAGACAGAAAAATACAGAAGAGAGGTGAAAAAAGGGAAGGGAGATTGGACGGGGCAGACAGAAAGGAACGGGAAACAGAAGAGACAAGTGGTTAGTGACCTGGAATTCAGTCCAAGTCGCCCCGCTTCTTCCACCCCCAGGCCCCTGGGACCTACCCTGCCTCCCCAGTGCTCTCCCTCCCCCCAGTAGGGAGCCGGGTAGAAAAGTCAGAGAGGCAAGAGGTGGGGTCAGGATGCGGTAAACGTCCAGGATAAAGCATGAGAGAAGGCGGGTCACCTCCCCAGATTCAGCACACCTCCTTTCAGACCCTTTATCCCTCCCTTGTGGGCTCTCCTCAGGAACTCAGGAGTCCCAGTTCCCACCTCCCTGGGAGGGAATGAGATAGACAAGGAAGAGAAAATAAAAATACCAAGTCATTAATTAGCAGGAAGTGGTGGGTTTGTTTTTACGTGTTAATTACTCCTGAGCTGTAATTTCTTGGCGCTGAACCCCCACCCCAGGCCAGGCTCCGGTCTTTCTTGGGACTGCACAAGCCCAGCACCGTCTCCCCCCTTCAATACTGCATTCCCTAAGGATCCGTGGGGCCCCAGGTCCTCTCTCTCCCCCGACCCTCTCCGTTTTTTTACATCAGAAGTTGGGGTGCCTTGAGGCAGGGGCTAGAGTAGGAACGGGGTGTTGGAGGGGCAAATCCAGGGACAGATGCGTGATCCTGTAGGCCGTTGCTGGGCGACAGGATGCTGCCCCGCAATGTTACCTCGGCAACGGCAACGGGGCAGCAGCTTTAACCCTGGAGTGGGGGTCTGGAGGCAGAGGGGAAGGGGCTGGATAGGCCCTAGGGTCCATTCAGGGCGTGGGGCGGGGAGAACAGAGGCGTGGGTCAGAATGCTAGTTTCCCTAACCTCAGAATAAAGGAAGAAGCATATATGTTGGTGGGGGAGGGAGATTGGGGGCATAGGGGACCCTAAAAGACTCACCTTTTGCCCCCCTTGTTGGCCAGTCAGAGCTTGGCCTTAGTGACCAGGCCTCTGGCTGGGGAGAAGGGGTGCTGAGATGGGCCTGAGGGGGCTTCAGATGAGCCCACGGACTGCCCCCTCCCACACTCTTGAACACCTTTGGACCCCAGCACCTCTTCTTCCCTGCCCAGCATCTGACCCACGTCCTGGGGGCAGATCTTGGCTTCCTTCTTATACCATTCCATCCCCTCACCTTCCCTTCCCCTTGCCAGCCCCCCACAGTTGCTGCTCTGATGCCTGGGTGCTCAGGGCAGCAGGGTCTGGGAAGAGATTAGGCCAAAGGGGCAGACACCCAGGTCATTTTAGCAAGCCCCCTTGCCCCCCCCCCCCAGCAGCCAAAGCTGTTTGCTGACTCGGGGTTTTCAGAGCCAGGCGCCAGCCCGCGGGTGGCTCTCTGCAGGTGTCAATTTATTCCAGAGATGAGGACACAGGAATCCTTACCACACACACCCAGCCATGCCCTCCCCCCCGTCAGGCTCTCTTAAGCTCCTGTACCCCTGTCACCTGGAGGGGGCTTGGGCTGGCTCCCCCGGGGTCTCCTCTCCCCCTGCCAGGCTAGGCTTGGCTTCCTTGGCCTTGCAGCCCCCTGCCCCCAACACCCTCAGCCTGTCAGCTCCCTCCCCTACTAGGTACTTTGGGCCCCTGGCCTCCTCCCCGCCAGCATGTCTTGCTGCTTCCTTCCCACTGGAGCCCTCCCTCCGTCTCTCTTCTCTCCATAGCGCTCCCTCAGAGCATCTTCCCCCGGCCTCTTCCAGCTTGCTCCAGCTCTTGCCTTCAGTCTCAGTCTTTTTTTCATCTCTCTCCTACATCTCTCTCCTTGGTGTTTCTCATCTTTCTCCTCCAAATCCCTTCCCCAAATTTCTCCCTCAAGCCCCTTCTCTCTTTCTCTTTCCCTATTTCTGTCTCCCCCATTTTCTCTCCCGGCTGTCCCCATCACTGTCTGCCACATCTTGCTCCCCTCCTTCTCCCCATCCCTCTGCCTTGCTCTCTCCATTCTGGCCCAGGCCTTACTGCCCCAGCTCGGGAGAGTTGAGGGACAGGGGCTCAGGCCGCAGCCCCCCCCCGCCTTCCTGCAGTGAGGAAAATGGCTTGACCAGGAAGGGGAGAAAGAGGGGGAGGGGGAGATGGGAACACACGGGGTCTGTGGGCCCATTCAAAGGATCATTCATAGACTGAAGAGAGGCAGAGACAAAGAGACCGAGACGCAGAGACACGGCGAGAGCATCCCTAGGCGGAGACACGCAGACGGAGCAGGCTGGGGGAGATCAGGAGCAGGGAGAGAGACGGGGACAGGGAGACCCCAACGGACTGCCACGAAGACCCCTTCACCCAGCCCGGCTTAGCTCCTACCTGGCTCAGCCCCGGGGCCGTTGTGCCTCCATCCAGGGTTTCGAGCGGGGAGCGAACGGGCTTCAGGAAGGGGGCGGCGGCCTCTGAGCCCCCGCGGCCCCGCAGGCCCAGCCCCCGCCCGCAGCGCTTCACCCGGCGGGGGAGGGGGATCGCCCCAGCCCCGGGGGGCGGGGCCTGGATCCAGTTGATCCCCGGGGAAAAGAGAGATAGGGGATGGGGTCAGAGTGAGCCGGGGAACAGGGAACCCCGCAGCGGGGACGACAGAGCGAGGAGGGCGCAAGGGGGCAGAACTGTATCAGTGACCCACTGGCTTCGTGGGTCGGCTTCGAGGGACCGAAAGGCGGTCCAGGCGGAGGATCCTAAGGGATCGGGTGCGGGAGGAGGTGTCCACGGCAATCTCCAGGGGCCAGGGGCCCAGGAACGCAGAATCCGCGGTGCAGGGGCAAGGATCCAGCCGGAATCCTCGGGGAGGGGGAGGGATCCAGTTGATCCCGAGGGCGGGCGGGAGGGGGAGGTCCGGGGAGTCAGAGGAGGGCGGGAGTAGAGTCGGGAGCCTCAGGCGAGTCTCCACGGCTTCTAGGAGGGAAGGCGAGGGTGAGGGGAGGTTTCAGGGAAAGCTCAGTAGCCAGGAGGCCCGGACTCCTGGCTCTGCGCGCCAGGGCCCGCCCGCCCCGCGTCCATCCCAGCCCGAGAGTGATGATCCGCCGGCGGAGCAGCCGCAGCAGCCCCGCGCGTCACCGCGCGGCCGCCTCCCCCGCCCCCTGCCGAGAGAGCGGCGCACACCCCTCGCTCGCAACAGCCTGCCCGCCCGCCCTCTGGAGTGTGAGGGGTTGGAGGCAGGGGAAGGGGGCGGGAGTGGACGGAAGGACTGATGGACGTAGCAGGCCGGGGCAAAATGGAGACATCCCCCCAGATCTCCCACCCTTGGGGTCCTTGAGGCCTGGTGGGGAGCAGAGGAGAACGATAGGGGACGGGGCAACACATTGAGAAGGCGGAGCTTTCGTGCTCGGAGGAGGAGCCACAGGCAAGCGGGCGTGGTTTAATGGCGATGGGTGGGGCTTGGGTTTCCGTGAGCTGCCTCTTTTTGGGAGTGGGCCTGGTTTGAGGCTGAACAGGAGGAGCCTGGGAGGAAAGGGGCGGAACTCTGCTTGGGGACCGGGATCTTTGGAAATTGTTCGGAGGTGGCGGGCGGGGGGTAGTGGTGATTAGAAGAAGCGATCAACTTGGAAAGTGGGCCAATCCATGACGTAAATCCTCTAGTCCGGCCCTCAACCCGCCCTCCACCGCTCCTCTACTCCGCTCCTAATTGGTTCTGGTTTCTCCGCCCGCCAGACATCTTCGCCACTCAGCAGCGGTTTTACAAAGGCTCAAGTACCCGGGTGAGGACCTAGACACTGAAATGAACACGGCCTGGATTGGGCACATGTGTAACTTATTTGCATGGGCGATCGGGATTGGCTGGCCTCTTGGGTGGCCTGGGCGGTGTTCGCCCAGCTCGTGACCATCCACTGCCATGGCCGCGTCGGGGGCTGTTTTTAGGCGCCTGGGCGCCTTGTCCGGAGCCGGGGCCTTAGGCTTGGCCTCCTACGGGGCGCACGGTCAGGGGACAGGGGCTGGAACTGGGATTGTGGACATCCCTGGAACGACTTTTGGGGTCTGGTGCAGGGGCGGAGCCTACGGGAAGTGCCCGATCTCCCATCGACCAGGCAGCCCGCGGAGACTTAAACCTTTTAAAGTCCCCCATCCCGGTCCAGTTGGCTCCCAGAACTGTCCGATGTGTGTTTCCACCAATCAGAAGCCTCTTCTAATTCCCACCTGGGTTCCCCGGGAGAGGGGGCGGCCGGGGCTGGCCGTAGGACTGGGTGTTCATCCTAACCTTTGCCTCTCCTCTCTACAGGTGCCCAGTTCCGGGATGCCTACGGAAAGGAGGTGAAGTAACTGCCCTGTTCCCCGCTTCCCGCTTCCGGGTCTACGAGCGCACGAAGTCTGGGGTGCCTAAGGGAAGTGGGTGTGTGTGGGGAGAGGGGGTGCGGAGCCCAGGTCTCTCGAGCAACAAGGACTGCAGGCTTGAGGCGTGGGTGCCTGAGGGAGGGATAAGCTGGGACTGCAGGGGTGAGGTGGGTGTGTGTGAACTTTTGTTCCTTGTGTCTCCACGGGATCTCAGGCTACTGCGTTGGTTAGGAAGCCCCCCTCCTCCATTTCTCCTTTTCTTGCAGCTCTTTGACAAGACCAACAAACACCACTTCTTACACAGCCTTGCCCTGTTAGCGGTGCCCCACTGCAGAAAACCCCTCTGGGTAATTTTCCCCCTTGCCTAACCCTGGCCAACCGGCCCCACGCTCCCTCTCAAGCCCTCCCCACCCCGTTCTTACAAGGCTGTATTTCGCTCTGTGTCTCCTTCAGGCCGGGTTACTGCTCACCTCTGGAACCACATTATTCTGCACCAGCTTTTACTACCAGGCCCTGAGTGGAGACCCCAGCGTCCAGCCTTTGGCCCCAGTAGGAGGGAGCCTGCTCCTTTTGGGCTGGCTTGCCTTGGCTCTTTGAGCTCCCTTATGCTTAATTTCTGGGTTTTCTGGATAATTTTTTGAGATTTGGACAAGGAGGGAATTAAAAAAGAAAGGCAAAATAAAGAACTCTGGAGTCTTTTCATTTAACCTCTTGGAAGAGGAAGGGTAGGGATTGTCAACCTCTGAACTCACTCCCTTTGTTAAAAACTGAATCCTAGAGCCTTGGGTCTGGCGATTTTGTTCACTTCAAATTAACCTGTGAGGTTCTTAAACTGGTGAGCATTTGCATCATAAGGAATGCTGGTAATGATGATTCCTGCTGAAGCACTCCTCTGGGCCTGGGAATCTGTTTTCTAATAAGCTCACCATGTATTTCTGATGCCCACTGGAATTTGGTGATTTCTGTAGCATAGTGGATTCAGTCCTGTTGTTCCACAAGTTTATTGAGCTCCCACTTATTCTCTGCCAGGTATGCTGTGCTGTCCCTGACAGGTCTGATGGGAGAGACAGGCATTCATCAAATTGCTCACATGTATGATGCTTGTTGGAGTCCCTGGGTGGTGCAAATGGCTAAGCACTGGACTACTAATGGAAAGGTTGGCGGTTCAGACCCACCCAGAGGCACCTCAGAAGTAAGTCTGGCAGTCTTCTTCCAAAAGGTCACAGCCTTGAAAACCCTGTGGAGCAGTGCTACTCTGCACACATGGGATTGCCATAAGTTGGAATAGACTTCACAGCAACTAACAACAATATGACAATTATGATAAATACTAAAGCTAGTTGTTGTTAGCTGCTGTCAAGTCGGCCCCTGACTCATGATGACCCCATACACAACGGAACAAAACACTGCCTTGTCCTGTACCATCCTCATGATTGGTTGTGGATGGGACTGTACTAAAGCTACTGGCTTGTTAAAAATAGGAATTTTCGGTTTCCACTTCTGGAGATTCTGATTCAATAGTCCCAGGGTGGGTCCTGGGAATTTCAGAAAGCAGCACTGGGGATTCTGATGCACAGCCGGGGCTGGAAACCTCTGTTGTGGGTGACAGAGAGTCTCTAGAAAGTTTTTGGAGGGGGCCAGGGTTTGACATGCTTCAAAGGTTCTTCTTAGCACTTTTGTCTTAATCTGTAGGTTGATTTCAGATAAGGTTGAGACTGGAGGCAGGGAAGCTGGCTGGAGCTGAAGACAACTTCTTGTTTGTACCTCCTTAGTCTCAGTCTTCATAGGATGGTGGTGTTGGCTGCAATCTGTTCGGCCCCCGACTCATGGCCATATGCAATTGGATCTGACTAATGTTATCCATAGGGTTTTCATCGGCTGATTTTCAGAAGTAGATTTCCAGGCCTTCCTAGTCCACCTTATTCTAGAAGCTCCTCTGAAACCTGTTCAGCATTACCGTAACACGTAAGCCGCCACTGACAGGTGGTGGCTGTGCTTGAGGTATTAAAAAAAAAATAAACCTATAGCTGTTGAATCGATTCTGATTCACAGTGACCTTATAGGATGGAGTAGAACTGCTCCATAGGTTTCCAAGTTGCGGCTGGGGAATTCGAACTGCCAGCCTTTTAGTTAGCAGCCAAATGCTTAATCACTGTGCCACCAGGGTGCTTGAGGTATATTGGCTGGGAATCAAACCCGGGTCTCTGGCATAAAAGGAGAGAATTCTACCACTGAACCACTACTGCCTTCACATATAGGAATAAGCCTACTGAAATAGCAGTGCCCAGGTGAGAAGAGAGAGGGAGGCCCCGCAGGGGAAATGGAACAGTACTGCTGCAAGAGACATTCCAAAGGATCAGGAACAAGGCTTGATGTTTGGGGGTGGAATTAAAGATGATTCCAATCTATATGGATAGTTTGGGAAGAATAAGTGATAGGTACATAGAAAACAAAATAAATGGAAAAAAAGAGACAGTTACTCCAGGAAAAGCAGAAGATTGTACAAGAAATAAAATGTAATCATAATGCATTAATTGGCTCAGCACTGAACAATATTTGGACATTTTATATTGTCGTAACATAAACACCGAATAGGGATTAACCAAAAATCGTTATCTATGCGGAAATGGGGCAGAGAGAGAGAAACTCTGTGAGTGGTATAAGTGCTAAATCCTCATTTTACATAATAGGAAGTCAGGAAAAATCTTAAAAATGGTAAATCGAGAAATATTATGGAGATAAATTGCAGAAGGAACAGTTAAGAGAGCTGAAAGTGGAAATGAGGGTGGGGTGGGGAAGGGGGGAGTGGGGCACTATTGTTTATATTAGAAGCCAATTTCATTTTTTAAAATGATGTGCTTATAATACTGTAATAAGACTAAAAACTTATTTTAAATCTATTTTTTAAAAGGTCTGTGGTTGCAAGACAAATGGGAGGAATAGGTGGCAGTGGCAGAAATGGAAAAGGGAAGAAATTATGGAGGAAAAGATAGACATTTGACTTTCAATCAAAGCAAATGTGCGTCCCTCCTAAATGCAATGTTCTGTGGCAGCTGTAGGGCTTGACCTCAAGCACCTTTGGTTCTTGAAGTGAGGGGTGAGGCGGGGAGATGTTAAGGCAGGCAGGACAGGAGAGGTGCCATTAATTACAACATATTTTGGGGTTCAAAGCGGGAACAGAACATTGTGTATTGGGGATCAGAAGATCTTTCATAGTGCTTAAGATGTTGCTTGAAGGAGGTCTGTTGTGTGCAGGAAACAGAATGAACAAAGAGAGGTAGGGAGGTAAGGAGTTTGGGGTGGCACAAGTCCCCATTTCTTTGTGGGCTGAGTTTCTGAGTCAAGCAGGAAAGGACTGAAAGAAGGTGAAAAGACAGGCTGGAGTAGCACCCGCTACGTATAGAGAACTGGGAGATGTTTGTTGTTAGCTGCCGTCAAATGAGTCCCCATCTCATGGTGATGCCATCTGCAATGGAATGAGACCCTACCCAGTCCAGTGCCATCCCCATGATAGGTTGTGGATTGGACCATTAATCCATATGGTTTTCATTGGCTGTTTTTCAGAAGTAGATTAGAACTCCTGGCGACCCCATGCGCAATGGAACAAAATGCTGCCTGGTCACGATATAGTTCATAAAGATAATGTTCTGAGTCCTACCAAGGTGAGTAGCATCCCGGGTCTTGAAAGCTTGCAAGCAGCCATCTAAGACAGAACTATTGGTCTGGTCACGTCAGGAGCAAAGGAGCACGAAGAAAACCAAAGACTCAAGGAAGCTATTAGTCCAAAGGACTAATGGCCTACATGAACCACAGCTTCTACTAGCCTGTGACCAGAAGACCTAGATGGTGCCTGGCTGTCAGCACCGACCACTCTGACCAGGATCACAGTAGAGTGGGATCCCTGTTAGAGTGGGAGAAAAATGTAGAACAAAACTCAAATTTACAAAAAAGATAAGACTTACTGGTTGGACAGAGACCAGAGGAACCCCTGAGACTATAGCCCTAAGATATCCATCTAACTTTTTGAAGCCACTTCAAAAATTGAAACTAATTGAAACCACTTCCGGAGATCACCTTTCAGCCAAGTAGTAGACAGGCCCAATGGGTAGACAGTAACACTCGTGAGGAATGTGCTGCTTAGAACAATCAACTATATGAGGCCAAGGGGGCAGCATTTGCCCAAAACCAAAGACAGGAAGGTAGCAAGGGGCAGGGAAACTAAACGAATGGAAACAGGGAACCCAGGCTGTAAATGGGGAGAGTGCTGACACATTGCGTGGATAGTGGCCAGTGTCATGGAATAACTTGTGTATGACCTGTCACAGATTGAATTGTGTCCCCCAAAAATATGTGCCAACTTGGCTAGGCCATGATTCCCAGTATTGTGTGATTGTCCACCATTTTATCATCAGATGTGATTTTCCTGTGTGTTGTAAATTCTACCTCTATGATGTTAATGAGGCAGGATTAGTGGCAGTTATGTTAACGAGGCAGAACTCAATCTACACGATTAGGTTGTGTCTTAAGTCAATCTCTTTTGAGATATAAAAGTAGTGAGCAGAGAGACATGGGGACCTCATACCACCAGAAAAGCAGAGCCCAGAGCGCACGTCCTGTGGACCCAGGGTCCCTATGCTGAGAAGCTCCTAGACCAGGGGAAGATCGATGACAAGGACCTTTCTCCAGAGCCGACAGAGAAAGCCTTCCCTTGTAGCTGGCACCCTGAATTTGGACTTCTAGCCTCCTAGACTGAGAGAATAAATTTCTGTTTGTTAAAGTCATCCACTTGTGGTATTTCTGTTATAGCATCACTAGATGACTAAGACATGAGCTGTTGAGTGGGAAACTAATTTGATATGTAAACTTTCACCTAAAGCAAATAAAACGTTAAAAAAAAAAAAAACTATGAAGAGAATTTCCTTAATTTGGTAGAGGCATCTATAAAACACCTAGAGCTAACAATATCCTGCTTAATAGAGAAACAGTGAATGCTTTCCTCTAAGATCAATTACAAGACAAGGATGTCCATCTCACCACTTATAATCAGTATTGTACAAGAAGCTTTAGTCAGTGTAACAGAACAAGAAAAATAAAAGTCATAAATTTTAGAAACAACAACAACAACGCTGCCTGGTCCTGCACCATCCCTATAATCAATTGGGGATCAGACCATTGTGATCCATACAGTTTCATAGGCTGATTTTCAGAAGTAGCTCGCCAGACATTTCTTCCTAGTCCATCTTAGTCTGGAAGCTCTGCTGAAACCTGTTCCGCATCATAGCAACATGCAAACCACCACTGACAGAAGGGTGGTGGCTGTGCATGAGGTGTATTGGCTGGGAATTGAACCTGGTCTCTCACAAGGAAGACGAGAATTCTATTACTAAACCACCACTGCCTCACAAAAGATGTTTAAAAACCAAAAATCAAACTCATTGCCATCGAGTCGATTCTGACTCATAGTGACCCTATAGGATAGAGGAGCGCTGCCCCATAGGGTTTCCAAGGAGCGGTTGGTGGATTTGAACTGGTGACCTTTTGATTAGCAGCTAAACACTTAACCACTACGCCACCGGGGCTCCAGGAAGATGTTTAGGGGTGCAGTATTTATTAAGCCAGTGTGCATCAAGTGTTGATTATGTGTCGAAAGTTCTGCTGCGAATGAGACAGACATGGTCCTTCCCCTCATGGAGTTTCCTATCTAGTAATGGCAACAAACCTGTGTGTTTCTATAGTGATCTCAAATCCCATAAGGTATAAGTCACTATTATGTTGTCAAAATGCATATGTATAAGCATTCAAAATATGAACTTAGAAATATGTCTACCTTGGTGAGATTCTAACATTAACTATAAGTCATTAGATTAGAAACCTGTAAGTCATAAAGTTATTTAGAAATTTTATGAACTTAGACATAGAAACATAGGTGTGAAGTATGTAAAGAGTCTAAACAACCTTTAAGTTCACTTTGATCTGGCGTGCTGTGACACAAGAAAACATAACATAAATCTAAACAACTTCCTTAATTCCTTAATTCCTAAGATGAGTCATTTGGCTACTCTCTAACCCTGGAGAAAAGACATAACATACTGATCTTTGACATCACACTGGCCCTTGTCGTGTGGAACCAAGGTGACAAATTCACATATAAACCTTAAATTTCTGCTCACTGACTGAGACAGCAAATGGAATTGAGATTCTGTCTACCACTGTTGGCCTTGGAACCTATGAGGAACCTCTGCCAGGTTTGAGCCATTGTTAAGCCTTCCTCCTAAGACCCCTTGTTAAAGGTAAAAGCCTGAAGTCTAAAGCTTTGGACTCTGACACTCTTTTAACGCAGTACTGAAGTCACTCCTGAGGTTTACCCTCTAGCCAAAGATTAGACAGGTCCATAAAACAATAATACACCTAGCTCAATCATATATACATGATTAAATGGGCACACCAGCCCGGGGCGAGGACAAGAAAGCAGGGGACAGGAAAGCTGGACAAATGGAAACGGGGAACCCAAGGTCGAGAAGGGGAGAGTGTTGACATGTCACGGGGTTGGCAATCAGTGTCACAAAACAATATGTTTATTGTTTAATGAGAAACTGATTTGCTCTGTAAACGCGATAAAAGAACTAAGATTTGGACTGGTTCTAAATGAATGTTGTGAGGTCATACTTGTGTGCTTTGCCATGACTCACTTGCAATAAATGAAATGAGTTTATGCATGATAAATCTGAGTATGTCTTATTTTTTTTAAGATAAAATCCTACACAGCAAGACCTTAAAAAAGCTCACAAATATTTCATTGTGAGTGGTGATTTGTGCTTGAAGGAAAAGAACAGGGAGGCAGTGGAGCAGCGGCAGAATGGAGGGTGTGCCCCTTTAGCCTGGGTGCTTAGGAAAGGCCTCACTGAAGAGGGCCTGTTGAAGCTGAAATCTGACAGGTATGGAGCTAACCATATGCTGTGGAGGTGAAGTATAAGATAGGCAGAAACAATAGTTGGCGAAACTGGCTGAAAAGGAGCAGCTCAAAGTCCTTGAAAACAGGAGAAAATTTGGTGAGTTGAAGAAAGAACAAAAGCAATGTGGCTGTGCAGTGTGATGGATTGCTTTTGTGTGGCCTTTCTCGCCATCGTCTTGTAACTTCCACCCAAGTGATTTTAGGTGGGACTATGCAAAATAAGGTGATTGTGGTCCACCAAAGGGATTGTTCAGTTTTGCCATCCTGCTAGGCTTAAAATGAGTCATCCCAGAGGTGGGAAAGGGAGGATCTCACCACCACCAAGGAAGAAGGGCCAAGAATGGAGTGCGTCCTTTGGACCCAGAATCCCTGTGCTGAGAAACTCCTGGAACCAGGAGACTGAGAAAGAGAGCTGTAACACTGAAGACAGCGAGTGGTGGCAGAGGAATGCCGGCAGGAGAGACCAGCAAGAGATGGTGAAGTGGGCCTCTCGACCCACAGAATGGGAAAACTGAGTGCCTTTGGGCAGGAGGCTTGCTGGCGGAATAAGGTGCCTCCAGACACTTGGTGGAGCTAGGTTTGCCAACTCAAGGAGTTAGAGTTGAGCGCCTTTGGGCCAAGGCTTACTGGTGGAGTAGGGTGCCTCTGGGCATTTATCAGCAGAGCTAGAAGAGCTTTGTAACACTTGCCGTAGCAGGGCAGAGGCCAGGGGGCCTGCAGGCACAGCTGAGAAGAAGCTGTCCTGATGGAAGAACTGTGTCCTGTGTGTTCCTGAGCCTGAATTGTAACCTGTTGCTTCCCTAATAAACCCCATAACCATGAGTATTGTCTGTGATTTCTGTGTTGCCTTTGCAATAAATTATCAAACCCAGCAGAGAAGGAGAATGCCGTGGGAGGGATGGTTGATGTCAGAATTGTAAAGATGGTGGAGAGAGAGGAGGCGTGTGTGACCTCCTTCTCATAGGAATCAGCCTTGGGCCATTGATCTTGAGTCTCCTTCCTCCTCACGAAGTTCCAGGAGGTCAGACACCCTTGCCACATAGTTTTGGGTTTTTTTTTTTTGGTTTTTTTTTTGCAGTCTTTAAAAATTTTTTTTTTTATTGTGCTTTAAATGAAAGTTTACAGTTCATACAAAAATACAAAAATTTATACATACACTGCTATGTGACCCTAGTTGCTCTCCCCATACTGTGACAGCACACTCCTCCTTTCCACCCTAGATTTCCCGTGTCCATTTAGCCAGCTCCTGACCCTCTCTGCCTTCTCATCTCGTCTCTGGACAGGAGCTGCCCATTTAGTGTCATGTAGCTACTTGAGCTAAGAAGCACACTCTTCACGAGTATCGTTTTATGTCTTATAGTCTAGTCTAATCTTTGTCTGAAGAGTTGGCCTCGGGAATGGTTTTAGTTTTGGGCTAACAGAGAGTCCGGGGGCCATGTCTTCCGAAGTCCCTCCAGTCTCAGTCAGATCATTAAGTCTGGTCATTTTACTAGAATTTGAATTATGCACCCCACTTTTCTCCTGCTCCATCAGGGACTCTCTGTTGTGTTCCCTGTCAGGGCGATCATTGGTGCCACACCGTTTTTACAGGCTGCCATGTGACGAGGGGGTCCCAGATGGCTGCTGCAGGCATTTGGGCTTTATTTGCAGTGCAATTGAAAGGTTTTAAAGCAGGAGACTGATATGATCTGATTTATTATATTTTTAGAAGATGTGGAGAACCAACTGGAGCACGGCAAGGATGGCCATCAGGAGGCTAGTCAGAAGGCCATTGAAGAGATCCAGGTATGAGATGATGGTGGCTTGGCTTAGGGTGCAAGAGGTGGTGAGAAGGGGCCAATTCAGATATATTTCAAAGTTAGCACTGACAGGACTTGCTGATGGATTGGATATCAGGCGTGAGTAACAGGGAGATCTCTGGCTTAAGCACCAGGATGGATGGATGTGCTGTTACTGAGATGAGCAAAACTGAAGGAGGGGCAGATAAGGGAGAGGCAGACCAGGAGGTCAGTTTTGGACATGTTGCTTCTGAGATGCTCAGGAGACATCCAAATGGAGGCACCAAGCAGGCAGCTGGGGAGCTCAGGGAGACATCTGAGCTCAGGAGAGGTATCTGGGCACAACTTTACTCTGCATCCCTCTATGGCCAGGCTTCCACCCTATCTCTTCCCCACAAATACCCTTGCAAGGATCCCATGAATCACGATGACCTCCTAGTTGCCAGACCGAATGGACAATTCTCAATCTCATCTTTCTCAACTTCTCTGCACACTTGACACAGTGGGCCACACTGTCCTCAAAACACTCCTGTTGCTTCTATGACACCACCCTCCTGGTTTCCCTACCTCTGTGGCTGCTCTTTTTTTTTTTTTTAATTAATTTATTTTGTTGTTGAGAATATACACAGCAAAACTTATACCAATTCAACAGTTTCTGCATGTACAATTCAGTGACATTGATTACATTCTTTGAGTTGTGCAACCATTCTCACCCTTCTTTTCTGAGTCATTCCTCCCCCATTAACATAAACTCAGTGGCCCCTAAGGTTCTTATCTAATCTTTCCAGTTGCTGTTGTTAATTTGACCTTATATAGATAGTTCGTAAAAGAGCATAATGCTCAAGGCAGACATTCTTTACTAATTAAGTTAAACTATTATTTGGTTTTAAGAAGACTTCAGGGGTATTTTTGGTTTAAGGTTTAAGGATTATCTCAGAGCAATAGTTTCAGGGGTTCATCCAGCCTCCATTGCTCCAGAAAGTCTAGAGTCCATGAAAATGTGAAATTCTGTTCTGCATTTTCCCCCTTTGGATCAGGATTCTTCTGTAAAATCTCGGATCAAAATGTTCATGTGGCTGTTCTTTTTAATCCTGCTTTGCCAGTTTCTCCTTCTATACTTAGTTTAAATAAATAGTTTGCAAAAGGTTAATGAGAAAACAAAACAAAAGCGCACACAAAATGGTGGAGTAGTCAGACACTTCCTGTGGTCCCTCTTACAACAAAGATCTGAAAAAACAAGTGAATCGATTATATATGACAATCTAGGAGCCCTCAACATCAAAGGCAAAGTTGAGACACTGGACTGAGCAGCAGGGGAAGGGAGAGACAGTTCAGAAGCAGAGAGGAGTTGCCAGACCTGACCTGCCGGGACCCAGCACCCTGCAGCCGGTGCATGTGGTGAGCAAGCAGTGGTGCTTGGGATGCGTTTTCTACATCGGGAGAGACTGAGCAGCAGAGAGTCTACTCAAGCCTCCAGAACCAGTGAAAAGCGGCACTCAATCAGCAAAAGATAAGTACATGCATCTAACCTACCTGGAGGATCAAAAAACACTCTTTGGGAAAAAATCCTCTCTCATTTACCTGCCCCTTCCCTGCTCTGCACTGGGTCCCTGGTCTGCTTTAGCCATTGCCGTGTCCCATGGGCCAGAAGTAAGGACCCGTCATGCACCCTAAGCCATTCTCCCAGTCTTGGAGAGGGAACAAATTAACAAACAAGAATAAATAATCTGCCAGCTCCCCTAAGCCGGGAACTTAGGGTAGGCGCAAATCCTTTTCCTATAACGAGCGTAAGGGGTCCACGGACTTTGAATGCCTTTCACCCCTGCATAATCCTGTGGGGGCCCATTTCAACAGTGTAGGCCCTCATTAGCACAGTACAACAGGGTATATACCTGAAGCCTGACTTCAGCTGTATCAGTTATATGGTGAAGTGGTAGGTTCATGACATTTGACACTGCTCTGCCCATTAAGCAGGGTCCTCACCTATCCACATCAGGGGCCTGAGGACTGGTGGCTCCACCCACCCCACCTAGCCACCTGCAACGGGTGTCCAAGAATAAGTGGGGCCCCCTAGTCCTTACAGCCAACAGCACTGGGTGCCCATAGTCCGGCTGCAAAACCCACCCACATACATGCTTTAGGAACAGGGACACACTTTCCTCCCAGACACTCAGTGGTAGCTGTCAGCCCCCTGCCTTGCTCAGTGCGTGACCCTCTACTGCAGCCAGATACCTGTGCCTACACCAATCACCCCTGCCTGTCTAGGACTGTAGGTGAGAGCCTTCACTGCACAGTTGGTGACTGACTACCTGGATACATGAGCTGCATCCATATAAGAAAAGTAAATGGACTCCTGGGCTCACATACCTAGTAACAGATCTAACCACCTGGTGACAGGATGTTAGAGCTTCAAAGGTGCCAATAATCAAACTAGCTCACACAAGCAGCCTATTTGGGCATATCAAAACAAAACAAAACAAGAAGCTAAGACATAGTAAGCAAACATAAATATATATAATAACTTACTGATGGCTCAGAGACAACATTCAATATCAAATTACATAAAGAGCAGACCATGACGGCTTCAGCAAGCTCCCAAAATAATCAAGAAATTTTCTGAAGGAAGAGAACTTCTTGGAATTACTGGGGGTACAATACAAAAGATTAATATACAGAACTCTTCAAGATATCAGGAAGGAGATCAGGCAACACCCAGAACAAGCCAAGGAGCACACAGACAAAGCAGTAAAGGAACTTAAGAAGATTAGAGAAGAGCATAATGACAAATTTAACAGGCTGCAAGAATCCATAGAGAGACAGCAAACAGAAAGCCAGAAGATTAACAATAAAATTTCAGAATTAGACGACTCAGTAGAAAGTCATAGCAGCAGAATTGAGGCAATGGAAGTCAGAATTCGTGAGATTGAAGATAAAACCCTTGACACCAACTTATTTAAGGAAAAATCAGATAAAAGAATTTTTTAAAAATGAAGAAACCTGTCATGGATTGAATTGTGTCCCTTAAAAATGTGTGTATCAACTTGGCTAGGTCATGATTCCCAGTATTGTATGATTGTGTAATCTGATGTGATTTCCTTATGTGTTGTAAACTCTATCACTATGATGAGGTTATACTGATGACGTCTACAAGATTAGATAGTGTCTTAATCCAAACTCTTTTGATATATAAAAGAGAGAAGTGAGCAGAGACACATGGGAACCTTATACCACCAAGAAAGCAGTGCCGGGAGCAGAGTGCATCCTTTGGACCTGAGGTTCCTGCGCTGAGATGCTTCCAGACCAAGGAAAGACTGATGCACCACGAGGACCTTCCTCCAGAGCTGACAGAGAGCGAAAGCCTTCTCCTGGAGCTAATGCCTTGAATTCAGACTTGTAGCCTACTGGACTGTGGGTACAATTATTGCTTTAGTATTCTTAGCCATAAAATATGGCTGCA
>NW_004443976.1:12166792-12192987 GCF_000243295.1 Trichechus manatus latirostris
AATTGTTGAAGATTTTTTGGCAGAAAACTTCCCTGATATTATGAAAGATGAGAAGATATCTATCCAAGATCTTCATCGAACCCCACACAAGATAGATCCCAAAAGAAAGTCATAAAGACATATTATAATCAAACTTGCCAAAATCAAAGATATAGAGAGAATTTTAAGAGCAGCTAGGGATGAACGAAAAGTCATCTACAAAGAAGAGTCAATAAGACTAAGCTTGGACTACTCAACGAAACTGTGCAGGCAAGAAGACAATGGGACATATATAAAGCCTTGAAGGAAAAAAATTGCCAGCTGAGAATTATATATCCAGCAAAACTGTCTCTCAAATATAATGGCAAAATTAGGACATTTCCAGATAAACAGAAGTTTAGGGAATTTGCAAAAATGAAACCAAAATTACAAGAAATACTAAAGGGAGTTCTCTGGTTAGGAAATCCATAACATCAGATAACAACCCAAGACTAGAACATAGGACAGAGTAACCAGATATCAACCCAGCTAGGGAAGACACAAAAACAAATCAAAGCTAAAACACTGAAAATAGGGAAACAGAGACGTCAATATGTAAAAGATGACAACATTAGAACAAAAAAGAGGGACTAAAAAGTGTAGTCACAGATCTCTGATATGGAGCAGAAGACAAGGGGATATAAAGAAATAAAAGAGTGGTTTAAACTTAGAAAAATACAGGTAAATTTTAAGGTAACCACAAAGGAAACTAACAATCCTACACATCAAAATAAGAAACAAGGAAAACATAAAGAGTCAGCAAATACAAAATCAACAACAGTGAAAAAGATGAAAAGAAAATACATAAAGAAAATTGACTCAGCACAGAAAATTAAGTGGAACAAAGAAACTGTCAACAACACACACACAAAAAGACATGAAAATGATAGCACTAACTTATACCTATCAATAATTATCCTGAATCTAAATGGACTAAATGCACCAATAGACAGAGAGTGCAGAATGGATTAAAAAAACATGATCCGTCTATATGCAGCCTACAAGAGACACACCTTAGACTTAAAGACACAAGCAAACTAAAACTCAGAGGATGAAAAAATCTATATCCAGCAAACAACAGTCAAAAAAGAGCAGGAGTGGCAATATTAATCTCTGACAAAATAGACTTTAAAGCAAAATTCACCACAAAGGATAAGGAAGGACACTATATAATAATTAAAGGGTCAGTACACCAGGAGGACATAACCATAATAAGTATTTACACACCCAATGGCAGGGCTCCAAAGTACATACAACAAACTCTAACAGCATTGAAAAGAGAGATAGACAGCTCCACAATAATAGTAGGAGACTTTCAACACACCACTTTTGGTGAAGGACAGAACATCCAGAAAGAAGCTCAATAAGGACACAGAAGATCTAAATGTCACAATCAACCAACTTGATCTCATAGACATACACAGAGCACTCCACCCAACAGCAGCCAAGTATACTTTCTTTTCCAACGCACATGGAACATTCTCCAGGATAGACTACATATTAGGCAATACAGCAAGCCTTAACAGAATCCAAAGCATCAAAATATTACAAAGCATCTTTTCTGACCATAAAGTCATAAAGGTAGAAATCAATACCAAAAAAAGTGTGGGGGGGGGGGAATCAAACACATGGAAAAACTACTGGGTTATAGAAGAAATTAAGGACAGAATAAAGAAAATCATAGAATCAAATGAGAAGGAAAACACATCCTACCAGAACTTTTAGGACACAGCAAAAGCAGTGCCCAGAGGTCAGTTTATAGCAATAAATACATACATCCAAAAAGAAGAAAGGGCTAAGATCAAAACATTAATCCTATAACAAATAAAGAGCAGCAAAAGAAGCCCTCGGGCACCAGAAGAAAGCAAATAATAAAAATTAGAGCAGAATTAAATGAAACAGAGAATAGAAAAACAATTGAAAGAGTTAACAAGATCAAAATCTCATTCTTTGAAAAGATCAACAAAATCAGTAAACCACTGGCCAAACACAAAAAGAAAAACAGGAGAAGAAGCAAATAACCCGAACAAGAAATGAGATAAGTGATATCACAACAGACTCAACTGAAATTAACAGTATCATAACAGATCACTGTGAAAAATTGTACTCTAACAAATTTGAAAACCTAGAGGAAATGGGAAAATTTCCAGAAACACACAACCTACCTAAACTAACACAAACAGAAGTAGAACAGCTAAATAAACCTATAAGAAAAAAGAGATTGAAAAGGTAATTTAAAAACTCCCAACAAAAAGAAGCCCTGGCCCGGACGGTTTCACTGGATAATTCTACCAAACTTTCAGAGAAGAGTTAACACCACTACTACTAAAGGCATTTCAGAGTATAGAAAAAGGCAGAATACTTCCAAACTCATTCTATGAAGGCAGCATAACCCTGATACAACAGCCAGGTAAAGACACGACAAAAGAAGAAAATTACAGACCAGTATCCCTCATGAACATCGATGTAATCCATCACATAAATAAAACAAAAGACAAGAACCACATGATCTTATCAGTTGATGCAGAAATGGCATTTGACAAAGTCCAACACCCATTCATGATAAAAACTCTTAACAAAATAGGGATAGAAGGGAAATTCCTCAGTATAATTAAGGGTATTTACACAAAGCCAACAGCCAACATCATTAAATGGAGAGAATCTGAAAGCATTCCCCTTGAGAACGGGAACCAGACAAGGATGCCGTTTATCACCACTCTTATTCAACATTGTGCTGGAGGTCCTAGCCAGAGCAATTAGGCTAGAAAAAGAAATAAATGACATCCAAATTGGTAGGGAAGAAGTAAAAGTATCTCTATTTGCAGATGATATGATCTTATACACAGAAAACCCCAAAGAATCCACAAGAAAGCAACTGGAACTAATTAGTAGAAGATTTCAGCAAAGTAGCAAGATACAAGGTAAACATACAAAAATCAGTTGGATTCCTCTATACCAACGAAGAGAATTTCCAAAAGGAAATCACCACATCAATACCATTTACAATAGCCCCCAAGAAGATAGAATACTTAGGAATAAATCTAACCAGAGACGTAAAAGACCTGTACAAAGAAAACTACAAGACACTACTGCAAGAAACCAAAAGAGACCTACATGAGTGGAAAAACGTACCTTGCTCATGGATAGGAAGACTCTATATGGTGAAAATGTCAGTTCTACCCAAAGTGATCTACAGATACAATGCAATCCCGATCCAAATTCCAACGGCATTTTTTAGGGAGATGGAGAAACAAATCGCCAACTTCATATGGAAAGGGAAGGGGCCCCGGATAAGTAAAGCATTACTGAAGAAGAAGAACAAAGTGGGAGGACTCACACTACCTGATTTTAGAACCTATTATACTGCCATGGTAGTCAAAACATTGTGGTACTGGTACAGCCACAAATACATAGACCAGTGGAACATAATTGAGAATCCTGATGTAAATTCATCCACCTATGAGCAGCCAATATTTGACAAAGGTTCAAAGTCTGTTAATTGGGGAAAAGACAGTCTCTTTAACAAATGGTGCTGGCATAACTGGATATCCATCTGCAAAAAATTGAAACAAGATCCATACCTCATACCACGCACAAAAACTATCTCAAAATGGATCAAAGACCTAAATATAAAATCTAAAACAATAAAGATCATGGAAAAAAAATAGGGACAACACTAGGGGCTCTAATACACGGCATAAAGAGAATACAAAACATTGCTAACAATGCACAAACACCAGAAGAGAAACTAGATAACTGGGAGCTCCTAAAAATTAAACACTTAAGCTCATCAAAAGACTTCACCAAAATAGTAAAAAGACAACCTACAGAGTAGGAAAAAATTTTTGACTACGACAAATCCAATCAGGGTCTAATCTCTAAAATCTAAAAGATACTGCAAAACCTCAACCACAGAAAGACAAATAACCTGATTAAAAAATGGGCAAAGGATATTAACAGGCACTTCACCAAAAAAAGACATTCAGGTGGCTAACAGATAAATGAAGAAATGCTCACGATCATTAGCCATTAGAGAAATGCAGATCAAAACTACAATTAGATACCATCTCACCCCAACAAGGCTAGTATTAATTCAAAAAATACAAAATAATAAATGTTGGAGAGGTTGTGGAGAGACTGGAACACTTACGCACTGCTGGTGAGAATGTAAAATGGTACAACCACTTTGGAAATCGATTTGGCGCTTCCTTAAAAAGCTAGAAATAGAAGTACCATACAATCCAGCAATGCCACTCCTTGGAATATATTCTAGAGAAATAAGAGCCGTCACACAGATAGATGTATGCACACCCATGTTCATTGCAGCACGGTTCATAATAGCAAAAAGGTGGACACAACCTAGGTGCCTATTAACGGATGAATGGATAAACAAATTATGGTATATTCACACAATGGAGTACTTGGCAACGATAAAGAGTAACGATCAATCTGTGAAACATCTCATAACGTGAATGTTTCTGGAAGGCATTATGCTGAGTGAAATTAGTCACATAAGGACAAATATTGTATAAGACCACTATTATAAGAACTCAAGAAAAGGTTTAAACACAGAAGAAAACATTCTTTGATGGTTACGAGGGTAGGGAGGGAAGGAGAGGGGCATTCACTAACTAGATAGTAGACAAGAATTATCTTAGGTGAAGGGAAGGACAGCACACACTACAGGGGAAGTCAGCGCAACTGGACTAAACCAAAAGCTAAGAAGTTTCCTGAATACAACCAAACACTTCAAAGGACAGAGTAGCAGGGACAGGGTTCTGGGGACCATCATTTCAGGGGATATCTAGGTCAACTGGCATAAGAAAATTTATTAAGAAAAGGTTCTGCATCCCACTTTGGTGAGTGGTGTCTGGGGTCTTAAAAGCTAGCAAGCGGCCCTCTAAGATGCATCAACTGGTCCCAACCTACCTGGAGCAAAGGAGAATGAAGAATACCAAAGACCCAAGGAAAATATTAGCCCAAGAGACAAAATGGCCACATAAACCAGAGACTCCATCAGCCTGAGACCAGAAGAACTAGATGTTGCCCAGCTACCACCAATAACCTCCCTGACAGGGAACACAACAGAGAGTCCTTGGTGGAGCAGGAGAAAAGTGGGATGCAGAACTCAAATTCTAGTTAAAAGACCAGACTTAATGGTCTGACTGAGACTGAAGGGACCTCGAAGACATGGCCCCCGGACTCTCTGTTAGCCCAAAACTAAAACCATTCCTGAAGCCAACTCTTCAGACAAAGATTAGACTGGACTACGGGACATAAAATGATACTCATGAAGAGTGTGCTTCTTAGCTCAAGTAGATACATGCGTCTAAATGGGCAGCTCCTGTCCGGAGGCAAGGTGAGAAGGCAGAGAGGGTCAGGAGCTGGCTGAGTGGACACAGGAAATCTGGGATGGAAAGGAGGAGTGTGCTGTCACAGTATAGGAAGAGCGACTAGGGTCACATAGCAGTCTGTGTATAAATTTTTGTATGAGAAACTAACTTGAACTGTAAATTTTCATTTAATGCGCACACATACACACACACACACACAAAACACTGTGCTAAGAAAAAAAAAGAACTGTATACATTCTAATTTTAATTTCATCCTTTTTAATTTATATTTTTGCATAAGTTTTATAAAGTATGCATAGTTTGTATTAAGGTTGCATCCTTAATTTTTCAGAAGGTGTGCATTCAAATAAGTGTGTAGACCGTTTCTCTAAATGATGGGATTTTTAGGTAATTTTATCCACTCCAAAAGTTCAGTTACAATCTGCATACTTTTAAATTAATTCAGAATTTCTACTTCCTACCCTAGTCTCTATGGGGACATTGGTGGTTCAGTGGCAGAATTCTCACCTTCTATGTGGGAAACCTGGGTTCAATTCCTGACCAAAGCATGTCATGTGCAGCCACCACCCTTCTGTCAGTGGTGGCTTGCATGATGATATGATGCTGACCAGGTTTCAGTGGAGCTTCCAGACTAAGACTAGGAAGAAAGGTCTGATAATCTACTTCTGAAAGTTAGCCAGTGAGAGAACCCTATGAATCACAACAGTTAGATCCGCAACCAATCATGGGGATGGAGCAGGACCAGGCAGCATTTTGTTCATTTGGGTTGCCATGAATTGAGGGCTGACTCCATGGCAGCTAATAACACCACCACCACCCTAGTCCTGTACCATCTGCAGGATAGCAGTGTTCAGCATAGACCTGAAGGAGTTAGGTGATGGGGAGGGAGAAGGGACATTTCCGGCCAAGGCAAGGGCTTCTGAGGCAGCCCTGAAGCAAGAGAGCCCAGTTCATTAGAGACCTGAAAGAATTCCTGGTGGCTGGCTTGAAGATCATGAGAGAGTCAGCAGCAAGAGATGAGGATATCCGGGACCAAATGGTTGGACTCTCTCCTGAGGGCAATGGGAGCCACTGAAGTATTTATATCCAGGGGGGTGGCATGATTTGAGGTGCATTAGTGGGGAATCAAGGGGCCCTGGTGGCACAGTGATTAAAGCCCTCGACTGCAAACCAAAGTTTAGCGGTTCAAACCCACCATCTTCTCCGCAGGAAAAGGCTGTGGCAGTCTGCTTCCATAAAGATTATAGCCTTGGAAACCCTATTGGCAGTTCTACTCTGTCCTATAGGGTCGCTGTGAGTTGGAATTGACTCAGCGGCAATGGGTTTGGTTTTACGGAGTGGGGGATGACAATATTTCTTCACTTTACAGAAGAGTAAACTAAGGCCTCAGAGAGGAAGCTACTTCTCAGAGTGGCCCAGAGGGCCAGTGGCAGAGCCAAGGCTGGGTCCCCAGGCTCCTACCTCCCAGTGCGGTGCTCTTGCTGCATTTCCATCCTTCAACTCAGGTGGTGTCTGGGGTGCTGGGGGAACCTCCATGTGGAGGAGACCCCAGGCACCTGGAATGGCCATCCTCCATGTGATGGGACCCCTCATGCCTTAGCTTTGGTCCTGCCAGTTGGCTGGGCCCTTGGGGAACCAAAATAAGTAAGACTTGCTCAATAATTGGTCTCTAGTCCTTGGGGCCCTGGTGGAGCAATCGTTAAGAGCTTGGTTGCTGTCTTAGTTATCTAGTGCTGCTATAACAGAAATACCACAAGTGGATGGCTTTAACAAAGAGAGATGTATTTTCTTGCAATCTAGTAGGCTAGAAGTACAAATTCAGGACGTCAGCTGCAGGGGAAGGCTTTCTCTCTCTGTCGTCTCTGGAGGAAGGTCCTGGTCATCAGTCTTCCCCTGGACTAGGAGCTTCTCCGCACAGGAACCCCAGGTCCAAAGGATGTGCTCTGCTCCTGGCACTGCTTTCTTGGTGGTATGAGGTCACCCTGTCTCTCTGCTTGCTTCTCTCTTTTAGATCTCAAAAGAGATTGGCTCAAGGCATAATCCAATCTTGTAGATTGAGTCCTGTCTCATTAACATAACTGCCGCCTGTCTCACCTCATTAACATCATAGAGGTAGGATTTACAACACATAGGAAAATCACATCAGATGACAAAATAGTGGACAATCACACAATACTGGGAATCATGGCCTAGTGAAATTGATATACATATTTTTGGGGGACACAATTCAATCCATGACAGCTGCTAACCAAAAGGTCAGCGATTTGAATCCACCAGCCACTCCTTGGAAAATTTATGAGGTGGTTCTACTCTGTCCTATAGGGTTGCTGCTGTAGGGCTGCTACGAGTCGGAATCGACTTCACAGCAACTTTTTTTTTTTAGTCCGTGGGTGGTGCAGGTGGTTAACGTGCTTAGCAGCTAACTGAAAGGTTGCGGGTTCAAGTCCATACAGAGGTACCTCAGAAGAAAGCCCTGGCAATCTACTTCTGAAAAATCAGCCATTGGAAACCCTATGGAGCACAGTTCTCCTTTGATACACGTTGGGTCACCATGACACATCAGCAACGGTTTACTGGTTTTATTATTGCTAAACATTGTGTCCAGGTTTCTCAACAGCCCTGTAAGGCTAGTGGAAAGTAAAGCTCAGAGAGGTGAAGTAACTTGTTCTATATCATACAGCTAGCACCTGTGTAAGCTGTGATTTAAACTCTCCTTTGTCCAACTCCAAAAGTCAGTTCTTTCCTCCTCTACATGTCAGGGAACTCAGATTCCAGCAGTGAAGAGGGATAGTTAAAAATAATAATTTGATACACCGTGTTCAGTGTTACAAGTAGATACTGTGGTGGGTTTATTTTGCTTTGAGGCTGGGAAGGCTTAAGTCATTGCTGGTTTTGAAGTGTGAATATGGGTTCACCAGAAAACAGGGAGAAGATGTACTGGTAATACCACGAATCAATAGGGAGAACAGAAGTGTCTGCAGCCCAGGATCCGGTGGACAGACAGGAAATAACTAAGGCTGACTGTACTGTGCAGCGGGGCCTTGAGGGCCAGGCGTTGGAGCCGCCTGAGTTTTTTACACTTGGGAGTTACAGGATCGGGTTTGAAGACTATGAAAATCATGGAGGGAGGCCAGCCAGGAAGCGCTGCTTTAAAAAATGAGGAGTAAGTCCCTGGGGACAACCCCATGGATGGTGCAAATGGTTAATGTGCTAGGCTGCTAACTGAAAAGTATGCAGTTCGAGTACACCTAGGGGCTATTCAGAAGAAAGGCCTGGCAATCTACTTCCAAAAAAATCAGCCACTGAAAACCCTATGGGACACAGTTCTACTCTGACATACATGGGGTTGCCATGAGTCACAGTCAACTTGACAGCAACTGGTACTTGTACTGGTAATGCGAGTAAAGAGAAGGGAGTGAGTTCAAGAGGCACCTCTCAGACGGAATAGACAGATATACAGGATGAATGGGAGAGAGGGGACACGGGTGACTGAGCTTGGTTAAAAATGATTAGTGTAACCCAACTGGGAGAGGCAGGAGGAGCAGAGCTCTGCTGGACATGTCCGAACCCATCCCTGATCTGTCCTCACCCCTGCTCTGCTGCCTTCCTCATCTCAGTAAATGGCAACTCCTCCTTCCAGCTGATCAGGCCAAAAGCCTGAGTCAACTTTGACTTCTCTTTTCCTCTCTCACATCCCACATCCAAGCCATCATCAAATCCTGTTGGCTCAAACACATATCCAGAATCTGGCCATTGCTCATCACCTCTGTTGCTACAACTCTGGTCCCTGGTCCAAACCACCATCATATCTCACCTAGATTTTTGCAATAACTTCCTTCTGCCCTTGCCTATCTGCAGTCTACTCTGACAAAGCAGCCTGAGAAAGAGAGATCTTTTTAACACAGCAGTCCTCAAGCTTGGCTGTACATTAAAATCTGCTGGGAAATTCTCAAAAAATGCCTACATCTGCCCCTCACCCCTAGATATCGTAATTTAACTGTTATGGAGTGGTGTATTGAGTTCGAGAGAGTTCAGGGCAGATCAGAGAAAAACATATGACCACCAGATAGCGGTGTTGCACAACAAGCTATTTATTGGAGCCCGAAGTATTGGACAGCTCACGGGGTGGGGGTGGGGGGCGGGGCGGGGAGCAGTTCCCTGCTGCAGGAGGCACTCCAGAAGCAAGCTGTGCAAGGAGCCACCAGAAGGGGAAGAGGACAAGATAACTCCCAGGGGACACTGAAGAGCGAGTGCCTATGTGTCTAGGTGATGTCCCTGTGCAGCAAGGTGGGGAGTCAAAGAGCCCCAAAGGGGAGCAGCAGCTTGGGATCCTTATAACTACAGGGTTTTATCTTCTCTGGAGCCCTAGTGGGACAGTGGTTAAGCGCTCAGGCTGCTAACCAAAAGGTCGGCAGTTCGAATCCACCAGCCACTCCTGGGAAACCCTATGAGGCAGTTCTACTCTGTCCTTTAGGGTCACTGTGAGTTGGTTATCTTATCTATGGCTAGCAAATGTTGGGTGCCATTTTGGGGGATATGTAAAGCAGTCAGGCTCTAAGTGGCTAAAAATCTGCTTATTTTAAAAACAACTGGTTATGTAAAATTAGGAGTTTGGTGCCTGCGGGCTTTCTGGGTTAACAGGCCCGAGTTTGCTATGAAGAAATAAACACCAACCAAGGGCCAGTACACAGGGGCCTTCTTTTGCTCATTTATTTAACAAGTTGGGCCCGGGGAGAGGTATTTTTCTAAAGCACTCCAGCATCCCAGCATGTGGTCAGGGTGGAGAACCACTATTCATGTCACTTCTCTGCCCAAACCCTCCAACAGTCCCCATCTCACTCAGAGTATACCCCACTGGTCTACAAAGCCATATGGGATCTAGCCTCCCATGACCTCTCCTATCTCACCTTCTACCACCCTCTCCCTCCTTCACTACATTCCAGGCACAACGGCCTCCATTTTGTTCCTTGAAATGGCAACTCCTCTTTCCAGCTGCCTTCAGGGTCTTTGCCCGTGCTGCTCCCTCTGCCTGCAGCTTTCTTCACTCAGAAGTCTGCATGGCTCAACCCCTCACCTTCATTAGGTCTTTGCTCCACTATGATCTTCTATGACGCCTGCCTGGGCCACTCTATTTAAAATTGCAACTCCTGCCCACCGCTCCTGATCCTTCTTATCCTGCTCTAGTTTTCTTCATAGCAGTTGCCACCATCTGACTTACAATGTATTTATTATGTCTCTTCTCCACTAGACTGTAAGCTCCAGGAGGGCAGAAATCTTGGTCCATTTGTTTATTGCTATGTATTCCTATCACCTCAAACACTGTCTGGAATATAAACCTGTTGCTGGCTACTCGAGTCCGACTCATAGACATATAGTAGGTGCTCAATAAATCTTTGTTGACTATCTGAATTTCTGAATGTTTATGTGATTCGGTAGTCTGAAGCACTAAGAGATACCAGGGAAGAGGTCAGGCATTTGGGTCTAGAGCAGATGATGACTGAAGCTGTGGGAAGAGCTGACATAGGGCAGGAGTCCCCCAAACCTTCTTCTCCCCTTGCTCAGCTTGGTGAGTGGTACCTCCATCTTCCTGGTTACCAGGTAGGCACCTGCGGTCATCCTGGACTCCTCCTCACCTCTACATCTCACCCACCGACCAAGTCTTACATTACTGTCTAAATCTCTCTTAAGCATCTCTGTGTCCACTACCACTACCTTAGCCCAATACACCATCGTTTCACCAACAGCCCAGCCTGGGTGCCTCCCGTTCTCCACATTGTTTGAATGGTCTTTCTAAAACACAAATTTGACCTTCTCCCTCCGTCTTGAGGAGCCCTCGGGGCCAGTGGTTAAGCGCTCAGCTGCTAACCGAAATGTCAGCGGTTCAAACCCACCGGTAGCTCCACGGGAAAAGATGTGGCAGTCAGCTTCCGTAAAGATTTACAGCTTTGAAAACCCTATGGGGGCAGTTCTACTCTGTCCGATAGGGTCGCTGTGAGTCGGTATCGACTCCACGGCAACGGGCCCTCGGTCATAAAATCTTCTCAAGGGGCTCTCTGATGCCCTCGGGGCCAAGTCCTAGCTCCCACGAGGCCCTCTGCATGCGCGCTGGCCTCCTTCTCTAAACTCATCTCTTGCTACTTAGCCTGTAGCCCCAAAGGCGCAGGACTTCCTTACACTTGTGGGCCTCGGTTCAGGACTCCGACAAGTGATTCCTCCAGGGGGAAGCCTTCTCTGACCTCGCTTCCTATTCTGGCCCTTTAAGCCTCACCTCACGCACACTCATTACTGACATTGTTTGGAGGCCTGTCACCCACTCGGCTGGGAGCGCCTGAAGGAAGTAACTGCGAGGTGTCTATGTAGGTTACTGCGGTGCTTCGGCCCCTCTCTGTCAGGGGAGAAGGCGAGGTAGCCCCAGGGAAGTAGAAAGGGGTCGGGAGCCAGTGCCAGAAGCCAAAGGAGGAGTGTGAAGCGTGTTCCACTGCGTCAGCAAGGCCCGGACCGCCCTTGGGAGGAGGAGCCCGGCGTCCAGCAAGGCCAGGCCTGAAAGCGCAGGCGACCCGCGTCCCCACCAGAGGGCGCCGAGCGCAGGGCTGAGGTCTCAGCCGGCTTCCCTCCCCAGGCGCTTTTCCTCTCCACATCTGCAGTCGGAGCGGAAGAGGCAGTAACGCGGTCGACAGCAAGGAGCGCGCGCGGTCGCGGTTCTGCAGCCCCGTGGGAGGAGAGCCGACGTCTTTTCTGCGCAGGCGCGCCGCCCAGGCAGGGAGGGGCGGGACCTGGACTCGTCTGGGGGCGGAGTCAAATCCAGGGCCCGCCTCCGCAAGCTCTTGTGCGATTCGGAGTGCTCGGCACCCAGGCAATTCTGGGGGCTTCAGGTGAGCGTGGGGCACAGAGGGGTCAGGGAGGTTTCTCTCGAGGTCGGGTCGTCAGTCTGACCGCCCCATCTGTCCTGCCATCCGTATCCGGCCACCTCCGCGGAAAATGGGAGAACAAAGGGAGGGGGCGGTTCTGGGGCTCCTGAGGGAATCCAGGGTCCCAGGTACCCCGCCCCGCCCGCTGACACTTTCGGTTTCTCCTCGAGTCAGAGGTGCCGCCCCGGAGATCCTGGGCCGGCCCCGGGCAGAGCTGCTTCTCCGCGTTTGCCTGTCCGTCTTTGTGTCTGTCTGTGTATCTATCTGGCTGTCTCCGAGCCTGCCTCCACTTCTAAAACTAAACGGCCCGGACACCGACATCCCCTGGACACCCATCCCTGTCCCATGGCAGGTAAGTGGGCGCAGGGCTGGAGGTCTCCGTTATCCCCCCCACGGACTTGGGAGCAGCGTGTCGAACACATCCTCCGGGAATGTGCTCGGACTGGCTACGTGGGCCCCTCCCTTCCTCCGGGGAGCCACCGCCCCGCTCCCCCGCCCCATCTTTCCCACTTTAACCCCACAGCCTAGTGGCCCAGGCGCTGAGGACGAGGGGATGAGGATGCTGGTCCCTTTCTAATCTCGACCCTTGTTTCCACAGGCTATTTGCCCCCCAAAGGCTACGCGCCTTCACCTCCTCCTCCCTACCCTGTGACCACCGGATACCCGGAGCCGGCGCTGCATCCTGGGCCCGGGCAGGCGCCGGTGCCCGCCCAGATGCCAGTGCCTGCCCAAGTGCCCAGCCCCGCGCCAGGCTTCGCTCTCTTCCCCTCGTCCGGCCCCGTGGCCCCGGGGTCTCCTGCCCCCTTCTTGCCACTGCCAGGGGTGCCTTCTGGCCTCGAATTCCTGGTGCAGGTAAGTGGAAGAGAGGGAGGGATAACAGGGAGCTGGGCGTCCAGGCCAGCCAGCTGACGTCGGCGGCGCCCCTACTCTTTCTAGATTGACCAGATCTTGATTCACCAGAAGGTTGAGCGAGTGGAAGGTGAGTGGGGCGGCCGCGGAGGAGGTTGGGCCTTGTGACACGGGCAGGGATGATGGGCCCTTGGGCCAGCGTGGCGCCTGAACCTCACCGGGACTCGTATAACTCCTTGGCAGGGTTCCTAGGCTGGGAAACCTGTAACCACTACGAACTGCGCTCGGGGGCAGGGCAGCCCCTGGGCCAGGCGGCCGAGGAGAGCAACTGCTGCGCCCGCCTGTGCTGTGGTGCCCGCCGGCCGCTGCGCGTCCGCCTGGTGGACCCTGGGGACCGCGAAGTGCTGCGCCTGCTGCGCCCACTCCACTGTGGCTGCAGCTGCTGCCCCTGCGGCCTCCAGGAGGTGGGTGAGGAGGTGTAGGGTAGAGGAGAGGCTGGGGTAGCAGACTGGTCCATGATGGGGCAGGGGCAGGGATGGAGCATGGCTCAGGTGGGCATGGGCTCGTCGGGATGGGAGAGTCTAGTGAGAGGGCGTGGGAACTTGGACGAGGCAACCCTGGCTTGGCAGTGACCCTGTCTGCCTCCTACCCCAGATGGAAGTACAGGCTCCACCGGGCACCACCATTGGCCATGTGCTACAGACCTGGCATCCCTTCCTCCCCAAGTTCTCCATCCAGGATGCTGATCGCCAGACTGTCCTCCGAGTGGTGGGGCCCTGCTGGACCTGTGGCTGTGGCACAGACACCAACTTTGAGGTATCAGGAAGAGACCCTCATAAACAAAGATGGTAACTTCCATGATCCAAGATGGCAGCCTCCATGAGGCAGGATGGCCAATGCTAAGGTCAAGACTCTGAGCTCATCAATCCAAATCTACTGTGATTGCTACCACATTTTCAGTTTTCTTCCATTCTGAAATAGGATGGTTCAGTGGTCTTACAAAGGCATGCCAAAGAGGGTTTCATCTTAAGAACTAGTGCTGATTGTTACCTACAGTTCTGTGTTGAGGAAAATCTGAGGCCAGCCTGGATTTAGGGGAAAGGTGATTATTGAGTGCTGGGCCCATGTGGCTGCTGTGCATAAATTTATGAGCCTAGGCCCAGGGACAAGCACTAATTTGACTCATTAGCATCCTGTGACTTGCCCACCAACCTGGAAAGCCACATGGCCCCTCCAACCTGGAATCCAGGTGATACCCTTCCCACCATGCATTCCTATCACCAGACTGGAACCTGGAGACCCCAAGTGGTGACAATTTCAGGGTGAGACCTGGGAAACACTTTGGTTTCTAGAAGAGAAAGTCATCCCATAGACACTTGAGTTCTTTAAGGGATAATAATTACCTCTGCTGATAAGGGAGAGGCAATAAGTATAATCTAGCAGACTTCCCAAAGCTTCTGATGAGGTCTCCTACCTACCTAAGGTTACGTTTAAAAATTGAGTCACCTTGGTAGCCGGGGGAGGTTCTGTGATGGGAGCTAGGTGATCTCTGGGTGGGAATGTGTTAATTGTGGGTTCTCATAGAACCAGTCTCCTTTTTACATAGTTATGAATGGTCTGTATTTGAGGTTACACCCTTGGGACTATAGGACTGGCTGGGATAGGCCCTGCCCAGCCTGGGACTGGGCTGCATGAAGTGCCCCAGAGCTATAGGACAGTGGGGGAAAAAGATAGAAAGGACACAGGAGGAAATCACTTTAGTTCTAGTCACTGGAAGATGAGCAAAAGGATCAGGGAGTCATTGTGAATTACCACCTGCAGTGGCAGGGCTTCTTGTTGCTGAGCTCAGAGAGGCCAATAGAAATAAATCATAGTCCTTAGAGTCCACTTACTGCTGCGCTCTTGTCTCTCCCAATAGATGGGCTTGGATCCCCTCTAGACAAAGTTTGCATGCAATGCTGGACAAGGCCTTCCCGTGATTTTCAAATTAGAGAAAAGGCACCTCCTTGGGCAGATACGGAGACCCTGGGTCGTGCAAGTGCTTAACATGCTCGGCTGCTAACAGAAAAGCTAGAGGTTGGAGTCCACCCAGAGGTGCCTCAGAAGAAAGGCCTGGCAATGTACTTCCAGAAAACCCTATGGAGCACAGTTCTACTCTGACACACATGGGGTCTCCATGAGTTGGCGTTGACTCAGTGGCAACTGGTTTGGTTTTAGGGGGTCAGACACAGCCCTCCAAGAGCCTGGCTGGCTGGTGGAGTGCAGCCAGGATTGCAGTAGTCTCTCTCGTCCTCTTAGCCAGGCTCCTTTGTGCAGAACACAAACTGCACCAACCGTGGGTGGCAGGGATGTTGGAAATCAAACCTAGCAACCAGCCATACACTAAGGGGATTAGACTATATCACATTTCCATTTCTCCCACCGCTAATGCTCAGTCATGTGATGTACGGCCTTTGGAGAACAGCAGACTCCAGTCTGAATCTCCGTTTTGCCACATACTCACATTGTGGCCGAGGCTGCCTCAGTTTCCTGAGCTGTCACATGGAAACCCAAGGTTGTGAGGAGGATTCACTGAGATAATTTATGCCTAGTGCCTGATAGGAGCCCTGGTGGTGCAGTGGTTAAGAGCCTGGCTCCCAACCAAGAGATCAGCAGTTTGGATCCACCAGCTGCTCCTTGGAAACCCTATGGGGCAGTTCTACTCTGTCCTATAGGGTGACTATGAGTTGGAATTGACTCGACGGCAACAGGTGTGGTTCGGTTTTTAGTGACTGATGGGTGCTTTATACATGTTTTTTCCTCTGTTTAGTCTGCCAGAGGTCTAAAGTTGAGGATCATGCACACCTGGTTAAGAGTGCACGTGTGGTTTCTGTCCCTGCATGGGGGAATTCAGAACCATCCCTGCAGTACCTCTGAGGACCGGTGACTGAGACAGGCCTTCCCTGTTCAGTTTTTAGTACCTGCTAGGGCGCTACTTGGAGCCCTGGTGGCGCAGTGGTTAAGAGCTCAGCTGCTAACCGAAAGATCAGCAGTTGGAATCCACTAGCCACTTCTTGGGAACACTACGGGACAGTTCTACTCTGTCCTGTAGGGTTGCTATGAGTTGGAATGGACTCAAAGGCAACAGGTTTACGGCACTACTTGGGTTGCACAAATGGTTAAGTGCTCGACTAAGGTTGGTGGTTCGAAGGTTCGAACCCATCTAGAAGCACTTCAGAAGAAAGGCCTGGCAATCTGCTTCTGAAAGGTCACAGCCTTGAAAACCCTATGGAGCACGGTTCTACTCTGCAACCCACGGGGTCGCCATGAGTTGGAATCAACTCAACGGCAATGGATTTGGTTTTTTTAGGGCCTGTCAGGTGTCCTTACCTGACTTTCGCCGAGTGCCCTAAGGGTTCACTGTACTTTAGCTTGCAGAGAACCTCTGAGGCATGTATTTGTAAATCCCCATTTTCCAGAGGAGTCTGACACTGCAGCTTAGCAAAAGCCAGATCTCTTGATTCCCAGTGTAGGTTACTTTCCTTCACTCCATGTAAACTGCCCAGGGTCAGGGAGGTTTCGATAAGTTCAAGGCTGCCTGACCCCTGAGGGTGGCTAAGGGAGATGAGGGCATTTGGAGACCTGTGAATTATCCTGCACTTTTCTGTTAAGGCTGCCACTAGCCCATGTGGTGTTTTTAGTCCACCAGAAAAAGGCGCCCCTTCTTTAAAAGACTGTCATGTGCCAGAAAATGTTCATAATAAACGTACATGTCTACAACGTGCACGGTGTCCCCTTAGATGTGGCGCCCTGGTACAGTTTACAATCTGCATGACCATGTGAGACTGGTCATCTCCCCCCCAGTTGGGTCGTTTCTCCCTCCTGACAGGTGAAGACCCGGGATGAGTCCCGCAGTGTGGGCCGCATCAGCAAGCAGTGGGGGGGCCTGCTCCGAGAGACTCTCACGGATGCAGATGACTTTGGCCTGCAGTTCCCGATGGATCTGGACGTGAAGGTGAAGGCTGTGCTACTGGGAGCCACGTTCCTCATTGTGAGTTGGCTGCCTCCGCCCCTTCACCCTTTTCCTCTCCCTTGGAGCTTTGTGCACTTCCTGGCCTCCTTCTAGGAAAGGGTTGGTGTGAGGGGCAGAGTTTCTGGGGGCTTAGGTGTACCAACCTGGTTTGTGATAGCTGAGCCCAGCTGGCTCTCCTATCGATGGTATCCTTCCCACAGGACTACATGTTCTTTGAGAAGCAAGGAGGCACCGGGCCCTCTGCCATCACCAGCTAGAGGCTGCTTCAGGGTAAGGAGACCATCACCTCAAACAGAATTCAAAATGGTCACCTGCTGTGGCCTGGTCCCTCCTCAGAGGCAGCCTCTTCCCTCCATGTACACACCAGGGACAGACGGGGTACCTGAGAGGCTGGGGGCCATGTGCCTCATCCCTACCCTACCTCTCTGGCCTCCTTCACCTGTGGCCCCCACAGAAGAGTGTGTACGAGGACCCTTCCCCTACTACCTCCCACCACTGTCTCCTGGCTTTCAAACCTTCCCTACCTACCCCCTCCTACCCCCTTCCAGGGCCTCTGCTCCAGAAAAGGCCTTTGGAACCCAGGACTTTGGAGTGTTATGACAGAGCTGGGATGGAAGAGGGTAAACAGCACCAAAGAATAGCGGACATGACCACCCTCTCTGCATCAGCTTGGCCTATCAGTTCAGCCTCAGACTACGGCACTTTGAGGGGATCTTTGCCTCCTTACCAACAGCTGTAGGATTGGGCCCTAGTGCCAACCTCCCAGCCCCTTGGGCCCTGCCCACAGCTGGTACTTGCTGCAGCTTCCTGTGCCTTATTTAACCACCCCTTCCTACCATTACCCTAGGAAGGAGGCTGCATCTTTGTATGTTGTATCCATATAAACTTTGTAATTTTTTGGACATTGGAAGATGTATGCAATGGCGGGGGCGGGGGCGTAGAAGAAAGAGTTGGTGTGGAAAGAAACAAAGGGAAATATGACGGCTGGGGTGGGCTAGCCCTTCTCATAATACATGCTATCACAATCAACTGTCCTTGAGTCCAGTAGAGCAGCTTTCATCACCACCATGGCCCCGGACCAAGCCAAGGTGGTTGGGGCCACATGCCCCAAGTCAATATGGCTGCTTCCATCATCCAAGATGGCTGCTCCCGCAGAGTCCAGTGGTAGATGATGGCTGTTCCCATGCTCCACCATGGCCACTTGACCATTCTATGTAGTAAGTAGCAGCTTTCTCTGGATATGATGTGTGGCAGCTCTGTTCTTCAAGTCCTCTTGTTTGGCAATATTGTGGGCAGAGTCGACTAGATCCTGCTGTGGCCAGCCAAGGAAGCCTGAGCCCTCAGAGGCCACGGGGCAGGGTAGAGAGGAGGCACTGGTTGGTGCTGACTCTGGGCTCCTGTACCTGCCTGCAGCAGATAGCTCCGGGTGGGAAACTCTGCCTCTGCCAGGACCTTGCTCTGCTTGACCCCACATGGCTGGGTGCCAGGGGTCCCAGGCTTTCCACACTGGGGTCCTTTCCTAAGGGAGCAGAGCTCAGTGCCGCGCCAGGACATAGCGGCTGGCAGCTGAGAGGTCCCACTGGTAATGCTCCAGGATGCGCCAGCAGTCAGCCCTGGAGCGGCTGCTCAGGTGGAAGAGCTGATCTACCTGTGGAGGCAGGAAGGAGAGCAGGCTGAGCTGGCTGCCTGAGGGCAGGGGCAGGAGGTGAAGGAGCCTGGGAGAAGGGTTTGGCTCTACCTTGAGGTTCCGAATGGCGGAAACCACATCTCCCCCAGTGGCTCTTAGTGCTGCCTGACACTCCTGGTGGGTGACTCCATGCACGCTCAGCTCCACCTTCGGGGGAGAAAGCTGCATTGGGCCCCTGCTCCAGCCTGCAGCCCCTTCTGGACATCAGGCCACTTCAGGGAGATCTCACCTCCATAACCCTCCTCTGCAACTCGGGGTCAGGAAGGAAGCCTCCAGAGGGCCCAGTGGCTTTGCTGGCTCCAGGTGCTCCCATGGGGTGACTAGGGGGCGGTTCTCTTTTGGGCCAGGGCGGCCGCTCCCTAGGGGGCTGGCTGACCTGAGAGGGAGAGCTGGAGGCAAAGGGTTCGCGGGGTGGCAGAAATGGGGGTCCCTCGGGCACAGCTCTGGCATGTCGAAGTTCAGGGGGACTTGAACCACCTCCTGTGAGACGAGGGCCCAGGGACAGAACCGACTCAAGGCTCTTGGAGATGCCTGCACAGTTGAGAAAGGAACAACTTGAAAGGCAATCCAGAAGCTAGGCCTACCTTCCTCAGGGGCCCTGTCTCCCCAGCCCTCTTTCTTTCTCTGCTGAGCTGGATGGTTCCGCAAGCACTCACAGATGAGCTACCTGGCCAGTTCTCAAGGTGGTCCAGGTGTCAGGTGGGACAAATAAGACACGTGTAGAATGGGCACCAAGGCCCAGACAGGGGAAGGCCTGCCCGACCCTGAGAGTGGGAGATACTTTCAGTAGGGGAGATGGGACAGGGGGACTTTATACCCCTTAATGCATTGCTAGGATGTCAACAGGCAGAATTTGGGGAAAGAAATCATGTATGGGGAAATAACATATGCAGAAGCACTGCTGTGGCGGGGGGGTAGGGCAGAATTGGAGAGTTGTTCTTGATCTCAGAGACCTGGAGGCCTGTCCCTGCTGCGTACCCACCTTTCATCTTGGGCAGAGGCATGTTCCTTCTCTGGTACCATGCTGGAGGCAGATCTTGAAGCTTCACCTTTGTTCTGTCCCTGTGGAAGAGTGATCCAGTTCATTGTCCACCTGCTTGCTCTTCACTCCCCCCAACATATCAGTGTCCCCTCTCTGGGCTCCCAGGAAGCCAAGGCCCAGGCTGGGAGCTCCAGTTGGGAGGCCAGTGCAGCCTCACCTCTGGCCCTCTCCCCAGACTTCCCTTCCTGAGAACTTGCTGGAGCAGATTCCCCCAGCCCAGCTTGGCCTCTCCCTTTCAGGTCCTCACCCATCGTTGATTCCCCGGTTTCTCTCCCCCCGGGCAGGGGAGCCTCTGTGGACTGGGCGGGTGGCTGGCCAATCTGCCAGCGTCACTGCGGAGGCAGGGAAGCTGCCCACTTTGAGCGTTTGGCCGTTCTGGCCCTTCCAGGTGGTGGAGTCAGGGCTGTGGGAAGAGGGGCTGGTAAGGGCGGATGGGAGCAGGGGACAGTGGGGGCTGGGGTCCAGCCCACATTCGCCTCCCCAAGCTGTGTGCCATGTAGCTGCATCTGCCTGGAGGAGGGGAAGCCTTTTTCCCACTTAACACAAAAGGCTATACGAGCCAGCGGTGGCTCCAGCAGGAGGCCAGGGATGTGGTGAGGTTCTCAGGGCCCAGAAGGAACAGGAAGGGAATAGAGGATCAAGGTTCAAGGAGCAGGGAGATGCAGAGAGAGGACCAGGAGTCAGAAAGGTTGGGAGCGGTGTTCCTGGGGATGCTCGGGAGACATAGGATTGTCACCTGCCCTCGATGACGGTGATGGGGTCACCGACCTCCATCCTCAGGGAACCTGGCTCCTTAACATCCCTCACACAGCGTCCCTCAGGAGGCTGGGCCTGTGGAGACAGGAGGGAAGGGGGCTGGGCTTGCGGCCTGGTCAGAAGGGTCATGTCATGGTGAGCAGGGAGGAAAGGAACCCTCCCGTCTGTGCACCTGCCAATCAAACCCACACCAGGCATGCCCTCTGGGTTGGGCCCAGGGTAGGACTGTCCCTGTCCCCCCGAGTTTAGTCCAGTGGGGAGGCAGACACACATCTCCTGCCAAGCTGGACACAGCCCAGGGATCAGAAAGAAATGTGTCCCTACTTAGGGGGACCATCAGGAGTATCATCATGGATGCCACTTTTACTTCACACCGAAGCCCATGATCTGCCCCTCAAGCACCTCTGGAATCTTCCCACTCCACTCCAGCCTTACTGCCTCACCCTTATCCAGGCCTCCTCCTCTCAATCCTGCTTCACAGCCATAGCTGCCTCCCTGGTCTCCCCACCTCCAGTGTCATCCCTCTAATCATTCCCGCACCAAGCCCACATGATACAAAACTCCCCTGCTCAAAACCCTTCCATAGCTACCAACCAAAAACCCGTTGCCGTCAAGTCGATTCCAACTCATAGTGGCCCTGGAGGACAGAGTAGGAGTGCCCCATAGGGTTTCCGAGGAGCGGAGGGTGGATTCAAACTGCTGACCTTTTGGTTAGCAGCTGTAGTTCTTAACCACGGCGCCACCAGGGCTCCACAGGCACCCTCAAAGTCTAAACTTCTGTAACCATAGAGTACAGTGATTTCGGGAAGAGCTCTGAAGTCAGATTGACTGGTTCAAATCCCATCTCCCCGACTTATTGTATGGCCCTACGCAAGTCACGTAAACTGTCAGTGCCTCAACTGACCCATCTGTAAAACTGAAATAATAATAACTACCTCATTGGGTTGATGCGATAATTAAAAGAGGGAATATATGAAAAGATACCTGTGAAACAGTATGGTATCTTACACATATCAAGTACTGTATGTTAACTGTTGTTAATATGCCTCATAAATGGCTCCAGGACACAGCCCCTCCTCCCTCTGCAGCCTCATGACTTGTACTTCCCCCTCCCACGCTGAACTTCTCTTCTGCCTGTCAAATACCCACCTCCCCCTACTGCTCTCTCCTCTCTGCTCCCCTTCAGCCCTTTAGCCTGCATCCATGTAAGTCCCAAGCTGCCTCCCCAGGGCTCTGAGCTTCCTGCAGGTAGGACTGACTCGGTTTTGTTCAGAGCCGGGTCCCAGAGCCCAGCACAGGAGTCAGTATGTGTCTTGTGCACAGAACCCTGGGAGAGAGAATGGAGGGAAGAGAAACTGTACTTGGGGAGGACCACCACCATCACGACAGACACCTCTCCCCCACCTCTTGGAGCAGCCCCTCCAGATGGGAAAAGCCAGGCCGGTCGGCAGGGTGTGGCGCCCAGCAGCGCAGGGCGAGGGCGTAGAGGGCCCTGGAGCAGAGCGGAGGCCTAGGCAGCCGGGCATGGTCCTTCTCCAGCCGCTGCAGGATGAGGTAGGGTGGGACGCCGGCCCAGGGCTCCTCACCCCCAGAGAACATCTCCCACAGCGTCACCCCAAACATCCACACGTCTGATGCAGAAGAGAAGGCTCCTTGGCGCAGGCTCTCTGGGGCACACCTATGGAAGTGGTGCTGAAGGGGGCTGGATATGAGCCCCTTGGAGCTCCCACCTCCTACTGAGCACCCGTGCAATGCTCCCATCATCCTAAGAAGTCCTCCTCTCCAAGTCCTTCCCGATCTAACCCCTCTTGTCCCAGCCTCCCTCAGAAGACCTCCCATTCCAGCACTCTAGGAACCCACTTAGCTATTGCCTTGCTGACCCGCCCCTTCACGCGGCTCCACCTATCGCCCCTCCCCTCACCAGGCATAGGGGATGGGGCGTGGCCCGCCCATGACGTAGCGCCCCCGGGCGCCAGTCAGCGGCCGCACCAGCCCGAAATCCGCCACCTTAATGGTGCGCGGTGTGGCCAGCAGCAGGTTGCGCGTAGCAAGGTCCCGGTGCACCAGCCCGCGGGCCCCCATGTATGCCATGGCCCCCGCCAGCTGCCGCAGGAAGAGGCAGAGCAGGGACACAGGCAGTGGGGGTGTAGGGGCCGGGGCGGTCAGGCGCGCGTGCAGGGAGCCCAGTGGCGCCAGCTCCATCACCTGTGGTAGCACAGCACTGTGTGAGTTCTCCAGGCCCACAGGACTTCAGCCGCCCACCCTCCGTGACACGTGCTGTCGGGGAACCGGGGTCGAGCTCTACTCACCATCTGCAGGGGCTGGCCCAGTACAAGTCCGTGCAGACGCAGTACGTGTGGGTGCTCCAAGTTCATCATGACTGACACCTCTCGCAGGAAGTCCCCCAGCTCGGTGCCCACGGGGCCTTTGGGACCCACCCGGAGAGACTTGACAGCCACTGGAAGCTGGGGAGGGGACACTATCAGGCACATTGGGGAATGGCTATACCAGGGCCAGGGCAGAGAGGGCATGCAGAGCAGAGGGGCAGCTGGGCCAGGCACCCAGGTGCAGTGGGCTCCTTGGACACTCACGCTCTGGCCACTGGGCAGCACCCATAGTCCTCGATGTACCACACCAAAGCAGCCGGAGCCCAGCAGCTCCCCTCTGCGCACAGCACCCTCTGGGATCAGACACTTGTGTCCCCCCTCCGCTTCAAGGAGGCACGGAAGGCTGTCTGAGGGTGGGGTGGTCTCCTGCTCAGCGGCAAAACCCCCAAGGATCTGAAACGGGAGTGAGAAATCAGAGTGTGCGGAACCGACATAACCTCAACTGCCACTCAGCCCCACCTGGTCCCCGGGCCTAAGCTGGCCCTTTAAGTGCCTCCGTTCTCCCCACCAAACACACACCTTGTAGACCCAGTTCTTGGACTTGAGCCCAGAGCGGTGCCTCTTTAGAGCTTCAGCCAGTCTGCGCTGAGCTGGGAGAGATCAGAATCAGAGGACTGAGGTGGGGGACGGGGTGCAGAGGGATTTACACGCCAGAAGAGGCCTGGAGCGGGGGTGCTGGCAGCCCTGGGGGAGGAAGACCAGGACCTCAAGGCAGGGGTTCCTCACCAGGCCGGCCCATGCCAATGCCATCCAGGTCCTCAGGCCTTACAAAGTTGAAGTGCTCTGGTCGAGTGACATTAAGCTCCTCAAGAATGGGTCGATAAAACTGGGCCAGCTGGATGTCCCGGAGCAGTTGCAGCAGCCACAAGGAGCTCACCTCAGGGAGCATGTCTGAAGAAGGGACGCCTAAGGATGATGGTACTCTCCTTCAGAGTCCAGGGTGGGCATCTAAGACACCCAAACACCAGAAACATGGTCTCTGGCTCCAATCCCAGCTCATCAGAAACACTCAAGGACAGAGGGAGGGACACATCAGAGATAGCCAGAAACCCTGCCAATCACACACACAAACCCCAGGTGAAGTGCGCCCCATACCCAAGACCTAAAGTCCTCCCCCACTACTACCTGTGAAACCGGTTCTCTTCACATCTGAAACTTCAGTACACTGCTTGGGTGGTCCAAATGGTTAAGCGCTCAGCTGCCAACTGAAAGGTTGGGAGATTCAAGTCCACTCAGAGGCTCCTCGGAAGAAAGAACTGGTGATCTACTTCTGAAAAAATCAGCCATTGAAAACCCTACAGGGCACTCTACTCTGACAAATGTAGGGTCACCACGAGTCGGGATCAACTAGTTTTTAGTCTGCCTGCCTATGCTACAGACTTCAGGTTTGCTGCCCTCCTCATTCCTGAGTAAATATGGCACGCTGTTCCTGTACCCCTACGACACCCAGATATACTGCCCTTTTAGACCTGAGCTACCCAGGTACACCACTGTACACATTCACTCATAGACACCTGAGACACCTCCCCTCCTCATGAGCCATTTTGGTCTACCACACATAGACTGGAGATATACAGATATTCTAAGTATACCATACCTCAGACATGCAGGTGCACACACACACACTCACACACATACGGGGACATGAAGATACACTGCCACATACATGTAATGAGACATATAGCTACAGTGAAACCTGGTGAGAGCCGGAACTCTCCGGGACTGCCTTGCTTTACCGGGTCTAGCAAGTTTTCCAGCTTTGACAGGGTACAGACTTACCACTTTTCTATCGCTCTCTATTAGTGGAAAATATTTAAGTTTTCCTTCTCTGACAGGTTTCTGCCTTACACAGGTTCCGGCTTTTGCAGGTTTTACTGTATATTGCCAAGCATGCCTGAGATGCCCAGGTACACCACCCCTCAAATCTGAGACACTCCAGGATGCTCCTAGGAAATGCCGAGGTTTACTGCCACACACCCTCTCGCATACCTGTACTTGAAACCTGGCAGTTCACTGCCCCACACATCTGAGACGAGGTTCACATAAACACACGAGACAAGGTTCAGTGTTCACACATGCCTGCACTATATATGGCACAGTACCCCCTCACCAGATACCCAGGTGCATCGCCTCTTATCCACCAATGCAACACTTGAAATCAAATCAGGCATTTGTGATCAGCCGCTAAGTGCAGCCTGCCCTAGGCTCAGGTATTGCCTACAGGAGCCACCCTCGACTGCCAGGTGCACAGTCCCATCCACACCCACCTGAGCTCAGCTCGAGGTATACAGAGCCCCGCCCGCACGCTCGAGTCACTCCACGTAACCTGGCTTCAAAGCAGCTCCACCAACCTTTATTAAATAAGGCTCTAGGCTCTCTAGGTACGGGCCGCCGGCACACACGCACTCTGACACACACCTGGACCTCTCTCCACCTTCCCCCCACGGTAGTTAAGTGAAGAGCAAGGAAGGAGGCTGGGCGGAGATAGAAAGCCGGAAGTGGGCAGGAATCGGCGCGAGGAGCGGCGGGAGAGCAGCGAGCCCAGGTGCCCGGCAGACCTCGGCTCGCGAAGCGGGAAGGAAAAAGGCGGCCGCGGAAGGGAAAAGCCTGGGGAGGGTACGAGGATCAGGTAGGCCCAGCCCCCGCGGACGCGCCCCGGGCGATGGGTGATGGGCCGGGCTGCACCGGGCCCGTTACTGACCAGGGACCCTTACCTGGCGAAGGCGGAAGCGGCAGCTGCGGTTCAGCGGCACTGCCAGGACTCAATCCCGAGGAAGGCGGGCAGGAGGCGGGGCAGGGGGCTCCCGGGGGCGGGACCTGGCGGCGGGACTGGGTTGGCTCCGGCCGCGCTCCCAGCCTGCTGGTGGGACTAGGAAAGGATCGGTAGGCAGGCTAACGGGACCTGCCTCCTCCAAACCGACCGGCACCCCGGCTAGGAGAAGCCGCCCCTCCCTTCCACTCTGCTCGTCTTCCTTCCCTTTGCAGCCTACTCCAAAGAACCTTGCACCCCTTCCCAGGCTTCGCTTATCAGAGAGTCCTGCTCCCATGCCATGTCCCACTCCCCAAATCCTTCTCCTGGCCCAACCAGAACTCTCCCCACTAAATGAATAAGCACCTGAGATATACATACATATATATATATGTATGTATATATATATATATATATATATATATATATCTCA
>NW_004443976.1:12193087-12236379 GCF_000243295.1 Trichechus manatus latirostris
TATATCTCAGAGGGAGAGAGAGACCCTGGGTGGTGCAAAGAGTTAACAAGTTAGGCTGCTAAGCAAAAGTTTGGAGGTTCAGATCTGCCCAGTGGCACCTCGAAAGAAAGGCCTGTCGATCTACTTCCGAAAAAAATCAGCCATTGAAGACTCTATGGAGCACAGTTCTACTCTGACACACATGAGGTCGCCATGAATTGGAGTCAATTCCAAGGCAACTGGTTTTTCAGAGGTTCAGCCCCACTTCTATCTTTGGCTTGGAAAAAAAACTGCAGGGATTTAGAGGCCTCTATATTTCTCCCCTACTCCTAGGCAGAGGCCATTCCCAGGCACTGGGGATTTAAAGCTAAACCGGCAGTAATCCCTGCCCTCTAGTAGTGTACAGGAAGTCATAGTACTCTTTAACAAGCAGAAGAAGAAGGCCTGCAGTGCAGGGGACTTTGGAATGGAACCAGGGCTGAGAGGTGCTGATGTTGGACAGGAAGTCAGCCCCCAACCTAGACGGAGTCCAAGAGGGAAGCTGTTGTCCTTTTCCCAGCAGAACTTCAGTCCCATGTGCTGCCCTGAAGAAAACCTTTATTGGAAGCTTCCCAGGGGGGACCATGTCGGAGGTCTGGAGAGAGGGAAGCTTCTGTGTGGCTCCACAGCCCCACCCCAGCTTGGTTTTGGTGAGCAAGGGCAGCTCTCCATGCTTCAGGGCACCTCTCGCCATCACTAACAATTCCTCGCTTCGTTTGTATATAAGATCCCCTCTCCTCCATGCAGCTTCTCCTGACCCCAGGTGTCCATACGCTGCTCCTTGGCCTGTGGCCACAGTCCAGGGCCCAGAACAAGGCTCTGGAAAGGAGCATGCTCTCTCCTTTTTCCTCAGGGGTCCCAGGGAGACAGCAGCCAGTCTTGGGAGATCTGATCTGTCTGTTTCCTTCTGTTGTCAAGGAAGGATGTGTGAACATAGCAGCTGCCGTCCCCAGAGTCCCTTGGAGGGAAAAGCCCTCCCTGTCTTGGTAAACACACAGGATGTTCCAGCATTGGTAGTAAAATCTTCACAATCTGGTTCCACAGGTATTATTTTCTTGTCGATTCTCTGGCACCCCAACCAGACTGGCTAGTCATACAGTAATTGCTCCCCCCATCTGTCTTCTCTGATATGCTGTGGGCTCCACAGGGCAGGGGCTGGGTAGGTCTTGGTTAGCCTTGTGTTCTTGATACCTAGGACCGTGTAGGCACATAACAGTGCAATGCATGTTGGTTGTGAAAAAGTCTGCTCAGTCTAATCGCCATTCCTTTGTAGGTGATCTGTCTTTTCTCCCTATTTTTAAGGTATCATTGTCTTTTGATGTTTTCTAGTTTTATTACAGTGTATCTAGGTATGGATTCTTTTTTTAAAATTCTGATCAATATGTTGTATTTTCTGTATCTATGAATTCATATCTTTCATCAGTGTGATGTGATGGATCGCTTTTGTGTGGTCTTTCTCACCATACTCTTGTAACTCTAACCCAGTGATTGGGCGGGACCGTGCAAATAGAGTAGTTGTATCCCACCAAGGGGACTGGTCAGTTTTGCCATCCCACTGGGCTTGAGGTGAGTCATCCCAGAGGCAGGAGAGAGAGGATTCTATCACCACAACGCAAGAACAGCCAGGAGCAAAGAGCGTGTCCTTTGGACCCAGGATCCCTGCCCTGAGAAGCTCCTGGAACCGGCAGACAGAGAAAGAGAGAGAGAGAAGCAGGGGCAGAGAAACAACACAGGATACAGCATAGTGGGTTTCCTGGACCACGGAGCGAGAAACCTGAGTGCCTTTGGGCAAGAGACTTGCTGGCATAGTAGAGTACCTCTGGGCACTTACTGGCAGAGCTAAAAGAGCTTTGTAACACACTTGCCAGAGCAGGGCAGAGGCTGAGGGCCAGAGAAGCGTATCTGCGAGCATGGCTGGGAAGAGGCTGTCCTGATGGAAGAACTGGATCCTGAGTGTTCCTGAGCTTGAATTGTAACCTATTACTTCCCTAATAAACCTTATAATTATGCATATGGTCTGTGAGTTCTGTGTGGCAACTGCAATGAATTATTGAACCCAGCAGAGAAGTAGAGAGTGCCATGGGAGGGATGGCTCGTGTCAGAATTTGGTAAAGATGGTGGAGAGACGGGGCATGTCTGACTTCTGCCTCATAGGATTCAGCCTTGGGCTTTTGATCTTGATTCTCCTTCCCCTTGTGAAATTAGAGGAGGTCAGATGCCCCCACCACCACACCATCTTTACAATCAATTTTTGAAAATTCTCAACCAGCATCTCTTCAAATATTACTCTTCTTCCATTCTCTGTACCCTTTTTATTGGGGACTCTGATCAGAAGTATTCTAGACCTTTTCATTCTGTCCTCTATGTCCCTTAACCTCGCTTCATATTTTCCATTCCTTGTGTCTTGTGATGCAATCCTGGTAGTCTCTTCAGATCTTTCAGTTCACTAATTCTCCCTTCAGTTACATCTGAGTGCTGTTTAATCCAGCCAATAGGTTTTTTTTTTTTGCTGTTATAGTTATATGAACATTATTATACTTTGCATGATGACAGTACTTTATTGAGAAATAACATATGTTCAGTAACATAAACACATTTAACTGTACAGATCAATGAATTTCAACAAACGTACACCCCATGTGCAGTGCAATGGGTTTCTCTTATATATGACCTTTCTGGCCTTGGGTTTATAATTCTGCCAAAAAATGATTGATTAGGTCACATCTCTAAAGGGATTGGTCAATTATTATGCAAATAGGGTGCGTAAAACCACCCAATAGGATTAAGTGAACTTGTAGGGGATTGATTGATTTGCAGCCTGGCTAGAAGGGCCATGCCTTGAAATTAATAATAAACTTGCTTATAAACAGCCAACCTGTCTTAGTTATCTAGTGCTGCTATAACAGAAATACCACAAGTGGATGGCTTTAACAAACAGAAATTTATTCTCTCAGTCTAGGAGGCTAGAAGTCCAAATTCAGGGTGCCAGCTACAGGGGAAGGCTTTCTCTGTCGGCTCTGGAGAAAGGTCCTTGTCATCGATCCTCCCCTGGTCTAGGAGCTTCTCAGCATAGGGACCCTGGGTCCACAGGATGTGCGCTCTGGGTTCTGCTTTCCTGGTGGTATGAGGTCCCTATGTCTCTCTGGTCACTTCTTTTATATCTCAAAAGAGTTGACTTAAGACACAACCTAATCTTGTAGATTGAGTCCTGCCTCATTAACATAACTGCCACTAATGCTGCCTCATTAACATCATAGAGGTAGGATTTACAACACGCAGGAAAATCACATCTGATGATAAAATGGTGGACAATCACACAATAAAAAAAAAGTATCAAACCACAAGTTGTTTACAGCTTACCCAGGTAATGTCAATCAACCTGGACAAAAGTAACAACACTTTGGGGTAGAAAACTAGGGCAAAGGTAGCTCCTCAGGGCTTAGGGGAAAAATCCCTCATACTGTTTTTCCAAAGAACCAAGGCAAAAGGTCGTATAAAGGAACTCATTTCACCACAGCAAGTAAAGATCTGGAACATTTCTATCATCCCACAAAGTTCCTTCATGCCCATTTTTGGTCAATCTCATCCCCCAGAGACAACAACTATTCTGATTTCTAAAACCTATGGACTGCTTTTGAACTGCTCTTGACCTTATAAATGGAGTCACACAGTTTTTATCTCTTGTTTCTGACTTCTTGCACTCAAAATAATGTTTTCAAGATTCATCTGTGGTATTGCGTATATTAGTATTAGCTTTTTTTTGTGGAGTACTATTCCATTATATAGATATATCACAGTTGTGTTTTTTTCTTTTATACAAGGGTCCTCTTGAGACATTTGAATTATTTTTCTCTGTCAGAAGACTTTTTATAGCTTTACTGAGGTATAATTGACATTGAATAAATTGCCCATATTTAAAGGACGCAGTATGAAAAGTTTTGACAAATTAATATATCCATGAAACCATTGCCAGAATCGATGCAATAAACATAATCATTGCCCCCAAAATTTCCTCATGCTCCTTTGTAGTTCCTCCCTCCCCCCACTTCTTCTCCAGGCAACCACTGACCTGCTTTCTGTTACTATAGACTAGTTTGCATTTCCTAGACTTTTATATAAATAGAATCATGAATTATATGCTCTTTTTTTGTCTAGCCTCTTGCACTCAGCATAATTACTTTAAGATTCATCCATGATGTTGTCTGTATCAGTAGGTTATTCATTTTTTACTGCTGTATAGTATTCCATTGTATGAATGTACCATCCCACAATTTATTTATCCCTTCACCTATTGATAAACATTTGGGTTGTTTCTAGTTTTTGGCTATTACCAGTAAAGCTGGTATTTCCATTCTTGTATAAGTCTTTGTGTGAACGTATGTTTTCATTCCTCTTGAGTAAATACCTAGATGTGGGATGGCTGGGTCATATGGCAGATGTATGCTTAACTTTTTAAGAGACTTCCCGTTTGATTGTATGATTTTAAAGTCTTGCTAGCAGTTTATGAGAGTCCCAGTTGCTCTACATCCTCACCAACACTTTATACGGTCAGTCTTTTTAGTATTAGCCATTTAAAAAATATCCTTACAGATCTAAATCTATAGCTGTTGTTTCTGCTGACTCTCACTCACGGTGGATAGTTTCCTTGTGTGTCTGGTGGCCTTTGCTTGTGAGATTATATTTTGTTGATCTTAGTCTGTAGGAATCATGGGGGCCTAAGTTTAAGATGCTTTACTCCAGAGAGAAGTTTCATTTGCTACTGCCAGGAGCCAAGGGCTACAACCTACCGGAGACAATTTTAAATTCTTTTAAGAGTCCCAGATTAATGCAGAAATCTCAAATTCAGCTTCCTTACCTTGAAGTGGGCTCTTGATGAGTGTCCGATGCCAGCACAGTCAGAAGCAGAGGTTCTCAGTGTATGTTTTGTTAAATGATTGATTCAGTGAATGAATGAAGGCACTAGGCCTCATATAAGAAAGAGTTAATTGAGATGGCTTTGGGAATGCAGAGGAATGAGTTTTTTTTTTTTTACTGGGCTGGACGAAGCCATGAAGGAAGACATCATGGCCTTTAAGATATATTTAATACCTACATTGTCCCAAGTATTAAGAACACAAGGCTGACCAAGAACAACCCAGCCCCTGCCCTGTGGAGCACACAATATATCAGAGAAGAAAGATGTGGGGGTAACAATTACTGTATGATGAGCTGGCCTGGTTGGAGGGCCAGAGAATTGACAAGAAACTAATACCTGTGGAACTGGATTGTGAAGATCTTACTACCAATGCAGGAACATCCTGGAACACCCATTTAAGAGGTTGCATTTAAGCTGAGCCTTGAAAGACAAGCTCAGATGTTGATAAGGTGTTCCAGGCTAAAGGACAAGTTCTTTGTGAGAAACACAACGGCTCCATGAGGTTCTGCAGAGTAGAGCATGTGAAACCTGATTTTCCTTTGAATATCTAGTGTCCCCACAGATCTGGGTGCACTAGAGGTGTTCTTCATGGGAGGTGAATGAACAAATGAGCACATATGGGGAGATATGAGGGCTGATGCAGCCAGAGAGGTTGGCAGAAGCCAGGCTAGGCATCAATTCATCCTTCCAGCACACTTTCACTGAGCGTCTACTCTGTGCCAGGTTCTGAGGACTCAGATGAACAAGCAGACACAGTCTCTGCCCTGGTGGAGCTTCATTCTACAGGGCCCTGCAGGGCATGGTAAGGAGCTTGTACCTTACCTGAGGACTAAGGGGTATAAAAGAGGGGAGTGACAGAATCAGTTTGATGGAGTGAGAGGTGGGGAGAGGTGAGAGAGCAGAAGCAGGGAGTACAGTGAAGAGGCTCTGGCCATCGGGTCAGTAGAGAGAGGCTGGCCTGCCTTGGCTGTAGGATGGCTTCAGTCCTCTACGCTCTGCCCTGCCAAGGCAGGAAACCAGAGGTTTGGCCTCACGTTTATCTTTGGCTCGGAAAACAAACCCAGGGAGTCAGAGGCCCCTTTGTTCCTCTGCTTCTCCTTATTTATCTCTTACTTTGGGGGTTAAGCTTCTCGCATCACCACCTCTGCCCATACAGGAGGGTGGGATGAGGGGAGCACTGCCTGACCATCCTCAGGCTGGGATAAGGCACCCTTGATAGCACTGAGGCCTGGAGGCCCACACTGGGCACCGCCCCTCCATCTGCCTTTCCCCAGCCTCTGCCCTGCCCTGCGGGCTCTGCATGCGAGAAAGATGAGCACATTAACACTACCAGGGCCACATCTTCTCCCACAGGGCAGAGAACCAGGAAGGAAAGCAGAGGGCACCCAGCTGACTCACTCCCACATCTGCCTTGCATCTGTGGGGGAGGGAGACACAGGCTGAGGCCCATCTCCGTGCAGAGGCCTCGCCTCTCCAATCCCAAACCACATCTGTGCCTCCTTAGCTTCTCCTCTCTTGGTCTGATCCCTGAGATCACTGGACTCTTCCCTTCTACCTCTCCCATGTTGTTGTTGTTAGTTGCCGTAAAGTCATGTGACTCCATGTGTGCAGAGTAGAACTGTGCTCCATAGAGTTTTCAAAGCTGTGACCTTTTGAAAGCAGATTGCCAGGCCTTACTTCTGAGGCACCTCTGAGTGGATTTGAACTGCCAGCCTTTTGGTTAGTAGTCCAGCACTTCACCCAGACCCTCGATAAGAGAAAGCACCTCAACGTCCTGGCTCTCCCTCTTCTGAGCCTTTGCTCAGCGATTCACTTGACTTGGAAGAGTCCCAAGCTGGCCTACTCCTGCCTGGCCTTGCTAAGTACAGGAAGCTTTCCCTGACTGATCAGGCCTTTGGCTCTGCTCCCCCGGGATCCAGTGCTTCCCTGTCATTACACTCATCACTGTTAGAATTTGCTAATAACTTGTCTGTCTCCCCTGCTATAGTCTAAGCTCCAAGAAGGCAAAGACTTCATCTTGCCTGGCCTCACTGTGCCCTCCATGCCCAGAGCAGTGCCTAGTTCATATGATAAGTGCTTAGTAACCTTAATTGCCACCACCTATCTGTCAGTTTGTTGTACTGTGGTGGCTTGTGTGTTGCTATGATGCTGGAAGCTCTGCCACCAGTATTTCAAATACCAGCACGGTTACCCATGGTAGACGGGTTTCAGCAGAGCTTCCAGACTAAGAAGAAAGGGCTGTCAATCTACTTCCAAAAATTAGCCATTGAAAACCTTATGGATCACAACAGAATGTTGTCGGACTTGCTTGCTTTGGGCATGGTATCAGGAGGAATCAATTGCTGAAGGGGGACATCATGCTGGGTGAAATGGAAGGTAAGCGAGAGTGAAGGAGACCGTCAGTGAGATGGATTGGCACAGTAGCCACAATGATGGACTTGAACATGCTGGCAATCGTGAGGATGACACAGGACCCCAGGCAGCATTTTGTTCCGTTGTTCATAAGGTTGCCATGATTTGGAGTTGACTTGACAGCAACTATCTATCTGTCCATCCATCCAACCTTAACTGAACAAATGAATGAGAGAGAAAGTCATTTGGGTAGGGCGAAGCAAAGGAGACTTGATATCAGGGAGCTCCTTTGCTGGGCATGATGAGGATGGGAGTTTCTTGTGGGGCATATGATAGAGATCCAGATGAGGGTCCTCCTTGTAAGGGAACCCATCCCCCCTCCCAGTTTGGAGCCTCTGTCCCTGAATAGTTGGCTCTTCCCAGACCCTTGGGTGAAGCCCTCCTGCTCTATCATCCATCTCCATCTCCCAGGGCCTGAGATCCCATGCTGCCCCAACTTGCATTTGCCTCACTTGTTTTTAGAGCCATTGAACCACCACCTTGTATTTATCTTCTGTTTTGCTTTCCGAAGAGGAACCACTCGTATCCACCACATTCCTTCAGGCTCACAATGGCTGAGGTGCTTTATAGCATGGTAGCTTAGACCTCAGCTTTGGAGTCTGCCTGAGTTTAAATCCCACCTTTACCATTAACCAGCCTGTGATTCTAAGCAAGTTACTTCACATTTCTGTACCTCTGTTTCCTCATCTTCAAGACGAGCCTCCTAGGAATATCTACCTTGTGGGATGATTGGAGAATTAAATGTGTCCATGTGTGTGGTAGACAGCCTCCAACATGGCTACCAGTGAAACTCTACTGGTTGGTATTCACATGGGGCTGATATGTGTGATCAGTAGGATATTAAAGAAATGATGGTTTATGATTTCCGAGCTAGGTTCTAAAAGACAGTGTGGTTTTGCCTTACTTTTGGATTACTTCCTTTGGAAGAAGCCAGCCGCCATGTTGTGAGGACACTCAAGCAGCCCTAAGGAGGGGTCCACGTGGTGAGGAACTGAGGCCTCCTGCCAACAGCCAATACCAACTTGCCAGACATGTGAGTGAGCCCCTCAGAAGTGGATCTTCCAACCCCTGTCAAGCCTCAAATTCTTACAGCCTCTGACCAACATCGTCACAGTAACCTCGTGAGAGACCCTGAGCGAGAATCACCCAGTTGAGCTGCTTCTGAATTTTTGATCCACAGAAACTGGGAAATAATGTGTATTGTTTTAAGCCACTAAATTTTGGAATAATTTATTATATAGCTATAGATAGCAAAATGTGTAAAATGCTTAGAATGTTGTCTGACACAGCCTCCATGCAAGTTAGCTATCATTAACTCCATTTTACAGGTGGGAGGACTAAGGTTGAGGCTGGTGAAGTAATGTTCCTGGTGCATGTAACTAGGAAGTGGTAGGGCAAACCAAGTCATGAACCTAGGGCCTTTAGTGCCAAGTCCTAGGTCCTTGTCTGCCCCACTGTTCCAGTTATCTATTGTTGAGTAACACTGTTATTGTTGTTAGTTGCTATTGAATTGGCTCCAACTCATGGTAGCCTTATGTATAACAGAATGAAATATTGCCCGGTCCTGCACCATATTCATGATCATTGGTATGTCTGGGTCCATTTTTGTGGCTGTTGTGTCAATCCATCTCATTGAGGGTTTCCCTTCCTTTCACTGACCCTCTGCTTTACCAGGGGCATAGGCTAAGGCCCATCCCCGTGCAGAAGCCTCTTTGCTTCCATCATGAACCACATCTGGTTAATAAGTCACAGAACCCAGATTCAAGGGAAGGGGACATAGGCCCTATCTCTCCATGGGAGAAGTGTCTTTTTCTAATGATTGGCCTTTCCTGATAATGTGTCCAAAGTGAGTGAGCCAAAGTCTCACCATCCTCACTTCTAAGGAACATTCTGGTTGTATTTCTTCTAAGTTCGTTCTTCTGGCAGTCCAGGGTATAATCAATTTTCTTTGCCAACACCACAATTCAAATGCATCAGTTCTTCTACCTTCCTTTCTCAATGTCCAGCTTTCGCATGCATATGAGGCAATTGAAAAGACCATGGCTTGGGTCAGGTATAACTTAGTCATAAAAGTGACCTTTTTGCTTAAAACGATCTTTGGCATAAAACCACCTTTTGATTATGCTCCTGGACTGTGTAGGTCAGAAATTCAGACAGGACACCGTGGGGATGGTTTTTCTCTGCTCCACGATGTGTGGGGTATTAGGCAGAAATAGACATCAGCTTGGGGCTGGTATCACTCACATGACTGGCAGGAGATGCTGACTTTTGGCGGGGACCCTTCCATGTGGACTCTTCATGTAGCCTAGGCATCCTCACAGCATGGTGACTGGGTTTCAAGAGTGAATGTTCCAAGAGGCAGAAAGTGCAAGCATCCACTTTCTTAAGGCCTGGGCCCAGAAAGTGGCACAGAGTCACTTCTGCCATTTCTATTTGTCAACCAGTCACAGAGCCCAGATTCAAGGGAAGGGGATATAGGCCCTATCTCTCCATGGGAGAAGTGTCAAAATATTGGGGGGCCATTTTAAGAAAACCATCTTACCACACAGCAGCCTCCCTTGTGGAGTGCAGAGGCCATGGAACTGGGCATAAGGGTTCAGAAAACCCTGCCCTGCCCTGGCAGACCTCACTTGGGGAAGTGGGGGATTTTGGCCTGATGTGCAGAGAAAATAACCATAAACTTCATCAGGATCCTACCATATGCTTGTAAAGGGCTTTTGTGGGAATTGCATATCGCAAGTGTTCAGAGAAAAGTCTGGCACTGCAGGGCTGTCTCCTGGTGTCCATTGTGTGCCAGGCGGTGGGTAAACAAAGATAGGAAACCACAGACCAGCCCTTGGGTAGTGCATGGTCTAGACAGAAGATACATAAAGAAACACCACCACCTGATGTAACAGGTGCCCAAATAAAGAGATGTTCAGAGATGGGACACTCTACCTTGGGGGCTCAGAGAAGGCTTTTCAGAAGAGGTGATGCCTGAGCCAAGGGAGAAGGGAATCCCAGGTTGAGGGGCAAGCCTGGGCAAAGGCGAGGAGGCATGAGAAAGCAGCACGTGTTTGGACAACTACAGGTGATTCAGTGTGGCTATAGAGGGTGGACTGATAGTCGCTGAGTCGGAATTGACTAGATGGCAGTGGGTTTGGTTTATAGAGCATGGGGTGAGGTGGACAGAGCTGAGAGGTAAGGCTCCAGGGACAAGTGGGGCCAGATCCCAAGAAGCATTGCAAAGGTAGATGACAAGCCTTGATTCCTGATGAGAAGTGAGCATGTGGGCACTCGAGGAAGAGCAGACAAGGACAGCATCCATGACCCAAGCCTGGACAGTTGTATAGTTGGTGCTGCCTTTGAGTCTGAGAGAGATCACAGGAGGAGGATGGGGCTGGGGAGGACGGTAATTTTTGGATAGGTGGAGTCCGAGGTGCCTGTGGGGCATTCAAGTACAGATTCCAGTTAAATCTGGGTTTGGGAAGATCTGGCCTGAGGGTCAGATAAGACCAGCAGGTGTGCTGATGGAGAGCCTTGGATGCCAGGGTAAAGAGGCAGGCCTAGATTCTGCAGGCAAGGAGGATCTAGGGAACGTTTTTAATTGGGCAAGATAATGGTTAATACTTAATGAGCGCTCATTATATTTTGGGCACTGCCCCAAGCATTTCACATTAACCTCTTTGAACCTCCCAACAATCCTGTGGGGGAAGTATGACTGCATTTAATCTAATTTAAGATATTGTCAATTGTAATACATACCATTATTTTATGTATCACTAAGGGATGAAATGCCATAAATTAAACCATGACGTGCCTTCAATTGTAAGATCCTTCTGACTTCAGAGATGTTAAAATGTTAAAAAAAAAATCAATGTAGAATCAATGAAATACATTATTCTTTCCATTTTAAAGATGAAGAAACTAAGGCACAGAGAGGTTAAATTAACTTGTTTAAGGTACAGTAAGAGACAGAGCCAGGATTTGAAATCAGGCAGTCCAACTCCAGAGCTCAAGTTTCTTAATCATCATTCGATGCTGGAAAGGAGGTCGTGAGAGGTATGGAGTTTTAGAGAGAACACTGTGGCCACTGGGGTTGAAATGGGAACAGGCAGACTCAGGTGGCACATCTGAGAGACTGGGGTCCACTGTGAGAAGGTCCTAGAATGGGCAGGGGGAGGGCACAAATAGGATACAGGGCCCTCAAGAGTGGGCAGAACTTGTTGACCCACTGAATGTTGGGTGTGAAAACAAGAACAACTCCAAAATGATGAGCCTGGAAAGAAGGTACATCATGGGGGGAGGGGGCACAGGCAACTATTGCAGTCCCAAGGAGTGCTGTGCTGCCCAGGCAGTTGGGAGGTGTGGGGTCTCATTCAGCCTGGGCAGTATAACGCTGGCCTGTAGCTGGTGGCACTCACTAAGTATTTATTGAATAAATAAATGGGTTGCTATATGATCTTGGGCAGGTCATTGCTCTCTGGGCCTCATTTATTTTTCATGTGTAAAATGAAGGGATTGAACTAGAATGTAAAACAAAAAGGGAAGAACTCTGTTTGGAGGGGTGGGGTCCCCTCCCCCATCCCCAGAGTCTCTATGGGTAGCCCTAGAGCAGTGGTTCTAACCCTGACTGTATGTTGGACTACCTCAGGCCCCGCTCTAGACCACTGAGTTCAGAATCTCTGGAGGTAGGTCCAGCATGGCTAGTTTTCAAAGCTGCTCAGGTGAATCCAACGTGCAGCTGGTGGAGAATCCCTGCTCTGGAGCCTCCAGGTACCCAGTTTGAACCACTGGGCTAGGAGAAGGCAGGGGTCCGCTCAAGCCTAGGCCTTTGGACTGAGACCTGTGGCTGATGATTGTTGTTGTTGTGAGGTGCCATTGAATTGGTTCCGACTCATAGCAACTCCGTGTGCAACAGAATGAAAACACTGCTCGGTCCTGTGCCATCCTCACAACTGTTATGTTTGAGCCCATTGTTGCAGCCACTGTGTCAATCCGTCTCATCGAGGGTCTGATGGTTGATGACAGGCCTCTCTTTTTCATTCCCTTCTCTCAGCCCCCAGCCAAAAACTTGTGACAGGCCGGGGACCAAACACCAGGGTTTCTCAACTGAGGCACTATTGACATTTTGGACAGGAGAAATCTTTGTTTTGTGTGTGTGGGTGGGGAAGGGGGGGAGGGAAGGGGGGATGTCCTGTGCATTGTAGGATGTTTAGCAGCATCTCTGGCCTCCACCCACTAGATACCAGTAGCACAACCCGAGTTGAAAAAATAAAAAATATCTTTAGACGTCACCAAATATCTCCAGGGGTGCACAGTCACCCCCAGTTGAGAACCATTGTGCTGGCGTAGGAGTCTCAGCTTTCCCTCTGCCCTCCCGGTTGCAGACAGAGGCCAGGCAGGTGGAGGCCATCCACAGCAGGTTTAGCTGTGCCTGACAGCAGGAAGGCCTCCCAGGAGGCCAGCACCTCACAAGGCTAACACAGTGGAGGGACAGCACCCCAGCAGACTGACTGATGTGGCCTCACTCCAGAGGGAGGGAGTTTTCCAGAACAATCATTCCCAGATTCCCAATCAGTTATGGGAAAACCTAGAGCAGTTTCTGGGGCAGACTGCCCCAGCCTTCCGGGAACTGGCAGAAGGGGATGTGGGAGTGGTGGTGTTCTTGGAGGGGATTCTTTCCTTGGTAGATATTTTCCTGGCATTGTTGGCTGCCCCTGTCTGATTGGTTGAGGGCTGGAGGGGAGGAACTTTCCAGCGTGGGTGCCTGGGTCCCCGGAGGCCATCTGACCGCTGGGATTATGGGGATGTCTGGGTTTTGAGGGCTGGAAATAAGTGGAAAACGGAACCTTTGGGGCAGGGACTAAGGGGACTGACCGGGTGCTCCCCAAGGGAAGTGGAAGTTGTGGGCACACACCCTTAGAGCTGGAGGCTGGGAGGTTGTCAGCATCTTCACAAGCCACTTTTTGCCTGGAGGCTGCGGGACCTGAGGGAAAACAGTGGCCTAGGAGAGTAAAGGAAAGGGGCTGGGAAGGCGGAGGCAGGGTGGGTGCTGGGAGGACCAGAAGGGATAGAAGGCACCCGGAGGGGTGGTGAGGCTGTTTCCTGCCTGATCCCTCAACTCACTCCACCACAAGGCTCAGAACACTCAGAAGCAGGACAGCAACGAAGACGGAGAAGAGCAGAATCCGGGCTTCCCAAAGATCGTGACTTCCTGCAGGGAACCCCGGAGGCATGAGCGATCCTGGGGGCCAAACCGACCGGGTCTGGAGGAGTGTAAGGTTCAGGGATCTGGGAGGGCCAGGCAGGGGCGGGGAGTAAGGACCTGGGAAGCACTGCTTTCTGGACCAACAGTGCACGTCCACACCCTCGCAGGTGGAGCAGTTGTACAGGGTGGTGCTGCCCCCTGCGGGGGAGAGCAGGACCCGAGCTGGGGAGGCGGAGCCCCGGCCGCCATCCTTCCAGACCACCCACTTCCTGCCCTCTGACAGCCAGGCCCAGGAAGCCTCTTGTCCTTGCTACCCCATTCCTTTTCTACTCACGGCAGGCGGGGGCACAGAGAGCTGAAATGAGAGACGTGGAAGGGGTAGGGGTGGATGAGCCACAGCAACACACCCCTTTGCCCGAGGTCCTAGTCACCCCTCCCCCGTCTCATCACATCAGTACCTTCCCTGGTGTATTCTGGGATCTTGGTATTGTGAAGCCATTCCCAATATAAAGGGAGTGAGGAGAAAGACCCTTTGATCTCTGGAGAGGCAGAGAGCAGTGATATTGCCCAGGGCCCCACCACAGGGCCAGTTCACCTCCACCCCACCCCCCACCCCCACCTCCCTGATGACACCCTCCTGGCTCCACCTGCCCTCATCTCCCTCCCTCCCTTCCTCCCACTTCCCTCATTGGGGTTCTTCCAAGCCCTTCTGTCTAGCTTTCCCCCTTGACCTCACCCATGACCCTCAGGACCCTGTGAGTCTTCTCTGTGATTTTGTTCATGGACACTTCATCTGTGGAGATGGGCAAGGGCCAGAGATTCCCTCAGCAGCCCAGAAAGAAGTGCTTGGCCTGCCTGGGGTTCCTGAGATGTTCTCCCAGAGGGAGAGGCCAGTGTATCCAGATAGGGCTGTGGACTGAGGTGACGGCTATGGGATGCAGCTGGGAAGCCACATGCTGCCTCCCTTGGGGTGTGGGGCAACTGTTGCTGGGTGTGCCTCTGCAAGCCTGGTCTTACCTAAGGCAAAGGCCGAGAAGTCTTGGGAGGCCTCACATGCCTCCCACTGGACCTCCATCTGGCTGCAGATCTGATCCAGGCGGCCCAGCAGGTCATGGGCTGGGAGGCGGCAGAAGACACAGGCCTGGGCAGCTGCCAGGAAAACCCCACCTAGTACCAGCATCCACATGAGGCCTGTTTGGGGGCTGGCCTCACCTGGGCTGGGAAAGCCTCAGAATTCTCTGTGACTCCAATTCTAGCCCTTTGCCTGAAGGTTCTAGAGTGTTCCAGAACAGTGTCACTGTCCCAACTATGACTAGGGGAAGCTGGGGCCCAAGGAACTGGGGGCCAGAAGAAGACATCTCTAGTGGGAGATGGGCAGAGAAAGCAGGACTTCTGTTGTAAGGAAGACTACACTTACAACCTGGCCCTCAGCAGCCGTTACAAGTTTGTGGTTACAAAGCAATTTTATTTTTCTTCTCATAAATCATGACCAGTGATAATGAGTGACTCTCGCATGAAGAAGTTGTGAGTATCCCATCCCTTCCTATGTCCTCCCCCACTCTCCCAAACTCTTCTGTTTATTTCCTCTCTCTGCCCTGGACAGCCTTGGGCCTTCCCCAGCTATCTCCTAGCAACAGGCACGTGGTTGCCCCAGCAACCAAGAGTTCCATACAGGCCTCAGAGGCCCCGATAAGCCTAGCGACTTCTCTCCCTTCTCACTAGGAAATCCTAGTGACTGACACACCAAAAGGCCTCTCTCCACCTACATGACGATGCATGAACGTGTACACACACACATACACACACACACCCTGTGATTAAACTAATTCTCAGTCTACTCACACGTACTACAGACACATCCTGTGTTAAAACAGTTGCTGGGCAACTCCAAACAGGCCTGGACATGCAGAGAACCAAGGAGGACCAGCACACAGACACCAAAGGCAGTAACACAGATGGGGACCCAGGATGCCAGGGACCCACACATTAGTTAGACGCACTGGCTGACTCTCACACACACAAACCCTGGTTCCCAAGAGGGAAGTGAGGTCAGGACCCAAGAAAATGCCACCCTCCTCCCTGTGGCAAGCCCCGCCCTTAATACGGGATCCTTTAAAATACTACTTGGATCTCCAGACGGGTGCTCCAGCCCCATAGCTAATGGGGCTCTCCTACCTCCCTCATGCCAGCATGGGGTGGAGTTAGTAGCCTTTCTGTTTCCCTCTGTAGGTGGCTTGGGACACAGCAAAGAACATTCCTTCCCACATTCCAGAGTCTTCTGGCCTCTCATTGGTCAGGCTAGTCCAGGCCACCAGCTTCAGAAGCCACAGTGTTCTGTCCAGGAGACCACATTAGGGCAATCCAAAGCCCCTCCCTCAGACCTCGGTGTCCCTCTGGGGTTCTGCTAGGCATAGCCTGGGCATGGAGGTGTTCCCTACTTCTGTAGAACCTGAATACTGAGCTCCAATGAAGGAGATGCTGGGATCCCCAGACCCAGGCAAGAATAAGCCGGGGGAACCTTCCCCACCCCTCCCAGGTATAGTAACACTCCAGATCCTCTGGATCACGTGTGAGCACTCAGGTGTGCTCAGGTTTGGGAATTCCTGCCCACATATGGGCTCCAAATCAGGTGCAGTGGGACCCCTGACTCTCAAAGTTCCCTAGGAAAAGCTGGGAAGAGGCTTCCGGGAGCCCCATCCCGCATCTGCCCCATTCCCTCTCCCCCCACGATGAAACTGAGGGCCGCATCCTCAGTGCCGGACAAAGCGCAGAGATCGGGAGTTGAGCAGGTCCTCAGGGTCGGGGAAGACGGAGTCCAGGCGGAAGCCGTGCTCCAGGGCCACCCGCAGCACCTCCTCCAGGAAGCCGGGTGTGCCCACTACCTCCCGCTGCTCTCCTGGCCCCCCAGCCCACAGCGGCTGCAGCCCCAGTCTCCCATACTCCACCTCGGGGAGTTCCACGGGGCGGGGGGCCCACTCCAACCGAAAGTGTGGGCTCCCCTCTGCTTTGTCCCCATTTGCCACACCAAATCGGACCCGCAAGGCACCCAGACACTCGGGGTCAGTGCAGAAGAGGTTGGCACGAAAGGTGTCCACCTGGACGGAGCTCAGCTCATAGTGGTGAGGGCCCCGGCGAGCAGAGAAGTGCACCAGGCGGGGGCTGGTATCCACATCTGCGTGGAGCAGGGCAGCTGTGGGTGCAGGGGCCCCCCGAGATGTCTCCAGTTCGCTCAGGGCATCCAGAAGGGGCCGGATCTGGTAGAAGTCAGCTTCTGCCTTGAGAAGCGCAGTCTCCCCGTACCCGCGGGGCAGGTCCAGGCGGCCCAGCCGTAGGAAATTGAGGATATGCCGGAAGGCCTTGCCATCCCGGTCGATGAAGTAGTGGCCGCCTCCCTGCGGGTGGAGGTTGGGGGGCATGGGGGTGCCAGCCCTAAACATGGCCCCCAGCATCGAGTCTGGGAAGCGGGTCAGGGTCTCCAAAGTGGTGGAATATAGCGTGCCCCCCACATTCAGGGTCACGGGGCCCCCAAAGGAGGGGGGCGAAGGGGACACAGGAGGAGGGGAAATTTTGGGGGGTACAGGAGACACTGCAAGAGAAGAAAAGGCAGAACGTCCTGGATGTGTGAAGAATTGGGTTTTAACGTTCAGACTCGCTGGGTTGGAGGCACAAGCGCTTGGAGTACAAGCAGCAAGGTTTGGGGCTCACCCCAGCTACTTTGTGGTGGGGGGATGGTTTCAGGGCCCAGAAACTTCCTCAAGGCTTATAGAACGGATTAAAAAGAGCAGAGGGAAGCCAGAGGTGAAGGGAGCTTTCAGTCCAGACGAGTTCGATTTTGGGCGTCGGCGACTCCTTTCAGTGGTCTTCGGACAGTGGGTTTCCGGAATCCAACCAGCAGGTGACGGTGGCGAGCACAGGGCTGACGCTTTGCAGACCCAGCTTCTGAGTTCCAGAGCAGATCGCTGTCGCCGTGGGCGAGTCCACGCAGGGCTCCGGGGGCCGGTCAGAGGCCTGGCCTGGGCTCCAGGCGCGGGTCTCAGGGGACCGAGGCGGGGCTGACGGGAACGAATGGCGGAGCCGCCCCTGTAGCGGCTGGGGGGCGACGGCGTTCTGAGCTCAAGCTGGGAGAGTCCGTAGGCCTGATGGAAGCAGCCGGGAGTCTCGGGGCCCGGGCGTTGCCGCCTGCCTCGGCTGAAGCCGCAACCGCTGAGGTCCTCTCCGTCCCCAGGAAGTGGCCTAAGGGCAGCTGCCGGGAGCCCTTTAAGGAACAGCCCCGCCCCTTGGTGCCCCGCCCCCCGCCCCCGCCAGGCCCCCGCGGCTCGGGTGGAGGTGGGAGCCACGACTCGCCGAGGGACTGGGCGAACGGGCTGGACTGGCGAACGCAAGCGAAGGTGGGGTTGGGACTGTGACTCAGGCGCGTCTCCCCGGATGTGGCCGCGACGGCTCCGCCAGCCCCCGGGTGTGCGCGATCTCACGTCTGCAACTTGGCCCGGGCCGGGGTCTCGAACCCGCCACTCCGAGAACACCGAGGCCCGGCCGTTCCCTACCAGCTGCTCCTGTGGGGAATTCCTGAGGGGGCGGGTGCTGAGCCGCGGCATTCCGGGGATGCCTCCGGGCCGGGGCGGCTGGAGCGCGCTCGCCCCATCTCAGCCCGGCCCGGCGCCAGCTCCACCTAGGGGAAGGCCTGCCCCCACCCCACACAGGCGGCCTCTCTCCTGAATCTGGCCACGTCGCCTGAGCGCGAGAGCTCCACCCCACGGCCGCCTGCGTTAGTGCTGGGCCAAAGCTTCCACCTCCCTTCCCCGGACCTCTTGCGTGACGCAAGCTCGCCAACTTCCATCCTCTCCCCGCACCCCGGGGGCTGCAGTACCCAACACCTTGCTGGGACCGAAGGTGGCGCCCAATAAATTACTTATGAAGGAAAGAGCAAAGCACAGAGGCTTTAATAGTGATGGGGTCGGCGGTGGGGAGGGGAGGTCCTGGGTGTGCGGGGCCCCCGAAGGCCTGGGATCAAAGCGTGTGAAGATCATGACTACGCCGGCTCAGCTTCTCCGGGTCGTCTGATGCCATGAGGGAGAAGTCGCGGAAGATGTCGAGATACGTCTCATCTCCTGAGGGCGAGGGAGGAAGGGTTGGGGCTGCAGACGGCTGGGACCTTGCGCTGAAGAGCATGATAGGAACAGCCCGGCCTGGTCTGGTACAAACACACACTTCGACCGTGGGTGAAGGGAACCCCTGCCCCGTGAGCGCAGCACCCTTGCCTATTCTTCGCTTTATCGAGGGCGTGGCATGTCAAATGCAGCCAGTACATATTTGTTGAATAAACTGATCAGTGCAGACAGGCCACCACGGGTCAGGAAACCTAGATTTCCAGTGCTGGCTTGGGGGTGGGTACTTTACCTGCCTGGCCCTGGGCTGCTTCGGCTTCCCTCATCTTTGCCAATCGCAGCCTGAAGGGAAGGGGATTAAAGAATGAATGACACTCCCTCCCCCCCCGCCATATCCCTGCATTTAGGGATATTGGGTTGTGCTTGATTCATCTGTTTCCCTAGGATCTAGTACTTAAAAGATGCCTGACAACATGTTGATGCCTGAATGATGCCTCTCACTAAGGACGAGCTCACCACCCTCGGACCCTGTCCCGCTCGCCTTCCTACTACATGCCCCAATCCACACTGGTAGCATCCTTTCTCGCCTAGGGGCACCAGGAGACTTCTGGCCCAGGTTCTGGCCCCGCCCCTCCCTGGGCCCCGGGGGGCACGCTCGGGTCTTCCACGTTAACCCCGCCCCACGTGGATCGCCCAAGCTCTAGCCCCGCCCCTTCAGGCATCCTCACAGCGTGACGATATCAGCGTTGGCTGTTTCCATGGCGATGGTCAGAGGGTCCCTGCCTTCTGAATCCTGAGCCCCCAGGTCAGCCCCCCGTTTCAGGAACAAGCACGCTAGCCTGGAGAGGACAGCCAGGTTCAGCCAGGCACTCACCTCCGGAGCCTTCCTCCCCGTGTCGCCATCCCTGCTGCCCCTACCCCGTGTGGCCAAGAATGGTTGCGTGGTGGAGCGGGCCCCGGCCTGCGCTGTCCGCTTGGTTCACGTTCGCTCCGTTCTGGAGGAGAAACTCACAGGCCAGAAGAGAATTCTGCGTCAAGGAGTCAAGACGGGTGAGACAGGTGTCATCTTTAGAGGCGGATTTAGAGATGCTTTGGGGTGGGGTCAGTCAGTGCAGAGGGTGGGGCGGGAATCAGGAGTGTGGGGTGCAGCCAAGTGTGTCAGGCTCTGCTGTAGCTCTTTATATGTATTCGTACATTAAATCCACAGTGCAACCTTGAGTATGTGGATCCCTACGTTATAGATGAGGAAACAGGCACATACAGGTTAGTAACTTATTCAAAGTCTCCTGCAAGTGGCGAGAGTGTGGATTCAAATCCGGGTTGTCTGTCTCCAAAGCATGCACTTTTAGCAGCCAGTTTACATTGCTTATTACTCTTCATGGGGTAGGGGTCCCAGGGAGCAGGTGGAGGGTGAGGGGTGGGCAGCCCTGGGAGCAGGTGGAGGGTGAGGGGTGGGGCGGGGAGGCAGCAAGGCGCTCACAGCAGCTGTGGCTTGGATCAGTGGCGTGGCATTCTCTTGACTCCCATTGACCCAGTTGACATCGGCTCCATGGGCAAGGGCATCAGCCATGGTGGGAAGGGATGGAGGATGCCCAGAGGCTCGAAACAGCAGGGCGCCAGAGTGCAGGCTGCCCAGGTCATCAGAGGGGGGCTCTGTTAGAGGGGTTTAGTTCTGTTAGGGGAGATCAGCTGTGAGTTTGGGAAGAAAACCCTCCACGTGGCTCCCTGGTACTGTGATGGAATAAAAACCAAAAACCTAACCGATTGCCACTGAGTTGATTCCAGCTCATGGCAACCCCACGTGTTACAGCGTAGAACTGCTGCATAAGGTTTTCTTGGCTGTAATCTTTATGGAAGCAGATTGCCAGGCTTTTCTCCCATGGTGCTTCTGGCTGGGTTCAAACAGCCAACCTTTAAGTTAGTAGTCGAGCGCAAACCTAGATCACTTCTAACTTGTGGCGAGGCCTTCGTGATGCCGAGGCCCGTGATGGGAGGTGGGGTTGGGCAGGCGTGTGTGTGTAGGAGCATGTGTGAGTGTGTGTAAGTGTGGGTGTTCATGTTGGGGGGGGCTGCCAAGGTGTGGGGGATAGACAGCGTCGTTTACCTCATCCTGTCTAACCACCCAGACTGGCTGGGATGTCATGGATGAGCTGACTCTCGCTGACACTCAGCCTCAGCTCTCAACTCCCTCTGCTCCAGCCAGACTCACACCCCTCTTCACAGACCTTTAGAGACCCCAAGCTCCTTCCCACTTCCGCCCTTTCTTAGGCTGTTGACAGAGCCCTCCCTCTCTACTCCCAACCCGCTTGCCTTCCATTCTTAGTATCACATGTCACTGTAACCCTGAAACTCTTCCCTTGTAAAATCAGGGGTGGTGTTGTCTGGTCCCAACGTTGTCAAGGGGGGCCTGGGGCTCAAATGCTGTGCACCCCCCAGGGTCTGGCGTGGCGTTCAGCACACAGCAGGCCCTCCACAAATGCCCAACTAACCCGTATACCTGGCTTGCGGCTGAAGCTCCCTGGCCGGGGCCTGATGCAAGGCTTAGGGGGCACAGGAGGCTGCCCCCGGGGGGGGCCCCGGCTGCCTCTTCGCCCTCGCACTTCAGGAAGCTTGGTTAGGAATTTCTTCTCCACGTACTTGGCATGAATCCAGGCCTCCTTCTCCTGCCTGGGAGAGGGAGAGGGAACAGTCTTCCCCCTTCCCATCCCAGACCCTCCTCACCACCATCCAGGCCCATGGATGGCAGCTCCGGACCCCTCCCCCCAGCCTCACCGGGAGCAGCTGGGCCCTGGCTTCTTCACTGCCATGGCGTCCACACGGGCCTCATAGATCTGGTTGATGACTACGTTTCCCAGCTCGCACATCAGCTTCAGGGGGCCCAGGCAGATGCAGACAAGCAGGGTGGGGGTGAGTGTCTGAGTTCTCAAGGCTCTTCAGCCCTTTGTGCTCCCCCCACCCTCAGTCTTCACTATACCCCAAGTCACCTTCACTAGTTCTGGCTCCCATGAGTCAAGGGTCAGAGAGCGGACTTTGGAGAAATGGACACCAAGGCTCCTGGAGGGTCAGAGTGGGAATCAGACCCTCTGTGGAGCAGTGGGGTGGGGAGGCTGCTGCTGCTGCTCCTGAAAAGACTTGGTGACAAGGTCCTGTGTTGGAGGGTGGGAGCTGGACCAGGAGGCAGCAGTGTGGGTAGAAGGTTCTGGAAGGATCCTGTAAGCTCACTGTTCCCTTTTCCCTTGTACTTCATTTTAAGGCCCTTATCCTCTCCGGCCACCTCCCTTCTCTCATGGCGCTTGGGTCTAGACAATTCTGTCCATGTCATTCTCCTTCGCTCCTTTCGCCAAACAGACCGGGATGAGAACCTTATGGACTTGCTAACGGCTCACAACCTCTTCTCTCTGCTCCCCCATCCTCCTCCAACCAAGCCGATAAACTCCTCTAGGGGGTCCCCCAATCCTGCCCCAGACCAATACACTGAGGGCCCACCTAGGTCCACCTTATGTCCCACTAGGCTCAGCCCTGGCCTGGTACCCAGTGACAGACCAGGATCTAAGAGAGGAAGGCAGGGCAGGTAGGAAGAGAAGGGGCCTGCACAATGGGCTCTATCTGGGGGTCCTGTATGCAGCTGGAAGGAGTGGGGCCCATGCTAGGGGCTTTGGGGGGTGACCTGTGGATGCCAGAGCACTGAATGCAGAGGGTGACCCCAAGGTTGATGCTGGCCCACTCCGGGGCTGGCTCCCGACAGTCGCAGCACTGGGCATTGCCATCCACACTCTGCACCTGGGCTGCCACATGCCCAACTCCCCCAGGTTCCCTGCCCCTGGCCATCCCGCCACAGCCCAGGGTGGCAGCAGAGCCTATGGCCAGGTGTCCTGAGCCCTGGGGGAGACAGGGGAAGAGGGGGTAGTCAGGGAGCCCTCAAGAAAGAGTCCTCCATCTCCTGGGGTAGCCTTGTCCTGCACTCCCATGGGAAGGTACCTGGCCTGGAGCCCGGGGGCTGTCATCAAGGCGAGCCTGGTTGAAAGCGGAGGCGATGCTGCTCTGCACGGCGCTGACCCACAGCTGCAGCAGGCGCTCTGAGTCAGCCTGGAGGAGGCAGGACCTGGGCCAGAGGGGTGAGGGAGATGGGGAGGGCGACTGAGGCCTGGGGAGCAATGTGGCAGGCTGGGCAGGTTGACATTCAGCTGGTATTTAACTGGTATCAGTTATATTGAAATAATTCTGTATCAATTGATAATATCCTCATAAATATCACCCATTACCCTGGACCCTCTGTCCCGACCACCCCCTAAACTATACCACAGTCCAACCACTGAAGGGTTAATGCCTGGGGCTGCATGGATGCCTCTGAGACCCTGCTCCAGGGTGCCACTGTGATTAGCCCTGGCTCTCAGGTTGGTAAATACGTGAGTGTCACCCCTGGACCAGCACTCACTTGCTGGGGGACACCACCTCAAAGCAGAACCGCCTTTCTGAGTCGGGGCAGAGCTTCACTGTGCAGAGCCGAAGGTCCTCCACCACTACAGTTACAGGATCCTGGCGGTGGGGGTAGACGGGGCAGCCATGCAGCCAGTGGCAGGCAAGGGCTGCATCTCCCTGGGACCCGGGCATCCAGGGCTCTGGGCCTACCCACCTTGTACTTCTTCTGATATACCAGCTGGTTGCTCTGAATGATGAACCAGCGTCTGGAAAGGGTGGAAATAGAGTTATAGACATAGCATCAGGGTGAGGCATTGGACAGGGCCAGAAGAGAGGCTGTGCCCTTTGCCCCACAAGGATCTTGCTGAGAAGAGAGAGACCTGGGCTGAACATCCCATGAGACATTCCAGAGAAGTGTGGACATCTAAGCGAGGCTATTCACACCTTAGACAATCCAGATTTGATAGATTTATGAAGTAAAATGTTTTATCTAATAATATAAATCTATTGCTTTTTTTTTTTTTTTTTTGACAGACGGAAGAATCTTGGGGAAGGGGCTCCATTTTCTAATTTGTACAAAGACCCCATATGTGCTCACAGTGGCCCTGCAGGGGAAAGAAGTCAAGTCAGAGCATATCACCACCCTGCTCCAAACCCTGCAGTGGGTTCCCAGTTCCTTCAGACTGGAGCCCAAGTCCCTACAAAGGCCTACGAGACCTACAGTGATCCATGCCCTCATTAACTCTGACTTTATCTCTTTCCTTCTCCCTCACTCTGTCCAGGCCCACGGCCTCCTCTTTGTTCCTTGAACACTCCAGGCATCTCAGGGCCTTGGCACTGGCTCGTCCTTCTGCCTAGAACATACTTCCCGCAGACAGCCTTCAAGCCTTTGCCCAGAAGTCACCTTCTTATGAGGCCTACACTGACCCCCTACTTAAAATTGCAATCCCTCCCAGGTTTTCACATCCCCATCACCTTACTTTGGGGCCCTGGTGGTGCAATGGTTAAGCGTTTAGCTGCTAACCAAAAAGTCAGCAGTTCAAATCCACCAGCCACTCCTTGGAAACCCTATGGGGCAGCTCTGTTCTGTCCTATAGGGTCACTGTGAGTTGGAATCGACTCAATGACAATGAGTTTTTTTATGGCACTACCTTCTAATGTATTATATTATTATATATTATTATTTAATTACTATATTGTCTATCTTTGCTGATGGAACATAAAGTCTATGAAGTCGGGTTCTCTCTGTTTTTCACTGCTATGCTTAGCAAACTATAACCACTCAAGCAAAAAAAAAAAATTAATTTGGTGGGCCTGACTGATTGCGTATCCTCTGCTCACCTGCTCCAGGTCTTAAATGCATTGCTGGCCCGTTTGAAGAGATGTCCTTCCATGACCAGGCCACCAGTTCCCTCCTTTAGGCTTGGCTCTGGCTCCTCCCCACCCAGCTCCTGGGGAACAAGAGGGTCAGAGGGCAAGTGGGCTGGGCAGAGAACAAGGCCACAGGCCTGTCTGCCCCTTACCTTCTGTTTCAGCAGTACATGTCTCTGCTCCATGTCCCTCTTCTCTCGTGCTGAGTTCAAGACCAGCTGTTGCAACTGGGCAAAGGAAAGACATCTCGGATTCCTCTAGCCTCCCCCCACTATGCCAGGAGAGTCATCTCAGAACCCCCAGCCTCCCTCCACCTCCTGCTACCTGCGCACCCAGCTCCTTGCGATACTGGCCCAGCCGGCTCAGCTCCTCATGGCCCTGCTGGAAATGGACAGCCTGGGCCTCCACCAAGCGCAGCACCTGGGTGTGGCAGGCAGGGTAGAGCTGAGGAAGGACCCCTCTCTCCCTCTTCCCCCCTGCTCTGTGTCTACAGGCTCCTCCCCCTTTACCCTTGCCACCACAACTCACAAACTCCATGATGTCAAACTTCCTCTTGTCTTCAATCACATTGATCTGAGGGCCCCAAAAGACCTCAGGTCAGTCTGGAAAAAACAGCGCCTCTCCCACTATATACTAGGACTGCCCCAGCCTCTAATCTGACACCTGAGACCCTGGAACCCAGGAGGACAGATTGAGGTCAGGTACCTGCAGAGCGTAATCCAATGCCCGGCCACGGTACCCGGCTCGAGCAGTCCTCAGAGCAGCTCCTGCTTCTTCTGCTTCCTGCGCCCGGCGCCTGGGGACCTCTGCGTTGTGGGTAAGAGCCGCCTCCAGGCTCTCAGCCCCCCGCCAGAAATCTCGGCGAGCCTCTCGGAAAGCCCGGAGACCTCTGGGGGTGGGGGGTGGGGGGGTGGATAATACAGAATCACAGATACACCCATCTGCCCCCCACAGAGAAATCCCAGGATAAGGCCCACTCAAGTCCTTTCAGTTAACCTATGTTGTTCTTAGTTGCCATCAAGTTGACCCCTGACTCATGGCGACCCCACGCACAATGGGATCAGACCATTGTAATCCATAGGGTTTTCACTGACTGATTTTCAGAAGTAGATCACCAGGCCCTTCTTCCTAGTTTGTCTTAGTCTGGAAGCTCTGGTGAAACTTGTGCATGAGGTGCACTGGCCAGGAATCAAACCCGGGTCTGCTGCATGGAAGGTGAGAATTCTACTATTGAACGGCCACTGTTCTCAGTTAGCCTATATACAACTGAAATCCAAGGGGATCCTTGGGATGGCGGGGACAGAAGTCAGGCCACCTGGGACTCTCAATCTCACATCCCATAGACATCTGGGGAAGAGGTGGTGATGCAATATGATGTCGAGGGGACCAACTCCTTCATTCTGGGAGGCCCCTGTGGCAATGGGAAGAGGGCTGGAGGGCTGGTTTCTGGTAAAGAAGGCCCCCTTCCCTCCCAACTCACTCCTTGACCAGGGTCTGGATTTGCTGCTGCAGTGTATGCTGGGTAGCATCTAGAAGCTCCTGAGGGGAAGCAGAAGTTGCGGGTGGGGGTCAGGACCACAGACAATTTTGCCTCCCCACCAGCCCTACCACCTCACACTCACCGCATGGCTGTCCAGTTTGTTGGTCAAGCTTTCAGTGAATTTTTCCAGACACTCCTAGGTGAGAAGACGCATGGAGAGAGTACCCGGCATGGGGCAGTGGGGCCTTCCAAATGCTAGACCGAGCCAGCTATGGTTGTCTCTAGTGGCAGCCCCAGCCCTGCTCTGGCCTGGGTCCTGCAAACCCCAAAGTCAACCCTCCCAGTCCATAGGACCTCCTTGCATCCCAGACCCCATCCCACCCTGGTTGGGGCCCTCCACATACCGCCATCATTGGCTCTGGTGGACCCAGGCGGCCCAGATCACAAATGCCAACTATGAAGGCGCGGCCAGCAGCAAGGTAATGGCGCCCGCTTTCCAAGAGGCAGGTGCCCAGCTTGAGGAGCTGGGAAGCAACAAAGGGCAACAGGGAGTTGTGCTGGCTGCTGCCACACCCAGTGAGACCACCACTCCACACCACTTCCTTACCCCCAGGTCTGTGTCCTTTCTATCCAACCCCATCTACACTTCTCTCCAGCTCAGTCCTGCTCTCCCAGGTCTTCTTTTCCTTCTAAATTTTATTTTGTTGTTGTTGACAATATACACAACAAAACATACACCAATTCAACACTTTCTACGTGTACAATTTAGTGATACTGATTACATTCTTCGAGTTGTGTTGTGCAACCATTCTCACCCTCTTTTTCTGAGTTGTTCCTCCCTCATTGACATAAACTCACTGCCCCCTAAGGTTCCTATCTAATCTTGTCAGCTGCTATTGTCAGTTTGATCCCACATAGATAGTTCTTAAAAAAGCATAATGCTCAAGGCAGACCTTTTTTTTTTTTAACTAGTTAAGTATGGTTTTAAGTTTACTTCAAGGGATAGTTTTGCTTTACAGTTTAAAGATTATTTCAGGGCAATAGTTTCAGAGGTTCATCCAGCCTCTATATGGTTCCGGAAAGTCTAGAGTCCATGAGAATTTTAAATTCTGTTCTACATTTTCCCCCTTTTGATCAGGATCCTTCTATGGAATCTTTGATCAAAATGTTCAGTAATAGTAGCCAGGCACCATCCACTTTTTCTGGTCTCATAGCAAAGGAGACAGTTAGCCACACATTCCATGTCCTCCTATTATTCCTGACTTTTCTTCCTCTGTTGCTCCAGGTGAATAGAGACCAGTTGTTGTGCCTTGAACGGCTGCTTGCAAGCTCTTAAGACCCCAGGCACTACGCAATGAACTAGGAGGTAGAAAAGAAGTGCTAAACATGTTATTAGGTCAATTAACTGGGATGTCCCATGAAACCATTACCCTAAACCTACAAACCAAGGAACCAAATACCATGAGGTGTTCAGTTGTACATAAACAGCCTCAGTAGCTGCTCTTTTTTAAAAAAATATATCACAGAACTTTTGCCAGTTCAACTTTTTGCAGGTGTACGACTTACTGACAGCAATTACAATAATTGGCTGTGCAACCCCACCCTTAATCAATGTGATTTTTCCACCACCATTAAACCCCTTTTCCCCCTCCCTCCTGGCCCTACAAAAACAAAAAAAGAAAACAAACAAACAAAAACCAAACTCATTGCCATCGAGTTGATTCTGACTCATAGCGACCCTAGTAATCACTAATAAACTTTGTTCTCTCTATATTTGCCTTTTCGTGTCTTTTTATACAAGTGAAGTCATACAATATTTGTCCTTTTGTGATTGGCTTATTCCACTCAGCATATCTTCAAGCTCCGTCCATACTGTACCATGTATCAAGACTTCATTTCTCCTACTGGGTGAGTAGTATTCCACCGTATGTATGTACCATATTTTATCCATCCATTCATGGATATTTAGGTTGTTTCCACGTTTTGGCTATTGTGAATAGTGCTGCAATGAACATTGATTTACACGTCTCTTCCAGTCTCTGCTTTCAAGTCTTTTGGGTATATAGCTGGGAGTGGACTTGCTGGGTCATATGGTAGTTCTATTGTTAGTTTTTTGAGGAACTACCACGCTGTTTTACACAATGTCTGTACCATTTTGAATTCCCACCACCAGTGTATAAGGGGCTCCAATTTCCCCACATCTCACCATTTGTTATTTTCTGTTTTTTTTTAATCTTAGCAATCCTAATGGGAGTGAAATGGTATCTCATTGTGGTTTTGATTTGCATCGTCTCTCTGTTGGCTAACGACGCTGAACATCTTGTGTTTGGTGGCAATTTGAATATCCTTTTTGGTGAAATGTCTATTCAAGTCCTCCGCCCAATTTATGATTGAGTTATTTGTCGTTTTGTAGTTGTTGAAGTTTTATACATATTTTGGTTATTAGATTCTTGTTTGATGTATGATTTCTGAAGATATTCTCCCGGTCAGTAGTTGGTCTTTTCACTTTTTTGGTAAAGTCTTTTGATGAACAAAGTTTTTAATTTTTATGAGATCCCATTTATCTAGTCTTTTGTTGTTTGTGCTTTTGTTATTATATTAGTTGATCCATTGTTGAAAGCTAGACCTGACAGCATTGACCCTGCTTTTTCTTGTAAGAATTTTATGGTTTCAGTTTGCACATTTAGGTCCTTAATCCATTTTGAACTTGTTTTTGTATATAGTGTGAGGCATGGATCTTGTTTCTTTTTTTTGCATGTGGAAATCCAATTTTCCCAACACGATTTACTATAGAGACTCTTCTTTCCCCATCAAATGGGCTTAGCACCCTTGTCAAAAATCAATTGACCACAGATGTATGGGTTTATTTCGGGACCTCAATTGTATTCCATTGGTCTATGTGTCTATTGTTATGCCAGTACCAGGCTGTTTTGATTACTGTGGCTGTAAAGTATCTTTTAAAATCAGGAAGTGTGAGTCCTCCTACTTTGTTCTACTCTTCCAACATTGTTTTAGCTATTAGGGGCCTCTTGCTATTTCATATAAAGTTGAGGATTTGTTTTTTCTATTTCTGTAAAGAAAGCTGTTAGAATTTTGATAGGGATTGCACTAATCTAAAGATCGCTTTGGGTATTATTGACATCTTAACGACATTAAGTCTTCCAATCTATGAACATGGAAGATCTTTCCACTTATTTAAGTCTTCTTTAATCTCTTTCAGCAGTGTTATATAGTTTTCATTGTAGAAGTCCTTCACATCCCTGGTTACATTTATTCCTAGGTATTTTATTCTCTTCAATGCTATTGTAAATGGAATTGTTCCCCTAAATTCCCTTTCAGATTTCTCATTGCTGCTGTATAGAAACCCAACTGATATTTGCTTTTTGACCTTGTACCCTGCAACTTTTGAATTCCTCTATTAGTTCTAGAAGTTTTCTTGTGGACTCTTTGGGATTTTCTATATATAGGATCATATTATCTGTGAATTAAGATAATTTTACTTCTTTTCCAATTTAGATACCTTTTATATTTCTTGTCTTCTTGCTCTGGCTAAGACTTATAATACAATATTGAACAGAAGTGGTGAGAGTGGGCACCCTTGTCTTGTTCCCAATTTCAAGCGGAAAGCTCTCAGTCTTTCTCCATTAAGTATAATGTTGGCTGGTGACTTTTCATATATGCCCTGAATCATATTGAGGAATGTCCCTTCTATTCCAATCAGCATGAGAGATTTCATCAAGAAAAGATGTTGGATTGTATCAAATGCTTTTTCTGCATCCATAGAGATGATCATGTGGTTTTTCTCCTTTGTTCTATTGACGTGGTGCATTACGTTGATTGATTTTCTAATGTTGAACCATCCCTGCAATCCTGGAATAAATCCCACTTGGTCATGGTGTATGACTCTCTTAATATGCTATTGGATTCTGTTCCCTAGTATTTTGTTGAGGATTTTTGTATCTAGATTCATAAGAGATATTGGTCTGTAGTTTTCTTGTGTTATCTTTGTCTCCCACATTTTCAAAACACACCCTGTGTTCTCAGCTCCGTCTCTTTGCTTGCCCTGCTCCATGTCTGGAATAAGCCCCCTGTCCATTCCTCTCAGCCTGTTGCCAAGGCCAGTGTCAGCTTGACCTTCACAGTGTCTGTTGTTGTCTACTCCCACATATGTCTCCCTGCCCTGCCCCACCTGCTTGGACCCAGAGCTCCCCAGAAACTCTATTTCACACACTGTCTGGCTCACAAGAATTTTCCACGTGGCTGGTATTAAATTCTATAGTATTTTCTGTTCGTACTTGTCCTATTCTGTGACCACTGAACATTCCCTCAATACATATTAGTTGGTCACCTACTAGCTGTCAGGCTCTGGTATAAGCATTGGAGATTAAGCAAAAAACAAAACATGAAAGTCCTTGTCCTCACGGCAGTTATATTCTAGTGGGGAAAAACAGACAAGAAACAAATAGGCAACTGTGACGGACATGCACTAAGATGACCCACCATGAGTCACATCCTTGTATAATCTCCTCCCCTTGAGTGTGAGCAGGACCTGTGACTTGTTTCTAACGAGTAGAGTATGGCAAAGGTGAGGAATGTCAATCCTGTGATTACAACATATATTGACTCTGTCTTGCTAGCATATGCTAGAAGCAGGCTGTTATGATGAGAACTGTACATTACGATATATATTGTCCGTCTCGCTAGCACACACTAGAAGCAGGCTGCAATGATAAGAACTGCCTAGGGAGAGAACCTAGGCAGGGAACTGCAGGCAACCTCTAGGAGATGGAGGTCTCAGTTCTAAAACAGGAATTGAATTCTGCCAGCAATCTCGTGAGCTTGGAAGAAAAACTCAAGCCTCAGATGAGACTGCCGCCCTGGCCAAGAACTTGACTGCAGCCTGTGAGACCCTGAGCAGAGGACCTAGCTAAGTCATGCCCAGACTCTTGACGCACAGCAACTGTGAGATAACTGTATTGTTTTCAGCCACTAAATGTGTGTTAATTTGTTACACACCAATAGAAAACTAATACAACAAGTAAGCATGTAACAGGTCAGATAGAGCTAAGTGCTACAGAGAAAAACAAAGCAGAGGAAGGGGAATGGGAGTCCCTGGGTGGTGCAAATGGTTAATGCATTCAGCTGCTAAGCAAAAGGTTGGAGGTTCAAGTCCACCCAGAGGCTCTTTGGAAGAAAGGCCTGGTGATCTATTTCTGAAAAATCAGCATTGAAAACACTATGGAACACATGAGGTCACCATGAGTCAGAATCGACAGGACAGCAACTGTTTTTTTTTTTAAGGTGGGGTGGGAGAGTGTGTGTGTGTGTGTGTGTGTGTGTGTGTGTGTGTGTGTGACAGAGAGAGTGCAGTTTTATAAAGAGAGATCAAGAAAGGCCTTACTGTATTGGGTTTAAATGTTTCACGGGTTTTCCTGTCCAGTCAGTCTATGGGCTCCCTCAGAGCAGAAACGGTCTTGCTCTCCACAAACACCCAGGGCCTGGTACGACGCGGGTGCTAAGAGCTGAACAGTGAATCTTTGTTTCCCAAGATCCTGAGCTCCTCGAGGGCACAGAACCACCTTTTTGCTTCTCCGTAGATCCCAAAATATCTACCCCACACAGCATTCAATAATCCCTGAAACTCAGTCCCTACCAATTTTCTCCCTCCCACAGCTTTGCCCCTCTAATGCTCATCCTGCCCCTTTCTCCCGCTCATCCTGCTCCTGGGTCTTGTCTCTCTGTCAGGATCACCTTTTCCAGACGGGTCTCCAATTCTGACACTTCGGCTTCCACCAGCTCGATAGAGGCTCTGGGAAAGGAGGGTTGGGGTCACAGGAGCAGAGCTTGGGTCTATCTAGTCTGTCAGTCCGGGGGCTGGGGTTGTGGGGTGGTGGGTGGGTGCAGACAGAGAGAGCTGCTGGGTTGACAAGACCCACCCACCACCCTCTCTTGCTAGCTCACTCTACACACAGTACACACAGTCTAGGAGCTACTGCCACCCAGACTAGAGCAGGAAGGGTAGACGGAGGGTGGATGTGGCCAAGGCAGGAAGTTGCTAACCGCCCTAGAGCAGGTGCTGGGGGAGGGGCAGGGGTCCCAGGGAGAAGGACAAGGGAATGCCAGTTCTGAGGGTGAGAGGGAGGCTGGAGAGGCCAGGAAGAGCACGCAGTGGGTGGAGAGCACTGGAGTAGCTAGACTGGACAGCAGAGGTACCACATGGGCACACAAAACTCGCTCTTGTCCCTTTCAGGCCTACTACCTGGAAGGGAGATCTAGCCTGGTGAATGGTGTGTGTGTGTGGTGGCAGGGGTGGGGTGGGGAGGGTGGACCTTGCCCTCTCCCCCAACCACCACCCCCACCTCTAGTCCTAAATATGCTTACCGGAACCGGGGTGAGTCTTTCAGACATTCCTCAAAATCCAGCTTGACCGTCATCTCAGGCTGCTGCGGGCTACAAGCCCTGGAGGCCAAGTGGGCAGGTGGGGATGTAGTCCAGCAGGGGAGCTGATGATGAACGAGGAGAGGGTCCTTTCCTGGGTAGGGCCTGGGGGGTGCAATTCTTCCCCAAGGGGAAGGGGTGTCCTAGGAGAAGCTCTCACCCCACACTTCTAGACAGGCCTGGGAGGGGCCGGGGCGGGGCCGGGGCGGAGAGGGGCCTGAGATCAGAGAAGCCACAGGCCCGCCCTCAGAGACTATTTGCTGTCACCTTCCTACCAGGCCCTAGTCTCTCTCTGCTTCTTCTTTAGCGGTTGAGGTTTCGGAGCCTAGCAGATACCAGCTCTGTCACTCAGAGATTGTGTAGCCCTGGGCACACTCCCTGGTACCTCAGTTTCCTCATCAGGAAGCCAGAGATGAGAACCTCTACCTCCAGGATTATCGTAAGAATTAAGGACGACACTAGTAAATTTGTGATGAACTGAAGTAATCACACCAGTCCGTGCTATCTGACTGCAGCTTGGGCCTCCTCCGGCTCCTAGCTTCCTGCGGAGTCCAGGGCCCTGGGCTGCTCCGAGTTTGCTTCTTTGCTCTCCATGCTCGAGGTTTCCTGTGTGTGAACTTCCCTCCCTCCTCCCCTCTCTTCACCGACGAACCAGGCCCAGCCTGGGCACAGCACCCAAACTCCTGATCTTCTCTCTTTATTGTGCACCCCTAGGGTGGTGAGGACAGGAGATGTTGCCCCCACCCCATCCCGAGCTGGCTACATTTTCCACCATCTGATCTCCTCCTCTTGACTCCATCGAAGCCGCAGGGTTTCATCTGGAGAGAGAAGGGGTTGGGTTACTGGCTTCCTTGAAATAAGCATGAGATCTTGCCCATTGTGACCCCTCCCCCCAGAGTCCCCAAAACCTATCCACTCAGGCCCTCTACCTCCCTGGCCAGTGCAAGCACCCACCGGCCCTTGCTCAGGCATACTCTATGCTCGTTCCTGTTTGGGGGACTTTGGTTACTTCCAGGTTCCCACTCTGAGCCCCCTGGGCTTTGCCAGCTCAGTCCCTTGGACACCAGCCACTGACACCAGCTGGACACCATTTGGGATCCACTGTCCTTAGAGGACAGGGTGGTATGTGGAGTAGGGTGGGGTGGTAGAGAGGAGTCATCGAGGAGCTATGTGGCCAAGGGGTGGTGGCATGCTGAAGGCGGCCCCAACCCCTTTTGGATTGCGTTGGTTCCTGTCCTATACAATGTCAGCTTTGGGCTCCGCTCCGTGATATTTAGGGCCTATCCTACTACCTGTTGCTGATCTACTGGCTTGAAAGGAGTGAGCAGTTGGGAGTGAGAACTTGCTAGGAGCCAGGCCCAGGGAGATGGTGGCCTGGTGCCCTCACCTGGCTGTGATGGTGTCACTGTCATTGTCAGGGAGTTCTCAGTGGTTTTATGATCCTGAAAGGGGCTCTCTTTATGGTCCAGCAGACGGACCTCAGTGCTTACTGGATTTTCAATCGCCCAGGTCAAGCTGGTGGAGCCTGGAAGCACCATGGAGCAGGGTTGGGAGCCATCAGGCTGTTGGTCTCAGGCTCCCTGCCACCAGCCTGACCTGGCCCATCTCTCACTGTTCTGCTGCTCATCGTCTGTGTCTGCAAGCTCCGGGTGGGAGCAGGACCTCAGGTATCTTCCTTTGCTGTAATACTCCTTGCGTTGATGATCAATCTCCTGTTCTGATGCAGGAAGGGTCAAGGCTGGGGGCGGATTTCCGGAGGTAGAGGAACCTGCAGAGTCACCCAAATCAATCTGATTCTTATGGCCACCTGGGGTATTCCTGTCCCCAGTCTGGCTGTCACCACTGCGGGCCCCACCACAGGGGAGAAGTGCAAGCCCCGAGATCTCTTCTCACTTCTCTTCCCCCCTCCCATTTTAGAAAACCTTCAGTGACTTCTCCATCCCTCATGGTTCTCTTGGGCTTTTGTTCCTCCTCACCAGTCAGCCTTCCCTGGGGATCTTATCCTGAGCGGGGACTCCATTTCAGCTGTCCTCTATCCACCCTCGGGTCACCTCCCAGCATTACCTCCGCCTCAGGCAGCAGGACCCTGAGTCTGATACCCACTGGGGAAGAGGGACTATAGTAGGGAAGACAGGAATTGACTCTGGACTACTACAGCCTCCTTGAGTTAAGTTGCCTCCTCCTCCCCTCCATAGCTAACCCTTGGCTTCCAGCATACGGTTCCTGGCCACCAGGCCAGTCTCATCGTTGACTCCTCTGGCCAATCCTCCTGCCCAGCCTCGCTCCACAGGCCTGGGCTCTGGGTCCAGAATCACACCTTGACTGCCAGTGCCAATACTTGCACTACCCCCATTGCTGTCCTCCTCATCATCGAAGGGTAGGGCTTTCTGAGTCCTGAGGAACTTCCCTTCATCATAGTGGGCCTTGCGGCGCTTGTCAAAATCACTGGAGTCTGTGAGCCAGTGTGAGAGCTTGGCTTTCCTGCCAGCTCTCACTGAAGGCTCACTTTCTGCCTTCCCTTCCCATTCAACCCCCACCCCTCATCTCACATGTCTTGGAAAAGTTGTCCGGAGACCCTGAGGTTCTGTTATCACTGTACTGGAGGACCTTTGGGCAGAAATTGTCCATTGTTGCAAACCTGAAGGGGAGGGAGACTAGCTGGGGACACTGAAGGGAAAGAACAATGGGGGCAGATGGTGGATAGGGCCAAGATGGCAGGACCTCCTGATGGGTCTTGGTCAGGCCTGATGGGAATTGTAGCACCTCTTACTTGGGGGGCCAAAAGGCAGAGCTGGCTTAAGACTCCAGAGTTAAGGGGTGGAGGGAAGAAGAGGCCCCACACCCCAACTGATCTCTGGTAGGACTCTTACCTCTCTGCCAGCGCCTCAGGTGTCACCGTGTGGGAAGACCCTGGAGACAGGTCCTCATCGCTGTCCTGCAGCCTGCGGAGAAGGGGGGAACCATGTAGGGGGGTGGCATCAGGCAGTAGCCAGTCCCTGAGCCTCTCTGCCTCTCGCATCCCCCGTTCCACTTTTGAATTGAGAGGAAAAGCTAGGGCTGAGGGCTTATACCTGTGGTAGGGAGTCTCGGGCTCATCCACCTTCATAAATCCGTAGTTCTTGCCAGCAGGGTGGTAGGTGGCCAGGATATTCATCTCGTCCCAGCGCTGAGACTTTTTCCTGGTCAGGGGTGAAAAGGGGCGGGCGGCCGGGGCAGGGCACACACAAAAAAGGGAGGAAATGTTCTAGGGATCCCCTCCTCACAGCTCTCCCTCATTCTTTTATTCAAAAAGTCTTTCTTGATCTCCTTGGTAGTTACAAGCACGATGTGGGCAGAGGTATCGGGGTGTGGGTGAAGTTTGACACGATGATAACCACCTATGTAGCAAGGGTTTACCGGGCCCCTGCTACTCTCGCCAAAGGCTCAGGACCTCAGGTTTCCCACCCAATTGCTCTTCACCTACTCTCACTGCTGAGTCTCAGGACTCCGCCCCTTCCCTCCTGCTCCGCCACCACCTGTGACTAGAAACCCTCCCTCTGGGCTCCTGACTGCGGGTCAGCAGCTCTGGGTCCCTTACTTCTCAGCACCGGGGGATTTCTGCATCAAGTCGGAGCTGTTGTTTTTGAGGATGCCGCGTGGCCGATCCTCATAGGAGTTGTAGGAATGCGGGCAAGGTATCCCGGAACGCGGACTGCACCCCAAGCTGTACACCCCTGCTCCCCTGGATCGGGGGCTCGATGCCCTGGATACGCTGGTTCCAGGGCTGGCGGTGTTGAATCCATCAGGGTATGCGCTGGACCCAAGGCTGTGGCCCGCTACCCCCCCATGGTGTCCAAGGTGCTGGTTAGGCCCCGAACCAAGGACTCCCCCGGGGGACCGGCTGGAACCAGGACTACGAACTACGATTCCCCCTGGGTGCAAGGAGGGTCCAGAACCATGAAACAAGACTACTCCGGATGGCAACCCGGCCCCTGCCTCCACGCCTCTGATCCCTCCGGGCAACCCCCTGGTTGCCACTCCGTGGGATTCCCCGTTGTGGCCTCCAGCGGCCCCTAGAGACTCCGGCTTCTCCATGACCCCACCTAGGGGGCCACTCTCAGCTACCCCGGCCCCGCCTCTCTGCTCCACATAGCCCCGCCCCCGGGGCGCCGCCCCCACCGCAATGGGCTGGGGGTACTTGGGCACAGGCCTTAGTCCTCTACCCCTCTGCTCCCAGGAGCCGCTGTGGGCGTTGTCAAGACCCTGTATACGGACCTCAGGCTGGAAGCCCCTCTATTCGCCCCTCCCTTTGTATTACTCTTTCTATTCTTTGTTTCTGGATTTGTTCCCGCCCTTCTTCCCCATCACTGCCTACATCCGAATCAGCCAATCATAGCCAGGACGCCTTGTCAGGGGGCAAGAAGCCTTAATTGTGACGTCACAGCCCCCCAGCCTTAGCGCGAGTATCGGGGAGTTGGGATGGGGTCTTGTTAACAGGTCTGAGAGATGGGGGAAACGTCCGCGCCGTTGCTTGAAACTGCCCAACGGAGCTTCTTTGGACTCTTTATTCGTGGCTTTTAAACCTAAGATCTTGGTTGAATTGGATTAAAACATCCATGGGCTTTTGGTTTTTTTCCCAAAAGCTCTGCCTCTCACGAGAGGCGTGAGGCAAGGTGGAAGGATTGCGACAGTGTCGCAAGCCATTTCCGGTCTCGGTGGCGTGGAGGGCAGAGACTTTCATTTATAAAGCTACCGCTTCTCCACGGGTTCTCCAGATCCCGCTCACACAGTTTTAAAGCGTGTAGCGTGAAGGAAGAAACCGCCTCCTCTAGCCGTAAAGCGACTATTTCAGGGTGTCACCTCCCTGACGTTGTCGGTGCCGCTGTCGCAAAGCTGAAAGTGTTTGGGCGCCGGCACCCCTCAGTCAAAAAGATGCCTGCTGCATCGTTTCCTCCTTCCACTGTCGCAAAAGTTCCCTGCTTAAGTCTTCGCCCCGCTCGGAGCCACACCGTTACCCTGCCTTGCCGTAAAGCAGACCTGCCCGACCCCGTCGTCCTCCTGTTCCCACCGTGGTAGTCTTTAGTTCCCTAGCCCGGGATGCTTCCTTGCCCGGCAGTGCCGTAAAGCACATCTGGCTCCCGCCCCGGGTCCTATTCCCTCCGGCTATCGGTCTACCGCGGTTGCCACGGTGCCGCTAAGCGCGGCTGTCGCGCGGCCCCGGTGTCAGCGGCAATGGCGGCGGGGTCGGGTGGGAGTGGGGGCTCTGGGGGAGGCCCCGGGCCGGGGCCGGGCGGGGGTGGGGGTCCCGGCGGGAGTGGCCCAGGACCGGGGTCCACCGGGGGTCTCGGCAGCGGCGGGGAGCTGCACCCGCGCACCGGGCGCTTGGTGAGCCTGTCGGCCTGTGGGCGTACAGCGCGGCGGCAGCAACCGGGCCAGGAGTTTAACCACGGGCTGGTATTAAGCCGGGAACCCTTGCGCGATGGACGCGTCTTCACTGTCCGCATCGACCGCAAGGTGCGGAGCCGGGGCCGTGGAAACGAGATGCTGATAGTGATGGGAGGGCACCAGAGGAACACGGGGTAGGGCAGCCGGGGGAGCCCACAGCTGGGTACCGAGAGGGAGTCGACAGACTGTAGGACACCAGGTGACGGGCAGAATGGGATCATGAAGTAGAAACATCAGTCTGAAAGAGAAAGAGAACCAGAAGACGCGGGTTCATCAGTAGAATGGCTGGGGAACAGGCCTCCCGGAACAATTTCTTGGGTGATGAGGGTGGAGAGATGTGGTAGGAGAGAAGAGAGATACCAAGGAAAGAACAAACCCAGAAACAGGGCCTGAAAGATGGGTGAGGGGAACTTCTCAGGGAGAGGGAGATGTGTGTGCTTATGTGTGATTCAGTGAACAGGCCAGCCTCCGGGAGATAGAATTTGGGAGGACAGTGAATTGGGTGGAGTCAGAGTTTGGCCCAGGGATAGAGAGTGATAGATGAGGACTAGGGGCATGGGAAGCATGTGCATTTGGGTGGTTGAAGGGCCACAGAAACCAGGGAAATTAGAGGAGGCCAGGGGCTGAGGCTAGGAAATTCAGCCAGCCAGGTGGGGAAAGGAAGAGAGTGGTAGATACTGAGGACAGAATAGGGTTGCTAGGGGAGAGCAGCCCAAACAATCATGAGACAACCCAGAAAAAAACTTAGTTTTTGTGTCTGGATTCATGTTTCAGAGAGAGAGAAGGACAGAGAGCCAGTTAGCTCTTTGAGAGATGAGAAAAGGGGGATGCAGTAGCCTGTGGAATGTGGCTTCTTAGTGATGGGAGACCCACTGGTGTGCCATCCTGAGCTTTTCTCCACCCCTCACCCCTCCCTCACAGGTCAACTCCTGGAGCGGCTCCATTGAGATTGGGGTGACGGCACTGGACCCCGGTGTCCTGGACTTCCCAAGCAGTGCCACGGGGCTGAAGGGGGGCTCGTGGGTAGTGTCAGGCTGCTCGGTGCTGCGGGATGGACGCTCTGTGCTGGAGGAGTATGGTCAGGACCTGGACCAGCTTGGTGAAGGGGACCGTGTGGGTGTGGAGCGCACGGCAGCCGGGGAGCTGCGGCTCTGGGTGAATGGGCGGGATTGTGGTGTGGCTGCCACAGGCCTGCCTGTTCGAGTCTGGGCTGTCGTGGACCTTTATGGCAAGTGCACTCAGATCACTGTGCTACCCTCTGAGCCAGGCTTCAGCCCCCCTATTCCCATCCCCACGCCTCCCCTCGAGCCCTCCGCCCCCCCTGAGGATTCTGCCTTGGCTGAGCAGGGGGCCTCTGGGGATGAAGGTGAGAATACAGCTGGGGTGTTGGTGGAGGGCTGGGGGCAGAGGGAACGGCTGAAGGAATGGGGGAGATACAGTAACAAGTGAGGCTGAGTGTGGGTAGGGCCACTTAGACTACCTAGTCAGTTGAAGGGGAGAACAGGGACTAGAGGAGGGGTCTCCTGGCTGTGGGCCTTATTCCCCTTATTCCCACCTGGTTCCCAGCCTTCATGGTGTCCCCAGCGCAGGCCCGGCCAGAGACGTTTCCTAACAGCCTTGAGTCGCATAATGGTGAGGGCTTGTGGAGGCCCTGGGAAGGGGAATGGGAAGTGAGGTGGACAAGGGTAAGGTCTCCGGGAGAGCTTGGGAGGGAACGCGCAAGATTGATAGGGAGAGGTTGCCAAGCCTCATTTTTGCTTCCTTTCTCTATCCTGTAGACTTCGCTAGCATGGAGCTTTCTGAGGTGGTGAGCAATGCCATCCTATCTGCCTACAATGGGGGGCTCCTGAATGTGAACCTGAGCTCCCCACCGGCAGAGGAAGGGCCGGGGTCAAGCTGTGCTGCCACCTCACCCATCCTCACTTCCAATGACGCCCTGCTCTTTCATGAGAAGTGTGGGACGCTCATCAAACTCAGCAACAATAATAAGACGGCTGAGCGCCGTCGGCCCCTGGACGAATTCAACAATGGGGTCGTCATGACCAACCGCCCCCTTCGGGACAATGAGATGTTTGAGGTGTGTAAGATCCTGGGTCTGATTGGCTCCTCACTGAATCCATTAAGATGGACGCCCTTGGTGCTGGGAGGGTGGGTCCTAGTGATGATCTAAAAGCTGAGGGTCTTTTCTCTGCATTTACATTCTCTGACCTCCGTTTGCTATAACTCCACTCAAGATCCGCATTGACAAGCTTGTAGACAAGTGGTCGGGCTCCATCGAGATTGGCGTCACCACCCACAACCCCAACAGCTTGGAGTACCCAGCTACCATGACCAACCTCCAGTCAGGTACAGTCTCAGGTGGGGGGGGCGGGACATGGGCCTGGGGGTTGTTGAGGGGAAGGAAGCCCGTACCCTAACCAGAGTGTCCCCACCTTCACCCAGGCACCATCATGATGAGTGGCTGCGGGATCTTGACCAATGGCAAGGGCACCCGCCGGGAGTACTGTGAATTCAGCCTGGATGAGTTACAGGTGAGGGTGGGCCCAGAGCCTTCAGCCCCTTTCCAGGGAGCCATGGGCACTCTGTATCCCTGCCTTGGCACCATGGTCTCCCCTGTGATCTAAAGCAAGTCACTTTATCTTTTGCCTGAAGGTTTTTTCAGAGAAGGCAGGCTGCCCAACAGCCAGGCACTCAGATTTTGGAGGCAGATGAGTTCATTTCCTCTGTTTCACCATTTGTGGTGGTGACCTGAGGCAAGAAGCTTGTCCTTTTTAGTTGGTTTTTGTTTTTTCCCTGATTTCTAAAATGAGGCTATTAGTACAGGAAAATCTGCAAAACCTAGAGCCTGTGCAAGGCAGAAACCTGCCAGCAAAGGAAAACTCAAATATTTTCCACTAATAATGATAGAAAAGTGCTGAGGCTGCACCTTGTCAAAGGTGGAAACCTTCTGAAACTCGGAAAAACAAGGGAGTCCGGTAGAGTTCCAGCTCTCACAGGTTTTACTGTATTATTTATTTCATAGATTGTCTTCAGGTGCTTGAAAGATGGTTTTAATGGTTTAACCGAGTGTTTGGTGCATATTATTGAGCATTCAGTAAACATAGAATTGTCATATCCGGAAAATGAGTACCCCGGCCTGGTCTATTTATGCTCCAGGGTGGTCTGAGACTACGTGAACACTTTTCGGAGCAATTTCCCTGTGGAATGGGGTGGTGGGAAGACTCCAGGACCACTCTGCTCCTGTGGTCCCCAAGGCAAGTCCATGCCTTGAGTATGGATAGATTCCACACCCAGTTATTTTTCTGCTTTGAGCAGGAGGGTGACCACATTGGTCTCACAAGGAAGTCTAACTCTGCTCTGCACTTCTTCATTAATGGCATTGATCAGGGTAAGGGGAAGCTCTGAGGGCTGCCAGGCCAGGGCTTTCGGGGGTGGGGTGGGGACTGGGGTCGGTACCCCTTCTGTCTCAATTCCCCTTCCCCCACCACCCCTCCATCCCCGTGCCTTCTGCCCCCACAGGCGTGGCTACCCCATTGACACCCCCAGTGGTATATGGTGTGGTGGACTTGTATGGGATGGCAGTGAAGGTGACCATCGTCCACAATAACAACCACAGCGATCGTCTGCGCCGGAACAATGCCATCTTGCGGGCGCTGTCCCCAGAGGGTGCCCTCCGCCGTGCTGCTCCTGCTGCCCAGGCAGAACCTGAGCGCCTGCTCTTCCACCCCAACTGTGGGCAGAAGGCAGCCATCACCCACGAGGGACGCACTGCCCTGAGGCCCCAGTATGGCCCATGGGGTGGGGAGAAGCTTGCAGAAGGGGCTTTAATGTGATTGGGGGAGGGGTGGGGGAGTTGGAAGCAGAGGGAAGTGATCTGGGGAATCCTATACAGAAAGGGGAACCTGCTGGGGAGTGAGGTTTAGCTGGTTGACTTGGGGCAGTGGGGGTTGGGCAGGCATCACTGGATGAAGCTTTGGCATGCTCAGAGTGTGTGTTGGGGGTCTGAGTGCCTGCTTTCTCTGCCCTCAGTGCCACCGATGACTTCAATCATGGCGTGGTGCTGAGCAGCAGGGCCCTGCGGGATGGAGAGGTGTTCCAGGTGCGCATCGACAAGATGGTGGACAAATGGGCTGGCTCCATTGAGATTGGCGTCACTACCCACAACCCTGCCTACCTCCAGTTGCCCTCCACCATGACGAACCTACGCTCTGGTGAGCTCCCAGGAAGGGCAGGGCCAGGGTAGGGTCCCAGGGAGGAAGCTATCCCCCTGCCCTGGCATTGTTCTCCAGCCCCTTGTTCACTTGTCACACTTGTGATGACCCATTCAGTGGCTGGAGAGTGCCACATGGACAGAGCCCGTGACTGACTTGGGAACTGCAGTTTTCTTGCCCTGCTCGGGTAAGAAAGCCAACTGTCAAAAGACAGGCTGGGTTATTTGGGCTCAGGGCAGTGAGGTAGGGACTGCTCTTTGAAGGAGGGAGTCCTGCCTTCCCTCTCATGTCCTCTGCCACTCCTCATCCCCCTAGGGACCTGGATGATGACCGGGAATGGGGTGATGCACAATGGAACGACCATCCTGGATGAATATGGGCACAACCTGGACCGCCTCAAGGTGGGAGAGTGGGTGTAGCACCAGGTGGCAGCAGTCGGGGCAGTAGGCAAGGCGGAGCTGGTGCAGGACCAGCCCAGGCCGGGACTCTGCCTGACTCCTCACTCCAGCCCCCCCTTCTTCCAAGGCAGGGGACACGGTGGGCGTGGTGCGGCGGGAGGACGGGACTCTCCACTTCTTTGTCAATGGGATGACCCAGGGCCCTGCTGCCTGGAATGTGCCCCCGGGCGTCTATGCTGTCGTCGATCTCTATGGCCAGGCGGCCCAGGCCACCATTGTGGACGACGTGGGTGAGGGCCGGGCTGGGCAGGGGCAGGGAGTTGGGGTGGCCTTGGGAGGCCTTGGAAACACCTGTATGTCTAATGGGTGATGTCCACTCTTGCAGAGGTGCCTCCAGTCCCCGAGCCACTCCCGGAGGGAAACAACCAGACGTCTCCGAGCTCCCCATCCTCAGGGGCTGGGGGCTCCGACCTGCGCTTCCACCAGCTGCATGGCAGTAACGCAGTCATCACGAACGGGGGCCGCACTGCGCTTCGCCACAACTGCCGCAGCGAGTTCAATGACGCCATCGTCATTTCTAACCGGTCAGTGTCTGGGCTTCATGTCCCCACTTTCCTACTGCCTAGCCTCAGCCACCCAAGCAGCCCCTCTCTGATATCCACACTCCCTGGCAGGGCCCTGCGGGATGGAGAACTGTTTGAAATTGTCATTCAGAAGATGGTGGACCGATGGTCAGGCTCCATTGAGGCTGGTGAGGGGCGTCCATGTGTGTGTAGGCTGGTGAGGGGCGTCCGGGTGTGTAGGCTGGTGAGGGGCGTCTGGGTGTGGGCTGGTGAGGGGCATCTGTGTGTGTGTAGGCTGGTGAGGGGCGTCTGGGTGTGGGCTGGTGAGGGGCATCTGTGTGTGTGTAG
>NW_004443976.1:12236479-12247465 GCF_000243295.1 Trichechus manatus latirostris
GGGCGTCTGGGTGTGGGCTGGTGAGGGGCATCTGTGTGTGTGTAGACTGGTGAGGGGCGTCTGGGTGTGGGCTGGTGAGGGGCATCTGTGTGTGTGTAGACTGGTGAGGGGCGTCTGGGTGTGGGCTGGTGAGGGGCATCGGTGTGTGTGTAGGTTGGTGAGGGGCGTCTGGGTGTGGGCTGGTGAGGGGCATCTGTGTGTGTGTAGACTGGTGAGGGGCGTCTGGGTGTGGGCTGGTGAGGGGCATCTGTGTGTGTAGACTGGTGAGGGGCGTCTGGGTGTGGGCTGGTGCGGGGTGTCTGTGTGTGTAGACTGGTGAGGGGCGTCTGGGTGTGGGCTGGTGCGGGGTGTCTGTGTGTGTAGGTTGGTGAGGGATGTCTGGGTGTGGGCTGGTGAGGGGCGTCTGTGTGTGTGTGGGCTGGTGAGGGGCGTCTGGGTGTGTGTAGGTTGGTGATGGGCGTCTGGGTGTGGGCTGGTAAGGAGCGTCTGCGTGTGGGCTGGTGAGGGGCATCTGGGTGTGGGCTGGTGAGGGTGTGTATGTGGGCTGGTGAGGGGCGTCTGTGTGTGTGTAGGTTGGTGAGGGGCATCTGTGTGTGTCTTGGTGGGGGGGTGTTGCTAGAAGCCTATGGCTAGGGGATCAGCTCTAACCTACTTCTGCCTCCTCCCAGGAGTGACGGCTATTCGGCCTGAAGACCTTGAATTCCCCAACACTATGACGGACATTGATTATGATACATGGATGCTGAGGTTGGGTTGCCTGCTTTTGGGAATGGCTGGGCTGGGTGGAGCTGTCTGGGATGAGGGCATCAGGGTTTGGGGCCTCTGGTAGCCATGGGGGATCTGGCTGTTCCCTCCCTTCAGTTCTGGTAAGCCCCCCAAGCCCTCTAGGGGCTACGACCCTCCTTCCTTGTAGGTAGTTCCTGCTTTTCCCCAGGGGGAATCTCAGAGATGGAGATAGGATTGGGCTTCTGACCCAGATCAAGACCCCCAAGCCAAGGCACTTGAAGGTTCTGACAGGCAGAGACTGGGCAGGGCCTGTGTGGGATGGAGCTGGGAGGCTGACCCGCCCCTTCTGCCATACCCCAGTGGCACAGCCATCATGCAAGACGGCAACACCATGCGCAACAACTACGGGTGCGACCTGGACGCACTGGGCACGGGCGCGCGCATTGGGATGATGCGGACGGCCAAGGGTGAGCTGCACTACTTCATCAATGGCCAGGACCAGGGTGCCGCCTGCTCAGGCTTGCCTCCGGGTAAAGGTGACTACTCTGCGGCTTTCGACCAGCCTGCCTTCAGCCTGCCTTCTCCCAGGCTGTTGGGCTTCAGACTGCTTCTTTTTCCACCCAGAGGTGTATGCGGTAGTGGATCTGTATGGGCAGTGTGTCCAGGTGTCCATCACCAATGCCACCGGCCCCATGGACAACAGCCTGGCGACCAGCAACACTGCCACTGAGAAGTCATTCCCCCTGCACTCCCCAGGTTCCACCAGCAGGGAGGGAGGCGGGGGGGTTGGTTTTGCCTGTTGTGGGATTCAGCACACTCTGTCCAGGCCAGGGAAGCTGCTCAGAGACAGGCTGGCTGTGGGGGCTGCAGGCTAAAGGGAGGGAACAACCCAGTGTGGGAAGTGGTTACTCCCGGCACACAGAGCCTGGACACTCCCACCACCGAGGGGCCAGGACACCATGAGCTGGGTGTCTTAGTTGTCTAGTACTGCTATAACAGAAATACCGCAAACAGATGGCTTTAAGAAGTGGAAATTTAGTTTCTTATGGTTTAGGAGGCTAGAAGTTTGAATTCAGGGTGCTGGCTCTAGGAGAAGGCTTTCTTTGTCAGCTTTGGAGCAAAGTCCTTATCTCTTCTGAGCTTCTGCTCCTGGGTGATCTTCGTGTGGCTTGGCATCTCTGTTTCCCCGTTTCTGCTTTTCTCACTTGTTTAATCTCTTTTATAAAAGATTGACTCAAAACATACTTTACACTAATCCTGCCTCATTAACATAACAGGGACAGCCCTTTCCCAAATGGGATTATAGCCACAGGCATAGAGCTTAGAATTTACAACGCATATTTTTGGGGGACACAATTCAACCCATAACACTGGGCATATCAGGCTAGGGAGCGAGTCTTGTTCTGACCAAAAGAAGTGTCAAGAGGTTCCTGAAGGAGTAATGGCAGATGGGACCTTGTGTCCACTTCCTGTTTCACCCGAAACCTGTGCTCTGTCTTGTGTCAGTTTCTTGGTTGAAGCTTGCTGGCCCACTCCCACCCTTTCCTCTGGTGCTCTCTTTCCACAGTGGCTGGTGTAGCCCACCGCTTCCACAGTACTTGTGGCAAGAATGTCACCCTTGAGGAGGATGGCACAAGGGCAGTGCGTGCAGCTGGCTATGCTCATGGCCTCGTTTTCAGCACTAAGGAGCTCAAGGCTGAAGAAGTTTTTGAGGTGGGCTGTGAAGATGTGACACAGACTGCTTCTACCCTTACGCCCCCAGCTAGTGCCACCTAATTTGGTCCTGTCTTACAGGTGAAAGTGGAAGAGCTGGATGAGAAGTGGGCAGGTTCCCTCCGGCTGGGGCTGACCACCCTACCGCCAGGGGAGATGGGGGCTGGGCCAGGAGGCAGCCCAGGGCTGCCTCCCTCCCTGCCAGAGCTCCGGACTAAGACCACCTGGATGGTGTCCAGCTGTGAAGTGAGGCGCGACGGGCAGCTCCAGAGGATGAACTATGGCCGGAACCTTGAGAGGCTAGGGGTGAAGCAGCTGGCTTTGGGGACAGGCGTTGGGGTCGGGCTGGTAGGGAGAAGTGGACTGAGCACGTCCTGGCCCCTTGGTTGTAGGTGGGGAGCCGTGTGGGCATCCGTCGGGGGGCAGATGACACGATGCACATCCTGGTAGATGGAGAGGACATGGGACCTGCAGCCACCGGCGTTGCCAAGGTAGACCTAAGACCTTCCTTGGGTTTTGGGAGTGAGGCGAGAGCTCCTGTTGACCTCCGACTTTCTGTGCCTTGTGTGCCCCCAGAACGTGTGGGCTGTGTTGGATCTGTACGGGCCCGTACGGAGTGTATCTATTGTCAGCTCCACGAGGCTGGAGGAGCCAGAAGGCACCCAGCCTCCATCCCCTAGCTTGGACACCGGCAGTGAGGGCGAGGAGGATGAGGAGACCGAGGAGCGTGGCCTGGGAGTAAGAGGCTGCAGCAGGGCCTGCTGGGCTCAGGGGTGGGTGGTTGGTGGCCACTGGTGTCTCTGATCCAGGTTACCACCTGGACAGGCAGAGGCTCATGCTCAAGCTCAGCGTAAACTCAAGAGGGGTGGGTCAGGCACAGCCTCAGCCACCCTAGCAGCTCAGTCTCTTCTCCACACCAGGGCCAGAATCAGGTGGCCATTATGCCCACAGCCCTCGAGTTCTTGGAGAACCATGGGAAGAACATCCTGTTATCCAATGGGAATCGTACAGCCACGCGGGTGGCCAGCTACAATCAGGGCATCGTTGTCATCAACCAGCCTCTGGTGCCCCAACTGCTAGTCCAGGTGGGCCTTGCTTCTGTACCCCTGTTGCTTTTGTTCCAGATGTCCTAGAGCCAGCCTTCCTGGAGAAAGACCTTCCCAGGTTTAAGCAGAAGTGGCAGGCAAACCCTGTGGATGAGCTTCCTGGGCTTTTGTTCACACTCTATAGTGGGGGTTGTAGATCAGTTGCCACAGAGTTACCCCCCTGGAGTGCTAAGGGCTATGGTGAGGGAAGCAGTGAGGAGGGGCTGGGGGAGCCCAGAGGTGATGCTGGATCCTGGGTATGAGAACAGGGAAGGAGGAGGGGGCCTTTTTGCTGCAAACTGAAGGATATATCAAGGTTAGCCAGATAAAGGAAGCCCCTGGGGATGAGGGTCCCTGCAGAGAGAACAGCAGGACCAAGGCCCAAGGGGAAGGGAACAACTGAATGTGCAGTTCTGGTCCCTTCGAGCCTGAGCAGGGGCAGCATCGCGGGCCGCATGTGGGGAGGTGCCGTCTTTCCTCCCTGGTGGGTGAGAAGCCTGCTTCTGTTTGGTGGGTGACCTCTTCCCGGGAGGCCCTGACTGGGGTTAGTTGCCGTCTCTCCCAGGTGCGGATAGATTTCCTGAACCGACAGTGGACGTCTTCCCTTGTCCTGGGAGTCATCACCTGTCCACCGGAGAGGCTCAACTTCCCTGCTTCTGCTTGTGCCCTCAAACGGGCAGTCTGGCTGCTGCGGGGCCGTGGGGTCTTCCATAACGGTCTCAAGGTGAGGAGGGAGCTAGAGAGAAGGGAGAGGGCTAGGCCTCAGGAGAGGCTGGGCAAAAGGGGGAAGTCGGAGTGTTAGCTCTGGACATAGGACTGCAGGAATGAAGAGGCACTGTGCTCCAGACCTGGCCCTATACTGGGTGGGCAAGGGCAGGAGTGTCACTAACTGCTGACCCCCTCCTCCTGTCCCTGCTACCGAGAATGTTACGGCTGGGGGAATGGAAGATAACGGAAGCGAGGGGCAGCATGGAGGCAAGCCCAGGGACTGGCACTGCAGCTGGGCAGAGGCGGGGGCTGCTGGTGGAGGCTGGTTTCTGGAAGATAGCAGGTCTCTTCTCCCAGATTTTTGAGAAGTTTGGGCCAAATCTGGACACGTGTCCTGAAGGCACCATCTTGGGACTGCGGCTGGACAGCTCCGGGGGGTTGCATCTCCATGTCAATGGGGTGGACCAGGGGGTGGCTGTGACAGATGTCCCCCAGCCCTGCCATGCACTCGTGGACCTCTATGGGCAGTGTGAGCAGGTCAGTGCCAACGGGGGGGTGCTTGGGAGACTGGGCTGTTGGAGTGAGGGGCAGGCTGTGGTCAGGGAAGGGGCTTAGCAGGCCCGGAGGCTGCCCAAGCTCTGCTGACCACCCTTCTCCCCTGCAGGTGACAATTGTGAGCCCTGAACCAGGGGCTGCCACTGGCAAGGGTGCTGCAACCCAAGGGGACATGGAGAAAGCTGACATGGTGGACGGTGAGGCAGCCTGAAGGGACCAGGCTCCGACATCCACAATCCCCCACACTTGTAGGCCCTGCTCTTGTGACCAATTTCACTTCTGCTCCCTCAGGTATCAAGGAGAGTGTATGCTGGGGGCCACCCCCAGCTGCTAGCCCTCTAAAGAGCTGCGAGTACCATGCCCTTTGCTCCCGTTTCCAAGAGTTGCTGCTGCTTCCTGGTGAGTCCCCAATCCCTGCGTGAATCCACCTCATTCCCAGGCCGGTCCGGGGCCATGCCCTGAGCCCCAGAGACCAGTCGGGAGCAGGGAGTGTGGTTGGGACCCACGGCGGGAGCCACAGCGTCAAGCCCGCTGCACGCTCTTCCACAGAGGATTATTTCGTGCCTCCGCCCAAGCGTAGCTTGTGCTACTGTGAGTCTTGCCGGAAGCTTCGAGGGGATGAGGCCCACAGGCGCCGAGGAGAGCCTCCCCAGGAGTATGCCCTGCCCTTCGGCTGGTGCAGGTTCAACCTCAGGTACCTGCGGGTAGGGTCATGCATCCCCCTTACTGTTCTTTGCTTCCTTGAGAAAGGCGGGTCCCACAAGGGTGCCTGGAAGAGGTATAGGACTGCCTGTCTAGAGGTGACCTTGGGGAGCCAGTAACCATTGCTTTGCCCCATCTCTCCACCTCTTAGGGTGAATCCCCACCTGGAGGCTGGGACACTAACCAAGAAGTGGCACATGGCTTATCACGGGAGCAACGTGGCAGCCGTACGCCGGGTGCTGGACCGAGGGGAGCTGGGAGCAGGTACTGTGGAGCAGGCACAGGCAGGGCAGGCTGGGCCTGTGGGCCATGGAGGAATGAAAAGGGCTGCCTTGACCCAGTTGTTCCCACAGGCACTGCCTCCATCCTGAGCTGCCGGCCCTTGAAGGGAGAGCCTGGGGTGGGGTTCGAGGAGCCTGGCGAGAACTGTGCACCTCCTCGGGAGGAGCAGCCCCCTCCAGTGCTGCTTTCCCCCTCCCTTCAGTATGCTGGGGCGGAGACCCTGGCATCCAAAGTGCAGTGAGTACACGGAAGGTGTGGGGGGTCAGGCCAAGAGGGAGCCCCAGGGCCACTTGGTCTCTGTGCTTTGCCCTCCCCTCTCCCTACCTGGTCTTGCTGAATTCCTCAGTTTCCTGAATGTTCCTTTTTTTCATTCATTCATTGAACAAACAGCGCTTAACTTTGTACTACCTCAGTGAACAAAAAAAGGAACCCATCTCTGCAATTTATGTCATCTATCTCTAGAATGTGTTTATGTGTAATAAGTATTTAGCGTTTTTAAAGGTGATAAGAACTGTGGGGAAAAAAAGGAGAGTGAGGTGAAGTGGACTAGAAGTGCTGTTGGGGTGGGCATTAAATAGGGTAGTCAGAGTAGCATCATTCATAAGGTGAGACTTCAGGAAGATTTGAAGAAAGAAGACTTGAAAGGGGGCACAGGCAGAAGCAGGGAAGTTGAGCCTCTCTGGTGGGCAGGTGACTCCCAGGACAAGGAGGGACATACACTCTTAGCCAAGCAGGTATTGGGAGAACGATGTTAAGTATTGAGAACAGTTAGTCCCTAAGGTAGGAGTATTCTAGGAACAGCCAAGACCAGTGTGGTTGGAGCTGAGTGCACAAGAATTGAGGTGATGGGGGCCAGAGGTCTCACTCCCCTATCTCTTGCCTGACAGATTCCGGGACCCCAAATCCCAGCGCACGCACCAGGCCCAGGTGGCGTTCCAGGTGTGTGTGCGCCCTGGCTCCTACACCCCTGGGCCCCCCTCTGCTGCCCTCCAAGAGCCTCCTGACCCTCACTTCAGGCCAGCTGAACTGGAGTGGGTGACCAAGGAAAAAGGAGCCACACTCCTCTATGCCCTGCTGGTACGGGTGGAATGAGGGGTGACACCCCACTACTGCAAGCACAGTTGGGCCCTGGGCCCATGGACTCTGGGTGACGACTGCCTCCACCTCATTCAAGTGACCCATGGCATGCACCGGTGGTCAGTCTTGGCAGATGCGCAGGAGCGTGTAGGCAGGCTCGGATTTAGGTGGGAAGTGGAGCACATCTCCATGACCAGGGGCCCAGAACATCCCTCTGATGTGAGGGGGCCTGTGGGGAGCCCAGCTCCAGGCCCTGGGTACCCCTCTTCATGCACTGATTTGGGGAAAAAGACTCCCTTTCACTCCCCTCCCCATACCACTTAATTTATTTCCGTTTTTTTTTTCTGGTTACTGTGAATCCCAGAGGAGTCTCTCCCTGTGCCCCACATGAAGCTGCTTTTTCCGGGGGCCATCGGGCGGGAGTAGGGAAGGGCGGGCGAGGTAAGATGGGGCCCTCTGTACAGTTGTTACTGATTTCTAAGGAGCCAATAAACACCGTCTCAGAGTATCCGCCTCCGCCTCTTCGTTGCGCGCGCCTCGGTGGAGCCCCTACCCCCGGGGCTGCCTGCAGTGCACTGGAACCTGGAAGGGCAGACGGTGGAGCGCAGCCCCGCGAAGTAAAGGGCTGCGGGCCCGGGTCCGGCTCCAAACCACCTGCAACGGTGAGATGAGAGCCTTTCACAACCGGCCTAGAGCTGCAGCCAGGGATCGACGGGCGCCTCGCATGGCTCTGTGCTGGGACCCAGGCAGAAGGGTTTGGACGCCACGGGGACCCGTCACCCGGCGTCTCCGCCTGTTTCTCTCCACCCAACCCGCACGGCTGCCTGCATTCTTGACTCCGGAAGAACTAGACCTAGTTGCCGGATGTGACGCAAGTGGCTGAGGCGCGCAGGAGGCCGCGGAGAAAGCGAAGAGCAGGCGGGTAGGGAGGGGCCGGCGCCCGGGGCTGGCGAGGAGGGGGCGGGAACGCCAAGGCTGGAGCCCCTGGCCTCGCTCGCGCACGTGGCGGGGCCGTAGCTGCGGCCGGGCTAGGCGTCCGGGACACGTGACCGGGGCGGCGGGCGGGCGGGCTTCCTCTCGGCCGGGTGCGGTCCCCTGAGAGCCCGCCTCCCCGCAGGCCCCGTCTGAGGTCTGGCAGTCAGTGATAGAGCCGGGCGCCCACGGCCCGAGCGTCCCCAGCGGCACCATGCCCGCGCTCCTGGAGCGCCCCAAGCTTTCCAACGCCATGGCCAGGGCGCTGCACCGGCACATCATGATGGAGCGGGAGCGCAAGCGGCAGGGTGAGCTGGGGCTAAAGCGGGCGGCCCACGGGCCAGGAAGGCACCACCAGCCCAGGCCTGACGTCCATCCACGGGCAGACCCGTGTGCCGGCCGCCGAGACTGGAGAAGGGATGAACAGCCTGTCGTGTTTAGAGGCTGGGTCTATGCTCCAGAACTCTTGAGCTGGGAAGGACCTTGGAGAGCACCTAATAAAACCGTCCTCTCCCTGTCCCCTCTTTCAGGGATCGGGAAACCTATGCACTCAGGAGGGAAAGCGCTATTACCAAGGGCATACTGGAGCGTTGGGATAATTTGTTTCTGCTGGCTTTCAGTGTCTAAGTTTCTCCTATTTTAAGCACCCTGCCACTTCCCCATTCTGCTCGACTTTCTCCAGAGGAAGAAGAGGTGGACAAGATGATGGAACAGAAAATGAAGGAAGAGCAGGAGAGGAGGAAGAAGAAGGAGATGGAAGAGAGAATGTCACTAGAGGAAACTAAGGAACAAGTACGCAGTCCCTTGGTCCCTCCCAGCTCTTTCTTCCTTTGGCTTTCCTGCCTCCACCTTCTCTGTCCTCCACTTCCAGATCCTGAAGTTGCAGGAGAAGCTTTTGGCCCTACAGGAAGAGAAGCACCAGCTTTTCTTGCAGCTCAAGAAAGTCTTACATGAGGAAGAAAAACGGAGACGAAAGGAGCAGAGGTGAGTTCTGAGAGCTAAAAATAAAATTGGGAGGAAAGTGGAACTGGAGTTAGGTAACCAAAGATCAGTGTTTAATGGCAAGAGGGGGCACCTGTCCTTGACTTTGACCTGCTGCCTTTCACTCCAGCGACCTGACCACCCTGACATCAGCTGCATACCAGCAGAGCCTGACTGTTCATACGGGAACGCACCTTCTCAGCATGCAGGGTGAGGGCAAAAGAAACCTTGAGACAAAACCCTCCTGAGGGTACAGCCTCCCATTTCAGCGTCATGAAGCCCCTGTCCCTTTCTAGGGAGCCCTGGAGGACACAATCGCCCAGGCACTCTCATGGCAGCTGACAGAGCCAAACAGATGTTTGGACCTCAAGTGCTTACTGTGAGTAGAGTAGGGTTGAGTGCCTAGCTATTACTTTTTCCTACTGCTGCTTTCACCCAGACCTTGGCATCCTTGCGCTACCAGTGTTGTAATCATGAATTATTAAGCAGAGGGGGAAATGGGGCCTAGAAAGATATGCACGGGTCAGAGCGTCTGCTTTCAAGAGGGTTGACAGGCAGTTGAGTTCTTCCTCTCCCTCCGTAGACGCGGCACTACGTGGGTTCAGCAGCTGCTTTCGCAGGGACCCCAGAGCATGGGCAATTTCAAAGCAGCCCAGGAGGTGCCTATGGGACTGCTCAGCCCCCACCTCACTACGGGCCCACACAGCCAGCATATAGTCCCAGTCAGCAGCTCAGAGGTGAGTGATGGGAAGAGGGAGGCCCAAAGAGAAGAATGTTATAAATGGAATAAAAGGAGGTTCTAATGGCTGTGCCCGCCTTTCTCAGCACCTTCAGCGTTTCCTGCAGTACAGTACCTGTCTCAGCCACAGCCACAGCCCTATGCCGTGCACGGCCACTTTCAGCCTGCCCAGACAGGTGATAACACCCCACGCAGGGCCCCAGTTCCACGGGTCTTCCCTCTCTCTGTCCTATTCTCTGTTCATCCTATTTTCTGTTCATTTCACAAACTGCTCTAGGGTTTCTCCAGCCTGGGGGTGCCTTGTCCTTGCAAAAGCAGATGGAACATGCTAACCAGCAGACTGGTTTCTCTGACTCGGTAAGTGTGGATTCACAGGCGGCCAGGATACAGGCTATGCCAAGAGGCGGCCCAGGCTGCCTCAGGTCCCAATTCTGTTCTCTTTCAGTCATCCCTGCGCCCCATGCACCCCCAGGCTCTGCACCCAGCCCCTGGACTCCTTGCCTCCCCCCAGCTTCCTGTGCAGATGCAGCCAGCAGGAAAGGTGAGGATGGTAATCAAATAGAATCTCTACTGGGAAGACTGGATTGGGTAGGACAGGTGGTGCCACACCTCCCTACCCAGATTATTCGTTTCTTCATGAGGGTGGATACCAGTAAGGGTATCAAAATGGAAGAAAGGTGAGTCCATACACTGATTAAGTCCTCATGTCATTACCACTACCAGTCGGGCTTCGCAGCCACCAGCCAGCCTGGCCCTCGGCTTCCTTTCATCCAGCACAGCCAGAACCCACGTTTCTACCACAAGTGACCAGATCCTATCTTCACTCTTGCCCCCACCATGTGTGAGGGCGCCCCTCCATGTGTCCCAGACCAATAAAATCGACCTGCCACTGCCCCTGGCTGCTGCTGTTTGTGTTGCCTCCAACCCGGCTGTTTGGAACAGGCCAGGGCTGCCTAGGGGTGGAGGGGCAGCTGGCTGGTCAGATCAAGTCACTGGGACGACAGTGGGTTGCAGTTTTAACTCAGTGGCAAATTCAATTTCTGGCTTCCAGACAGCAAATTAACCCATTTATCTCAAATCCCCAAAGAAGCAGCTGAGTTGGGGACTTCATATTAAACTTGTTTTATTCAGGTTTGATTTTAACAAATGTGTCGGGGAGAGGGCCCGCAGGAAAGGGTGAAGCCCGTGGGGGCAGGGCCCTCCCAGATGCCTGAGGAGGGAGCAGGTCCCCTCCCCTCCCCTCCCCATCTAAAGGGGCTTGGGGAGAGATATACGCAGGGGAGGAGGCTGGTCCCCAGTCTGTGGGGGTGGTGTTTGGGGGAAAGGGCTACAGAGAACAGGGGACCAGACCAGGGGTAAGTGAGGGACAGGCAGAGGACCATTTGCCAGAATCCACAGCATTCCGATTCCAGATTGAATTAAAAAAAAACAAAAAAAAAAAAAAAA
>NW_004443976.1:12247565-12269589 GCF_000243295.1 Trichechus manatus latirostris
AAAAAAAAAAACTAAACCACAAGCAGCACCCGCCCCTCTCCCCCACCAGGGCTGTAGTGCGAGGGGAGAAGAGGAGGGCAGCTTCACCAAAGCCATTGCTCGCTCCTGGCCAAGGGAGCAGGGTGAAGGGCAGGGGGATCCCCGACAGATTGGGGGGAGAAACCAAAATAAAACATCAAATAAATCGTGTAGGAGTCCAGCCAAGGGCCAGGCCAGAGCTGGGCCAGGCTGGGAGAGGGGGCCTCTGCAGGCTCCAGGGTCACTGCTGCCACCACCGCCACTCTGGGTAGGAGAGAGAAACCAGGTAAGACAGGACAACACCTTCAACACAGAAGACAAGGTAGGGAGGACAGGACCCGCCTGGAGGCAGGGAGTAAGCCTTGGGCCACGAAGCAGTGGAACTGATGGGGGTAACAGTGTGTGCATAAGGGAAGGGCTGTCACGCTTACTTACCTGGGAGCCAGTTATTTTGCCATGGCCTTGATTGCAACAGCTGCCTCCTCTGTCATGGCAGACAGCACTGTGATCTGGGGAAGCAAGAGAGCTACTCAGCAGATGCCCAAGCTCAGGAAGCAGCAGAATGCGCAAAGCTGGGCATAAAGGAAAGGGGGGAAGGGGTGCATCATACCAGGATCTCTTCTCCACAGTCATACTTCTGCTCAATCTCCTTGCCGAGGTCTCCCTCAGGCAGACGAAGGTCCTCCCGCACCTCCCCACTGTCCTGGAGCAGTGATAGGTACCCATCCTGGATGCCAATCAGCTGGGGGCAGATAGGGAAGGAAGCTGAATGCAGGTTCAGGTAGTCTGAAGACGAAACTTCTATGGGCAAACTGAAACTGGGGTGGCAGCAAACAGCTAATACCAAATACCCTCTCTTCCTCCTGTCATTTCCTTCCTCTCTCCCACCACAAGCTCCTCTGGTCCTACCTCCCCCCGTAAACCACTAACCCAAGCTCTCACAGATGATCTACATACCTGGAAATCATTCCTTTTGATGTTGGGGACATCCATATTATGAGTTGAGGGGCAGATATCTTCATATTTCTTCCCAGTAAAGATGTCAATACCAACCAGGTGGACCTGTATGTATATATCATTAAAAAAAAAAAAAAACCCCAACCAAATTGTAAGATAGAGGAGATAGACTCAAGGTGTCCCTCACTGGTGAGGGAAGGCGGACTAGGATATTAGGGCAAAGATAAGGGGAACTGGAATTAAACCAATTCAGGAAAGAAACACTAAAGCTTCTAAAAAAAACCCAAGGCAAAAAACCCCACCATTGAGATTGGGGTTGACAGCACAAGGGAAATTGGCAGGCAGGCTCAGAGAAATTACCTTTAGTTATCACGACACAGACAAACAAGATGCTAAAAGCACAGCGAAGTGAGAAGAGTCTAGGTAAAAAGAAAGGGTTTTCTAGACAGCAGCCTAAGGAGCTGAGAATTTGGGAAATAAGGAACATGGAAGGAGCTGAGGAAAGATGAAAAAACGAGAAAGGGGAGCAGAAGAAGAAGAAAAGACTTAAATTACGCAATAAGGAAAACATGAAACCAGAAAGCACCAAGCAGAGGATCCTGATATTAGGAGTATTACAGGATGAAGGTTAGGTCAACAGAAGGTGGAAAAACAGTGATTAGGGAACAGAACCACAAGAAATGCAACAAGGGTAAACCAGGTTGGGGTATCCTCTTGGGGACAGGAGAGGAAAAGCCTGAGGTATTAAGCACTAGCAAGAATGTTAAGAACCAAGAAAGCAAAGTGAAGGCAAGGAACTCAAGGAGAGGGAGCCAGTACAGGCAGTTTGTTACCCCATGAGAGACCTACAGAGAAAGCTGGATTTAGGGAATGGGACACCAAGGTGACATGGAGGCTCAGAGGTGGAGCCCCTCTAGAGAAAAGGTGCATTTTGTGTTAGGAGAAACCCTCGGCAAAGTGATGAAAACAAAGCACCTACAAAGACTCCAGGGAAGAGAGAAACAGAAAAACTGGAAACCAGAAATAAAAAGGACCAGCCAAACAGAAGCAAAAAGGGTCAAGAAGAGAAACTGGGATACTGGTACAAAAATGGAGAAAGGAAGGGATTACCAAACAATGACGCAGGCACAGAGAGCTAAGCACCGGAGAGGCTGAAGACTTGGGGAACAGGTATAGTAGTCTGAACAGATACAAGGACTGAATGCGGAACAAAAAGAATTGCACAGTAAGGTGCTAAAAGTAGGTACAGGGCCAGGACTGTTGACAGCTTGTTGCTGGAAGCCCCGTGGACATTGGAGGTGTGGGGAAGGCAAATGTGGAGAAGTGAAATTCTAACCTTTGCGTGGCCATGCTTGCCAGTCTTGGAAGTAGACATCTCGACGATCTTACATGGCCGGCCTTTGAGCACCACAAAGCCGTTCTTACGTAATGCTGAGCACTGCATTGGGAAGGTGGCTGAGGCCCCTGCATCTCCTGTCTCGAAGTCCAAATCATCTGCCATTTTAAGAGGCTTCGATTCCAACTGGCATCAAGAAGAGAACTGGGGTCAGTGAATACGGAGGGTAACAGTACCCTCAATCTATCCCACTCCTCTCTGGAAACACTGATCCATTTTCCCCTAACCCTTTATTACCCTACCTACCTAAAATCAGGTCTAAGTTCCTGGATTAAACACTGACTGGAATCACAAATACCTAAAAACTACTGTATACGTGGAGGGTGGAATAGCTGGATCAGCTAAAAACTAAAAGCTGTAGTGGCATAGGATAGAAAAGCCTCTAAGAAATTGGGATACCAAATCTCAGGGATGGGCAAAGTCTGAATTCCTGGGAGCGGGAGGACTTAGGTGTTACTGAAACCACCCACCCTTCTCCCACACACATACCAAACAAAACCCACGGCCGTGGAGTCGATTAAGACTCATAGCGACCCAATGGACAGAGTAGAACTGCCGCATAGGGCATAGGGTTTCCAAGGCTGTGAATCTTTACAGAAGCAGACTGCCACATCTTTCTCCTGAGGAGCACCAGTGGGTTGGAACCGCCGACCTTTCAGTTAGGTTAGCAGCCGAGTGCTTTAATCACTGCACCACCAGGGCTCCTTGCACACACACAACCAGGGCTATAATTAGGTGAGCAGCCATGAGCCAGCAAAAGGGCGGGGCTAATGGAGGAGGAGGGTGGAGACCGGAGGACAGGGCCCCACCCGTCTGTTACCCCCCCCACCATCCACACACGAGCTAGTCACTGGTACAGGAAACCACAAGGCCTCTTTGGGGGATTCCCGCCTCCCCAACACGCATTTGCAGATGCAGCCGAGAGGGAGAAAGGAAAGTTGTTTCCTAACCAATCCTCCTGCCAAACACAACGATCTCGGTTCCCGAAGGGAACCCAGGCACCCAGCCTCTCCTCGAGGGCCCTCCCACTTTTCCCAGGATGCACTGGTTCTGTCGGCTTTTCAGGCCTGGCCTGTACGGTCAGTAGAAAGTCGGGGTGTAGGGGGTGGTGAATAACAATAAACTGAAAGCAAAAGCTTGGTAGTAGAGAGTAGCAGAAATTACATTAGACTTCTAGAGTTAAAGACTCTTAAAACCGAGGAACTCTCCAATTAGACACAACGGAAAAGACAGTGACAAGGTGAAGAGCGCATACGACGGTGGGGAACTCTTCTGGCCGGGACTTGAAGGCGCTGTCGAGACTAGCCGAGAAAAGTTGGGCGACCGTTCAATCGCCCTCGGTTTTCCCATTTCTCCCAGCGCGGAGTGCCACTTACACCTGGCTGGACGCCTCACTTCACATGAGGATTGGGAAAAAAGCTTCCAAGGACCCATGAGGTGGGGGGAGCGCTAACATATGCCCGCAGCGGACTCTTCAGGGCTGGCCAGGACACGGACCTCCAGCTGCTCCCACTCCCCAAAATTCCAGGCTCCTTTAGGCACCCGCTAGGCCCATGCCTCCCAGCGCTGGGGGTTGCCGGCTCCCGCCCACCATGTGCCCGCCCGAGGCTTCCGGTGGCCGGGACCTGGGGGGAGGGGAGGGGTCCCTGCGCTATACCATGCGGCCCCCGTCCACATTCGGCCATGTGGCCTCCGACCCCGAGGGCAGCCTCCCATGGGGGGCACTTCCGGTGCCGCGGCCGCCCCCTCTTCAAAGGCCGCGCCAGGGCCGGAGCCACGCCGCCTCCCCTCCCCCTCGCCGGCCGCCAACCCCCCCCACATGCCCTCTCACCAAGTCTTCCCCTCCCCCACCTCACGTGGCTGCACGGCGCCCGGTGCTCAACGGCCCAGGTACTCCTGTCCCGATGGGCCGATAAGGCCTCTGGCCCTCGCCCCGGCGTGGCCGCCCGGCGGCCTCTCCCGCGTGGCGGCCTCGCGGCTCGCCGTCCCCCGCCCTGCGTCGCTCCAACGTCACCCGGCCAGCCCCAACCGCCAGCCCGCGCGCCAACCAGGGAGCGCGCCCGCATTTCTCCGCACCTCGCGCCGCTCCCACACCGAACCCCGTGCGGCGGAGACCGTCGCTCCACTCTGCCCCCTCCCCGACCCCCGCGCAGTTCCCATCTCTCCTCCCAGACCCAAGCCAAGGTTCCGCGCACGCGCGCCAAGTCCGCTCTCACCTCGCGCGAACGCACTGACTCGACCCGTCCGCTCGCCGCGAGCCCAACCGCTGCCTCCGAGCCCGCTGCCTCCGAGCCCACTGCCGCCGCCGCCGCCTCTACCGCCGCCGCCGCTGCTGCACACGGGTCTTAGTACGCAGGCGCCGACTCCCCACTGACCAACCAAGCAGCCCTATGACAGCCGCGCAAGCGTGCTATCAGTCTCCACCGCCCTCCACCCACGCACTGCGCAAGCGCATACACTCCTCCCCGCTCCACCCTCCCTTCCACCTACCCATCCAATGACGCGCACACGTGACCCCGCCCCTCAGAAGTCCTAAACGCTCCCAACCAGTCAGCAACGCGCATGCGTCTCCGGTTCTTCAAGCCCTTCACCCTCCTTTTCTCTCCCTCTGATAGATGCCTAGCCTTACCGGACAGTCCTTGCGCCTGCGCAACAAGGAGCCCTGCACTCCACACCCTTTGTAGGAAACGCCTCGACCTCAAAGCGCATGCGTACTGGGAACCGTAACTGCCTCTTCCACCTCAGACGTCTCCTGTACGCCGGACGTTGAAAAGACCACGCCACTGTATCGCTGGTCTCTTCTAGAACGCATGCGTCTTAGGGAACGCCCGACTTCAGCATTAACTGGACTTATACGAAGCACACGTTTCAAAAAACTTGCAATGTGAGGTGTTCCTATTGTCTTGAAACCCAGGGCTTCCAGATCCACACTTGCGCGAGAGATCGTTTTCTGCCTCTCCCCTCCTGGCGTGCTTATGTGGTCGAGTTACCTCTCATCTCAGCTTCACTTCCCTAAACTGTACGCCACTGCTGTGCCATAGAGTTTCACCTAGAAAGACAGAGCGGTCCCGTCCCAGCCACCATCTTGTTTAAGCCGCGGTCCGTGTTGGTACCTATGGCTTCTATACAGGCTGTTCCACTCCTGAATCTAAATGAAAAGATTTACATCGCATTTGTATGTTCCCAACTGTGCTCTGCGGTGTCCAAAATACACTGTCTACGAGCACCCTTAGAAAAAGTTGTCTATAAAGAGTGGTGTGTTAAAATCCACTGACATGTGTAAGTTAGAGAAGATGACCATGAAGCTGGACACAAGCTATCTCCCGGGGTTGTATTTCCTTGGCCCTTGTCCTATTGAAGAAGGCTGCTTTTCCTGAAACTAGTCTTCCCCTCCAGTTCCTAGGTTTCCAACACTACCTTCATGGCTGTCTTGTTTGCTCCAGTAAGGTAAGTGGACCACAAGACTATGGAACAAGATAAGCGACCGAAGATCTGAGCTTGGAATCCAAAACTCTTAATCTGGTTCTTGTTTTCTGTGTGACTTTGAGAAATTGCTTAAAATCGCTCTGCCTTAGGTTCTTCTCCATAAAACGAAGATAATAATGATGTCTGATTTTCTCTACTCGCCAGGATATTGAATCCTGTGAGATGATACAGGGTGAACTGCAAACAGTACCTTGAGTTACTACCTTTGTGATAGTGCATTACACTATCACCCTCAGCTCCTTCCACTCGACCTTCTGAAATCCCTGCCCTTTCATTTGTAAATAACTTCCTGGATGCATTGTTTAAAGGTCCAATTCCTGCTCTTCTCAAAGGTGTGCACATGCCCCAGCAATTCCACTCCTAGATATATACCCAAGAGAAATGAAGGCGTATGTCCACCAAAAACTTGTAGCCGAATGTTAATAGAAGCATTATTCATAATAGCCAAATAATAGAAACTCAAATGTCCATCAACTGATGAATGGATAAGTAAAATGTGATATATCCATACAATGGAATATTATTCAGCAATGAAAAGGAATTAAGTACTGATACATGCTACAACATGGATAAACCTTGAAAGCATTATGCTAAGTGAAAGAAGCCAATCACAAAAGACATAGTAGGACTGCATTTATATGAAATGTCCAGAGTAGGCAAATCCATAGAGACACAATAGATTACTTGTTGCCTAGGGCTGACCGGATTGAAGGGAAATGGGGAGTGACTGTTAATGAGTGTAGGGGGGGTTTCTTTCTGGGGTGATGAAAACGTTGAACTTGGTGAGTATATTAAAAACCACTGAATCGTACACTTTAAATTGGTGAATTGTATGGTATGTGAATTATATCTCAATAAAGCTATTATTAAAAAATTTATCATCTATTATTTAGGAAGCAGTGTTTATGGTGATGGGACATTTGGCAAAGATAATGGGTGGTGGTTGCACAACATAATTAACATAATTGATATCACTAAATTGTACCCCTGAAGAATGTTGAATTGGCAAATGTTATATATGTATATATATGTGTATATATGTCTATTTTGAACCTGAGTAAATATTTTGAATTTGAGTATATATATTTTGAATTTGAGTTCTGTTCTACATTTTTCTCCTCCTCTGTATGGGACTCTCTGTGTTCCCTGTCAGGGCAGTCATTGGTGGTAGCTGGGCACCATCTGGTTCTTCTGGTCTCAGGCTGGTGGAGTCTCTGGTTCATTTGGTCCTTTAGTCCTTTGGGTTAGTATTTTCCTTGTGTCTTTGGTTTTCTTCATTCTTCTTTGCTCCAAGTGGGATGGGACCAATTGATGTATGTTATATTTATTTTTACAACAATAAAAAGAAACAAAAATTGCCATCTGTCTTAGGCTGGGTTCTCTAGAGAAGCAAAACCAGTAAAGTGTATAAATATATATACAGAGAGAGATTATATCAAGGAAACAGCTCACGCGATTGTAGAGGCTAGAACATCCCAAGTCCGTGGATCAGGGTAGAGGCCTCTCCCAAGTCACACAGCTGCAGAAGCTGGCAAGCCCAAGATCGGAAGGTCGGAGAGCAGGGCTCCCACTCACAGGCTGTGCAGATCAACGAATCCCAGGTTTGGCAGATAAGCTGACAGCTCAAGTCCCAAGAACGGGAGATGAGACAACAGGAAGCAGCTGCAGGATCCAGAGAGAGCAAAAAGCCTGAACGTCTGCTTATATACAGATTCGGGCCACACCCCCAAGGAGCCTCCCTTTCATCTGATTGGCTACTCACAGTATTGTCAATCATGGGAGTGATTACATTAAAACACGGAGAATCATGGCCCAGCCAAGATGACACACAATCTTAACCATCATGCCATCTTTGAATGACAGTACATACTGTGCATAATGTGAATGAACTTAATTAGATCATGCCTCTCAGACACTGATGAAGTGTCCTAGCTGGGCTAAGGCTAAGGCACAAGCCCTGTGATCTCAAAAGAGGGCTGAGTGATCACAGCTCCCAAGAGCTTCCATTGAAAATAGGAGAGGCACAAATAATCCTGACAGAAGACTAAGGCATACTCACTCAGAGAAAGATAAAGGCAGATACTGTATATAATGAGATGGTCACCACCTGGAAAGCCCACCCACCGGTGGCATTCTATTGTGTCCCTTGTCAGAACGGTGGGTAGTGGTGGTTGAGTACCTGCTAGTTCTTCTGGTCTCAGGTTAGAAGCGGTTGTTCAAGAATGCATATATTCTTTTTTTTTTACTTTAGATGAAGGTTTACAGAGCAAATTAGTTTCTCATTAAACAATTAATACACATATTGTTTTGTGACATTGGTTGCTGAGAATTCAGATGTTCTTGATAAACTCTCCAGCTATCCTTCTATAGAGTTTCAATAGCTTTAGACGATGTACTTGCATTGGCAATTAATCTCATTCATTATTTCCTCATTTCTTTCTTAGAGGGTAATAGTTTAGAGGGCACACATGTTTTGCTAAGAAAGAGGTTTGCCAACTAAGACTACATCTATTCTGATAGACTTTTCTGGTAGACTTTCAAAAACTTTTTTTTTTTTTAAATAATTTAGACTTACAGAAGAGTTGCAAAGATAGTACAAATAGTACCTTAGGCACCACCAGTGAAAACTTTTGAATGTGGACCAATGGAATGGTGGAAGCTACTTGTATAGGTTTGTAAGAACCAACTGTGTGCATCTCTTACCAACCGCATCTTCAATGATGTCTTGTTGGTAGCTTGAAATTGGCCATGGTGGAAGTCTTTACACGATGAAAATTGGCAGATGTTGCACATCAGCCCCTACTTCCCCAGAACTGGTTGTTAAACATTTACCGATATAACTAACACTGATAGGGACCACTGATAGGGGAGGGTGGTTCTGATGTATACAAAATCAAAAAACCAAATCAGTTGCCCTCAACTCTATTCTTACTCATGGCCACCCCATGTGTGTTAAGGTAGAGCTATGCTTCATAGGGTTTTCAATAGCTGATATTTCCGAAGTAGATCACCAGGCCTTTCTTCCGAGGTGCCTCTGGGTGGACTCAAACCTCCGACCTTTTTGTTAGCAGCGAGTTAACCATTTATACCATCCAGGGACTCCCAATGTATACAGAGTGGTGTGATATCTACGTAGCCCAGCAATGGTGTGAGGGATGGGCTGAAGAAGCAAGAGATGAGGTTAAGAAGGCCATTAAAAAGCTGCCATGGTGAGTCAGATGTCGCGTAATGAGGGTCTGGACTAGCGTTTCCTGAGGAAGGCAACATTTTAATAACTGGATCTTGAAAAAGGGTGGAATTTGGAAAAAAAGGTAGAAATAAGAGTGAAAGGCATTCCATACAAAAGGAATAGTGAGAGCAAAGTGCGGAGGAAGATGTGCTCAGTGAATAGAGGAAAAGAGTCATGTCAGGGTTGGCGATGGAGAGCAGAGTTTGCAAATGAAAGGTACGGGGGAAGGGAGGCATGGGCCAGATCACGAAATCTTGAATCTGTGCAAAGGAGCAGGGCCTTTCTTTCTATAGGGAATAGAGAGGCAATGCCAGTCACTGATGTGTGATGAAGCTCACACCAGTAGTGGGTGACAGAGGAGTAGACATGGAGCTGAACTAGAAGCAGGAGACCAGGGAAGAGCCTTTGCCAGTAGTCCAAGTGAGCAAGAACGAAGGCCTGGATCAGGGTGAGGAGGTGGGGAGGAAGAGATGAGTACCAGAGACATTTTGGAGATCTAACTGATGGCACTTGGTAGTTAACTGAATGAGGGAGATGAGATCAAAAGGTGGAGGCAGGCCTGGGGGAGGGACGAAACAAGCTATTTTCTGTACCTCACCTCCCTCACCTTGAGGGAAAGGGCTCCAGTTATATCAAGAGGAATATTTTTATACTATTAAGAAGTTTTTTTTATTATAAATATATAAATATTTTTATTATAAAAATACCAATAAAGTGTAGAAAAATTTTGAAAAACATAGAACATCATAAGAAAAAAAAAAAAAACCCTATAAACCCAACACCCAGAAGTAACTGCTATTAAAGTTACTTAAAGTTAAAAGTTCCAATTTCTTTTCTATGCCTTTTAAAAAGTACATCTGAGATCATACTGAGCGTATTCTGTGTTGCAGGTGAGAGTAAGTTAAGTCAGCTGCTGGAAGGAACTTCCAGATGTAAAGAAAACAAGCAAGGGTTGGGGTGGGGGTGGAAGATGTGTGTGGTACAAATAGTTCACAGTGGGAATTTGTCCTTATCAAGTGCCTGGACAGAGACTATTCTTCCTTTCACCCTCAAAGGTTTGCATAAAAGTCAAACACACCAAACAAACCTTGAGAATGGGCAAACAGGTAGTGCTTTGTGTGTGTGTGTGTGTGTGTGTGTGTGTGCGCGCGCGCACGCGCGTGCTCGCATGTGGTGGTGGAGGGGGCGGGGGTGGTCCTGGACCTTTTCTCGCAGCCCCCAGCTGCTGAGATCAGAGCAGAAATCTTGACTGCATTCACTCACTCATTCATTCATTCAACTATGTTAAATGAAATAAAAATGGAGTCTTGTGGTCGACAAAATAGCTTAGGCGGTCAAGTGGACAAGGCCCCCTAAGACTTGTTTTTACTGAAACTGAAGCCTAGCTTTCCTGTAAATCAGGCCATCCTTGTTGACCAGTGAGATTCTGACATTGCTTCCACCCTCACTAACCAATGAAATCCTGACAGCGCTTCAATAGTAAATTGTAATAAGCCAATTGGAAATAAGCTTTTGCTTCTGCGTTTTGTCAATATTAAACCAATCTCCGCTGTGTTGAGATTCAGTGGAATACCTTTCCACATATGGTTTGGTGCTACCTGATTCTTGAATCTTTTTTCCGAATAAACCTCATCTAATAGATTAATTTTATTATTGACTCAGTTTCTTTTGACAATTATTTACTGAGAGTCTATTAAGTGCTAGATACTTGGGACACAGAAGTACCAAGTATCAGGTGGAAATGGTTAATGTGCTTGGCTGCAAAATTTGGTGGTTTGAGTCCACTCAGAGGTGCCTCGGAAGAAAGGTCTGCTGATATACTTGCAAAACATCAGCCACTGAAAACCCTGTGGAGCACAGTTCTACTCTGACACACATGGGGTCACCATGAGTTGGCATATACTCAATGGCTACTGGTTAACTTGGGATACAAAGGTGGTGTGCTTAGCCAGCAAGGTCCCTGCCTCACAGGTGGGAGAAGGAGACAATCAGATAATAAATATGGTTGTACGCCAAGGCCAGCACTATGAGTGATGAGTGAATGAATGGTAGCTAGGATGAGAGTGGGAAGGGCACCCTAAAGAGATGTCTTAGGGATCGTATGTGATTTTGACCTTGCCTCAATAAAGCTAAGAAGGAGAAGAGGGTGGAGGTGGGAAAGAATGAGACTGAGCTGGTTATGGGCCTAGAGGAAAAACCTACCTAAAAGTTCTCTCTAGTTCCCATTCCCCGAAGCCTTACTGAACCTGGTTCTCTCCCCTATAAAGGGAAGAGGTGGGTGCTGGGGAGGCAAGTCAGAAAGCTTCTTAGAAATTGGACCAAGTGAGTAGGGAATAGTGCTGGGGATAGAATAGAGACCCAGCTCATAGAGGTAGGAGGCAATCAGATGACTATGGAGTGTTCACTATGATCATTCATTTGCCCATTCATTCATTTTCCAGGTAGTAACACAGGCCCTGCAGCCAGTGGGGAGACTAAGAGGTAGCCCTGCAACCGTAGAGCAGAATGATAAAACCCACTGCAGGGAACGTGGGAGCTGAGGGAGCACCAAGGCCGGGCCCAAATCCACCTTAGAGGCCTGGAAGGTTCTTCTCGTAGTGGGAGACACCAGAGCTGAGGAACCTGAGGGAGGAATGGCCTTCAGCAGTGTAAGGTAGGGTCTGGGAGTTCTGTGGGGGAGGGATAAAGAAGCATTAGGGTATCAATCAACCCTTCTTGGCTGGTCTGAAAAAACGACCTGTTGCCATCAAGTCGATTCCGACTCATAGCAACCATGAAAAGAATACCTCAAGGTGCAAGAGAGAAGGTGAGGGGCAGATGAAATCTGTGTTCAGAGAGAGGAAAGATCCAAAGGGCTGGGTAGGTTGGGACCTTGACGTATGAGCCAGATTCAGGATCTGGTCCCACTCCTCTCCAGCCCCAGTTGGATCAACCTCATATCCATATACAAGCAGCCCTTGCTGCATCCTGGGTCCCAGGCCTTTGCACCTGACCACAATCCTAACCCCATTTCTGTCTACCCCCTCTCCACCTGGCCAACTCTTCTGTGCCTTCAGAACAGGAATCTGGCTTCATCTCCCCATAGATGCCACTCCTGACACTCCCAGGCTGACTTGAATGGCATCTTCTCTGCCTCACAGCCCCCAAGCTTACCCCTACTCAGTACTTGTGTGTCTTCCCCACCAGACCATGAGCTCCATGGGGGCACCAGCATCCACCACAGAGCCTGATGTAGGTGGCTCTGAATGTTCATGGAATGAATGCATGGGGAGGATAATTCAAGTGGGAGAAACTGCCAGATGCTCAGAGGGAATCAAGAAGGAAGAGTGTTGTAAAACAATGAGATCTGAGTTTGAAGTTGGAGGTTGAAGAATACACTCAGGGCATGCTTCAGGGTCCACCTTGGCTCAAATAGCCAGGAAAAAGGCCCGAGACCTGTGTGCCCTTTTTCCTCCTGTGCTCCCTTCCTCTCCTGTTTGGGATGCTTGGTCCAGCTTAGATAATCTGGCTGTTCTTAGCACTGGTGCTCTCAATTTGTCCTTCAGAGGAAAAGGGAGCTGGAAATTCCAGAGGTAAGTGGAATTCACCAAATCCTAGTTACGACAAAGGGGAAACCAGCCTCAGAGAAGGAACCTGGACAAGGAAGAGGATTTCCCCTGCATAATGAGTTTGATCTAAGAGGCCTCAGAGACATGAGTGTTCAGAAACACATTTCCCCACAGCATTGATATGGAAATCTCAAATCAAATAAATCAAAATCCTCAAAATGTAAAGATTAATCAAATCCCCACTTTTGACTTCTCAGTTCAGTTCTGACACCAGCTGTCCGTGTGGTACTTCTCTCTCTGACCCTAGCCACCTGGAGCAGATCAGATCTCACATACTAAAAGGAAACCATCCAACCCTCATCCATTGCTGGTGGGAATGTTAAATGGTACAGCCATTGTGGGAAGAAGTTTGGCGGTTCCTCAAAAAGTTGAACATAGAATTACCACATGACCTAGCAATCCCAATCCTAGGTATATACCAGAAGAAGTAAAAGCAGAAACACAAATGGAAACCTGTATACCAATGTTCACTGCAGCACTTTTCACAATGGCCAAAAGGCAGAAACAACCTAGACGTCCATCAACAGATGAATGGATAAAAAAGATGTGGTATATGCGCACAATGGAATATTATACAGCCATAAAGAGAAATGAAGTTCTGAAGCATGCCACAACATGGATGAACATTGAAAGCATGCTCAGTGAAAGAAGTCAGTTGCAAAGGACAAATACTGTATGCTCCAACTTTTATGAAATAAGCAAATATATAGAAACCAAAGATTATTAATGGTTACCAGGGGAAAGGGGAGTTTATTTCTGGGTGACAGTCAGTTCATGTTAATGGTGGTCGAATATTTTGGAAAAGGATAGCGATAATGGTGGCATAACACGAAAAACATAATCAATATCATTGAGTTGGAAATGTGGAAGTTGTGCTGGCAAATGTTTTGGTGTGTATTCTTTCACCACAATTTAAAAAAAAAAAAGGTGGCGGGGACATTTTCCTCTGGACTGGCAAATAGGCAGACACCAGCTGCAAGCTTGGGATTCCTCCCTGGGCTCCACTACTTCCGACCTTCTGCCTCCCACAACTTGTTTGGATTCGATAATTCACTGAAACGACTCATAGAAGTCATGGAAAGTGCTTTACTTATGATTACAGCTTTATTATAACAAAAAAAAAGGATACAAATGAAGAGAAGCATAGGGTGAGGTCTGGGAGGGTTCCATGTCCAGGACATGCTACCCTCCCTCCCTCGTGCATTGATATCTTTCATCAACCAGGAAGCCCATGGAGCTTCTGTGGCCAGAGCTTTTATTGAAGGGCTCATTGCCTAATGCTAAATCCAGTCCCTCTCCCGTGAGGTCAGTTGATATCATGAAGTGGTCAGGAGTGATCATGTGGTAAGTACCTCTGGCCTGGCCAGCTTCCAACCCCTGAGTCTTCTCTCCAGAATAAACTGTCAGGTCTGGAGTCCTTGTCCAGGACACTTAAGCCATTAGGGAAATTCCATGGTAGTTTTTTTTTTTTTTTTTTAAAGGGATTAACTCTCAGGAACTGGGGGGCAAAAACCAAATTCTCTGGGTAACATTAATGTAAACCCCACACCCACTTTCACAGCTTGCCTGCTGGAAGACTAAATCCCCAACAATGAAGTCAGTTGAACCAAAAACCCAGCAAAGGGCTTTAGATAATCATTCAGGGACCACTCAATTCAGGACAAGTTTGGCCTGGGTTCAAGCTTGCCAAAATTAGGCCCCAACCTACCCATCCCAGCATTTCCCCTACAGATGCCCTGCAGGCCTCCTGTGCTTCCCAAACACATTCACACCTTCCCCAGCCCAGTAACTTAGCCTCTCTGGGTCTCAGTTCTCTACCTGTAAGAATAGAGAGACCAATGCTTACTTCATAGAGAGATCACCCAATCCTAAGGCTGTAAATACCATCTGTGCTCATGACTTCAAGTGTGTGACTCCAGCCCTGACTTTTCTTTCGAGCTGCAGACTCACACCTCCCACCTCCTACTGGAGTTCTCCACTTGGATGTTTCAAACAACAAGCCCCAGATAAAGCTCCTGACTATGTTCCTCCTCTAGGGCTTCTCACTGAAAGAAATATAGCATCATCATCCACCCAAGTATGCGTAAGCTAAAAACCTGAGCTCCTTAATTCCTTGTCCTTCACTCCACATCCAGTCTACCACCAAGTCTTGCAGACTCTATTTCTAAAACATACTTCACATCGGTCCACTTCTCTCCATCCTCATTGCCACCACACTAACCCAAGCCCCATCACCTCTGCCTCCCTCCAGTTTATTCTCCATACAGCAGCCAAATGATATTTTAAAATGTAAGTCAGGCCATATCATTTGCTCCCCTTTTTAAAACCTCTCAAAGACTTCCCATCACTCTTAGAATAAAATCTAGGCTCCAAGGCTTTGGTTGATCTGGCCCAGCCTACCTTAGCGATCTCATCTCTTTCCACCCTTTCCCTTACTCACTAGATGCCAGCTGCACTAAACTTTTTCCTCCAATAGGCTAAAATATTTTCAAATATTTTAAAAACATCACTTGGCTACCTCAGAGCCTTTGCACTAGCTGTTTTATATGTTTGGAATTCTCCTCCCTTATCCCTTCATTTGGCTGCCTTCTTCTCATCCTTCAAGTTCCAGAATAAACAGATCACTTTCTAGGTGTGTCTTCCTGACCTCCTAACTTGAAATTATCCTCTCTTATCCCCCTAGTCTCTATCACATCAGTCTGTACATTTCATTCATGGCTATTATTACATCTGCAATTATCTTGTGTATCTGTTTACTTACTTCACTGTCTACTTTACTAGAACGTGAGCTCTGTGAGGGCAGGGATCTTGTGTGTTTTATTAACTGCTATACTCCCCGCACCTTTTACAGCATACAGCACACAGTAGCTACTCAATAAATGTTTGAATAAACATTCATATTTTATTATAAACTACCTGAGAGGTTTTTAGAAGATTCACAGAGTTACACATTTTACATAAATAACAAGCACTGTGATTATCACTACAGTTACTGGTGCACTTGGCTCCCTTACTAGACGGTCAGAGAAAGGTACTCAATAAATATCATTGAAATGAATTCAAATAGGGCGTCCCTGAAACTTCGAGAGCAGAAGATTTAGTATGATGAAAGCTGAGATTTAAACAGATAGTTGGATAGCAGCATTGTCTACTAGAACTTCATGATGACAGAAATGTTCTATATCTGTACTAATATGGTATCCACCAGCTGAATGAAATATATACAACAATACCGTTTTCATAAAGAAGACATCTTCCCACAAATAGCAAATCATATCTCATTCCAAATCCATCAATAGCATGTGGTTACTGAGCCCTTGAAATGTGGCTAGTGCAACTGAGGAACTAAAAATTTAATTTAAATTAAAAAAGCCATATGTAGCTGGTGGCTACCATATTGAACAGCGCAGACCAGTGTCAGGGAGACCAGTTAGGGGGGAGCGCTTGGGGCCTGGATGAGTAGGATGGCAATGGGAAGAGAGAAGCTGGATCTTGGGCCCTAGAGTTAACCATAGAGGGTTGAGCTTCACCTATAAATCTTCAGCGGGAAGTCACTAAGGGGTTTTAAACAGAAGAAAGCATTTCATTCATTTATAAATTTGCTTATTATTTTTTCTTTTTTAACCCTTACCCCATTCCCATCCCTTCCCCTCCATAGGCAATTATGCTATTGCATATCTTTTTGTTTTTCTATATTCTAATAAGATATGAAGGAACCTCGTGGTGCAGTGGTTAAGCATTTGGCTGCTAACCAAAAGGTCAGCAGTTCAAATCCACCAGTCACTCCTTGGAAACCCTATGGGGCAGTTCTACTCTGTCCTATAGGGTGGCTATGAGTCGGACAGGTTAATGAGATATGAAGGAGCCCTGGTGGCGCAGTGGTTAAAGCCCTCGGCTGCTAACTGAAAGTTCAGCGGTTCAAACCCACCAGCTGCTCCATGGGAGGAAGATATGGCAGTCTGCTTCTGTAAAGATTTATAGCCTTGGAAACCCTATGGGGCAGTTCTACTGTGTCCTATAGGGTCGCTATGAGTCAGAATTGACTTAATGGCAGTGGGTTTGGAATAAGATATGATCTGTTATTTGTGGGAAGGTGTCTTCTTTATGTAAATGGTATTGTTGTATATATTTCATTCTGTTTCTTACTCTTTTTCTCTAAGCGCTGTTTTTAAAATTCATCCATTTTGCCATCATGCATCAAATTCGTTGCTTCTAATTGCTGCGTGGTATATTCCCACCACACTTTACCCATCACACTTCCAGCAAAGAAGGCCCATGTTGCCTCCAGCTCCATCTTCACATTCTCTTGCATGGCTCTTGTGGACCTGTAAAAGAATCTTTTTGGGTCACGTCCCAGAAGATGAATTGTTGGGTCATAGGGAATGCATACATTTAATATGCTGAAGTATTGCAAGAAAAAAATGTACCTTAGAAAGCTCTTCCTGGCTGCCTTCATTCATTTCATGAAATACTTACTGGTCACCTACTAGGTGCCAGGCACAGTTTTAGATGCTGGTAATACAGCATCAAACAAGACAGACAAGATTGAAAGCTTACAAATTATAAAACCTTAAAAAAAACGAACAAGAAAATAGCAGGTACTGATAAATACTACCGTGAAAATAAAGCAGCATGGTAGGGCAGAATGACTGTAGTTCTCCTTTGCTTGTGAGGTGCTTCATGGAAAATGGATTGGAACAGGGGCAGTAATGGAAGCAGGGAGACCAGGAAGGCAGAAGGTTATTGCAGTAATACAGGTGAGACATGCCAATGGCATGAATGAGGTAGGCAGTGGAATGGGGAGAAATAAGTGGAGGTGAGAATGTAGAACTGAGAAAACCTAGAGACAATCAGACACAGGACTTGAAGGAGAGGCCAGTGTCAAGGAGGATTCGCATGTCTCTGCCTCCAGAGATGATGGAGCCCTTTAGGAAGGCAGGGGCTACTGCAGACATTCAGCCAGCATTTGGCCTTTGTGAGTCTCAGCTGGAGGCATAGATTTAAGAGTCATCTGCATTTGGGCTGTACCAGAAGCAGTGGGAGTGGATGAGCTACCTAAGTGAGAGGTTATAGAGTCAGAAGAACAGAGAGCTGAGGATGGCTCCTGGGACCCTAACCTTTAGGAAGAGGCAAGTAAAAGACTTAGGAGCCTAGAAAGAAGCCTGGAAGGAAATAGTGTCCAGTTGCATCTGCCACATGGACAAAGGTAGAAGAACAAAGATGTGTCCATTAAACTACGTAATAGTCAGATGTTAGCATGTTTCCTGAAAGCTGGCGCCCAGAGAAGAAGCGAGTCTCCATAATGCAGTTTTTCATGAACTTGAAAAGAAATTCAAATTTGGAAGGAAAAGCCAGACACGTGGAAAGTTCTAGAGGTGATGTAGGGCCAAATTATTATTGGAAAAGATGGAAAAGTATAGTCCCAGCACAGTGGATGGAGGCTGGTCACTTAGAATAGAACATGGTCTCTGGAGTCAGGCTGATCTGCATTTGAATCTCAGCTTGGCCTGTTTTCAGCTGTGTGACTTTAAGCCAGTTACTTAACTTCTCTATATCTGTTTCCTTATCTGTGAAATAGGGATAATTCTAATAGTACCCACTTCCTATGGTTGTTGTAGAAACTGAATGAACTAATGTGTCTAAAGTGCTTAGTGCAGTGTGTCCTGCATACTAAGTGTTCAATAAATGTTAACTCTTACTACTATTACTATCAGAGGGGAAAAAAAAAGACAAGGAGGTTTCAAGATGGAAGTGGTGAGTAATGATATCGGATATAGCAGCTAGGACAAGGAGAGAGAGGGTTGAGAAAAGGCCATGGATTTGGCAGAGTGCTAGCAGAGCCTGCAAAGAGGGTTCATTCATTTCACAAAATACTTACTGGTTGCCTACTAGGTGCCAGGCATGGTTTTAGGACTGGGAATACAGCCGGGAACAAGACAGACAAGATCCCAGCTTATACATTATAAACCCTTAAACAAATGAACAAGAAAACATCAGGTACTGATAAATATTGTAGGACAGCAATAAGAGCAGCTAAGGAGTGAATGGGAGAGGGGAGAATGGAGGCCATAGGTATGGAACACCCTTTCTGTAGCAGTTGACAGCAAATGTGAGAAATAACGAGAGCAGGTATTAGAGGAGAGGAGATAAACTCTGATTTGGGCTGCAGCCAGAGAGTTGGGGGTGGTGGTGCTGGGAGTATTTAATACTAGGGGGCAGGGATGACACCATCTTTTAAATCACATCTTAATTTGATACCATAAATCTTCACCTTTGCTGAGCCTGGGCATCCAGGGAGACTCTTTGACAAATAAGGAATGAGCACTAAAGGGTGACTGTTTGTGGGTGAGTGGTGATAACATAACTCAGTGAGGAGGAAAAAGAGGAGTTGAGTTGTTGGCTTGTTAAGTTTCAGAAGCCTAGGGTGCCATTGGCTGGAGAGTCCCTGACTCAGAGTCCAGCCAGAACATTAGACGGGATCAGTGCTGGAGACATCAGCAGAAGGTGGTCACTGAAGCCAGGAAAGTCGATGAAAAGACCTGGCAGGAGAAGACAGTCCAGGAAACACTGGGGCTGGTGGAGGCAAATGAGCCACAAAAAAAAAAAAAAAAAAGAGAGATGGAGAGAGAGTGAGTGTGAGCGGGTCGGGGAAGGTTGGGCTGTGGAAACTGTGGCAGGAACACTTCACTTGGCAGAGTAGAAAGAGGACCACAATCATCAACTGAATGTCTCAATTAGGAAGGGACTGTGGACCATTGCTGAAACCTTCTCAGTGGGGTGGTGAAGGCAGAAACCAGATTTGGGTGGATGGGCTGTGAAAAAAAGATGAGGAAGTGGAGACAGTAAAGACTGTTTTCAGGAAGTTTGGTGTTAAATCGATGGAGACGTATAGGGCAATGGTTAAGGAGGCAGGTAAAATTTTAATAGTGAAGACAGATGGGTCAGAGAAAACTTCAGGTGGGCAGCAACAAATGGAAAGAGAGTAACAGAAAAAGGGAGATGCCTTTGTTACCTCTAGTACTGAAAAAATAGTTAAATAACCAGAAATTTACATGCATAAGCCCTTCAACTGAACAAGGCAGTTAACTACATTTCTCTGTGGCATCTGCTAATTCTTACCCATGGGGCTAGAGAGCACAAGACTGCTGTATAGGGTGCTGTTTCTGGCCTCCACGTCATCTACCTGGAATGCCTTTCCCGGTGGCCCCCACCCTGTTCTCCTGAGATAATCTGACTACAGAAAGGGCTCACCACTTACTTTCTATGAGCTTCTTGTCATCTCATCCTTAACCTTTAGTTGACCCAATCCACACCTGAGCTCCCTCTGTAACTTTCATATGATTTTTTTGTTGCTGAGTTCACAATATGAAATTTGTTACTTGCCTTCCCCCAGCAATGAGCCTCTGGAGGGCAGGCCCTGGAACTCCTGTTTCTAGAATACTCAGAGCTTAGGGCCTGGCACAGGTAAATGGGTTCTTAAAGGGGCTGAGTGAGGGTAGTCACTCATTTTTGAATCCTTCACGGTCTTGCCTTGTGATTTAGTTGTTTTCTCATCTTTTCCCTTTTTCTGTCCACTGCGTCCGAAGCCCTGGGATACAATCCTCAATTCCTCCAAAAGGGCCCGAGGTGTGGGGTGAATCTGGTGGCTGCTGGAAGGAAAGCAGAGAAGCCGGACCCAGCGGCCTCCCGGAGCGGCCGGCAGAGGGCGCGCCGGGACCAGGAGAGTGGAGGGGGCGGCTCCGGGATAGGGAGGGCCGGGGATTCCAGGACAACTGAAGCGCATTTGGGGGCGAGCGGCGCGTGGGGGGCATGTGTGCTGCTCCGGGCGCTCTTTCCGGGCTAAAAATACGCGCTGCCCAGCGCTACCACCCTGGATTGTTGAAGCGGAACTCGGGAGGAGCCGCATTATTTTGGGAGGGAGACTGAGGCTCCCAGGCTGGACCTCTCAGGCTCCTGAGAGACCTGGGACAAGCCTCGTACTGAGCCTCAGTGCAATGGGGACCATTCATTTATTCAGTAAATATTGAGCGCCTACGTTATGCCAGGCATCAAGCACAGTTACAAAATTACAAGGTTCTTATTTGCTGGGGAGTTTACAGTCTAGTGTGCGTGGGGGGGGGGTAGGGAGACAGAATAAATAAGCAAACGAACAGGATAACATATTTTCAAAAACGTCATGAAAGAAAGAAAGGATGAAGTGATAGTGATGAGCGATACATAAGCTGGTACTTGAAGAAGAGAGCCACCCTAAGAGACACGGAGGACACGTTCTAGGCAGAGGAAACTGCATGTGTAAGGGGCTGAGTCGGACAAATGCTGGTCAGTTGGAGGAAAGAAAGAAGACAGAGGGGAGCGAGGTCAGGGAACTGGGAGAGGGACCCACCGCCTGCGAGAGACCATAGCGCCCAGCCTGTGGAAGTGAGGGCCCTGAAACGAATGGATAGTGGTAGAAATCAGAGCAGCAGCGGTGTCGGGGGAGCTAGGATCGCCAGGAAGGGGTCTCCAGGGCGCTTCTTGGAGTGATAGAAAAATACCTTGATTAGGGTGTTGGTAACAAGGACGGACACATTTATTAAAACTCAGAGAATAGTCCACTGAAGATCTGTGCATTATATGTAAATTTTACCTCAAAAAACAAACCAAATAAAAGTGAGGGGCTCCGGATGGTGAGAGCAACTGTGAGCAGGATAAATCACTCGGCACCGCTTTCTCGCCTGCCCTGCGGGCAGACACCGCAGCCCCGGGGGCTGCGGGGGCATCCTCTAGAGAGAGGGTACCGAGAGTGCCTGTGAGCTGGCAGAAGGCGTCTGCACTGGGCAGGGTGCGGGCAAGGTCTCCTTCTAGGGCGGAGGTCGCGTCTAGACCCGCGGTGCTGCTCACCGTCAGAACCTATGCGGGGGGCTCCAGTCCTCTACCCTCCGCCCCGTCGTCAAGGGCAACCTTGGAGCCACGCCCCGGCCCCGCCCTTCGCGCAGAGGCCAGGTGGCGGTTGGGGCGCGACGAGCCCGTTTGATTTCCCGCGGCCGGTGGAAAGGGGCGGGGGGGAGGGGAAAAGGGCGGTCGGCCAATGAGTTGAGCGAGGCGTAGTCACGTGGCGTCTTCGGGGCGGGGCCCAGGTGTACTTACGGGGCAGCGGGCGGGGGCCTCGGCATCGGTGCGAAGTCCAGGAGGCGGGGCCGGCGTGCGAGCTGGGGGCTACTCGTCCAGGATTGGCCTGTGGCCGGGAGGCGGGGTCTGCGCGCCCAGCGGCCGCGGGCTGTGATTGGCCTCGGCTCAAGGCCCGCTGCCGGCTTGCTTGCGAGGCTCGGGGCGCGAGGACCGAGTGGGGCG
>NW_004443976.1:12269886-12286958 GCF_000243295.1 Trichechus manatus latirostris
CTGCTGGGACCCCTTCGGCGCCGGGCTCCCGCACTCCTGGCAACCCGGCGACGGCGGCCTCGGGGACCCCCGCGCCCCCGGCCCGGAGTCAGGCGGACAAGCCGGTGCTGGGTGAGGGGGCGGCGCGCGCCAGGGCGGCTCTAAAGGGTCGAGCGGGTTGGGGGAGGGGCAGCATGGATCCTGGCGGGGTCCAGAGACCCAGAGGACTAGTTTGGCTGGGGGCAGTGGACCAAAAAAAGTGGGTTTCTTTGGTGGGGAATCCTGCCGTGCCTTCATGAGGGGTTAGGTAGGGCCGGAAGGTCCAGCTAGGACCTTGGGTGGAGGTAAAGCCTCAGGTTCTGGCCACGCCCCCGGGGCGGGAAACTTGGTCAGGTTGACTTCGCTTAGTAGTAGGTAAAGCCGCGAGCCTGGGAAGCGGGTGAACTGGGACCCTTGCATTGGGAGGGCTAGAAAAATCCTCGGTCATGTCCTGTTCCCCCCTCGTGGACCTGGTGAGTACGCAGTTCTAGGTGAAGGGCCTGGATTTGTAAGCATGTGGGGAACATGCTTTAGATTGGAAGGGTTTTAAAAGCCTGAGCCCTGTTGTGTGGGCACTTCCATTTTGAAGCCACTGAGTCAGCTTAAAGTTCAGTTTGATAGTAATAGAGAGGTAGGTTAGATTTTGGAGTGTCTCAAAACTGAGTCCAACTCCATCTCTTCCCCTCGTCTTACTGTCCCCACTGCATCTCTGCCTGGCAGCAATCCAAGTCCTGGGCACTGTCAAATGGTTCAACGTCCGGAATGGTTACGGATTCATCAACAGGTATCCGAGGAACCCAAGGAGGGGGTGGAATGGGTGCCTTTCGAACAGGCCTGTGGGACTGAACACCTTCCCAACCTCATCTCTATCCTTGCGGAGGCACATGGTTGCCCTTCTCAATGTCCAGCTGGCACTGATTGAGTCTTTAACCACAGCACAAATGTGTGCTTAGCAGCGGCAAGATGAAGCCTCCTGCACATCTTCAAGGGCAGCAGAGAGTTAATGATCCAGGAACTTGGCAAACCTGATTGTGACCCTTCTAGCTTCAGTCTCACCTTCTGGAATTGCCTCATTTTTAGTTTGCTATGCCTTCGGGGCAGAATGTACAGGCGCCCTCTGCGCCTCACGGCTCAGGCTGGTATCCTCACTGCTTTCCTGCTCAGAGCGGCACACATAGCACTCTCACAACTCATCGCCCTTAAAGAGCTGCTGGCTCATTTGTATCCCCCACCTGATCAAGGCTGGGTGGGGGGAAGGAGTCCCAGCTGGAGCCTGCTGCCTTCTTCAGTAGCCCCACCCCCTCCCAGCACCCAAAGAGGCTGTGGTGGTAGAGTCTGAGCAGAGCCAGGTCTCCCCCAGTGGGCTCTTACCCAGCCTCGGCACATCGCCCAGCCCAGCCCCCCTGGGAGGCCCTAGTTCCCTCTTAGCAGGCTGACCTTTGTGCAAACCCAAGTGCTTTAAAGCTAGAACCTTTGTTCTTGGGAAGGGTCCCAACCTTATTCTGGAAACTGAGGCCTCCTGGCTGGTGCGAAAGGAAAGCCTCTCCACAGCTCTCTTCCCATTGGGGTGCTAGGATAAACCGGGGTAATAGGCAAGGTAGTGCTAGAGAATGGACGAAAACTTCCTTTCTCACCCGTGATCCTTCATATGTTGAAAGGGGGCCTGACCCTGGGGCTCACCCCAGGCTGAGGGTGAGAATAAGGGTTTGCAGCTGTTGGAGCAAGTGCCTGCACCTAGTCTTCCTTTTCAAACTTGTTCTGCTCCTCTAGCCCCCGTCCCTTCTTTCTCCCTCCTTGAATGTAGAAGGAAGGAGACAGTGGAATTTTCCAGCCAGGATGAAGGGGAGGAGGGGATGTTAGGGACAGTTACACCCAGAACCACCAGGTTCTAAGGTGCTCCTGGGGTAGAAGGTGGAGCCCTGGGCGGAAGGTGGAGCTCTCCGCAGGTAAAGAACTGTTCCAGCTCCTCCAAGGTGCCTTTGCCTCTCCCCTCCCCCCTCTCCTCGGGAAGGCCAGGTTTTTCAATGAGGCTTTAGGTTTACTTCTCTATACCAGCTCCTGGAGGCTTTGCTAGCTCTTGCCTCTCCCTGGGCCCTGCCTACCCCCAAGTAGCAGTGGAATGCTGGAGAGGATGGGTCCACTGGTTAGGAACGGCTAGCGAGGCTTCAGTGGAGGTGAGTACTTTCTCAAAGTCACCCCCTTAATGACCCATCCTGTTCTGCAGGAATGACACCAAGGAGGATGTCTTTGTTCACCAGGTAAGAGCTAGGTTGGCTTTCTGAGGGGAGGAACTGACCCTCTTTGAAGGCCTTTGACATAATCCTTAGCAGCCTGATCAGGTTTCTCCAGCTTTTACATCATAGTGGCATGTCTGCCAAGAAATAGTTGCTCTCGCCATCTGCTCAGGTGCCTGTATGAACCTCCACTAGCCCCACGTGGGTTACTGAAACTCTCTGTAAGAAATGTAGGCATGCTCACTACCTGTTAACACTAGGGCATGAAGCCTCGGTGATTTTCCCAGGGAAAGGACACAGGCCAGAGACACATGGGTTCATTGGTTCTCAAAGTGTGGTCCCTGCACCTGCAGCATCAGCATCACCTGACACCCAAACTCTCAGGCCCCACCCCAGACCTACCACATCAAACTTGGGGGTGGGGCCCAGCGATCTGTTTTAATAAGCTCTCCAGGTGATTTTGATGACGCCACAGTTTGAGAACCACTGCTTTGGTGGAAAGCGCTCTCAGTGGGAGTGAGGTAAGAAACACAGTACGTTTTGCCCGCTTTGCAACTTAAGGTTGTCTGCTTTTTGCTTGGCTTTTGCGTTCGTATTTCTTGCCTCCTTTTTTGAAATCCCTGAGGGATGAGGCGGGGAGGGAATATGTCCTGGGGACAGTGGTAACTGCGTAGTCATTTCTGAGGCCCCTACTTCACGGCTTTTCCCCTACTAAACTTGAGCCACCTCCTTCTTGTTCCTCCCTGCAGCCCCAGCCCCCAAGGAAAACGTTGAGTCAAATTAGGTGGTGGGCCCAGCAGGGCCTCCTGTCTTGCCGTCCTTACCTTTCTCATGGCCTTTCCCCTAACCAGACAGCTATTAAAAGAAACAACCCCAGGAAGTTTCTGCGCAGCGTTGGAGATGGAGAGACTGTGGAGTTTGATGTCGTGGAAGGAGAGAAGGTTTGAGGGCTGTTGATGGGTATGGAGTCTGCTGGCTTGTGAGACGGTGGCCTAGAGGTCAGCCCAGGCTTTGGCCCTCCTGGGGCCAGCTCTTCCTCTGGCTTCTAGCCTTTTAGCCCAGGCTGTGGGAATGGGAGGAGTCCCTGGATGGCCCAAATGGCTAAGCACTCAAGTGCTAACCGAAAGGTTGGCGGTTCAAACCCACCCAGAGGCACCTTGGAAGAAAGGTCTGGCGATCTGCTTCTGAAAGGCTACAGCCATTGGAACCCTTATAGAACAGTTCTACTCTGCACATGTGGGGTCTCCATGAATTGGAATCGACTCGACAGCAACTGTTTTTTTGGTTTGGTGGGAATGGGATTGTGTTCTGACCCCGTCCTCCTCAACACTAGGGTTGCTGTTAGGGCTGTCCTAAAGAAGGCATCCCCGTCATCATTCAATAGTAACATCTGGGTTTCTCCTCAGTAGTTCACCAAGCACTTCCATGCCTATTCTCCACACGGCCCCTGTCCCCAGGTGTGCACCTCAGAGCCAGCCCTAAGTAGGAGAAGATGGATGGTGATGCACATGTTGCTGCCAGACCTTTCTTGGTCCCACCACCCCACAGGCTTAAACTCAAGAGAGTTGAGTAGCAGCTGTTTCAAAAGGACACGTTGCAAAGGTTGCCCCTTCCTAACCAAAAAACCAAACCCGTTGCCGTCGACGTCGATTCCAACTCTAGGCAATTCTATAGCACAGAGTAGAACTGGCCCACAGGGATTCCAGGGACCAGCTGGTAGTTTGGAACGGCCTACCTTTTGGTTAGCAGCAGAGCTCTTAACCACTGTGCCACCAGGGCTCCCGCCCCTACCTGTTGTTGTGTGCCATCAAGTCGATTCTGGCTCGTAGCGACTCTATGGGACAGCGTAGAACTGTCCCATAGGGTTTCCAAGGAGCGGCTGGTGGATGTCAACTGCTTATCTTTTGGTTAGCTGCCTGAGCTCTTAACCACTGCATACACATTCCATTGCCCCCAGGGGAAGGTAGAAGTAGGAGGTAGGGGAGCTAAGGGAAGGCTAGAGAGACGAGTTTAGCTGGAGGAAGGTGAGGACTTTGACGATTCAAGCAAGTTGGGGAATGCTGTGTATTTGGAGTTGGAACAAGTTCTGACCAGTCCGTCTCTGCCTCCTTCCCAGGGTGCAGAAGCTGCTAATGTCACTGGGCCTGGGGGGGTACCAGTGAAGGGCAGCCGCTATGCCCCCAATCGACGTAGGTTCCGCCGATTCATTCCCCGGCCTCGCCCGGCTGCCCCGCCACCCATGGTGGCAGAGGCTCCCTCAGGTGGGACGGAACCAGGCAGTGAAGGAGAGCGGGCTGAAGACTCTGGGCAGCGGCCCAGACGGCGGCGCCCACCACCCTTCTTCTACCGAAGGCGATTTGTGCGAGGCCCTCGGCCCCCCAACCAGCAGCAGCCTATAGAGGTGAGGAGAAGCTGGGAATAGGGGAGCCAGTTACCATGTTCTGGAAAAGAAGCAGGAGTTGGTGAGGAAAGAGACCATGGGGTCCCCAGAGGAAGTGGAACTACGAGTTGGGAAGGGTTGTGATACCTGAGTCCTGGGTGGCCGGCATTCCCACAGCTCGCCCAGATTTTGTGTATCCCTAGGGCACTGACAGGATCCCCGGTGATGCAGTGATTAAAGTGCTCAGCTGCTAACTGTAAGGTCGGCGGTCCGAACCCACCGGCAGCTCCGCAGGAGAAAGATGTGTCCAGTCAGCTTCCATAAAGATTTACAGCCTTTGAAACCTTATGGGGTAGTTCTACTCTGTCTTATAGGGTCGCCAGGAGTCAGAATTGACTCAACAGCAACGGGTTTGTTTTTTTTTGGTTTTGGTAGGGCACTGACGGCGTAGAACCCAAAGAGACAGCCCCACTGGAGGGGGACCAACAGCAGGGGGATGAGCGGGTTCCCCCACCCAGATTCCGGCCCAGGTACCGAAGGTAAGACCTTTCTGGGACTTGGTCTCCTCCTTTACCATCCTATATTTGTGTCAGGGGCGAGGGGACAGGTGAGTGGGAAAGGGGAGTTCAGTTCTAGGAAAAGCCTGAGGCCAGCGGCAAGGAGGGCTGGCGAGCTAAGAGACTGCTGCCTAGGTGCCCAGGGGGAGCAGGTATTGCTGGGGCTGGCTCCATCTCCGGGAGGGCTAGTCTGACTCTACCAGGGGAGTCCTGGGGAGCGGGGAGGCATCTGGACTCAGCTCCCTGTCTCCTCAGGGCCCTTGCTTCTCTCTGTAGGCCTTTCCGCCCCAGGCCCCCCCAGCAGCCTACCACAGAAGGTGGCGATGGTGAGACCAAGCCCAGCCAAGGCCCCACTGATGGTTCCCGGCCTGAGCCCCAGCGCCCACGAAACCGCCCCTACTTTCAGCGGCGACGGCAGCAGCCCCCTGGCCGCCAGCCCACAGCCCCTGAGGTAAGGACCTGGGATGTCTCACAGGGAGGTGGGATGGAAGAAAAGGCTGGCCACCTTCCCCCTTTCCCTTCTCATCCTTTTCTCTTTCCTTCCCTTCTTCCCCTGCCCCTCTGCTCCTCCCATCCCCTGGCCCCGTCCACCCCCGTCCTTCCCACTTTCCTGCAGGCTAACGCCAAAGAGCCGGTGCTGCTGGGTCCACTCCTGGCAGGCACCCCCACCCTGTCACCCCTGCAGACTCACCCCTTAGCTCTGCTTAGGGCCACACCTCAGCCTGTGAATCGGGGGAGCTGGCTGGGGAGGAATGGGAGGAGAAGGAGTGGGAGAAGGTTGAAGTTGGGGTTCTAAAGAACAAGCAGGTCTCAACTGGCCACTGCTGTTCTCTCTAGACCTCAGCCCCCATCAACAGTGGGGATCCCCCCTCCACCATACTGGAGTAAGGACACCCAGAACTACCATCTGGTGAGTGCTGCTCCGGAGCATGCCCTAGGCAGGTGGCCAAGAAGTCGAGGACTGGGTTGGGATAAGTTGATTTTTAGTGACTTGTCTGTTTTCTGTTTCTCCCTCAGGTATCTGCCAGTTTTTCCAACTGACCTGTACCCTTCCCAGTATCCTCTCCCCCTTTCCCATAATCCATGACATCTAAACATCGGCTTTTCCCCTTTTCCTTGAGACTCAGGAGGGCCAAAGCAACAGCCTTTTGCTTTTTTTTTCTCTCCCCTACCAAGGGTTGAAGGAAGGGATCCATCCTTATCATTCAGAGGCACCAACTCCCTCCCCTAAATCAGGCTGAGAAGGAACCAGCCAGCTCTTACCTCCTCCTGGTTGTTTTTCTTTCCCACCCCAGTTTATTTTTTGTTTCCCCTCTACCCCCCACCTCTGAAGCCATTTTATGAACTGTCATGTGCCACCTGAGCCTCCAGTAAAAACAAAAACAGGCTTTCCTGTTGTCTTGGTCTCTGCCTCTTTTCTGTTCCGTGAATCACTGGTAACTTGCTGTTGGAGGGGGATGTGGGGCAGTGGGCAGAGCCTGGTCTTGAATCCTTGCTCTCATGTCTCTAGCTGTGCAGCTGTGGACAAGTGCTTCAGTCTCAATCCCTGTGAGATTCACTTTGCCCATCTATAGAATGGGGATAACACCTACCTTGTAGGATGAGTGTACAGTGCCAAGAGCAGGGCCTGGCACTTGTAGCTATCATTTATTCAGCATTCACTATTATTAATAAAAGCAATGAGTAGAAATGTAAGTAGGGGCATGAGTGACAGCATCCAGAACATTTTTAGGCCTTGAGCTAAAGCAGGGACCAAGAGGGAGGAAGAAGTTTAGGGGCAGTTATGGTCCTTGTCTCAGCCCACCCTTGACCGTCTCCACAACAGGACGCTGGTCTTCATACAGTGACTTTATATAGAGAGATATATACATTTAGTACAACAGACCTTTGGCTTCTTCTCCCTACCCCTTCTTTGTCAAGCATATATAAAAACAGCCTGAGGCTCCTCCCAGCCCAGTGTTTATAGAGGCAGCCTTTCCAACCCCCTCTCCTCCTTAGTTGGTCAAAAGCCTGTGGGTATAGCATCCTTCCGGGATGGGAGAGGAGGAAATAGCTGTGCCCTTGCCCAGAGCCCTAAGTCTAGAGGCAGGAGCTTGCGGTCCCTTCCTCTTGCCACACACTGGCACGCACTGCACTCTCATGTTCCCTGTCACCTGGGAAGGCTGGCTGAGAGGGCTGAGCCTGCAGTGACAGGGGAAGTCAGACCTTGGGGAGAGTGTGTCTCTTGCCCTGAGGGGTTGAGACTGAGATCCCCCTGCCCCCAGAGCCTGGGTGGCCAGAATTCAGAGAAGGTGCCAAGTCCTGGGAGGAGTCCAAAGTGGCAGGAAACTTGACTTCACCCATTCTGCCCTCTGCTTCAGTTTCAGCTCCCACTGAAAGTCAGTCCTAGAGCCTGCCTCCTTCCAATCCCCTCTCTAGCCAAGGAAAGTATTCTGGACTGAGGCTGGGCAGGGTGGGGAGGAAGCGGGAGAGAGGGGAACAGCCCACCTGACGGCCACAGCCTAACCACAACACAAATAATCCAAGAGAGTCACGCGAGGGGATAAGGGGGTGCTTAGACCACCCTTCCCTCCAGCTTCCCAATCCTACCAGGCTGAAGGGATTTTCTCCACCCTGAAAGTACTGTGGAAGAGGGGGTTAAAGTGCTGCAGAGGAAGGAAAGGAGGGGTTCTCTGGGGGGCCGGAGGCTGTCCCTCTCCTTGCCCCTCAGTCATTCTCATCTGGCCCTAAGTACTCCAGTTCCGTGCTGGGCTTCGCCTCCTGCTCTAAAAGAGAGGGGGTCCGGCGGAAGGTAGCCGAGATCTGGTCAAACGTCCGGCCTCGGGTCTCGGGCACTCTTAAGAAGGTGAAGATGAAGAAGCCAAGCAGGAGGGCCGCAAATAGAAGGAAGACGTAGGGACCCATAGCCTCCTGGGACAGGTGGAGAAAGAGGTGTTGCCAGAGTGGGATGGGGAGGGAAAGGGTGGTCTCAAGCAAGCCAGGAACTAAAGACACTCCTAGGGATCTGGGGGTACTGCAGAAAGCAGGTGGCTCCTGGGTAGGGCAATGGAAATCACCAGGGGTGAGAATGTACAGAGACAGAAGAACATTCTCTGAATCCCAGCTCTCCTTTAGTTTTCTGCCCTCTTCATCATCCTGGGTCACTTCACTCAGAGTGGATTGCCAGTCATTTGTGGTATTAATAATCAAGTTTATCATTTATTCCTGGTCTAAATAAGTTATGCCCCCAGTTTGTCTTGAAGGCAACTCTGTTGCTACCTGATCTAGTACATCTCCATTGTCTCCAATGATTCTGGTGGATCAGGTGGTCTTCAGGGCCCAGGGGGTCCACCAAAGCCACAGACCACGGGTGTGTGGTCTGGGGGAGGCCCTGACTGGTAAGTAAGTGGGCTGGCTGTGAGTTGCCCCCTCCGGCCTGGGGTCGGGGGTTTGGGGCAGGGGACCTACCGCAACATACTGGAAGCCCATGCCAATGATGAAGTTGCAGGTCCAGTTGGAGAAACCAGCCACAGCCATGGCTGCTGGACGGGGTCCCTGGCTGAAGAGCTCGGCCACGATGAACCAGGGGATGGGGCCAGGGCCAATCTCAAAGAAGGCCACAAAGCCAAAGATGGCCACGATGGAGACATAGCTCATGGCTGGAACCCGCTCCTGGGGGCCAGGCAGGGAGGTGGGGAATTCAGTTCAGGCCTTCCTGAGTCTCCCTTTGCCCTCAACCCAGAGGAGGACTGAAATCTGCCCACCATCATCCCTAGCAGCTCATGGGGGGCCTTTTGCCCATGGTTAGAACAGGCCCTTAAGCATTTCGGAGCACTGGAATTCTGATGGCTACCCCAAGCAGATTCCGGGTACAGGGAATGTGTGGTTTCTCAGCTCTTACAGTGCTCAATTGCCCCTTGGCTCTAAAGCTGGGTCCTTAGGAATTATTGCTCCTGAGGCTCCAAAGGGGCTCTCCCTCCTGGTTGTCAGAGTCATGCTATAACTTCCTTCTGAAGCAGGCCCCATTTGATGCCTGGGTCCCGTAGGAGTCCCACTGGCTCCCGTGCCAACCCCCATGGTCCTGGCACACTGGCTGGCCCCAGGACTGAAGGCACAGATGTTGAGCAGTGTCCCTGGCTGACCACAGAGCCTCTTGGGACAGTTCCCATGGGTTGGGCTTCTGCCCCCTCCCCATCTCCTAGGCCTCACCAGCAGAAGCAGAGCCACAGTCATCAAGATGGCACAGCCACACATTCCCGCCAGGCCCAGGAGGTGGAGTGTCCGGCGTCCAGCCCGCTCTACCAAGAATACCTGCAGGGAGAGTCAGGGCTTGGCAGGGGGCCTTGAAGGGTATGGGAAGTGGGAGGAACTGGGCAGGTAGGTGGAAACCAAGAGTAGGACTGCCAGGACACTGAGGGATGTGAAGCCGGGATGGGGGCCACTCCAGAGGGGTGCATTACCGAAACCAATGTGAAGACTGTGTTGACCACACCAGCTCCTATGGTGGCATAGGCTGGCTGCCCTACCCCTGCCGTCTCGAAGATGCTGGTTGAATAATAGAAAACCTAGGGGTGGCGGGGAGAAGAACAGGAGGATGACAAGGATGTCCCTTCCTCCCCTCCAGCCAGACCAAGCCCGACTGATCCTGAGTTTTGGTGGTGGGTATTTGCTCCCTTCTCCCTTCCTCTTGAGCTATGGCCTGACTCTTGCCCTTCCTGGAGGCCTCTCCTACATACTGCATTGATGCCTGAGAGCTGCTGGCTCAGCTGCAGCACAACTGCAATGACGAGCGGCTGCCGGTGGATGTGGCTGCCCAGGACCTGGAGCAGGGACAGTGGCCGCTCACATTCCAGCTTCCGCTTCTCCTCCTTTAGCTCTGCCAGTGCTCCAGATACATCGGCCCAGCCAGTCAGGCGCTTCAGACCTGGGGGGGGGGGGGAAGGTCAGCCTGAGAGGGCAGGGCAGGGGGCCTGGGAGGGGAAGGTATGATTCAGATGGGGAGGAGCCCTGGGCTAGACTGCAGGATGAGTGCTCACTCTTGCGAGCGGGCCCCTCCAGGTTCCGGATGATGTAGAGGTAGCGTGGGCTCTCCGGGCAGAAGGGCAGCAGGACCAGCTGCAGGAGGGCAGGCAGCACTGTGAGGCCCAGAAGCAATGGCCACAGGGTGGCAGTGCCCAGGATGGACTCCAAGCCCAGTACCTGTGGGAGAAGGGGAAGGAGGGTAGGTCACTCACTTAGCCCTCCTGCCTGACCCTCAAGTCCTCCTGTTCTCCAGGGCCCCACCCCAGCCCCCTGCCTAACCCCTTCATGAAGCCAGCCCTGTCACCTGGGCAATCAGAATGCCAATGACGATGGCCAGTTGGTTGAGTGTCCCCAAAGCACCGCGCAGGTGAGTGGGGGAGATCTCCCCCACATACATGGGCACCAGGCCTGACGTCAGCCCTGGGCAGAGGGAAGAAGAAAGTGTTGAGGGCAGCTGCCCACTTCCACCTCTGAGCGCAGGAGTGGGGAAGGAGAGCTGGGCACTGGGCCGGGAGGGCGGTGGTGCCCATGGGTACCTGAGTAGGCACCGATGAGGAACCTTCCGAGAATCAGCATCTCATAGGAGGCAGCAGCTTTGGACAGGCCCATGAGGGCACCCCCCAGCATTGCCAGGCCGTTGTTGACCAGCATGGCCCTCTTCCTGGCAGAAGACAGAGTGGTGCCATCAGAGTTAGGGTCCCCACACTGCGGCAGCTTCCTGTCCCCCACCCCTGCTCTCCAGCCCCATACCTTCCCAGACACTGGGAGATGATGCCAATGAGGAAGGAGGAGATCATGCCGCCCACAGAAAAGATAGCCACGGAGAGAGCCCAGAGGGTGGTGAGGGTGCCAGGCGGGATGGAGCTGGGCCCTTCAGGCCCCTGCCTCCCCAGCCATGTCTCATTGTAGCTCTGTTCAATCACCTGAGGGGACAGCACAGGAGTGAGTCCTTGCAGACCCTTCCCTCTCCTCTCACTCTTAAGGTCCCCTGCCCTCCGTGTTTGGGCACCCCACCCTGCCAGCTGCAGCCCCTCACCTTCTGTGGGGCATTGATGACCCCAATGTTATAGCCAAACTGCAGGGAGCCAAGCACAGCAGAGAACACAGCGAGGACCAGTGCCCCTGTCACTCGCTGCTGGGGGAGTTCCCCTTCCTGCAGAAGCAGAGAGGGGACAGGTCACATGGAATCATAGTCTCTTTCCTTCTCCCCAGGGGCCCAGGCTCAGAGGAGCCCTAGGATGCTGGGTTCCATCCAACATGCTGGGTAAGAGAAACTGGGCCATATTAGGAATCACAGGAAGATCTCAATGTAAACAGGAGTACGCAGAACCTGACAGCAACTGGGGCATGAACAGAAACTGGATGTTTGAGTTCAGGCGGCAGAGAAATGTTTGGGGACCTAGGTCTTAAGATTCCTCTGTGACTTCGGGACAGGCTTGGCCTTAAGAGACCTGAGTTAAGATTTGTGTGACCTTGGGCAAGTCACTTCTCCCTTCTGAATCTACGTTTCCTCACTGGTGAGAAACGGATGATGTTGCTGGTCTTGCCTACCAGTCAGTGAAAATGAAAATCAAATGGAAACAGTGTCTCTGACAGTGCTGGCTTTACAAACTGACAAGTGCATTATCATCATTAGCCACAGTCCTCTTCCTCCCGTCTGGGGGCCCTCTCAGCTTGCTCCAGGAGGCCCTCAACAGGCCCAAGAAGGACAACTCCAAAAAGGACGTCTGGGTCATTCCTCCGGGCCTATGGCTCTGGGGGTGGCCTTCTCTGTCTCCGCCCAGGCTTCCCTTCCTTCTTTAAGCTATGACGAAGTGGGGGGCTGTGCCAGTGTTTTGCCCCAGACAGCCATCCCCAGGGGAGGGGGGCGGGAAGGTGGTGTGAGGGGCGGTGGCCGTGGTGGCCGGTCGCTGGCGGCACAGACTGTCTCCAAGCGGAAATCTGAGCTGGGGCGGGGGGGCTGACACTCTCCTCTGCCCCTCCACCAGCCATAGGGCCAAGGGAAAGTTCAGCGTCCTGGAGGGCGGCCAGGAGTGGGGGTGCCCCCCTCCCCAGCCTCCAGTCCTCGAAAAACTGCCCGCGAGCTGGGACAGAGGAACAGCTCCTGGAGGGCAAGGCCTCCCAGATCTGCTTTCCCACGCTGGATCGAGGGAAGGGGCTAACCCCGCACTCTAAGAATCCAGTTGAGCTCCGCGCCCCTGGAACGGTCCCCCAGACCCACTCTGCCTCTTGACAGACTGGAATCCGGCAGTCACGGGTTGTCCGGCCCGGGTATAAATAGTTTCCCACACCCACCCCCTGCACCAACGCAGGGATCGCTCCGGCGCTGATCCCAACCGCGACCCCAGCCCGAGAAAAGCCGGACCCGCGCTCCCATCCCGCCCCGTGCGCTGAACCCCACCTCGGAGCCGATCTGTTGGAAGCCCGACGGCATCCTGTGTCAGGAGCTGGCGGCGCAGGGGCTGCAGTAGACGAGAGCCAGGCGACGAGGGTCTGCAGCCCAGGCTTGGCGGGCAGAGGAGGGCGCGGAGCCACGGCGCTCAGCGATGTGCGGAGGGCGAGCCTGGCAGAACCCACAGGCAAGCCCAGGAGGCAGAGAGCAGCGGGGCTCCCAGGGATCTGGCGGAGCCTGGCTGGGGGAAAAGACCCGAAGAGCCCCCGCCGCCTCCCCCGCTAACCCCCGCGGCCACGCCCTTCACAGCACCCATTGGCCAGAAGCCCGCACACCCCAAAAAGCCACTCCCCTCCCCGAGCCGAGGACAGAGTTTGGCTAGAGTGAGCTGGACAGCATGTTAGTGTGGCCACACCCCCTCCACGCCCATTAGTGGAAGCGCAGGCAGCGTGGCCCGCGGGACAAGACCCTCCTGTTCCAGCCCGCCTCCCGCAGGGAAGTTTTGATAAAAAGGCCCGCCCTCGCCGCGGACAATTGGCCAAAGCTGATGAGGACCCGCCCCCTCACGTGTTGAACTCCGCCCACCAGCTGGTGTTGGCAGCTGCAGAAAAGCTACTAGAGCAGCTGGGGGGGATGGCCGGGACCCAGAAGAGGGGATGGGCCAGGTACACTGCCCCAGAGGGAGCGCGGGCAGCACGAGACAGTGCACGCGGGCTGACGGCGGGGTGGTTGCAGAGCAATGGCCACAAGTAACCCAAGGCGGCTATTTTTAGCGCCCGCGTTGGGAGCCGCCAAATGTCAGGTCCCGGGTGTCCCGGCCTGTCCCAGGCGGGGGGTGTGGGGGGATGGGCAAGGAGATAGAACCTTAAAGGGCCCGGGACAAGCTTCCCACGCGGGGGTGGCCCTGGGGCCAGGAAATTCCGTTCCTGGCGGGTCCGGTGACAGACTCGGTGGTCCTGGCTTTCCCTGCATTCCTGCCCCGGGCGCTGAGTGTCCGGCCCGTCCTCACATACATCCCCCCCAAGTAGCTCCTGTAGGTAGCCCGAGGGACAGGGGGTCATGCCGACCACGCCACCAGCCCTAAGGTTCCTGAACCGCCACGCATGTGTTGGCAGCGTGGTCGACTTGGACAAGCCCTCTGGAGGCCGCTCTGGCTTGAATCTCCAACTAAATCCTGCTCAGCGGGGAGGGCGCGACCTAGGGTCGGCTTGTCGGGAGAGAGAGAAGCGGGACACCCAGGATATAGAGAGCTCGCGGCTCAGAACACGGGTATGGAAGCGCAGGGCTGTAGTGCCACCTGGAGGGAGAGCGAGGACCCGCAGCGGAGCAGGCCGGGTGGTCTCCAGCCCAAGTCCCTCGCTATTTCCTCTTTGGGAAATGTCCCCCGCCATTTCCCCGTTAGGGAGTCAGTGACATCAGGACTCCCTGGGAGCTCCAGATCCGAATGTCCGGCTACCGCCTGGATGGGACACCGCATGATCAACGTGTCCAAACCTGCTGCTCCTCCTAACTTCCTCATCCTAGTGAATGGCCCCATTAGCCACCCAGTCACCGCTATTGGACTCCTGGACAACCCGTTGCTGTCGAATGGATTCAGACTCATAGCGACCCTATAGGACAGAGTAGAACTGCCCCATAGGGTTTCCAAGGAGGGACTGGTGGATTCGAACTGCCGACCTTTTGGTTAGCAGCCAAGCTCTTAACTACTGGGCCATCAGGGCTCGGGAATCCTGGAAGTCATCCTCAATTCCTCCTCTCCTGTGCCCCCTTTATTCAGTTACCAGCATTGGCGTTTTGACCTCTAAAACACATTCATCTGGTTTTCTCCACCTGGACTGCTGGCAATTTAGTCCAGCACCATCACCGTGACTGGTCTCCCTGCTTTTTCTCTTCCCCTACAGGGAAGGCAGAGTACAAAAAAAAAAAAAAAAAAAAAAAAAGTCTAATCCCATTAGCCCCTGCCCCAAACCTCACTCTCTGTTGCCCTATTGGACAAGTTCAAATCCCTTTTCAGTGTGAGGAAAACCTCCTGCCTTTTCTCTCTCTTTTTTTCCTGATGTCTCACTCAACCTCTCCTACTTTGCCATCTATCCATTGCCCTCATGTTTCAACCAACATCTAACCACCTCTTGTACCCGGAACACACAGTGCTGCTTCATCCCCTTGGTGTCTTTGCCATACTAATCCCATGGTTGTAATATCAGAGAAACTCTATACACCCTTCAAAAAAGTTCTCCCTATCTGTGAAAACTTCCTTGGCTTTCCTCCAGCAAGCTATGTGTCCCCACAGATAATATATTATCATCCTTTCTTCTCTCTGTGCTTCAAGAGCAGAAGGTCTTGTTTACCTCTGTATTCCCAGCACCCAGCCTAGGAGTGGGCACTCAGTCAAAGTTTGTCGAATGAACAAAGTAAGGGTCTGCTTCTTATGGCCAAGAGTGCAGATTTGTGGGCAACCAAAAGAGAGGGAACCATTTGGCTGATGGTTTGGCCAACCTATCTAAGGGAGTGTAGGCGAAGAACTATGGTATGAGCCTTGGAGAGAATCAGCTATTCATGAGCAGAAAGGAGGAGAAGTGACTGATGGAAGCAAAGAGGGGCAGATCAGGGAGGTTAAAGGAGAACCAGGGATGCTAGAGACTCAGAAGCCAAGGCAGTTAGGTGGCTTCAAGACAAAGGAGCTGGCCTATAGCATCAGAGACAATGAGACCCAAGAGGCTGGAGGCAGAAAATGCCACAAAGGGAAGAAGGCAGGGAGGTGGAAAAGGAGCTGAGAAAGTTGCTGAGAGGAAAGAAGAGAGTTAGAGGGAGGTATAGGCTAGAGGCAGAAGAAAAGACAGTGTAGTAGGAGAAGAGCAGGGCGCCCTGGGGTCTGGTCCTGCCACCCAGGGCAAGGTACACTCCTGCTCTGGCTCAGATGCTTTGTTTCTGATGCTTCTCATGGACCTTTCTAGGGGTTTAAACCCCAGAGCAAGTGGAATCAAAGAGAGCAAGTCAGACCTAGATACAGGAGGTGGGGTGGTTTAAAGTGTGTGGAGAAAGTGATGGGGAAGTAGAACTGGAGACACAAGAAGAATAAAGAGGGAGTTGGGAGGGAGAAAGAAACGGTGGCAGGGAAGATAGGGAAAGAGTCTGACTGATAGAGGACCGACACAAGGGAGAGTTTTTCATTGGAGTGTGTGTGTGTGAATCTGGTAGAGTGATCCTTGCCCCATTTGATCTCAGAACCAACTGGAGCCCTTCCTAAGCTCTGTTATATATATGTATACGTATATATATATATACACACACACACACAACAGTTGAACCGAGTCGATTCTGACTGATGGCAACCCTACGTGTCAGAGTAGAACTGTGCTCCATAGGATTTTCAACGGCTGTTTTTAAAAAAATGGCTCACGAGGCCTTTCTTCCAAGGCATCCCTGGGTAGATTTGAGCCTACAAACTTTTGGTTAGCAGCTGAGCTCGTTAACTGCACTACCCTGGGAATCTTGTCCTACATCAAGGGGAGCTGAACTTGGCAGGCTTTAGGTTTTCCAAGCTCTTGTGTCTGCTGTCTTCTGGCTGGGTTCAGACCCCAGTAAGTACGAGCCTGGGGGGCAGGAGAAAGCCAGGATATCCACCCCCTCCCTATCTCTCTTCCTCCAACTCCTGCTCTATAGACCTGATTTGCTTTTAGCTTCTGTGGGGAGACATTGACCCCTGAGGTCCAGCAACACTCTCTCTCCTTACTTTGTCTCTTCACTATATTGTGCTTATACATTTGGGTCTCAGCTGCAGAGGACCGAATTAATGATGTAGATCTTGGCACAGTGTCTTTATTGATCTATGCAACACTCCTCTCTTATTTTATTTTTCTTTTTTAAATCATTCTCTTTTATCTCCATACCCCTTTCTTCTTTGTCTTCCCTCAATAGGCAACAATTCCAGTGCATTTAATATTTATTTTTTGTTTTTACTCTTGCAAAATGTGAATTTTTTTGTGTGAAAATAGTTTTGATTTATGTAAATAGCGTCTCGTTATGCACCTCGTGTGGTCTTAGTTTCGATAAGCACTGTTTTTAAAATCTACTCGTGTTGTGTGATTATCAAATCTATTGCTGCAGAATACTGCATAGTATCAGTGCACTGTATTTTACCTGCTCACAATCCCACTGATGAACACCAGGTGACCGCCAGTTGCCAACCTGCCCAAACAACATGACAATGAACAAGTTCATACAAGGTCCCATATGGAGCCCTGTGACAGCATCTTTTTTCAAAATTTTTGATTGTACTTTAGACGAAGGTTTACAGAGCAAATTAGTTTCTCATTAAACAATTAATACATATATTGTTTTGTGACATTGGTTGCCAACCCCATGACATGTCAACACTCTCCCCTTCTCGACCTTTACCATTACCAGCTTTCCTGTTCCCTCCTGCCTTCTCGTCCTTGCCCCTGGGCTGGTGTACCAATTTAGTCTCATTTTGTTTTATGGGCCTGTCT
>NW_004443976.1:12287127-12292990 GCF_000243295.1 Trichechus manatus latirostris
TTTTTTTGTGAGTTAGAATTTTGTTCTACATTTTTCTCCAGCTCTGTCCGGGACCTTCTATTGTGATCTCTGTCAGAGCAGTTGGTGGTGGTAGCCAGGCGCCACCTAGTTGTGCTGGACTCAGTCTGGTAGAGGCTGTGGTACTTGTGGTCCATTAGCCCTTTGGACTAATCTTTCTCTTGTATCTTTGGTTTTCTTCATTCTCCTTTGCTCCAGATGGGGTGAGACCAGTGGAGTATCTTAGATAGACGGCCACTCACAAGCTTTTAAGACCCCAGATGCTACTCATCAAAGTAGAATGTAGAACATTTTTTTTATAAACTATGTTTGCCAGTTGAGCTAGATGTTCCAAGACCATGGTCCCCCGCCCTCAGCCCCGTAATTCCATCCCTCTAGGAGCTTGGATGGGAGCCCTGGTGGATCAGTGGTTAAGCTGTTAAGTTCAGCTGTTAACCAAAAAGTTTGTAGTTCAAATCCACCAGCTGCTCCTTGGAAACCTTATGGAGCAGTTCTACTCTGTCCTATAGGGGCTAAAGGTTGGAATCGACTCGATGGCAACGGGTTTTTGTTTTTTTTTGATGGAGCTTCCATGACCTTGCCTTCGTCAAGTTATGCTGGCTTCCCCAGTATTGTGTACTGTCTTACCCTTCATTAAAGTTACCACTTATCTATTGTCTATTTAGTGTTTTTCCCTCCCCACCCCTCCCCTCCCTTGTAACCATCAAAGATTGTTTCTTTTTGTATGTAAACCTTTTCATGAGTTTTTATAATAGTGATCTCATACAGTATTTGTCCTTTTGTGATTGACTTATTTCACTTACCATAATCCCTCCAGATCCATCCACGTTGTGAGATGTTTCAGATTCATCATTATTCTTTATCGTGTAGTATTCCATTGTGTGTATGTACCATAGTTTGTTTATCCATTCATCTGTTAATGGGCACTCAGGTTGTTTCCATCTTTTTGCTATTGTGAATAATGCCTCAGTGAACATGGGTGTGCATATGTCTATTTGTGTAATGGCTCTTATTTCTCTAGGACATACTTCTAGAATTGGGATTGCTGGAAAATATGGTGTCTCTATGTCTAGCTTTTTAAGGAAGCACCATATCGTTTTCTAAAATGGTTGTACCATTTTGCAGTCCCACCAATAGTGCGTAAGACTTCCAATCTCCCCTCAGCCTCTCCATTTTTTATTTTCTGTTTTAATTTTTGTGTGTGTGTGTGTGCCAGTAATATCGGGGTGAGATAGTATCGCATTGTGGTTTTGATTTGCATTTCTCTAATGGCTAGTGATTGTGAGCATTTCCTCATGTGTCTGTTAGCCACCTGAATGTCTTCTTTGGTGAAATGTCTGTTCATGTACTTTGTCCATTTTTTAATTGGATTATTTGTCTTTCTGTTGGGGAGGTGTTGGATTTTCCTGTAGATTTTAGAGATTAGACCTTTATCGGATTTGCCATAGCCAAAATTTTTTTCCCAATCTGTAGGTTCTCTTTTTACTCTTTTTTTACATTTTACTGTTGTACTTTAAGTGAAAGTTTACAATTCAAATTAGTCTCTCATACAAAAATTTATACATACATTGTTATGTGACTCTAATTGCTCTCCCTATACTGTGACATTCCTCCTTTCCACCCCTGATTTCCCGTGTCCATTCAACTAGCTCCTGATCCTCTCTGCTTTCTCATCTCACCTCTGAACAGGAGCTGCCCATTTAGTCTCATGTATCTACTTGAACGAAGAAGCACACTCTTCACGAGTATCATTTTATATCCCATAGTCCAGTCTAAACTTTGTCTGAAGAGTTGGCCTCGGGAATGGTTTTAGTTCTGGGTTGACAGAGAGTCCGGGGGCCATGCTTTCTGGGGTTACTCCAGTCTCAGTCAGACCATTAATCTTTTTACTCTTTTGGTGAAGTCTTTTGATGAGCATAAGTGTTTAATTCTGAGAAGATTCCAGTTACCTAGCTTATCCTCTGGTGTTTGTGTATGGTTAGTTATGATTTTGTATCCTGTTTATGCTGTGTATTAGGGCCTCTAGCATTGACCTTATTTTTTCTTCTATGATCTTTATTGTTTTTGGTTTTATATTTAGGTCTTTGAACCATTTTGAATTCGTTTTTGTGTATGGTGTGAGCTATGGGTCTGATTTATTTTTCTTGCAGATGGACATCCAGTTTTGCTAGCACCATTTGTCTTTTCCCCACTTGATGGACTTTGCGTCTTTGTGGAAGATCAAGTGACTGTAGGTGGATGCATTTATATCTGGGCTCTCAGTTCTGTTCCATTGATCAATGTGTCTGTTGTTGTACCCATACCAGGCTGTTTTGACTACTGTAACTGTACAGTAGGTTCTGAGGTCACGTAGTGCGAGTCCTCCTACTTTATTCTTCTTCAATAGTGCTTTACTTATCCGAGGCCTCTTCCCTTTCCATATACAGTTAATGATTATTTTTTCCATCTCTTTAAAGAATGCTGGTACTTGGATCGGGATTGCATTGTATTTGTAGATTGCTTTGGGTAGAATTGACATTTTATGAGAACTTCTTTGGGAGATATATTTATGGCTGTGCCTACGTCAAGGTCCCTGGGTTGTGCAAGTGGTTTACGATCGGTTGCTCACCTAAAGATTGGTGGTTTGAACTCACCCAGCAGCTCCACGAAAGAAAGGACTGGAGATCTGCTTTCATAAAGATTTTTGCTGTTGTGTGTTAACTCATAGTGACCTAATGTGACAAAGTAGAACTAACTCTCTAGCCAAGAAAACCCTATGGGGCTCAGTTCTACTCTGTAATACATGGCGCCACCATAAATAATGGTGACAGCAATGGATTTGGTTTTTGGTTATGTCTATATCTATTGATATTTGTACCTATCTCCAGGTGCAAATTTGCTGAGTCATAGGGTGTATGGACATATGGTTTGAATAAGTATTGCCAGAATGCTCTTCAGAATGATTGTTCAAGTCTCCGCTTCTATCAGCAGTTAGGGAGCTTTCTGCTACTCCCACATTCTCTCCAACAGTCAGCATCCACCCAGAGGCAGCATAGAAGAGTATGGATGCTTAGCCCAAATTGCCTGAGTTTGAGTCCCAGCTCTGTGTTTGCTACTTTGTGCCCTTGGGAAAGTCACCTAAGCTCTTTGTGCCTTATTTACCCATTTGTAAAATGAGAAGGGAGATAATGATAGTATCTTCATCTTAGGGCTTCAATGAGAGTTAATACTATAATATTTATACAGTGCTTAGAATGGATCGAATGGCATAGGTTTGTTGTTTTTGTCTTTTTTAAAACAGTTTTATTGAAGTATAATTGACATACAGTAAACTGCATACATGTCTGTCAGTTTGTCATACTGTGGGGGCTTGTGTGTTGCAGTGATGCTGGAAGCTATGCCACCAGTATTCAGATACCAGCAGGGTCACCCATGGTGGACAGATTTCAGATGAGCTTCCAAACTAAGACAGACTAGGAAGAATGACCCAGCAGTCTACTTCTGAAAGGAATTAGCCCGTGAAAATCTTATGAATAGCAGCAGAACATTGTCTGATATAGTGCTGGAAGATTAGCCGCCACCCCCCACCCCAGGTTGAAAGACACTCAAAAGATGATTGGGAAGAGCTGCCTCCTCAAAGTAGAGTCAAACTTAATGATGTGGATGGAGTGAAGCTTTCAGGACCTTCATTTGCTGATGTGGCATGACTCAAAATGAGAAGAAACAGCTGCAAACATCGGCAAGTGGAATGTATGAAGTATGAATCAAGGAAAACTGGAAATTGTCAAAAATGAAAAGGAACACATAAACATCAATATCCTAGGCATTAGTGAGCTGAAATGGACTGGCATTGGCCATTTTGATTCAGACAATCATATGGTCTACTATGCCGGGAATGATAACTTGAAGAAGGATGGTGTTGCATTCGTTGTCAAAAAGAACATTTCAAGATCTATCCTGAAGTACAACATTGTTAGTGATAGGATAACATCCGTATGCCTACAAGGAAGACCAGTTAATATGACTATTATTCAAATTTGCTCATCAACTGCTAAGACCAAAGATGAAGAAATTGAAGATTTTTACAGCTTCTGCAGTCTGAAATTGATCGAAGATGCAATCAGGATGCATTGATAATTACTGGAGATTGGAATGCAAACGTTGGAAACAAAGAAGGATCAGTAGTTGGAAAATATGGCCTTGGTGATAGAAATGATGCTGGTGATCACATGATAGAATTTTCCAAGACCAATGGCTTCTTCATTGCAAATACCTTTTTTCACCAACATAAACGGCAACTATACACATGGACGTCGCCAGATGGAATATACAGGAATCAAATCGACTACATCTGTGGAAAGAGTTGACGGAAAAGCTCAATATCATCAGTCAGAACAAGGCCGTGGCTGACTGCGGAACAGACCATCAATTGCTCATATGCAAGTTCAAGTTGAAACTGAAGAAAATTAAAACAAGTTCATGAGAACCAAAGTACGACCTTGAGTATATCCCACCTGAATTTAGAGACCATCTCAAGAATAGATTTGACATGTTGTACACTAATGACCAAAGACCAGACAGACGAGTTGTGGAATGATATCAAGGACATCATACATGAGGAAAGCAAGAGGTCATTAAAAAGACAGGAAAAAAAGAAAAGATGAAAATGGATGTCAGAAGAGACTGAGAGTTGCTCTTGAATGTCGAGTAGCTAAAGGAAAAGGAAGAAATGATGAAGTAAAAAAACTCAACAGTAGATTTCAAAGGATGGCTCAAGAAGACAAAGTAAACTATTATAATGACGTGCAAAGAGCTGGAAATAGAAAACCAAAAGGGAAGAACACACTCCCATTTCTCAAGCTGAAAAAACTGAAGAAAAAATTCAAGCCTCGAGTTGCAATAGTGAAAGATTCTGTAGGGAAAATATTAAATGACGCAGGAAGCATCAAAAGAAGATGGAAGGAATACACAGAATCATTATACCAAAAAGAATTGGTCAACATTCAACCATTTAAAGAGAAAGCATATGATCAGGAACCAATGGTATTGAAGGAAGAAGTCCAAGCTGCACTGAAGGCATTGGCAAAAAACAAGACTCCAGGAATTGACGGAATATCAATTGAGATGTTTCAAAAAATGGATGCAGTGCCGGAAGTGCTCACTCATCTATGCCAAGAAATTTGGAAGACAGCTACTTGGCCAACTGACTGGAAGAGATCTGTATTCATGCCTATTCCCAAGAAAGGTGATCCAACTGAATGCAGAAATTATTGAACAATATCATTAATATCACACGTAAAATTTTGCCGAGGATCATTCAAAAATGGGCTGCAGCAGTATATAGACAGGGAACTGCCAGAAATTCAGGCCAAATTCAGAAGAGGACATGGAACCAGGGATATCACTGCTGATGTCAGATGGATCCTGGCGGAAAGCAGAGAATACCAGAAAGATGTTTACCTGTATTCTATAGACTATGCAAAGGCATTCAATTGTGTGGAGCATAACAAATTATGGATAACATTGTGAAGAATGGGAATTCCAGAACACTTCATTGTACTCATGAGGAACCTGTACATAGATCAAGAGGCAGTCGTTCGAACAGAACAAGGACATAATGTGTGGTTTGAAGTCAGGAAAGGGGTGTGTCAGGGTTGTATCCTTTCACCATACTTATTCAATCTGTATGCTGAGCAAATAATCCAAGAAGCTGGGCTAGATGAAGAAGAATGGAGCATCAGGATTGGAGGAAGACTCATTAACAACCTGTGATATTCAGATGACACCACCTTGCTTGCTGAAAGTGAAGAGGACTTAAAGCACTTACTGATGAAGATCAAAGACCACAGTCTTCAGTATGGATTAC
>NW_004443976.1:12293090-12310964 GCF_000243295.1 Trichechus manatus latirostris
GAAGTCAAGAAATCAAAAGACACACTGCATTGGGCAAATCTGCTGCAAAAGACCTCTTTAAAATGTTGAAAAGCAAAGATGTCACCTTGAAGACTAAGGTGTGCCTGACCCAAGCCATGGTATCTTCAATCGCATCATACGCATGCGAGAGCTAGACAGTGAATAAGGAAGACCGAGGAAGAGTTGACACCTTTGAATCATGGTGTTGGCAAAGATTATCGAATATACCATGCACTGCCAAAAGAACGAACAAACCTGTCTTGGAAGAAGTACAACCAGAATGCTCTTTAGAAGCAAGGATGGCGAGGCTACATCTTACATACTTTGGACATATTGTCAGGAGGGATCAGTCCCTGGAGAAGGACACCATGCTTGGTAAAGTACAGGGTCAACTTAAAAGAGGAAGACCTTCAAGGAGATGGATTGTCACAGTGGCTGCAACAATGAGCTCAAGCATAACAACGATTGTTAGCATGGTGCAGGAGCAGGCAGTGTTTCGTTCTGTATTACATGGGGTCGCTATGAGTTGAAACTGACTTGACGGCACCTAACAACAGCAACAACAAACTGCATATATTTAAAATGTACATTTGATAAGTTTGACATATATGTTCATCTGTGAAACCATCACCACAACCAAGATAATGAACATATCCATCATCCCCCATAGTTTTTTTTGCACCCCTTTGTAATTCCTCCCTCTGACCGTACCCTCCACCCTCTAGGCAACCACTGATCCGATTTCTGTCATTGTAGACTAGTTTGCATTCTATCATTATAGACTATTGCATGTATCGAGAGTTCATTCCTTTTCATTGCTGAGTAGAATTCCATTCCACCACGCATCCTTCAGTTTGTTGTACTGTGGTGGCTTGCATGTTGTCTGTGATGCCAGAAGCTATGCCATTGGTATTTCAAATATTACCAGGGTCACCCATGTTGGACAGGTTTAAGCTGAGCTTCCAGAATAAGACAGACTAGGAAGAAGGATCTGGTGGTCTACTTCTGAAAAAATTGGCCAGTTAAACCTTACGAATAGCAGCAGAACATTGTCTGATACAGTGCCAGAAGATGAGCCCCTCAGGTTGGAAAGCACTCAAAATATGACTGGGGAAGAGTTACCTCCTCAAAATAGAGCTGACCTTAATGACATAGATGGAGTCAAGCTTTCAGAATCTTCATTTGCTCATGTGACATGACTCAAAACGAGAAAAAACAGCTGCAACTATCCATTAATAATAGAAACATGGAATGTACGAAGTTTGAATCTAGGAAAATTGGAAGTCGTCAGAAATGAAATGGACAGCATAAAGATCAATATCCTAGGCATTAGCGAGCTGAAATGGACTGGTTTTGGCCATTTTGAATCATACAATCCTATCGTCTACTATGCTGGGAATGACAAATTGAAAAGGAATGGCGTTGCATTCATCGTCAAAAAGAACATTTCAGGATTTATCCTGAAGTACAATGCTGTCAGTATCTTAGGCTGGGTTCTCTAGAGAAGCAAAACCAGTAAAGCATATATATATATATATATATATATAGAGAGAGAGAGAGAGAGAGATTTATATCAAGGAAATGAATCACGCAGTTGAATTGCACAATTGTAGAGGCTGGAACATCCCAAGTCCTTGGGTCAGGATACAGGCTTCTCCTGATTCACGTAGCCACAGGCGCTGGTGAACCCAAGATCCAGCTGGCAGGCTGGAGAGCAGGGATGTTGCTCACAGGCTGTGAAGATCAACGAATCCCAAGATCAGCAGGCAAAACTGCAAGTAAGCTGCTAGCACAAGTCCCAAGAACAGGAGGTCAGACAAACAGGAGCCAGCTGCAGGATTCTGAATGAACCAAAAGCCTGTGAGCTCTGCCTGAACATCCACCCACACTGGATGAAGTCTACAAGCCCAAGGAAACTCCCCTTCAACTGACTGGCTACTCACAGCAGATTCCCATTGTGAGGGTGATCAAGTATCAAACTTCAACAAGGAAGTGATCACAACATTATATGACTGCCAAAATACTGAGAATCATGGTCCAGCCAAGTTGACACACAATCTTTTTGTTTGTTTGTTTATTGTTGTAGTTTAAGTGAAAGTTTACATTGCAAGTTAGACTCTTATACAAAAATTTATACATACATTGTTATGTGACCCTAATTGCTCTCCCTATACTGTGACAGCTCACCCCTCCCCTTTACCCCTGATTTCCCATGTCCACTCAACCAGCTCCTAACGCTCTCTGCCTTCTCATTTCACCTCCAGACAGAAGCTGCCCATTTAGTCTCATGTATCAACTTGAGCTAAGAAGAACACTCTTCACGAGTATCACCTCATGTCTCACAGTCCATTCCAATCTTTGTCTGAAGAGTTGGCCTTGGAAATTGTTTTAGTTCTGGGCTGATAGAGAACCTGGGGGCCATGCTTTCTGGGGTTCCTCCAGTTTCAGTCAGACCATCAAGTCTGGTCTTTTTACTAGAATTTAAGTTCTGCACCCCACTTTTCTCCTGCTCCATCAGGGACTCTCCATTGTACTCTCTGTCAGGGCAGTCAATTGTGTGGTAGCTGGGCACCATCCAGCTCCTCTGGTCCCAGGCGGATGAAGTCTCTCTTTTATGTGGCCCTTTCTGTCTCTTGGGCTAATACTTTCCTTGTGTCTTTGGTGTTCTTCATTCTCCGTTACTCTAGGCAGTTGGGACAAATTGATGCATCTTAGATGGCCCCTTGCAAGCTTTAAAGACCCCAGACGCCACCCACTGAAGTAGGATGCAGAAAATTTTCTGAATAAACTTTATTATGCCAAATGACCTAGATGTCCCCTGAAAGCACAGTCCCCAGACCCTCATCCCTGCTACTCTGTCCCTCGAAGTGTTTGGTTGTATTCAGCAAACTTCTTAGCTTTGGTTTAGTCCAGTTGTGCTGACTACCTCTGTAGTGACACACAATCTTAACCATTACAGTCCACCCCTTGTCAACCTGGCACCTCTACACATCTCCTTAAACCATACATAATCTCAGAATAAAGACAATTATAAAGTCATACTTTAACATGGGCCTAACATGATACAACAAACACCCATGCAACCAAAAATTCAATAGCCCTGTTTATCTCTTATATTTTATAAGTGAAAAAAACAAAAATATTTGGTGTACACATACAAAGCAGAAATACTCATATAACAATTACAGTCCTTGTTTCTGTAACTGGTCATGTGGCTGTAACTGGTATTTAGAACTACCTTCTTCCACCACTCGTTCTGTATTCCTTTTGCCCTGAGCAAGCACTTCAGCTGGTCATGGTTCTTTGCTGCTAGGGTGACACAAACCTTCATTCCTGAAGGGTCTGGGCCATTAGTAGTCATATCGGAATTAGGTTGCTGTAATTTTCCATTGACTTTAATCACAGGTGATGGTAGTACTAAGAGATACCCTAAGAGATCTCCTGCATTCCAGACATACTCTTCTTTACCTCCATTATGTAATATCAATCTGATTTCCTTTTGTAATCAGGATCAATCACACCAGCCAGTATGATAACTCCTTTCTTTGCCTGATCCAGAGGCATAAGGAGCCCAAAGTGGCCATGTGGCATTCTTAGCTTCCAGTTCAATGGAATCAGTGATGTTTCTCCAGGTGGGAGCATTCCACCCTTTGGAACTAAGACCTCTAGACCTGCAGAGCATAAAGTGGTGGGGACAGGAAGCAAAAATCTTTTGAGTGGGTCACTAGGGGTAATAGTGAGTGGTGCCACTCCCGTTTCCACCCCTTGATTCCTGGACCCATGAATCCTGACTATGAGAGATACAGCACCATATATTGGACACTGGTTTAGAGCATTTACAGCCTCCTGGAGAACATTGCTCCAACCCTGCAAGGTATTGCTACCTAGCTGGTTTCATAATTGTGTCTTTAGGAGGCCATTCTATCATTCTATCAAGCCAGCTGCTTCAGGATGATGGGGAACATGGTAAGACCAGTGAATTCCATGAGCATGGACCCATTGCTGCACTTCATTTGCTGTGAAATGAGTCCCTTAAACATAGGCGATGCTGTGTGGGATAACATGATGGTGGATAAAGCATTCTGTAAGTCCACAGATGGTAGTTTTGGCAGAAGCATTGTATGCAGAGAAGGCAAATCCATATCCAGAGTAAGTGTCTAGTCCAGTAAAAACAAAACGCTGCCCTTTCCATGATGGAAGTTGTCCAAAGTAATCAACTTGCCACCAGGTTGCTGGCTGATCACCTTGAGGGATGGTGCCATACTGGGGACTCATTGTTAGTCTCTGCTGCTGACAGATTCGGTGTTCAGCAGTGGCTGTAGCCAAGTTGGCCTTGGTGAGTGGAAGTCCATGTTGCTGGGACCATGCATAACTTCCATCCCTGCCACCGTAGCTGCTTTGTTCATGAGCCCATTGAGCAATGATCAGAGTAGCTGGGGGAAGAGGATGAGTGGTTTCCACAGAACACGTCATCCTATCAACTTGATTGTTAAAATTCTCCTCTGCTGAGGTCACCCTTTGGTGAGCATTCACATGAGACACAAATATCTTCACTTTTTTGGCCCATTCAGAGAAGTCTATCCACATACCTGTTCCCCATAAATTCTTGTATCCAATTTTCCAATCATGTTCCTTCCAAGTCCCTGACCATCCAGCCAAACCATTGGCCACAGCCCATGAATCAGTATACAATTACACATCTAGCCATTTCTCCTTCCAAGAAAAGTGAACAACAAGGTGTACTGCTCGAAGTTTTGGCCATTGGGAGGATTTCCTTTCACTACTGTCCTTTAGGGAAGTCTCAGAAAGGGGAAGTAGTACTGTTGCTGTCCACTTGTCTGTGGTGCCTGCATATAGCACAGAACCATCTGTAAACCAGGCACAAGTTTTCTCTTCTTCAGTCAACTGATCATAAGGAACTCCCCATGATGCAGGTGCAGATGAGGAGAGAGCAGGTAATGTGACAGGAGTGGAGACCATAGGCATTTGGGCCACTTTCTCTTGCAACTTACTTGTGCCTTCAGGTCCTACTCAGGTTCGATTGCTTATATACCACTTCCATTTAATGATGGAGTGCTGCTGTGCACATCTAACTTTATGACTCTGTGGGTCAGACAACACCCAGTTCATGATGGGCAGCTCAGGCTGCATGGTGACTTGGTGTCTCATGGTTAAGCGTTCTGTCTCTACTAAGGCCCAGTAGCAAGCCAAAAGCTGTTTCTCAAAAGGAGAGTAGTTATCTTCAGAAGATAGCAGGGTTTTGCTCCAAAATCCTAAGGGTCTGTGTTGTGATTCACAAATAGAGGCCTGCCGATGACTCCAGACAGCATCTCTATCTGCCACTGACACTTCAAGCATCATTGGATCAGCCAAATCATATGGCTCAAGGGGCAGAGCAGCTTGCAGGGCAGCCTGAACCTGTTGCAGAGCCTTCTCTTGTTCTGGGCCCCACTCAAAACTAACAGCTTTTTGAGTCACTTGATAAATAGGCCAGAGTAGCACACCCAAATGAGGAGTATGTTGCCTCCAAAATCCAAAGAGGACCACTAAGCATTGTGTCTCCTTCTTAGTTGTAGGAGGACCCAGATGCCATAACTTATCCTTCACTTTAGAAGGACTATCTCAACATGCCCCACAACACTGGACCCCTAGAAATTTCACTGAGTTGGAAGATGCCTGGATTTTTGTGAGATTAATTTATCACCCTCTAGCACACAAATGTTTTACCAATAAGTCCAGAGTTACTGATACTTCTTCAGCACAATGTCATCATTATAATGGACCAGTGTGACGTCTTGTGGAAGGGAAAGGTAATCAAGTTCCCTGCAGACTAAAGTATGACATAGGGCTGGAGAGTTGATGTAGCTCTGAAGTAGGCAACTGAAGGTGTATTGCTAGTCTTGCCAGCTGAAGGCAAACTGCTTTTGAGGGTCCTATGAAAGAGGTATGGAGAAAAAGGCATTAGTCAGATCAATAGCTGCATACCACGTACCAGGAGATGTATTAATTTGCTTAAGCAATGAAACTACATCTGGAAGAGCAGCTGCAGTTGGAGTTATCACCTGGTTAAGTTTTTGATAATCCACTGTCATTATCCATAGGTAGGGTCAATTCTAATGGCTTCCACTCGGCTTTTCCTACCTTAACAGCCCTTACTTCATTTGTTGGGGATCCAATGTGGGAGTTTTGCCAGTTACTGAGTATATCTATTCCAATTATGCATTCTAGAATTGGGGAAATCACTACAGGATGGGTTCAGGAACTCACTGGACCTACTGTGAGACTGACATGAGCTAAGACTCCATTAATAACCTGACCTCCACATGCCCCCACTCCGGCTGGTGGACCACAATGACATTTTGGGTCTCCTGGAATGAGTGTCAGTTCAGAGCCAATATCCAGTAATCCCCCAAAAGTCTGATTATTTTCTTTCCCCCAGTGAACTGTCACTCTCATAAAAGGCCGTAGATCCCTTTGGGGAAGGCTGGGAGAAAGATTAACAGTATACATTTTTGGCAGTGTATTGAAGTCCTTCCTCAAGGGGACCTGGCCTCCCCTTCATTAAAGAGGTGTGTTCTTTAAATTTGCTCAAGTCAGGAAATTGATAGAGGGGCTCTGACTCTTTACTATGGTGATTCAAGTTAGATTGTTGTTCTCTTGACCTAGAATTCATCCACTTGTACAGATCAAGTGAATATTTAGTAAATTTCCTATCTATTTCACTCCTAGAGACATCATGACTAAGTAGCCAGCGTCGTAAGTCCATACAAGTCAGATTATTCTGATTACAGCTTTGACTCCTTGTCCATTATGGTAACTGTGCCCAACTTGTCTTTGTTGATGGAGTGCTGTCACTTGACCCCTACTACCATGGGTTCCAATCAGCCCCCATTGGTTAGATGTCTTAATTCAGTTATGGCAGTTCCCACGGTCAAATCTGACTTACATAAAATAGCAATCACTGCAGTCTTCAAGGATGCTGGAGCTCCCTTCACAAATTTGTTCCTTACAGTTGTGGTAGAAGGTGTGTTCTCTGGGCACTCCATGTGTGTGTCTGTGGGTCTAACCTGATAAATCCACTCTAGCATGCCAATTTCCCTAAGCCTTTGGATGCCTTCTTCTACAGTATACCAAGGCAGGTTTGGTACTTCAACTTGATTTAGTGTAGGCCACTGCGTAATCCATGCTTCAGTGATCCAACCAAATAAACTGCTAGATTCTTTCCTAGCTTCTTTAACTGAAACATTGAATAAAGAATCTGTGCTTAGTGGGCCCATATCAATAAACTCAGACTGATCCATCTTTATGTTCCTTGAACCATTATCGCACACCATTTATAGCCATTCCCACACATATTCTCCAGGTTTCTGTTTGTACAGAAAAGTCAAGCAGTTTTTTTGGAGTGTAGCATACCTCCTCCTGGGTCACACTTTGTACTTCACCTTTTGGTGCTCGCTAGGACTTAAGTCTAGTCATACTTCTAGAAGCCAAAATCCGTGGTGGGGAAGTTTTTTGAGGACACTCAGCATTGTCTTGTAAAGCATCTGTCTCAGGCGATGATGCCCCAGGCAATGACTCAGACAAAGGCTCTTTCAATGCCGTTGGGTTAATCTCATTATATGGGGGTGGAGGGGCTAATGGTTTTACTGGGGAGGATGGTTTAGAAGACAAACATGGAGTAATCTCTTCCGATGGGAATGAGAGGGCTGGTTCTGTTGGCAGGAGTGATTCAATGGAATTTAGAGGTTCAGTGTCTCCAGCTTCTTGATTATCTGCTGATATGTCCCCATCCCAAGTCAGGATTCCATTCCTTCTCAATCAATGCCTTCATTTTAACTTCAGACACTTCTTGAGGTTGGCAATCGAGTTGACATTGTAATTCAGCTACTCTTACAATAAGACTCTGGGTTTGGTTTTTGGCAACATCAGCTCTGTTACTTTGAGGTGGTTTACGTGGCACTTGAGCTTTGACTCTGAAGCTCTGAGCTCATCTGTTCCTTTCACCAGCTTGTCTAGTGAAAGTAGGAGCAACCAACCAGCTGCCTTACACTTCTCATTATGACAAAATTGTAGAAAGGTATCACACATGCAATGACCCGGAGCCTTGCCTTTCACCAATACCTGATCTATTGGTGGTGATATTTTGCATATTTGTATTGCCACCTCATGCCATGGATTAGCAGTGCCCTCTTTACTACTGGAAGCAGAGTCATCAACATCTTTAAGACTAATCAGACTTGAGAACCAATTTAGAAAACTCATCCTTACAATTTTTTTTTTCTCTGGAACTACTATCAGTACCAAATGTGTAAGGCTGTGTTCTCTAGAGAAACAAAACCAGTAAAGTGCATAAACACATACATAGAGAGATTTATATCAAGGAAACGACTTATTAGGTTGTAGAGGCTGGAACGTCCAAAGTCCATGGGTCAGGATATAGGCTTCTCCTGATTCAAGTAGCCACAGGGGCTGGTGAACCCAAGATTGGCAGGTCAGACAGCTGGTTCTTGGCTCACAGGCTTCAAAGATGAACAAATCCCAAGATCAACAGGCAAGACTGCAGGTAAGCTGCTAGCTCAAGTCCCAAGAACTGGAGGTCAGATGAACAGGAGCCTGCTGCAGGATCCAGAGCAAGCAAAAGCCCACAAGCCTTGCCAGAATGTCCACTTATATTCGATGAAGGTCATACCCCCAAGAAAACTCCCTTTCAGCTGATTGCCTGCTCACAGCAGACCCCATCGTGGAGGTGATCACGTTATGTCGAATCTCATCATGGAAGTGATCACATCATCATACGACTGTCAACCTACATCATAACTACCAAACCACTGAGAATCATGACTCAGCCAGATTGACACAACTTATAACCATCACAGTCAGTCTGTTAATTTTTCCTTGGTGAACGTCATTTAATAGAAATCCTTAATTTTGCTGTTATCAAGATGATCATTTTTTTTCCTTGTGGGTTGTGATTTTGAAAATCTGTGTATGTTATTTTCCATCTCTGCATTACAAAGATATTCTCCTACAATTTTCTTCCAGTAAACTTAAACAGTTTTACTTTTTCACCTTTAGATCTTTTTAATCTATCTAGAATTCATCCTTGTTTTGGGTGTTAGGGATCCTATTAATTTTTCTCTTTAGTTAGCCACACTTACCATATATCAAATTCTGATATATACAAGTGTCTGTCTCTGAGCTTGAATTCTATTCCATTGGTCTGTTTTTCTCTTCTTGCACTGATACTACACCGTTGTTGCTGTTGTTTTTAACGATGTTTGTAGTAAGTTTAAATTTCTGGAAGGTTAAAACCCCTGCTACTCTTACTTTTCAATGTTGACTTAACCATTTGTGGTCTTTTGTTGCTCCATACAAATCTGGAGTCAACTTATCAAGATCTTTATTAAAAAAACACAAACCACCAGTTGGATTTTTAATTGGTAATATATTGAATTATAAATTATTCTGTGGAAAATTGATATTGTCATCCTACTCAACAGCATGGACTATTTGTCTGTTTACTCAAATCATCTTCTATGTCCTTTATTAGAACTAAATTTTTTTTCTACTGACATCTTTGAATACTTGGTTAATTCTTAGATGCAAATTGAATGCTATTTTTTAATTACATTTTTTTGCACTTATTATGCTTTCATTCCCTAATTGGTTATTGCTGATGTAGTAAATAACTACTGATTTTTTTTTTTTTTGGAAGGTTGATCTTGTATATCACAACCTTGCTGAATACCTTACTGGTTCTAATAGTCTTTCTATTGATGTTATTGGTTTTTCTAAGTACATGATTATATCATCTGCAAATAATCAGTTTTGTTTGTCCTTTTCAATCTTGTACTTCTTATTTCCTTTACTTCTTTGTAGCATTCGTCAAGACCTCCAGGACTTTGTCAAACAAGAGTGGTAACAGTGGGCATCTTTGTCTTTTTCTCCAAGCATAAAAGTATGAGTTTAAAATTTCTTCCTTAAGTAAAAGAAGTTCCTTTCTACTCTTTGTTTACCAAGAGTTGTTATCAAAAGTAGGTGTTGAACCTTATCAAATGTTTTTTCTTAATATAGATTGAGATAATTGTACGTTTTTTTCCTTAGTCTATTAATGCAGTTAATTACATTGATGGATTTTCTAGTATTGAAACAATCCAGCGTTCCTGGCATAAACTATACTTGCTTGTGATGTATTACTCTTTAAATACACTTCAACATTTGGTTAAGTCGTATTTTATTAGGAATTTTTGCATCTATATTCGTAGATTCAATGGGCATATAACACTTTCTTACATTATTCTTCTTTTGTTTTTGATTTTCACTGGCTTATTTTTTCATTGTTGTACTTTAAGTGAAAGTTTACAATTCAAGTTAGTCTCTCATACAAAATTTATACAAACATTATTATGTGACCCTAGTTGCTCTCCCTAGACTGTGACAGCATACTCTTCCTTTCCACCCCTTATTTCCCGTGTCCATTCAACCAGCTCCTGACCTTTTCTGCCTTCTCATCTCACCTCCTGACAGGAGCTGCCCATTTAGTCTCATGAATCTACTTGAGCTAAGAAGCACACTCTTCACGAGTATGATTTTATGTCCCATAGTCCAATTTAATCTTTGTCTGAAGAGTTGGCCTAGGGAATAGCTTTAGTTCTGGGTTGACAGAGAGTCCAGAGGCCATGCTTTCTGGGGTTCCTCCAGTCTCAGTCAGACCATTAAGTCTGGTCTTTTCACTAGAGTTTTAGTTCTGCACCCCACCTTTCTCCTGCTCCATCTGGGACTCTCTCTTGTGTTCCCTGTCATGGCGGTCATTGGTGGTAGCCGGGCACCATCTCGTTCTTCTGGCCCTTTGGGCTAATACTTACCTTGTGACTTTGGTGTTCTTCATTCTCCTTTACTCCAGCTGAGTTGGGACCAATTGATGCATCTTAGATGACCGCTCGCCAGCTTTTAAGACCCCAGACGCCACTCACCAAACTAGGATACAGAACATTTTCTTAATAAACTTTGTTATGCCAATTAACCTAGATGTCCCCTGAAAGCATGGTCCCCGGAACACTGCCCCTGCTACTCTGTCCCCCGAAGTGTTTCGTCGTATTCAGGAAACTTCTTAGCTTTGGTTTAGTCCAGTTGTGCTGACTTCCCCTGTAGTGTGTGTTGTCCTTCCCTTCACCTAAGGTAATTCTTATCTACTATATAGTTAGTGAATAACCCTCTCCCTCCCTCCCTACCCTCGTAACCATCAAAGAACGTTTTCTTCTGTGTTTAAACCTTTCCTTGAGTTCTTATAATAGTGGTCTTATACAATATTTGTCCTTTTGCAACTGACTAAATTCACTCAGCATAATGCCTTCCAGATTCCTCCATGTTATAAGATATTTCACGGATTCATTGTTGTTCTTTATCATTGCATAGTATTCCATTGTGTGAATATACCATAATTTGTTTATCCTTTCTTCCGTTGATGGGCACCTAGGTTGTTTCCATCTTTTTGCTATCGTGAACAGTGCTGCAATGAACATGCGTGTGCATATATCTATTCATGTGATGGCTCTTATTTTTCTAGGATGTATTCCAAGGAGCAGGATTGCTGGATCGTATGGTACTTCTATTTCTAGCTTTTTCAGGAAGTGTCAAATCGATTTCCAAAGTGGTTGTATCATTTTACATTCCCACCAACAGTGTATAAATATTCCAGTATCTCCACAACCTGTCCAACATTTATTATTTGGTGTTTTTTGGATTAATGCTAGTCTTGTTGGGGTGAGATGGTATCTCATAGTAGTTTTGATTTACATTTCTCTAATGGCTAATGATCGTGAGCATTTCCTCATGTGTCTGTTAGCTGCCTGAATGTCTTCTTTGGCAAAGTGCCTGTTCATATCCTTTGCCCATTTTTTAATTGGGTTATTTGTCTTTTTGTTGTTGAGGTTTTTCAGTATCTTGCAGATTTGAGAGATTAGACGCTGATCAGATTTTTCATAGCCAAAAATTTTTTCCCAGTCTGTAGGTTGTCTTTTTACTCTTTGGTGAAGTCTTTTGATGAGCGTTTTTGATGAGTGTTTGATTTTTAGGAGCTCCCAGTTATCTAGTTTCTCCTCTGGTGTTTGTGCATTTTTACTTATGGTTCATGTTCTGTTTATGCCATGTATTAGGGCTTCTAGTGTTGTCCCTATTTTTTCTTCCATGATCTTTATCATTCTAGATTTTATATTTAGATCTTTGATCCATTTTGAGTTAGTTTTTGTGCATGGTGTGAGGTATGGGTCTTGTTTCATTTTTTTGCAGATGATATCCAGTTATCCAGCACCATTTGTTAAAGAAACTGTCTTTTCCCCAATTAACGGACTTTGGGCCTTTGTCAAATATCAGCTTCTCATAGGTAGATGAATTTATGTCTGGATTCTCAATTCTGTTCCATTGGTCTACGTATCTGTTGTTGTACCAGTACCAGGCTATTTTGACTACTATGGCGGTATAATAGGTTCTAAAATCAGGTAGTGTGAGGCCTCCCACTTTATTCTTTTTCTTGAGTAATGCTTTACTTATCTGGGACCTCTTCCCTTTCCATCTGAAGTTGGTGATTTGTTTCTCCATCTCATGAAAAACTGCCATTGGAATTTGGATCGGGATTGCATTGTATCTGTACATCGCTTTGGGTAGAATTGACATTTTTACAATATTGCGTCTTCCTATCCGTGAGCAAGGTATGTTTTTCCACTTATGCAGGTCTCTTTTGGTTTCTTGCAGTAGTGTCTTGTAGTTTTCATTGTATAGGTCTTCTACGTCTCTGGTTAGATTTATTCCTAAGTATTGTATCTTCCTGGGGGCTATTGTAAATCGTATTGCTTTGGTGATTTCCTCTTGGAAGTTCTCTTTGTTGGTGTAGAGGAAGCCAACTGATTTTTGTATGTTTATCTTGTATCCTGATACTTTGCTGAAATCTTCTATTAATTAGTTCCAGTAGTTTTCTTGTGGATTATTTGGGGGTTTTCTGTGTATAAGATCATATCATCTGCAAATAGAGATACTTTTACTCCTTCCCTACCAATTTGGATGCCTTTATTTCTTTATCTAGCCTAATTGCTCTGCCTAGGGCCTCCAGCACAGTGTTGAATACGAGTGGTGATAAAGGGCATCCTCTTACATTATTCTTAAATAATTTCAGAGGTAAGACTAACCTTTTTGTCGTCCTTACTTTTTATGTTCCTTTTCCAAGTCTATATCTCAAATATTCACTCCAGAATGAACCATAGGAGATCAGCTGGTCCAGCCTCTTTTTTCCTAAGCAGGCAAAATATCATCACTCCTATTCTACAGATGAGACAATGAGGCCCAAGAATAAGGTCCTGAATGAGGTGGAATTAGAACCCAGAATATCCAGTCTGCCTTAGGTCTATAACATCTTGGTGTGATCAGTATGATAATCAGTGGCAATTAGTTTTTAAATAATACTATATAATATTAAAATAATACAGCAAGGTAGCAGTCCCCAACTTGCAAACTGGTTGTGTTCCCAAAATTCATTTTTCAGTTTTTCAGAACTCAGAAGATATTATCCCATAGAAACAAGCAAGCTGGTTAGGTTCCTAGACCAGGTTGCTTAATTCATCATCGGGCATCATCCCCATTAAAAAACAAAACAAAACAAAGAAACAAAGAAACAAACAAACAAAAAAAACCCATTGCTGTAAAGTCGATTCTGACTCATGGCAGCCTCATGTGTTATAGAGTAGAAATGAGTTCCACAGGGTTTACTTGGCTGTAATCTTTACGGAAGTACATCACAAGGTCTTTTTTCTCAGTGCTACTGGGTGGGTTAGAATTGCCAACATTTATGTTAGTAGTAGAGTGTAAACTGTTTGTGCCACCCACAGTCCTTATCATTCTCATACTGTATATCCACTAATCTGACCAAATCTTCCAACCAGCACTGATCTTTCAAACTCTTCCACTGTGACCTCTGGACTCAAGGTCTGCCATCATTCTTATATGCTGCAGGGCAACGTGTTTCCCTTTATATACGGCTTTTCTAGCCCTGGGTTTGTAGTTCTGCTAAGATGATTTGCTACGCCACAAATCTAATAGATTAATTTTATTATTGACTCAGTTTATTTTGACAATATATAAACAAGATGGTGAGTGTTTCAAAGGTAATAAAACAAGGTTAACAGGAACGTTCAGAGAAGCAGCTGGGCGTATATAATCTAGTGAAGTTGACCTCTTCTAACTTCAGGGAGAAGAATGAGACTCACCAAAGGGATTGCAAATAAGGTGTGTAAAACTGCTGCAGGGATTGGTCAGTTACTACACAAACTAGGTGGCTGTGGCCTGCCAAGGGGATTGGTCAGTTTTGCCATCTTGCTAGGCTCAAAAGAACCAATCCCATAAAGTTTGAGAGGGACCTCAATACCATCAAGAAGATGAACCTGGAGTGAAATATGTCATTTGGACCAGGGGTGCCTGTGCTGTGTACCTCCTAGACCCAGGAGACAGAAAGAGCTGTAACACTGAAGATGGCATGAGACAGCAGTAGCAATATGAGTGAAGGGTCCAGTGCAGTAGGCCTAAGGAAAGGGCCCAGTGGCAGTAGACCTGAGCAAAAGGCCCAGAGGTAGTAGGAGCTGAGAACTGTAACCTGTTACTTTCTTAATAAACCCAATAATCCTGAGTATGGTCTGTTAGTTCACTGTGGGCATTGCAATGAATTATCAAACCCAGAAGTAGAGAGTGCCATGGGGAGGATGGCTGGTGTCAGAAGTGATGAAAAAGTTGTAGAGTAGACGTATATCTGACTTCCAACTTATAGGAATCTGCTTTGGGGTGATGGTGATTCTCATTCTTCTCCCTGAAGTTGGAAGAGGTCAGACTTCACTAGATGATATATTCTCAGCCTCTCGTCTGAACATTCCTGTTAACCCTGCTTTATTACTTTCGAAACACTCACCATCTTGTTTATATATTGTCAAAATAAACTGAGTCAATAATAAAATTAATCTATTAGATGAGGTTTATTTGGGCAGAAGATTCAAGCATTGGGTAGCACCAAACCACATGTGGAGGGGTACTCCAATGAGTATCAGCAGTGACTGGCATTTTATTGGAAAAAACACGGAAGCAAAGAAGCTTATTCCTGATAGGCTTATACAGTTTACTATTGAAAAGCTGGCAGGATTTTATTGATCAATGAGGGGTGAAAGCACTGTCAGAATCTCATTGGTCAATGACGGTGGCCTGATTTACAGGAAAGCTAGGCTTAAGTTTCAATAAGGACAAGTCTTTGGAGCATTGTCCTGCTCAACCGCCGATGCCATTTTGTCAACCACACTATTTCATTTTTATTTGATTTTACAATTCACCCTTCTGATTAAGACCTTCAAAGAAGGTCTTTGATCAAGTAACTGGTATTTCATTTTGCCTTCTCTTGGGCCTTCTTCTGGTACAGGCTTTCTGACCGATGTCTGACAATGAACTCTTATTTCCAGGTCTTCACCATGCCATAGCTAAGTCTCTAGGTAGTGTTAGCCAGAGGCAGAGGGGGTGATTGAATGATTAATGGAGTAACAGTGTGTTTGAGAAATGTCATCAGCTGGGTCAAGGTGGTCAAGTCTCCATGACTTGATTATTTTTTACTGTCAGAGACAAAAAGCAGTTTCTTCTAGAAGCATTATTCTGTTGAGGAAATGAATATTGGTAGATTGGTTACAAACACCCTGAAAACAGTTTGTTATACCTTTGTTCATTCCACATAAAGCAATAATCATAATTAAAATTATAATTCCTGTCTGGATTAAAGAATGCATCCAAGACCCTACATTAGTAGGGAGCCAGCTAAACAGATCAAATCCTCAGTTGGGATGAGATTCTACTTGGTGTAACCAATGTGCTTATTGTTGGATTTTGGTTACAGCTTGTTCAACTTGTCCAGTGGAATTTATCCATGTGCAACAAGAAGTGTTAGCTATTGCACAGATACCTTCTTGTTGGACCACAAGTAAATCAAAGCAATTCTATTATCTAGCACCACCCTAAGTAAAGAGTTTAGAGATGTTTATTGAGCTTATATAGCCTTAATTGTAGAGTCAGCTATTACTGCCATAGTTTGAGACAGGTTATGAATCATGACTTCATTTGCACTGATTCCCAGACAGGGAAGTAAAGACTTAATAAAGGAACTGAAGGCTGTGGGGTTAACATCTGCTGGCAAGACATCTCACTGGTTTGTAATTCTTCAAAAAAATTTTAGGGTGCTAGTCCAAGGTATACTTTCATTGTATGAGTGGAGTTCTAGTGGGACACTACACATTCCATGAGTGCAGCCCCCTGACATTCTCCAGCTATTGAGACATTGGAGGGCCGGGAACTCATTTGAGTTCTGAAGTTTCATGGTCTTTATCCCAGCTAGATTCTCCACAAAGAAAAACATAGCCTTCAGGTGCACAGTGGACACCTGCTCCGGTGACATTATTAGCAGATCTATTATAGGGAATGGTATTATTTTCCTGAATTAACCAATTTTCAGAAAGAGAATAATTGCAAATAAAGAGTCTTCCCCAATCATTGGGATTGAGCAACTCCTGACAGACTAAAGTATCTCTTTTATAAAGCTTAGAATTTTTCCCTGAAGAAGGACAGTTTTCACCTAGGAAATCAAAGCTCCTGGTTCTGTAGGGACGGAACCTGAATCTGGCAAAGCTTAAATGGTCGAGGGATCCATTAGAATACTTACATTCCAATGAGGTCCAATCTTTATGATTGGTCCAAGTTTCACCAATTGTCCCATTTGATTTTAAGTATTCTGAATGGTTAGCGGTTCTGTTTTTCATTTCAGTGAGACTGAAGCAAGAAGCAGTGTGATCATTAAGGTTGTGTGTCAGCTTGGCTGGGCCATGATTCCCAGTGGTTTGGCAGTTATGATGTAGTTTAGCAGTTGTATGATGATGTGATCACTTCCATGATGAGGTATGATGTAATGTGATCACCTCCATGATGGGATCTGTTGTGAGTAGGCAGTTAGTTGAAAGGGAGTTTCCTTGGGGGTATGGTTGGCCTCAAATATAAGTGGACATTCTGGCAAGGCTTCTGGGCCTTTGTTCGCTCTGGATCCTGCAACTGGCTGCTGTTCATCTCACCTCTGGTTCTTGGGACTTGAGCTAACAGCTTGCCTGTCGATCTTAGGATTCATCAATCTTCACAGCCTGTGAACAAGAACCCTGCTCTCTGACCTGTTGATCTTGGGTTTGCCAGCCCCTGCAGCTACGTGAATCAGGAGAAGCCTCTATCCTGACCCATGGACTTGGGACGTTACAGCCTCTACAATCACATGAGCCATTTCCTTGACATAAATCTCTCTTTGTATATTTATGTGCTTTACTGGTTTTGCTTCTCTAGAGAACCCAGCCTAAGACAAGCAGTTAAACCATATCGGGCATTTGGAGGATGCCAGAGTCTATTTTGAATTCTGTGAGTTACTTAGATGATTGAGTTGGCAATGGAGTTTAGGATTTCAGTGTAAATGAGGATGGGTAAAGCTAAAGGGTTTGATTTATAATGTACTGAATGGGGAGAAGGGTGGCATATTCAACAGTCTGTCAAATTTCCTGCTAAAGCTACTGCCTGGACTAATCAAATAAATGCATTATCTTCCAACGTTTAGTTTTTAAACACGAGCAGGGATAAGCAAACAAACACAAGCAACTTATTCATTATCAAAAGAATGTTTAAAAAGTCTATTGGGAGGGAGACTCCGGCAAGATGGCGGTCTAGGCAGAAGCACCACGCAGTCCCTCCACAACAAAGATCCGAAAAACTAAGCCAAACAGAGAATCAACAATCCTGAAACCCTAGAACATCAAATGAAGAGATAAAGAACTC
>NW_004443976.1:12319231-12321258 GCF_000243295.1 Trichechus manatus latirostris
TCATAAAACAGCATGTGTGTTACTGTTACATGAGAAACTATCTGTTCTGTAAGCCTTCACCTGAAGTACAATAAAATATTAAAAAAAAAAAAGTCTATTGGGTTACTTATTCCATTGGTCTTGGAAAATCTGTCTACGTCCAAAGACCATCTGCTTCTGCGCAAACTTGAGAATATATACACACACACACACACACACACACACACACACACAACACTTACACCAAAACAAGGAATCAATACTAAAAACAATTACAGTCTTTGTTTCCCCAACTGGTTACATGATCACAGCTAGTATTTAGAACTTCCTTCTTCCGTCACCTATTCCGTATTCCCTTTGCCCTCAGCAAGCGCCTCAGCTGGTTGTGGTTCTTTGTCTGGTGGGGTGACCCAAACCTCCAGTCCTGAAAGGTCTAGGCCGTTAGTAGTCATGTCAGAATTGGGTTGCTGTAGTTTTCCACTGACTTTAATCACAGGGCATGGTAGTACTAAGAGATGCCCTAAGGGATGTCCTGTATTCCAGAGGTAGTCTCCTTTACCTCCATTATGCAATGCCATTTTGATTTCTCCTTGGTAGTTAGGATCAGTCACACCAGTCCTTGTTTGCTTGTTGATCCAGAGGCATGAGGAGCCCAAAGTGACTGGGTGGCATTCTTAACTTCCAGCTCGGTGGAATCAGTGTTCTATCTCCAGGTGGAAGCATGCCTCCCTTTGGAACTAAGACCTCCAGACCCGCAGAGCATAGCTTCATGGGCATAGGAAGCAAAAATTTTGTGAGTGTGTCCTAGGGGTAATAGTGAGTGGTGCCACTCCCGTTTCCACCCCTTGATTCCTGGACCCATGAATCCTGGCTATGAGAGATACAGCACCATATATTGGACGCTGGTTTAGAGTATTTACAGCCTCCTGGAGAACATTGCTCCAACCCTGAAAGGTATTGCCACCTAGCTGGTGCCATAATTGTGTCTTTAGAAGGCCATTCCATCATTCTATAAAGCCAGCTGCTTCAGGATGATGGGGAACATGGTAAGACCAGTGAATTCCCTGAGCACGGGCCCACTGCTGCATTTTGTTTGCTGTGAAGTGAGTCCCCTGATCCAAGGCAATGATGTGTGGTATACTGTTATGGATTGAATTGTGTCACCCCCAAAATATGTGTCAACTTACATAGGCCATGATCCCCAGTAGTGTTTGGTTGTCTTCCACTTTGTGATCTGATGCAATTATCCTCCATTTTGTGATGTGTTTTAAATCCTAGCCTCTATGCCTGTGGTTATGGTCCCATTTGGGAGAGAGCTGTCCATCCGTCATGTTAAAGAGACAGGATTAGGATGGGATGTATCCTGAGTCACTGCCTTACTAGAGGGTGTGACTCAAGTCACCGCCCTTACCCCAGTCACCACGCTTACCGCCTTTATTCAAGTCACATCCATACTTGAGTCACACTTTTTATCTTAAAAGAGACAAACAGAGAGAGAAGCAAGCAGAGAGAGGGACTTTAGTGCCACCAAGAAAGAAGAGCTGGGAGTGAAGCATGTCATTTGCACCAGAGGTTCCTGCACTGAGAACCTCCTAGACCAAGGGGAAGATTGATATCAAGACACATGGAGATTTCCAAGGAGTGCCAGGCCCATAGATGTTGAAAGGAGACAAGGACATTCCCCCAGAGCCTACAGAGAGATACTTCCCCTAGAACTGGTGCCCTGAATTCGGATTTCTAGCCTTCTAAACTGTGAGAGAATAGATTTCTTTTTTTTTTTTTTGGAATTCCTTTGAAGAAAATGCCAAAGGTTAATCTTGTAAGCCCTTAGAAGGAACAAAAGGAATCTTCTCTCCACTAAATGTTTCTATTGTATCTGACAGAGAATATGTATATTTAACGAGACACATCTAGGTATTAACAGATGAAATTCTGTGTATCAATTATGTCTCCCATACCTGAAACACATTTTGTTATTATTATACATTCTTTTTTCTTTTTGGTCCGGAACCCTCTGTTGTATTAGCACTTATTTCTTTTTTTTTTTT
>NW_004443976.1:12322622-12331571 GCF_000243295.1 Trichechus manatus latirostris
GTCTATTCGAGTGACGACTCTTATTTCTCTAGGATATATTCCTAGGAGTGGGATTGCTGGATCGAATGGTATGTCTATTTCTAGCTTTCTGAGGAAGCACCATATCATTTTCCAAAATGGTTGTATCATGTTGCATTCCCACCAGCAATGCATAAGTGTTCCAATCTCCCCGCAGCCCCTCCAACATTTGTTATTTCCAGTGTTTTTGATTCGTGCCAGTAATGCCCGGGTGAGATGGTATCTCATTTTGGTTTTAATTTGCATTTGAGAGAATAAATTTCTGTTTGTTAATGCCATCCACTTCTGGTATTTCTGTTATAGCAGTACTAGATAACTAAGAAAGGTACCATGACAGTGGATAAGGCATTCTGTAAGTCCACAGTTGATAGTTTTGGCAGAAGCATTGCATTCAGGGAAGGCAAATCCATATCCAGAAAAAGTATCTATTCCTGTAAGAACACAATGCTACATTTTCCATGATCAAAGTGATCCAATATAACCAACCTGCTACAAGGTTACTGGCTGATCGCCCCTAGGAATGGTGCCATATTGAGGACTCAGTATTGGTCTCTGCTGTTGGCCAGTTGGGCACTCAGCAGTGGCTGTAGCCAAGTCAGCCTTGGTGAGTGTAAGTCCATGTTGCTGAGTCTATGCATAACCTCCATCCCTGCCACCCTGGCCACTTTGCTCATTAGTCCATTGCACAATGAGAGGAGTGGCTGGGGAAAGAGGCTGACTGGTATCCACAGAAAGCATCACCCTACCCACTTGATTGTTAAAACCCTCCTCTGCTGAGGTCACCCTTTGGTGAGCATTCACATGAGACACAAATATCTTCACTTCTTTGGCCCATTCAGAGAGGTCTGTCCACGCGCCTCTTCAACATACCTCCTTTTCACCACTTTTCCATTCATATTCCTTCCAAGTCCCTGACCATCCAGCCAAACCATTGGCCATAGCCCATGAATCAATACACAATTACTCATCTGGCAATTTCTCCTTCCAAGAAAAGTGAACAACCAGCTGCACTGCTCACAGTTCTGCCCATCAGGAGGATTTCCTGTCCTTCTGGGAGTCGGAGAAATGGGCTGTAGCGCTGACGCTATCCACTTTCATGTGGTGCCTGCATATCATGCAGAACCATCTGTAACCAGGCCCAAGTTTTCTCTTCCTCAGTTAACAGATCATAAAGAACTCCCCATGAGACAATAGGTGCAAACTGGTAAAGGGAAGGTAATATGACAGGAGTGGAGAGCATAGGCATTTGGGCCACTTCCTCACTCAACTTACTTGTGCCTTCAGGTCCTGCTAGAGCCCCGTCTCATATATACCACTTCCATTTAATGATGGAGTGCTGCTGTGCATGTCCGACTTTATGGCTATGTGGGTCATACAACAACCAGTTTATGAATGGCAGCTCAGGCTGCATGGTGATTTGGTGGCTCACGTTTAAGTGTTCAGTCTCTACTAAGGCCCAGTAACAAGCCAAAAGCTGTTTCTCAAAAGGAGAGTAGTTACTTGCAGAGGATGGCAGGGCTTTGCTCCAAAATCTAAGGGTTTGCCCTGTGATTCACCAAAAGGGACCTGCCAAAACTTCGAACAGCATTCTATCTACTACTGACACTTCCATCACCATTGGATCAGCTGGCTCATACGGCCCAAGTGGCAGAGTGGCTTGCAGGGCAGCCTAAACTTGTTGCAGAGCTTTCTCTTGGTCTGGGCCACACTCAAAACTAGCAGCTTTTCCAATCACTTGACAAACATGCCAGAGTTGTTGTTGTTGTTAGGTGCCGTCAAGTCGGTAGAATGAGACATTGCCTAGTCCTGCATCATCCTCACAATTGTTGTTATGCTTGAGCCCATTGTTCCAGCCACTGTGTCAATCCATCCTGTTGAGAGTTTTTCTCTTTTTCGCTGACCCTTTACTTTACCAAGCATGATGTCCTTCTGCAGGGACTGATCCCTTCTGATAACATGTCCAAACTATGTGAGACGTAGTCTTGCCATCTTTGCTTCTAAGGAGCATTCTGGTTGTACTTCTTCCAGACAGATTTGTTCTTTCTTTTGGCAGTCCTTGGTATATTCAATATTTTTTGACAACACCACAATTTAAAGGCGTCAATTCTTCTCTGGTCTTCCTTATTCATAGTCCAGCTTTAGCATGCATATGAGGCAATTGAAAACACCATGGCTTTGGTCAGGTGCACCTTAGTCTTCAAGGTACATTTTCAACACTTTAAAGAGGTCTTCTGCAGCAGATTTGCCCAATGCAATGAGTCTTTTGATTTCTTGACTGCTGCTTCCATGGGTGTTGATTGTGGATCCAAGTAAAATGAAATCATTGACAACTTCAGTCTTTTCTCCGTTCATCATAATGTTGCTTATTGGTCCAGTTGTGAAGATTTTTGTTTTCTTTATGTTGAGGCGTAATCCATACTGAGGGCTGTAAGTGCTTCAGACCCTCTTCACTTTCAACAAGCAAGGTGGTGTCATCTGCATATCACAGGTTGTTAATGAGTCTTCCTCCAATCCTGATGCCTCATTCTTCTTCATATAGTCCACCTTCTCGGATTATTTGCTCATCATACAGATTAATAAGTATGGTGAAAAGAAACAACCCTGACGCTCCCCTTTCCGGACTTTAAAGCATGCAGTATCCCCTTGCTCTGTTCAAATAACTGCCTCTTGATCTATGTACAGGCTCCTCATGAACACAATTAAGTGTTCTGGAATTCCCATTCTTTGCAATATTCTCCATAATTTGTTATGATCCACACTGTTGAATGCCTCTGCATAGTCAATAAAACACAGGAAACATCTTTCTGGTATTTTCTGCTTTCAGCCAGGATCCATATGGCATCAGCAGTGACATCCCTGATTCTACATCCTCTTCTGAATCTGGCTTGAATTTCTGGCAGTTGCCTGTCAATATACTGCTGCAGCCACTTTTGAGTGATCTTCAGCAAAATTGTACTTGCGTGTGATAGTAATGGTATTATTTGATAATTTCCGCATTTGGTTGGATCAGCTTTCTTGGGAATAGGCATAAATATGGATCTCTTCCAGTTGGCCAGGTAGCTGTCTTCCAAATTTGTTGGCATAGATGAGTGAGCACTTCCAGTGCTGCATCCGTTTGTTGAAACATCTCAACTGGTATTCCGTCAATTCCTGGAGCCTTGTTTTTTGCCAGTGTCTTCAATGTAGCTTGGACCTCTTCCTTCAGTACCATAGGTTCCTCATTATATGCTACCTCCTGAAATGGTTGAACACTGACCAATTCTTTTTGGTATAGTGACTCTGTGTATTCCTTCCATCTTCTTTTGATGCTTCCTGCGTCATTTAATATTTTCCCTATAGAATCCTTCAATATTGCAACTCGAGGTTTGAATTTTTTCTTTGGTTCTTTCAGCTTGAGAAATGCCGAGTGTGTTCTTCCCTTTTGGTTTTCTATCTCCAGGTCTTTGCACGTGTCATTATAATACTTCACTTGGTCTTCTCAAGTCGCCCTTTGAAATCTTCTGTTCAGCTCTTTTACTTCATCATTTCTCCTTTGCTTTAGCTACTCAATGTTCAAGAGTAAGTTTCAGAGTCTCTTCTGATATCCATTTTGGTCTTTTCCTTCTTTCCTGTCTTTTTAATGACCTCTTGCTTTGTCATGTATGATGTCCTTGATGTCATTCCACAACATGCCTGGTCTTTGGTCATTCGTGTTCAACGTGTCAAATCTCTTCTTAAGATGGTCTCTAATTTCAGGTGGGATATACTCAAGGTCTTACTTTGGCTCTTGTAGACTTGTTATACTTTTCTTCAGTTTCAACTTGAACTTGCATAGGAGCAAATAATGGTCTGTTCTGCAGTTGGCCCCTGGCCTTGTTCTGACTGATGATATTGAGCTTTTCCAACTTCCCTTTCCACAGATGTAGTCAATTTAATTCCTGTGTATTCCATCCAGCGAGGTCTATGTGTATAGTAGCTATTTATGTTGGTGAAAAAAGGTATTTGCGATGAAGAAGTCATTGGTCTTGCAAAATTCTATCATGCAACCTCCGGCATCGTTTCTATCACCAAGGCCATATTTTCCAACTACTGATCCTTCTTCTTTGTTTCCAACTTTCACATTCCAATCACCAGTAATAATCAATGCATCCTGATTGCATGTTCGATCAATTTCAGACTGCAGAAGTTGGAAAAAAGCTTCAATTTCTTCATTTTTTACCTTAGTGGTTGATGTGTAAATTTGAATAATAGTCATATTAACTGGTGTTCCTTGTAGGCATATGGCATCTGTCAGGTTGTTGTTCTGTAGGGGCTTGCATATTGCTGTGATGCTGGAAACTATGCCATCGGTATTTCAAATACCAGCAGGGTCACCCATGGTGGACAGGTTTCAGCTGAGCTGCCAGACTAAGACAGACTAGGAAGAAGGACACAGCAGTCTACTTCTGAAAAGAATTAGCCAGTGAAAACCTTATGAATAGCAACAGAATATTGTCTGATATAGTGCCAGAAGATGAGCCTCTTAGGTTGGAAGGCACTCAGATATGACTGGGAGAGAGCTGCCTCCCTGAAAGTAGAGTTGACTTTAATGTTGTTGATGGAGTCAAGCTTTTGGGGCCTTCCTTTGCTGATGTGGCATGACTCAAAATGAGAAGAAACGGCTGCAAACATTCATTAATAATTGGAAGGTGGAAAGTGCAAAGTATGAATCTAGGAAAATTGGAAATCATCAAAAATGAAATGGAACACATAAACATTGATATCCTAGGCATTAGTGAGCTGAAATGGACTGGAATTGGCCATTTTGAATCAACAGTCATATGGTTTACTATGCCAGGAATGACAACTTGAAGAAAACGGCACTGCATTCATTGTCAAAAAGAACATTTTAAGATCTATCCTGAATGTCCTGTAAGGCATCTACCTCAGGTGATGCCCCAGGCAACACCCCAGGAGCCACCCTAGGTGATATCTCAGATAAAGAGTCTTCAGGCACAGCTGGGTTAATCTCATCAGATGGAGGTGGAAGGGATAATGGTTTGACTGGGAAGATGGTTTAGCAGACAAAGAAGGAGTATCTCTTAAGATGGGAGTAAGAGGGCTGGTTCTGTTGGCAGGAGTGAATCAATGGAATTTAGAGGCTCCATGTCCCTAGATTCATGGTTGTCTGCCCATATGTCCACATTCCAGGTTTCAGGGTCCCATTTCTTCCCAATCAATACCCTCACTTTAACTTCAAACCAGGGCTTCAAACTGGTTTGGAATGGTGCAGTAATTCTCAACGTAAATGAAGGCAATGTACATGTTACATTGCAACCAAATCTGTTGCCCACGGAATTTTGACCCAAATAGGAAACAAACAATGGTGCCCTGCTCACAGACGGTGATGACATTGCTGCTTTGAATGTGTGTTGCTCTTCACAGTTTTGTCAGTAACCCAGTCTGCCGCATCGGGCTCCTGAAACTTCTATTCAGGTCAAAATCCCAAGGACAACAGATTTGGTTGCCATTCAAGACACAGGCTGCCCTTGTTTACGTTGGCAATTACTGAACCATTCTGAATCAGTTCTAAGACCTGCTTCAGACACCTTTCAAGGTTGGAAATTCAATTGGCATTGTAATTAAGCCACTCTTACAATAAGACTCTGGGTTTGGTTTTTGGCAATATCAGCTCTGTTACTACAAGAAATAAGGGTTTCTTTCAGGGCACAAATGGCAACTTTCAAATCTTTTATGTGATGCTTGAGCTGTGACTCTTTCACCACTTTGTCAAGCGAAAGTAAGACCAACCAACCAGCTTCCTTATACTTCCCATTGTGACAAAATTGTAGAAAAGTATCAAACATGTAATCATCCAGAGAATTGTCACTCATAAATATTTGATCCATTGGTGATGATATTTTGTGTATTTCTATTGCATGGATTTGCGATGTCCTGTTTACTACTGGAGGCAGAGTCATCAACACCTTTAAGGCTAGCCAGACTTGAGAACCAATTCAGAAAACTCATCCTTATGATTTTTTCCCTCTAGAACCACTCTCGGTACCAAATGTCTTATGCTGGGTTCCTAGGTTCCCTAGAAGAGCAAAACCAGTGAAGCATATATATGTGTGTGCGTGTGTGTGTGTGTGTGTGTGTGTGTGTGTGTGTGTGTTTGTATACAGAGAGATTTATTTCAAGGAAATGGCTTATACAGTTGTGGACGCTGGCAAGTCCCGAATCTTTGCATAAGCCTTCAGGCTGGAGGCTTCTCCTGACTCACATGTTTGCAGGGGCTGACAAACCCAAAATCAGCAGATCAGATGGCAGGCTGCTGGCTCACATCACAAGAACTGGAGGTAGGAGGATGATGAGTTGGATGCAGGATTGATACAGAGCAAACTTTACCAGAACATCTAAATATATTGGATGTAGGCTACACCCCTCTCAGGAAACTCCCCTTTCAACTGATTTACTGCTCACAACAGATCACATCAAGGACGGTGATTACATCATATCTGCCGAACCACTGAAAATCATAGCCTAGCCAAATTGAAACATAACCTTAATCATCACAGATATAGTCTGTTTTTGGTTGACATACTCTGGTCAAATGCTTTCAGGGAGTCAGCAAAGTAAAAACTATCTGTGTACAAATGGCCATGGTTAACTTATTACCAATTATAAAAAACCTGATGAAAATCATTACAAAATAATGCAAAGCAACATAAAGTCAATTTCCAAAAACTTTAGACAAAATATCTCTAAACATAGCTTGTGAGAGGCCATCTAATATACAACTATTGGTCTCTACTCATCTGGAGCAAAAGAGATAGAAGGAAACCAGAGCCTCATAGAAGAAACTAGTCTACAGGACAAATAGTCTACACAAACCATGGCCTTATCTGTCCTGAGACCAGAAGAAGTAGTCGGTGCCTGGCTACCACTACTGACTGCTCTAATCAGGGTCACAGTAGATAGACCCTGATAGAATGGGAAAAAAAATGTGGAACAGAACCTCAAATTCCTAAAAACAAAAACAAACAAACAAAAACCAGACCTACTGGTCTGGTTGAGACAGGAAGACTCCCCAAAACTATTGCCATGAGATACTCTTCAAACTTGAATTTAAACTAACCCTTGAGGTTACCCTTTAGCTAAATAACAAATTGGCTCAAATAATAATGAATATCACCCATAAGTACTGTGCTCCTTTAAAAAATTAGCTGTATGAGACCAACAAAAGTAATGAGCAACAACTATTTTATAACAAAAATGAGAATGTAAGGGGGCAGGGAAACTAGATTAATAGAAATGGAACAACCAGAATGGAAATAGTGAGAATGCTCATGCATTGTGAAGAACGCAACCAATGTCACTCAACAACTCGTGCAATGGATTGCTTTTATATGGCCTTTCTCGCCATGGTCTTGTAAATCCCACAAAATGATTCAGTGGGACTATGCAAATAAGGTGCTTGTGGCCACCAAGGGGATTGGACAGCTTGTTAATAATGCAAATAAGGCGCATGGCATCCTTGTGGGGGGTGGGACCATGCAAATAAGGTGTATGGAAACTGAATGAGGGAATTTATCAGTTTTGCCATCCCACTGGGCTTAAAATGATCCATCCCAGATGCTGAGAACTTCCTAGGCCCAGGAGACAGAGAGCTGTAATGTTGGAGAGGGCAAGAGATGGTGAGAAGCAACAGCACAGAGATGGCAGTAGGAAAGGCAGCAGAACCAGGAGACTGGCAGGTGACAGTGTGGTGGGCTCCTAGTCCAAGGAGTGAGAAAGCTGAGTGCCTTCAGGCAGGAGGCTTGCTGGCAGAGTTGGGTGCCTCAGGCACTTGTCAGTGGAGCTAGGCTTGCCAAACCAAGGAGCAAGAGAGCTGAGCACCTTCAGGCCGAGGCTTACTGGCAGAGTGGAATGCCTCTAGGCACTGACTGGCAGAGCTAAAGAGCTCTTTAACACTTTCCCAAGCAGGGCAAAGTCCAGGCCGAGGGTCCGAGGGCCAGAGAGAGGCATGCCTGTGGGCACTGCCGAGAAGAAGCTCTCCTGATCAGGAACTGTATCCTGAGTTGTTCCTGTTACTTCTGAGTCATTCCTGATCCTGAGTTGTACCCTGTTACTTTCCTAATAAACCTCATAACTGTTAGTATGGTCTGTGAGTTCTGCATGGCTATTGCAACGAATTATTGAACCCAGCAGAGTAGAGAGTGCCGTGGGAGGGATGGCTGGTGTCAGAACTGGTAAAAAGGTTGGACAGAGGAGATATGTCTGACCTCTGCCTCATAGGAATTAGCCTTGGGCTGTTGATCTTGATTCTCTCTCCCCCTCATGAAGTTAGAGGAGGTCAGATGCATCTGCCATGCCATTTTTACACTTGATGTCAAACAGTGGGACTCATTGCAACAGCTCCAGACTCATAGAAGTATGGGACTTAGGAAGAGAAAGAACAAAGGGGCGTGGGAAGTAAAACTTTTGATTCTTAGATGGTTACTTTGAGTGTTGTTGTCTGTAATGGCTGAAAGGAAAGTAAGAGATGTTACGATGCAGCTGAGGGGAGAAAACCACATCTGGAGTGGTTTGCGGCAAAAAGCCAGGCTAGTTATGGTACTGGTACAACGACAGATACATTGACCAATGGAACAGAATTGAGAACCCAGATGTAAATCCATCTACCTACGGTCACCTGATCTTTGACAAGGGCCCAAAGTCCATCAAATGGGGAAAAGACAGTCTTTATAACAAATGGTGCTGGATATCCATCTGCAAAAAAGAGAAACAGGACCCATACCTCACACCGTATACAAAAACTACTTCAAAATGGATCAAAGACCTGAATATAAAGCCTAAAACTATAAAGAAAAATAGGACCAACACTTAAGGCCTTAATACATTGCATTAACAGGATACATACCATAACCATCAACGCACAAAACCCAACAGATAAGATAGATAACTGGGATC
>NW_004443976.1:12332866-12368463 GCF_000243295.1 Trichechus manatus latirostris
ATTCAGCCTGGGAGTGGACAGCCCCGTAAAACCAAATGAGACTAACGAGGTACAGGAGTCCAGTGACAAGGGCCAGAAGGCAGAAGGGGAGAAGGAAGCTGGTGATAGGGAACCCAAGGTTGAGTAAGGATATTGCGATGTGTTGTGAGATTGTTAACCATTGTCATAGGGCAACATTTGTAGTAACTGTTAAATGAGAAACTATTTTATTCTGTAAGCCTTCATCTTAAGTGAGAATAACAGCACAATTGGAAGAGCATAGTCAATGTCACTGAACTGTGTATGTAGGAATTTTTGAAATGGTGTATCTTTGGCTGTGTGTATTTTCACCAAAAAAGAAAAAGAGGTTGAGAAATTAGAGGGTTGATATGTTGTGGTGTTGTTAACCAATGTCATAAAACAACATGTGTACTTCTGTTTCATGAGAAACTATTTGTTCTGTAAGCCTTTACCTGAAGTACAATTAAAAAAAAAAAAAAAAGAAAAGCCAGGCTAGTTAAACGTGATGATTGATAGTGGGCCAGGCTCTTCTGTTTCCACTCAGCCAGAGGCCAAGGCCATATGCATATGAATGGGAAGATAGTCAAGGTGTGGAGATGAAACTGATATGTTTTTAAAAAGGTTGTGTGTTTATTTGAATGTACTGTAGATATTGAATGTTTCTCCTACCTAGTATTTTAAAATAAACCTACATGTATGATGAAATAAATATTGGGTCTTATAAATAACAGAGTGCGTGCAACTCTGCCTTCAGCTCATACTTGACTGGATATGCTAAAACAGGAACTAGGATTTGCCCGAAAGAAACAGGCTGTCGGTTTGAATGCAGTACCCCGTGTATAGAGTATTGGGAGCTTAGATCCAATACCTGAGCCTTACCCAAGTCTTTCCAGTTAGGAAATTTACGTTAGAAAACACATGCAGACCCACCCTGAAATGCTGAGGGAACAGGAGATTTGCATTTGAAGGAAGGATCTGCAGGAAAAAAAAAATGACTGTTTTTCATTTGAATTTCCAGCAAGCAGCTTGCTGTTGGATGCATCGCGGCAGGAAAAAGTCAGTACCCATCAGAAGAACCCCGTTCTAGGACTGGAAGTTAAAGGGAGCTGGTGAGTACAGTCTGGTATGCTTGCATGTGGTGACCACCTTTGTTCACTCAATGAGTGGAAGTGGGGAAGGTGCAGCAATGAAGAAACAGGCTGAGTTTGGACATGTTCCATTCGCACCTGTTGACCAAGCCCACAGATGCTAGGGATGAGAGAGAAAGAGAAAGGGCTGGCTGGTCTGAAGTGCAGGAAGTTGTGTGGACTCCTGAGCCTGTGAGTGATGCCCGTTGACCTAGATCACCAGGGCTAGGGATGGGAGAGTGAAGGGGCTGGCTGGTCTAAAGTGCTAGGAGGTGTGTGGACTCCTGATCCTACAGCTGGTACCCATTGACTTAGCCCACAAGGGCTAGGGATGAGCTGACCAGAACTTGACCAAATGAAGAGAAAGATATTTGATACTGTGAGCTGGTGTAGATTGCTGCAATTTGATGGCTTGCTCTGAACTGTACTTTGCTTATGGATGCAGATGCTCAAAGTTCCAACCAGAACAGAAGATTCTTGAGACCAAGGAACATGCTCATCTCCTCAGAGTACTGGTTTGATAGAGACAGGCAATTTAAACATTGGCTATGTAAAATGGAGGAGATAAAGGCATGAAGTGGCTGGCTTATGCTTACATGCTTTCATGAGTGTGCTTACATTCAAAATGAGGGGACAAAGGAGGATCCCCACTGAATAGTTTCCTCTTTTCCTGATGGATCTGGGGAACAAAGGGTAGGGGAAGATTTTGATAGGATTATATGATTCATTTGCGAATATTCATTGTTAACAGGGTTAATTGTGATTGTAAAAACTGTAATTGTAGAGGCAGTAACTGTGAAAGAGTGGGATAAGGGGTAGGCACTGCTGGACTAGAGTATAGTGGCTGAACCTAAAGTCCGTTAAAGATTTTGCTATGCTGATACCTCATGAAGCTTAGAGCAAGGGAACAATCTTCTCTCAGTTAAATTTTCTCAGAGAAGACTTTTGGAGAACCTGACTAGATCAGATAGACACCTGCAGCAGACCTAAATAGCTGGTACCTGAGTAACTTCACTCTGAGAACTATTTGCCCTACTGAAGGACTAATAGTTTATGACAGTTTTGAACTTGTAAAATAATTGGGAGGCAGAAGTTATCCTCCAAGTGAAAGAACCACGGCTAGAAAAGCTGGTGGTGGCCGCAGTGTGATGGATCATTTTTATAGAGCCTTTCTTGCCATAATCTTGTAGCTCCCATCAAATGATTGGGTGGGAGTATGCAGATAAGGTGCTTTTGGTCCACCAAGGGGATTGGACAGCTTACTAGTAAGTAAATAAGGTGCATGGCTCCCTTGTGGGGGTGGAAATGTTGCAAATAAGGTGTATGGAACTCTTACCATGTGATTGGTCTATTTTACCATCCCGCTAGACTTAAAATGTGCCATTCCAGAGGCAGGAAGGGTGGAACCTCACTACCACCAAGAAAGAAGAGCTAGGAGTGGAGTATGTCCTTTGGACCCGGGATCCCTGTGCTGAGAACCTCCTAGGCCCAGGAGACAGAGAGAGAGCTGTAACACTGGAGATGGTGAGAGATGATGAGAAGGAGCAGCAGAGAAATGGTGGCAGCAGAGGCAGCAGAACCAAGAGACCAGCAGGAGACGGCGCAGTGGGCTTTCCAGCCCCAAGAGTGAGAAATCTGAGCACCTTCAGGCAGGAGGTTTGCTGGTGGAGTGGGGTGCCTCTGGGCACTTATTTGTGGAGCTAAAGAGCTTTGTAACACTTGCCTAAACAGGGCAGAAGCCATGCCAAGGGGCCAAAGAGCCAAGGACCAGAGAGAGGCCTGCTTGAGAGCACAGCCAAGAAGAAGCTGTTCTGATCAAGAACTGTATCCTGAGTTGTTCCTGTTACTTCTGAGTCATACCTGATCCTGAGTTGTACCCTCTTACTTCCCTAATAAACCACCGAACTGTAAGTATGGTTTGTGAGTTCTGTGAGATGTTGCAGTGAATTACAGAACACAAAGACTGGAGGGAGAGTACTGAGGGGAGGGAGAGTAGTTGATGTTAGAGATTAAATGAATAATTTCTTTTGTACGGATCAGCACGAAGCTGGTTCCTATGAGGTGGAGGTTAAAGATGTTCCAAATGTCCAGCTTTTCCAAATTGCTGTACCACTCCATCATCTCTAACATCAACTACTCCTCCCTTCAGTACTCTCCCTCTTGTCTTTGGGTTCCATAGTTCACTGCAAAGTCTCACAGAACTCACGAACCATATCAAGGAAATGGCTCATGTTGTTGTGGAGGCTGGCAAGTCCCAACTTCATGGGTCAGGCATAGGCTTCTCCTGACTCACACGGCCTCAGGGGCTGAAGAATCCAAAAAGGCAGGCCAAGCGACAGGCTGCTCGATCACAAGGCTACGGAAGCTGGTGAATCAGGTCAAAGGATAGGCTGCTGGCCCTTGGGGCTGTGGAAGCTGGCAAATCACAGAATTGGCAGGTCAGACAGCAGGCTGCTGGCTCAAGTCACAAGAACCAGAAGTCAGACAATGAAGAGCTGGATGCAGGGTCCAGATGCAGAGAGAGCCCTGCCACAGCACCCACATATGTACACTGGATGCAGGCCACCCCCCAGGGAAGGGTATGACTTGAGTAAGGGTGGGACTTGAGTCAAGCCCACCTGTAAGGCTGTGACTCAAGATACACCTCATTCTAATCCTGCCTCATTAACATATAGAGGTTAAGGTTTACAACACGTAAAACATATAGAGGTTAAGGTTTACAACACATAAAATAGAGGATAATTAGGATAATTAGATCACAAAATGGAAGACAGCCACACAAAACTGGGAATCATGGCCTAGCTGAGCCAACTTGCAATACCAACCACCACACCTCATTAGGGTTCCATACACCTTATTTTCATGGTCCAACCCAATCATTGTGTGACAGTCACAAAAACTATGGCTAGAAAGTCCACATTAGGTAATTCGCTGCACCGCAGGACACCCTCGGGCTCTTCTAGCCATTGGCCCTTTCATGTTTGAAGGATTAACTTCCCCCTCCCAATCATTTTACCAGCTCAAAACAGTCATTAACAATTAGTCCTTCAGTAGGGCAAAGAGTCCTCAGGGTGAGGTTACTCAGGTACCAGCCATTCAGGTCTGCTGCAGGTGTCAATGTGATCTGTTCAGGTTCCTCCAAAGTTGTCTCACCTTCACCCCTTTCTGGCTTCTGAAAAAATTCAACTGAGAGAAGATTATTCCTTTGCTCTGAATCTCTCTTGGGGTATCAGCATAATGTTAGATTTCCCCCGCTGTGTAACCCATTTGTTCATTCCTTTACCTTCAACTATTATTTCTCCTTCCTTCCATTTATCATTTATTTTTATCAAAACTTTTCTACCTTGGGAAGAGACATCAGGTTCAGCCACTATGCCTGTACAGATTGCTGGTAGCAAGACCAGTCTAGCACATGCTTCCCCCTCAGTTCACTCCCATTCATGTTGAGTAGGCTTGCATAGGTACAATACTAGTGGGCTATCTCGACCACTAGGCAGTACGGCAGTATTCACTGTCAACCTTAACTTTGCCAATGGGGAGAAGGCACAATCCATCCCATCAGGCCCTTGGGAATTCAGGCATACAGGTTCAAGGGTATAGTTACATTCTCTTGCTTAGGGATCACCCCAGCTTCTGGCACCTGCAGCTGCAACCCTGGTCCTGGGACTGCAGCATCTGGCAGGAAAAAAGCAATTTTAGGTGATGTGGGGAAGAACTGCACAGTGGCACAAGCGTCCTCCTCAACCCCCTCTCCCCCACATCCCCCAGAGAAGTGTAGGAATCTGTCCAGTGGTGATCCTCCCTTTGCCCCCCTCATGTTGAGTGTGAGTACACACTCATGAAGGCATGTGAGCCAGCCCTTCATGCCTTTATTGCCCCCCATTTTAGATAACAAATCTTTCAATTGCTCATTCCAATTCTCTATCAAACCATGACTCTGAGGGTGGTATGCAACATGGTATGTCCATTTAATATGATGTTTCTTGGCCCATTGCTGCACCCTGTGGGCTGTAAAGTGTGTTCCTCGGTCTGATGAAATATAACTCGGTGGCCCAAGTTGGTACAGTATCTGTCTTAGTCATCTAGTGCTGCTCCAACAGAAATACCACAGGTGGATGGCTTTCACAAAGAGAAACTTATTTTCTCACAGTCTAGTAAGCTAGAAGTCCAAATTCAGGGCTTCAGCTCCGGGGGAAGGCTTTCTCTCTCTGTCGGCCTTCTCATCAATGTTCCCCCGGACTAGGATCTTCTCCGCACAGGGACCCTGGGTCCAAAGGACACGCTCTGCTCCTGGCACTGCTTTCTTGGTGGTATGAGGTTCCCCAGATTCTCCACTTACTTCCCTTTCCTTTCATCTCTTACAAGAGTTAAAAGGTGGTGCAGGCCACACCCCAGGGAAACTCCCTTTACTTTGGATCAGGGATGTGACCTGGGTTAGGGTGGTGTTACAATCCCACCCTAATCCTCTTTAATGTAAAATTATAATCACAAAATGGAGGACAACCATGCAACACTGGGAATCATGGCCTAGCCAAATTGATACACACTTTTTTGGGGGGACATAATTCAGACCATGACAGTATCTTTGGTTCCAATCCCTTAATGGTGTTTTTGGCATTTGCATCTGTCATGGGATATGCAAAGCCCAGTCCAGAGTAAGTATCTATTTCTGTGAGGACCCATTTGTAGCCACTTGGTACCACTGGCATCATTGGTCCAATATAATAAACTTTCCAGCTTTGTGCAAGGCCATCCCCACTGGGGAATCTATCCCATGGCCATCTGCAACCTCTGTCTTTCTTGCTGTCAGACAGAGCAGTCCTTGTTGGCATTTTGTGCCTGAGAGGGTGCAAGGGGTGTATGTCTAGATTTAGCCCATCTCTGCATTGCTACAGCACCCCCATGTCTGCTCATTTCATGAACCCAATTGGGTACCTCAAGTGAGTGTACCAACAGGTCTACTTTCTGATTACAATCGCCTTCTTATCCATGAAGGGGGTTCTTTTGATGGGCGTCTACATGTTATACACTAATGCTCCCTCTAAATTCAAAGAGTGTTTCTCATAGGTCTTTGCCCCACATGAGTGTGCCCTTAATAGTCCAATTTTCCACCACGCATTTGCCTGACCATTTAGCCAGGCTGTTGGCCACTCACCATGAATCGGTAAAGATCCAAACATATGGGCTCTCACCTTTGCACAATTCTTCTGTCATGGCTAGGTAGACAGCATGCAGTTCAGCCCACTGACCTGACCTGTTCTTACCTTCTTCAGTCAGAGCCTTTCCATCTGCTGGTCTTGATGCAGCAGCCTTTCCACATCACGTGTTGTCTATATGTACCCTGAACTGCCATTTGTGAACAAAGCAGCCTTTTGCTGGTCAGTAGAAAGTTGTTCATAGGGCACTACCCATGTAGCAATGGGCTTTGGTAGCTTCTCAGGTGGTTCCAGGGTAGGACCTATGAGAAAAGAGGCTATCTGCTCATGGATATGGTGGGTGCCTCCCTGCATTCCCCCGGTAGCTTGTTCTTGTATAAACCATTTCAGTTTTATTATGGAATTATTTTGGGCACTGTCTTCCTTATTAGAGTGTTTCCCTGACATCACCCAAGACATTATGGTTATTTCAGGTCTCATGATGGTTTTATGTCCTTCTGTCATTGAAGCAGTCTCAATCAATGCCAGATAGCAGGTGAATAAATAATTGCCTTTTCAAATGGAAAATGTGCTACAGCACCTGGAAACTTTCTAGTCCAGAATCACACGGTTGCTGTAGGGTGGTATTGTCAAGTTTTTGCTATAAGCTCCAGTCTGCATAAGCACATGTGGCAGACACCTCCAAAATCATATCTGAATGTGGATCATAAAAGCCCAAATGTAGGGAGAGTGAGATCGTTTCTGTAATTCAGACATAGCCTGTTGTTTCTCTGGACCCCATTCAAACGCAGGTTTTTTTTAGTGGTTTTATGGTTGGGGATCAGCAATATCCCTAGATGTGGAATATGAATTCTCCAAAATCCAAATAAACCAACCAAATGTTGGGTCCCCTGCTTAGTCCTGTGGGTAGGTAGTGACAACAACTTATTCTTGGTTGCCTGTGGAATGTTATGGGTGGCTCCTGCCCAAGGTATTCCCAAGAGTTTCACTGTTTGGGCAGGGTTCTGGATTTTTGCTGGATTTATTAACCAGCCTCTGTTGGTCAGGAAGAGTACTAGCGGCACAGTGGTTAAGAACTTGGTTGCTAACCAAAAAGTCGGCAGTTTGAATCCACTGGCCACTCCTTGGAAACCCTATGGGGCAGTTCTACTTTGTCCAATAGGGTCACTGTGACTCGGAATCTACTTGATGGCAATGGATTTTGTTTTGTTTTGTTTTGTTTTTGGGAGGGGCGTTGGTCATGTGGGCCACCAATGTATTTGTATCAGCCCTAGTCTATTTTTCAGTGTTTGATAGTAACATAATATCATCAATGTAATGTACCATTACACTTGAGATCTGCACCAAGTCCAAGTTTCTTCTAACCATACTATGACAGTAAACTGGTGAATTCAAGTAACTCTGGGCAATGCAGTGAAAGTAAATTGGGATCCTTCCCACGTGAAAGAAAACTGCAGCTGTCTCTTTTCTGAGACTGGGATTGAGAAAAAGGCATTTGCAATATCAATCACTGAGTAACAGTCTCAGTGTTTTCTGCACCATTGATACCATGTCTGGAAGAGCTGAAGCCACAGGTGGCACTACTTTATTTAGGCCTCAATAGTCTACTGTCAGCCTCCATGAACCATCTGCCTTTTTCACAGGCCATATAGTGCTGTTATACAGAGAATTTGTTGGCATCAGCACTCCAGCCTTTAGCATGTCTTTAATCAAAGTAGTATTCTCCTTTTGCCCACCAGGTATCCTATACTATTTTAAATTAACAACCTGAGTGGGTTTGGGCAATTCTAATGGTTCCCATTTAGTATGTTCAATCAATACTGGCCTAAGGGCAGACTTACACGACTTCAGTTTTACAATATCAGGTAGAAGGAGTGTTCCTTAATTAGACATAATATTCATACCAATAATGCATTCAGGTAAGGGAGATGCAACTACTTCATACAAGATCTGTTTAAAATTTTCAGTTCTCATCCAAACTGTCACCGTAGTCCCATCGATAGTTGCATCCCCGTGTCCCCCTAGTCTAACCTTAGGCCCCTTCAAGATTTTATTGACAGGTTTTGGAAATACAGTACATTGGGCTCCTGTGTCCAGGAGCTGCAAGAAGGTCTCTTCCCCATCTCTGGGCTATTTCACCCTCACAGGTATATATGGTCGTGGGTTCCCTACTGAGGGCTTGACCAGAAGACCCTGGCCCCCTTGTCAATCGTTATCTTGATCAACCACCTGAGCCTCTTCTTCAAATGTTCCCAGGTGGGAATTCCTATCATTAAATTCCTCCTGATTGAGGTGAATAGAATGGACTTGTTTAGGCCTCTTTAATGTTGGGGGACCAGCAGGAGCTTCCATATTGGTCCACCCAACCTCCTGTAGTGCTGCATTAGAACCTTTGTCTCAACTCCATCCATGTCTACTATATTCATCCCATTTCTTAGTAACCATCTAAAAATCTCTGTCCTGCTGGGGTAAGTTCTTTCCCTTGCCTCTTCCCATTCTCCTATGAATCACCCTTATGTTTCTTGCATCTGTAAGACCCATGTAGGGAAGCTATGCCAACAGATCCGAGGAGGCTTCTCAGATTGTTGCTTTGTTTTGCAACAGCCAGTTTACACGGGGTGCCCATGTAGAAGGGGCTCCCTTGATTACCATACCCGCCATGACCTGTGTAAGGGGCATGTTTATTGGATGAATATCCTGATCACCATAAAGCCATTCCAGCATTGTTTGCATAAGCAGCACATCAGCTGTTTCCTCTGGAGTGTTCCATTGGATATTTAGAAGTGGAGAGGGGCTGTTTCCCTTCTTAGGGTGAAGAAATCTCACTGCAAATTTTATCCAGTCCACCAGGATGGCTGTCCCCTCCATGTTAACCTACAGTGTGACTAGATCTAGTGTTATCATTTGTGAGTGTTCTATAGTTAGTTGTGGGTCTTTCGTAAACCCAAACATACTGTTCCATTCTGCAGCATTCAAAACTAAAGACAATGCCCCTAAGTTAGACGCTCTCACAGTACATTTTAGTAACAGTTCCTCAGGAAGCTGACGATACTGATCTACAAATTGAAGCAACTCCTTTACACTATATCCCCTGGTTTCAGTCATTTCTTGGTTTTGCCAGGTCCCCTCCTGGACTACCTTCTTGGTGACCAGCGGTCGTGGTGTACTTCCTGTTGTTCCAACGTGACTTTTCCTTTCCTGGTTGGCCCTGAGGTCAGTCTTGAGACTAGTGGTCATAGCTCCAATCAGACAAGGTCTGGGATTGTTTCAGTGCTAAAATCCACCCATACATTCTTTTCTCCTGCCCTTGCAGCTATTACTGCTAACAGAAACCAAGGAATTGTATGTCTGGCTCTTTCCTTATCATTCTGTATTTTTGTATGCATTCAATTAGCCGGTTTCTCAGGAGTTATATCCACCACTTCTCCTCATGAATAGCTTTTGCTTTGGGTAACTGATAGCAACATAACAGTTACTTCAATCCATGGGTGCTTTTTCTAATCCCGTACACAAACCAAAGGTTTCTCTTTCTCCTGATTATCCCCCTTTTTCCAAAACCACAAATTCCCTTTAGTCTGGGCTGTTGCAGCAAAACTTCTCATCCTGACACCAACTGAATGAATAATTTCTTTCATAAGGATAAGCACAAAGTTGGTTCCTAAGAGGCGTAGGTTAATGATGTCCCAAATGTCCAATTTTCCCAAATTGCTGTACCACTCCATTATCTCTAACATCAACTATTCCTCCTCCCCTCATTACTCTCCCTCCCATCTTTGGGTCCCATAATTCACTGTAATGTCTCATAGAAGTCACGAACCATATCGAGGAAATGGCTTATGCAGTTGTGGAGGCTGGCAAGGACCAACTCTGTGAGTCAGGTGTAGGCTTCTCCTGACTCACTTGGCCTCAGGGGCTGAAGAACCCAAACTGGCAGGCTAGATGACAGGCTGCTGGCTCACAAGGCTGCGGAAGCTGGCAAATCAAGTCAGATGATGGGCTCCTGGCCCGGGGGGTTGTGGAAGCTGCCAAATCCCAGAATCGGCAGGTCAGATGGCAGGCCGTTGACTCAAGTTCCAAGAACTGGAGGTCAGACAATGACAAGCTGGATGCAGCATCCAGTTGCAGAGAGACAGAGCCCATCAGAGCACCTACTATATAACTGGATGCAAGCCACACCCCAGGGAAGGGCGTGACTTGAGTAAAGGTGGGACTTGTGTCATTCCCTCCTGCAAAGTTGTGACTCAAAATACACCCTACACTGACCTTCCTCATTAACATATAGAGGTTAGGATTTACAACACATAAAATGGAGGATAATTAGGATAATTACATCAGATCACAAAATGGAGGACAGACACACAAAATGAAATCATGCCTAGCCAAGCCAACTCACAACACCAACCACCACACTGTATTAGGGTCTCATACACCTTATTCTCATGGTCCAATGAGATCACTGTGTGGGAATCACAAAGACTATGGCTAGAAGAGCCATATTAAGTAATTCACTGCACTGCAGAGATGTTGGAGTGGTACAGAACTTTGGAAAGTTGGACATTTGGGACATCTTTAACCTCCATCTAGTAGGAACTAGCTTTGTGCTGATCCTTTTAAAATAAGTTATTCATTTAATTAAAAAAAAAAAAAGATTCCAGGACTCCAGAGTTCTGTGGCACAGAACATGACTGGTAATTTTAGACTAGAACAACTTTAAAGAAGATGATAGTAGTTTCTACCAAAGCAGGGCTCCTAATCAGTTCAGAATGATTCAGTAATTGCCAGTGTAAATGAGGACAGCATACACGTTGCATAGCAACCAAATCTTCTCACTCGTGCCTGTGGGCACTCCTCTCTCAGGCCCCTCAGGCTCAAGCGTTACAAAGCTCCTTTAGTTCTGCCAATAAGTGCTCCGAGGCACCCCAGTCCGCCAGCAAGCCTTGGCCAGAAGGCCAAGAAGGCACTCAGCTCCAACTCCGTGGGTCGGCAAACCTAGCTCCACCAAGTGCCCAGAGGCACCCTACTTAGCTAGCAAGCCTCTTGACTGAAGACACTCAGCTTTCTTGCTCCGTGACCTGGGAAGCCCACCATGCCATCTCCTGCAGGTCTCTCCTGCTACCGTTTCTCTGCCATTGCTTCTCACCATCTTCAGTATTACAGCTCTCTCTCTCTCTTTCTCAGTCTCCTGGTTCTGGAAGCTTCTCAGCTCAGGGATCCCAGGTCCAAAGGACATGCTTCATTCCTGACTCTTCTTCCCTGGTGGTGGTGAGATCCTCTCCTGCTCTGGAATTGACTGCCTTTTAAGCCTAGCGGGATGGTAAAACTGAACAACCCCCTTGGTGAGTCACAATTACCTTATTTGCACAGTCTTACCTGATCAGCTGGGTGAGAATTACAAGACCATGGTGTCAAGGGCCACACAAAAGCAATCTACTGCACTGCACTGCTCTAGGGGAAGGCTTTCTCTCTCTGTTGGCTCTGGAGGAAGGTCCTTATCTCTTCTGAGCTTGTGTTACTGGGTAATCTCCATGTGACTTGTCATCACTCTTCCCCCATATCTGTTTGCCTAATCTGTTCTTTTTATCTCTTGTAAGAGATTAACTCAAGACACACCTGTCTTAGGTATCTAGTGTTGCTATAACAGAATACCACAAGTGGATGGCTTTCTTTCTGTGTTGGCTCTGGGGGAGGGTCCTTGTCATCAATGTTCCCTGATCAAGGAGCTTCTCAGCACAGGGACCCCAGGTCCAAAGGATGTGCTACTCTCCTGGCTCTTGTTTCTTGGTAGTATGAGGTCCCCCGTCTGTCTGCTTGCTTCTCTCTTTTATATCTCAAGAGATTGACTTAAGAGACAACCTAATCTTTTAGAGTGAATCCTGCCTCATTAACATAACTGCCACTAATCCCACCTCATTAACATCATAGAGATAGGATTTATAACAGATAGGAAAATCACATCAGATGACAAAATGGTGGATAATCACACAAAACTGGGAATTATGGCCTAGCCAAGTTGACAGATATTTTCGGGGACACAATTCAATCCATGACATTCCACCCTTTGGCCCCCCAAAATTCTTGTCCTTGCCACATGTAAAAAACATTGACCCCATCATATTATAGCAAAAGTCTTAAATCAACTCCAAGTCCAAAATCCAGAAATTCCTCTTCATCTGTGAAACCTAGAATACAAGTTATCTGCTTCCAAAGTACAATGGTAGAACAGGCACAAAGTAGACATTTATGTTACAAATGGGAGAAATTGGAGGGAAAGAAAGGATAACAGGCACCAAGCAAGTCAGCAGAACACATTACATTAGCTCTCAAGGCTTAAAAATAATCCTCTGTTCTCTGAGGCTATTTAGTCAATGGCCCTGCCCTCCAGATTCTGGGTGTCAGCCACACTTTCCGGATTCTAAGTAGAGGCCCCTCGGTACTGGGCTTCAGCTCTGCCTTCCAGGCCCACTGGAATGGCAACTCTGCTCCCTCATTCTCCTAGTCCATCTGAGTGGTGACTCTACCCTTTGAGACCCCAGAGGTTGTGGTCCTACCCTTTAATACTGAGGCAGGAAGCTCTGCTTCTTGTGTTCCTTGTCTCTTCAGCTTCTGCTTCCTGGTTACTTGGCCTCTCAGCCCCTCAGTCCTCACTGCCCACGTCTTCCCTGCTGGGGCAAGTGTTCTAAAGCTGTTTAGCTCCACCTGTGAATGCCCGGAGGCACCCCACTCCATCGGTAAACTTCAGCCGGAACGCACTTAGCTCTCTTGCTCCGTGGGTCAGCAAGCCTAGCTCCACCGATAAGTGCTTGGAGGCACCCCACTCAGGCAGGAAGCCTCCTGTGCAAAGGCACTCAGCTCTCTCACTCCATGGGTCAGCTTCAGTGCTGTCTTGTGCTGGTCTCCTGGTTCTGCTACTAAAGTTTCTCTGCTGCTGCTCCTCGCTGTCTACACTGTCTCCAGCATAACAGCTTTCCTCACTTCCTTCTGAGTCCTCACCAGAATTGTCTTTGATGTCCATAATTCCACCAACAGTCTCTTCAAGGCAGTCTAGGCCTGTGCTATTAGGGGCTTTAAAACTCTTCCACCTTCTATCCATTTACAGTTTCAAAACCACTTCCATATTTTAGGCACCCCACTCCCAGTACCAAATTCTGTCTTAGTTATTTAGTGCTGCTATAACAGATATACCACAAATGGATGGCTTTAACAAAGAGAAACTTATTCTCTCACAGTCTAGGAGGCTAGAAGTCCAAATTCAGGATGCCAGCTCCAGGGGAAGGCTTTCACACAATACTGGGAATCATCACCTAGCCAAGTTGGCAGACATTTTTGGGGAACACAATTCAATCCACGACAGTACCCTACACTAATCTTGCCCCATAAACATAACAGAAAACTCATTCCCAAATGGAATTACAACCACAGGCACAGAGGTTATGATTTACAACACATATTTTTAGGGGACACAATTCAATCTATAACAGGAAGTATTTCTTCTACTTTTTGGAAGAGTCTGAGCAGGAGTGGTGTCAATTCTTCTCTGAATGTTCAGTAGAATTCCCCAGTGAAGCTGTCTGGCTCCAGACTTTTATTTCTTGGGAGGATTTTTATTATTGATTCAATCTCTTCACTTGTTATTGGTCTGTTGAGGTTTTCTACTTCCTTTTGAGTCATGGAGCCTTTAGGTAGGTTATGTGCTTCTTGGAGTTTGTCCATTTTATCAAAGTTATCAACTTTGTTCATATTTTTCCAGGGTACTTTTCAAATGAACCAATTTATATTAAAAAGTTTCTCAAAGTATCTACTGAAATTCAAAATTGCTTCTAGTATGTTATGTCCATTTTTAGAAAACAATTATGTGGAAGTAAACTTGTTCTGCTCAAGAGCAACTACCCCACCAATATTTGGCCATAGTCTGAATAATTTTGTCTACTCCCTGGTGGATAAGATGGTGTAAAGTTTTCATCACTGGAAATTTTAGGGCCTCTGGTAGAACTGAGTGGCTGTTCTGACCTTCCAAGAGTTCAATTTTTAGGCTTAAATAACAATCCTGCAATTTCCAAGAATCTTGCCGTAAGAAGGGAGCCTATCCTTGTCTTTAAAGAGTGGTGTTTTGTCATGGCTCTTAGTTTGATTTGAAGGAATTCAGACTCTTGGGCTTCCTGAAACTGGCTAGATACCTCTACAATTTGTAATTTGTGTTGACTCTGGGGGAGAGGCTGCTTTAATAAAGCAGGGTTTAATGCTGACATGGTGGCTCCAGTGTCGATAAAAAAAAAACAAAAAACAGTAGTTCTCCTCACTAACTTTGATGTCTGTTTCTCCAGTTTTGTCTAGCTGGATCAATGCCTGCAGCCTGCAAAGATTCTCCCTAGATCCCTGTCAGATTTGAATGGTTCAGTGCATGTAAATACTGGAGGAACAGCCTCCTTCATAGTTTAGTTGGAGTTTCCCATTTTGAATCTACTCTTCTCTCTAAAATTTTTATAGTCTTTTCCCAATGCCTTCATTACTTCCAATTAGGATCCTAAATTCCTCAGTGATTTTTTTTTTAGGATCCTGCCTGGGTTTGGGAAACTCCTTTACAATAGTTTGTAATTTTGCCCTTGACCAGGGGGTCAAAAAATCTAGCCATGTTTCTGGCTCCCATCAGGAGCAGTATCAGTAGCTGGTTTAACCTTAAAGGGCATCTGTGGAGAGAGGTTGGAGTCACAGGAAAAGAGGGCTTCAGAGAGAGACGGAAAAGGAAATTCAGTCAGAAGCAGGGTTTCGAATCGGTTCTTACCAGTTCAATCATGGCCGAGGAATTGACACTAGCACAGACCCAAATTTTTAAAATTTAGGTGAACTAGAATGATCACTGGAACAGGAAAAATTATGGGTCAAAGTCCTGCTAGAAATGTAATCTCCCTCTTAGAAAACAAGATCAGCGTACACGTTGCATAGCAACCAAATCTCTTGCAAGTCAGATTTTGCACAGAGTCAGAAACAGTGGTGTCCCACTCAAAGATGGTAGCTGACCACACCACTTTGAATATGTGTCACTCTCCTCAGTCCTAGCAATAATCCAGTCTCATGTATCAGGCTCCTGAAAGGGTTCACTGCAACTATTCTGAGTCTCCCATTCCAGGGTTTTGACCTGTAATTTTTCCCATTCAGGTTATGGTTCTGGATCACTTCATTTTTAAAAATTCAGCTCTGTTCCAGTTTCACTTCATCCGCCATGACTGAACTGGTTCAAACCGGGTTGAAGCCCTGGCCAGAAGAGACTCAGAATCAGGCAAGCAGGATGAAAAGTAAGCAGATGTTATGGATTGAATTGTGTACCCCCAAAATATCTGTCAACTTGGCTAGGCCATGATTTCCAGTATTGTGTGATTGTCAACCATTTTGTCATCTGATATGATTTTCCTATGTGCTGTAAACCCTATCTCTACGATGTTAATGAAGTGGGATTAGCAGAAGTTATGTTAATGAGTCAGGGCTCAATCTACAAGATTAGGTTGTGTTTTAAGTAAGTCTCTTTTGAGATATAAAAGAAAGAAGCGAGCAGAGAGACAGGTGGACCTCATTACCACCAAGCAAGAACCAGGAGTGCATGTCCTTTGGACCTGGGGCCCCTGCACTGAAAAGCTTCTAGACCAGGGGAAGATTGATGACAAGGAACTTTCCTGAGAGCAGAGAGAGAAAGCCTTTCCTGGGAGCTGGCACCCTGAATTTGGACTTCTAGCCTCCCAGACTGTGGGAATAAATTTCTGTTTGTTAAAGCCATCCACCTGTGGTATTCTGTTATAGCAGCACTAGATAACTAAGACAGCAGTTAAGGTAGTAAAGGGGTGGAGGGGCAGTTGGTGTGGTATCACATCGGTGAGGTCTACTAGGCATTCTTAGAGAGACAACTGATCAGTCCTCTGGATGTTTGGAGACTTCCAAATACCAATCAAAGGATGCTGTGTTTCTGAAGGGCTCCTCTGGAATGCTCTTACTTGTCTATCTGAAAACTTCCCCATAATAGCCACAGTTCTAAATTGTTCTTAGTCAATCATCCATTTTAACCATAAAGTTTGCCTTTGTTCCTTGGGTCTTTAGGATCCCATGCCTTACCTGCAAGTAGCAGAAAGACCCAAATGAACCTAGTTCATCAGGAGGGCCAGAACCAGTCTGCTCTAGTCCCAAATAAAACTCAGAGAACTCAAAACACAGGAAGAGTGGAGTTTGGATCTGAGAGGAAACCTATAGACAACCTCCACAAACAATGAGGAGACAGAAAGCCCAAATGGCTTTGAGGGTACCATTGCCTGCTTCCATGGAGTCTTTAGGGGTTGTTGGGATCTCCTTCAGAATCCCACTTCTGGTGCCAGAAATTGTCAAAAGAAACTGAGTCAATAATAATCTATTAGATGAGGTTTATTTGCGTAGAAGATTAGTGAAATGGGTGGCACCAAACCACATGTGGAAAGGTACTCCAACAAGTATCACCAATGGTCGGCTTTTTATTGAAAAAAATTTGGAAGCAAGAAGCTTATTTCTGAATGACTTATACAATTTAGTATTGAAACAACGAATGACTCCATTATTTCATTTAACAATATGTTTATGTCTTTATTGCCTGCCTTCTCCCTGTAGAATATAAGCTTCATGAGAGCAGTGTTCACATCTGTTTTATTCACAACTGTATGTCCAGTTCTAGTATAGTACATTACAGGCACTGGGAAGATATTTGTTGAATAAATGAATTAAAATATTGCTTATTTGTAATTTATTTATTCATTCATCAAATAATTTTTGATGTCGTTAGTTGCCTTTGAGTCGATTCCAACTCATAGCAACCCCATGTGTCAAATAAATATTTGACCCTATTAAACAATTATTTGTAAAAAAAAATCCAGACACATCTCTATCCTCTTGGAACTTACAGTACAGTAGGGAGACTGACATTGAATAAATAACCACATGAAATAAATAGTTTTAGACTTTGATAAGAGCTTTGATAGAAAAAACACAGATACCTGTGACAGCACTCAGCAAGTGACCTGACTCAGTCTGGGTGCGGTGGTCAAGCCAGACTTCCGGGAAGTGATATTGGAGTTTATAAGCTGAAGTGGCTGGGTGGGGGGAGTTGGTGAGAGGGTGGCAGATGAGGAAGGGCATTCAGGCATAGAGAACAGAATGTGCAAAGGCACTTTGGTTGGAAGGAATGTGGTACATTTTAGGAACAGAGAGAAGGCTCGTATGGCTGGAGCACAGAGTCCGGTAAAGCATGGTATGGAGTTTACTTCCCAAATCCTGTGGAGCAATAGGAACAAAAGGGTGCCAGAAAGATTTTTAAGGTTTTAAACAGAAAGTGACAAGATCTGAGTTTGTAAAGGAAGATTCCCTGAATCAAAAATTTCTTTGATAAGAATCAGCACAAAACTTGTTCTTACAAGGTGGAGGTTAAAAATATCCCAAATGTCCAACTTCTTCAAACTGCTGTACCACTCCATCATCTCAAACGCCAACTACTCCCCCTTACCTCAGTCCTCTTCCCCCCATCTTTGGGTTTGGGAATTCACTGCAATGTGTCACAAACTCAACAAACTGTACAAATGGTTATGGGGTTTATTAGGGAAGTAACAGGTTACAAGCAGGGATCAGGATCAACTAGGAAGTAACAGGAACAACTCAGGATACAGTTCTTCAATCAGGACAGCTTCTTCTCTGCTGCTGCCATGGGCCCTCCTCACGACTTGCTGCAAGCAGTCTCCTGGTTGCTGCCATCTCACTCCACTATCATCTTGCTGCTGCTGCTCCCTCTCTCGCTGTCTTCAGTGTTACAGCTCCTTCTTCTCTGTCTCTCTGTGTCCCTAGCTAAAATCTCTGTCAGGGAAGCTGGTTATATAGCAAGCTCCTTATCAATTTCAGGAAATTCTGGTGGCGTAGTTAAGAACTATGACTGCTAAACAAAAAGGTCCAAAAAGGTCAGCTCTTTGAATCCACCAGACACTCCTTGGCAACCCTATTGGGCAGTTCTACTCTGTCCTATAGGGTTGCTATGACTCTGAATTGACCGACAGCAACAGGTTTGGTTTTTTGCTTTTTTAATCAATTTCAAGGTGTGGGCCCCCCACCTCCAGCAAGACCACAAACTAACCATATCCCTACAAGGTTCCATGCACCTTATTTGCATTAACAACCCCTGCAAGAGTTCCATGCACCTTATCTTCATTAGCCGACTGTCCAGTCCCTGCAAAGGGTCTGCGCACCTTATTTGCATAGTCCCAGCCAGTCATTTAATGGGAGTTACAAGACATGGCTAGAAAGGTCATATAAAAGCGATTTATTGCAATGCAATCCTTCTGGTGAATGAATTGTAGAAGGACAAGATGGATAGCAGGGATACTGGTTTGGAGACAGTTACAGTGTCCAGAGAAGAGATGAGGGTGGTTTGTCCTGAAGTGGTGGTAGTGAACTCAGAGAAGATATACTTAAGTAATGAGAAACATGGAATTTTAGAGCTGGAAGACACTTTTCTAAAATACATTTTTTGTGTGTTTGTGTGTGCTAAATATTTGTTGTTGCTGTTAGGTGCTATCAAGTCGGTTCTGACTCATAGTGACCCTATGTACAACACAACGAAACAGTGCCCAGTCCTGCACCATCCTCACAATCATTGCTATGTTTAAGCCCATTGTTGCAGCCACTGTGTCAATCCATCTTGTCAGGGGTCTTCCTCTTTTTTGCTGACCCTCTACTTTACCAAGCATGATATCCTTCTCCATGGAATGGTCCCTCCTGATAACATGTCCAAAGTACATGAGATGAAGTCTCTCCATTCTCACTTTCAAGGGGCACTCTAGCTGTACTTCTTTCAAGACAGATTTGTTCATTCTTCTGGCAGTCCATGGTATATTCACTATTCTTCACCAACACCATAATTCAGAGGCATCAATTCTTCTTTGGTCTTCCTTATTCATTGTCCAGCTTTTGCATGCATAGGAGACGATTGAAAATATCATGGCTTGGGTCAGGTGCACCTTAGTCCTCAGAGTGACATCTTGGCTTTTCAACACTTTAAAGAGGTCTTTTGCATCAGATTTGCCCAATGTTTGTTTTCTTGACTGCTGCTTCCATGGGCATTGATTGTGGATCCAAGTAAAATGAAATCCTTCAAACTTCAGTATTTTCTCTGTTTATCATGATGTTGCTTATTGGTCCAGTTGTGAGGATTTTTGTTTCCTTTATGCTGAGGTGTAATCCATACTATGATGGTTGAGGTTGTGTGTCAACTTGGCTGGGCCATGATTCTCAGTGGTTTGGCAGTTATATGATGTTGCAATCACTTCCGTGATGAGATCTGATATAATGTGATCACCTCCATGATGAGATCTGCTGTGAGCAGCCAATCAGTTGAAAGGGGGTTTCCTTGAGCGTGTGGCCTGCATCGATATAAGTGGACATTCTGGCAAGGCTTGTGGGCTTTTGCTCACTCTGGATCCTGCAGCTGGCTCCTGTTCATCTGATCTCCGGTTCTTGGGACTTGAACTAGCAGCTTACCGTCCATCTTGCCTGCCAATCTTAGGATTTGTCAGTCTTCGCAGCCTATGAGCCAGAGCCCTGATCTCTGAACTGCTGATCATGCTTGACCCTTAGTAGAGGCTAAACGCTTAACCACAGGACACCAAGTCACCATGGGGCTTGAACTGCCATGAACTGGGTGTTGTCTGACCCACAGAGTCATAGATTTGGATGTGCATAGCAGCACTCCATCATTAAATGTAAGTGGTATATAAGAGATGAGGCCTGAGCAGGACCTGAAGGCACAAGTAAGTTTCATGAGGAAGTGGCCCAAATGCCCATGGTCTCCACTCCTGTCACATTACCTTCCATCTCCCAGTCTGCACCTATGGCCTCATGGGGAGTTCCTTATGATCAGTTGACTGAGGAAGAGAAAACTTGGGCTTGGTTCACAGATGGTTCTGCACGATACGCAGGCACCACACGGAAGTGGACAGCAACAGCACTATAGCCCCTTTCTGGTATCTTCCTGAAGGACAGTGGTGAAGGGAATCCTCCCAATGGGCAGAACATAGAGCAGTGCACCTGGTTGTTCACTTTGCTTGAAAGGAGAAATGGCCAGACGTGCAATTGTATATTGATTCACGGGCTGTGGCCAATGGTTTGGCTGGATGGTCAGGCACTTGGAAAGAACATGATTGGAAAACTGGAGACAAGGAAGTATGGGGAAGAAGTATGGGGATAGGCCTCTCTGAATGGGCCAAAGAAGTGAAGATATTTGTGTCTCGTATGAAAACTTACCACAGGTGACCTCAGCAGAGGAGGATTTTAACAATCAAGTGGATAAAATGAAGAGTTCTATGGAAACCAGTCATCCTCTTTCCCCAGCTACTCCTGTAAATGCTCAGTGTTCTCATAAACAAGTGGCCATGGTGGCAGGGATGGAGGTTATGCATGGCCTCAGCAACATGGACTTCCTCTCACCAAGGCCGACATGGCTACAGCCACTGCTGAGTGTTCAGTCCTCCAGCAGCAGAAACCAACACTGAGTCTCTGATATGGCACCATCCCTCGAGGTGATCAGCCAGCAACCTGGTAGCAAGTTGATTACACTGGACCACTTCCATCATGGAAAGGGCAGTGTTTTGTTCTTACTGGAATAAACTCTTACTCTGGATATGGATTTGCCTTCCCTGCATGCAATGCTTCTGCCAAAATTACCATCCATGGACTTACAGAATGCCTTATCCACCATCATGGTATCCCACACAGTCTCACCTCAGATCAAGGGACTCACTTCACAGAAAATGAAGTGTGGCAATGGGCCCATGCTCATGGAATTCACTGGTCTTACCATGTTCCCTATCATCCTGAAGCAGCTAGCTGCATAGAACAATGGAATAGCCTTCTAAAGGCACAATTATGGCATCAGCTAGATGGTAGTACCTTGCAGGGTTGGGGTAATGTTCTCCAGGAGGCTGTATATGCTCTAAACCAGCATCTAATATATGGTGCTGTATCTCTCATTGCCAGGATTCATGAGTCCAGGAATCAAGAGGTGGAAATGGGAGTGACCCACTCACAAATTTTTGCTTCCTATCCCTGCAACCTTATGCTCTACAGGTCTAGAGGTCTTAGTTCCAAAGGGTGGATTGCTCCCACCTGGAGACACATCACTGATTCCATTGAACTGGAAGCTAAGAATGCCACCTGGCCACTTTGGGCTCCTTATGCCTCTGGATCAACAAGCAAAGAAAGGAGTTACCATACTGGCTGCTGTGATTGATCTTGATTACCAAGAGAAAATTGGATTGATATTACATAACGGAGATAAAGAAGACTATGTCTGGAATGCAGGAGATCCCTTAGGGCATCTCTTAGTATTACCATGCCCTGTGATTAAAGTCAATGGAAAACTACAGCAACCCAATTCTGACATGACTACTAATGGCCCAGACCCTTCAGGAACGAATGTTTGGGTCACTTCACCAGGCAAAGAACCATGACCAGATGAGTTGCTTGCTGAAGGCAAAGGGAATACGGAATGGGTGGTGAAAGAAGGTAGTTCTAAATAAGAAGTTATGTCCACGTGACCAGTTGCAGAAACGAGGACTGTAATTGTTACGAGTATTTCTGCTTTGTACGTGTGTTCATTGTATCATGTTAGGTGCAAGTATGATGTTATAATTGTCTTTATTCAGAGATTATGTATGGTTTAAGGAGATGTGTACAGGTGCCAAGTTGACAAGGGGTGGACTGTGATGGTTAAAGTTGTGTGTCAACTTGGCTGGGCCATGATTCTCAGTGGTTTGGCAGTTGTATGATGTTGTGATCACTTCCATGATAAGATTTGGTATAATGTGACCACCTCCATGATGAGGTCTGCTATGAGTGCCTATCAGTTGAAAGGGAGTTTCCTTGGACATGTGGCCTGCATCAAATATAAGTGGAAGTTCTGGCAAGGCTTGTGGGCCTTTGCTCCCTCTGTATCCTGCAGCTAGCTGCTGTTCATCTGACCTCTGGTTCTTGGGACTTGAGCTAGCAGCTTACCTGTGGTCTTGCCTGCTGATGTTGGGATTTGTCAATCTTTGCAGCCTGTGAGCAAGAGTCCTGCTCTCTAACCTGCTGATCAGTCTTGGGTTCTCCAGTACCTGCAGCTATGTGAATCAGGAGAAGCCGCTATCTTGACCCATGGACTTGGATGTTCCAGCCTCTACAACCGTGTGAGGTATTTCCTTGATATAAATCTCTCTATATATATATTATACGCTCTACTGGTTTTGCTTCTCTAGAGAATCCAGCCTAAGACACATACTGAAGGCTGTAGTCTTTGACATTCATCAGTAACTGCTTCAAGTCATCTTTGCTGTCAGCAAGCAAGGTTGTGTCATCTGCATATCACAGGTTATTAATGAGTCTTCCGCTTATCCTCATGGCAACATTCTTCTTCATATAGTCTGGCTTCTTGGATTATTTGCTCAGCATACAGACTGAATAAGTATGACAAAAGGATACAACCATGACACACACCTTTCCTGATTTTAAACCACACAGTATCCCCTTGCTTTGTACAGGTTCCTTCTGAGCACAATTAAGTGTTCTGGAATTCTCATTCTTCACAATGTTATCCATAATTTGTTATTATCCACAGAGTTGAATGCCTTTCTACAGTCAGTAAAACACAGGTAAACATCTTTTTGGTATTCTCTGCTTTCAGCCAAGATCCATCAATGGATCCGTACCAGCAATGATATCCTTTGTTCCACGGCCTCTTCTGAATCTGGCATACAGATATTATCCTATCTCTGACAGCACTGTACTTCAGGATAGATCTTGAAATGTTCTTTTTGACGATTAATGCAATACCATTCCTCCTCAATTTGTCATTCCCAGCAGAGTAGACCATATGATTGTCTGTCGATCTTTATGTGTTCCATTTCATTTTTGATGCCTTCCAATTTTCCTAGATTCATACTTAGTTCATTCCATGTTGTGATTATTAATGGATGTTTGTCGCTGTTTCTTCTCATTTGGAGTAGTGCCACATCAGCAAATGAAAGTCCTGAAAGCTTGACTACATCCATGTCATTAAGATAGATTCTACTTTGAGGAGGCAGCTTTTCCTCAGTTGTATTCTGAGTGCCTTCCAACCAGAGGGGCTCATCTTCTGACACTGTATCAGATAATATTCTGCTGCTATTCATAAGGTTTTCACTGGCCAGTTTTTTCAGAAGTAGATCACCAGGTCCTTCTTCCTAGGCTGTCTTAGGCTGGAAGCTCAGCTGAAACCGGTCCACCACGGATGACCCTGCAGGTAGTTGACATACTGGTGGCATAGCTTCAAGCATCACAGCAACATGCAAGCACCACACAGTACAACAAACTGACAGACTCGTGGTGGGTGGTAATTATATAGGTAACAAAACGTTTGCCATTCCAACAATCTTTACATGTACAGTTCAGTGACATTAGATATGTTCATCATGTTGTCAGCCATCACCATTTGCCATTCACAGATTTTTCCATCACCTTTGACAGAATGGAAAACCTAAAAACCAAACCCATTGCCGTCGAGTAGATTCTGACTCATAGCAATCTTATAGATCAGAGTAGAACTGCCCCATAGGGTTTCCAAGGAGCAGCTGGTGCATTCGAACCGCCAACCTTTTGGTTAGCAGACAAATGCTTAACTACTGTGCCACCAGAGCTCCAACAAAATAGAAGATACTTAAAAAAAAAAAAACTATTTTCAAAAAGTACTACAATAAAAACAAACAACAAAGAGTTTATTAAAGTCTGTTATAGAAAAGCAAGTTGATTAACTTAGTATGATCTTCTATGTTTATTAGATAAATGAAGGAAAGATTCAGGGAGAAATGTTTGAGACAAAGAAGTAAAGATGGGAAATGTAAGAAAATTGAATTAAAAAAAAAGGAGAGGAAAATGAAATGAGAGACAGAGTAAGAAAAGTGTATGAGATCTGAGAGGTGTAAGGAGCTGGTAGGAGAGGTCCATTGGGAGGACACTGGGCTTGAAGACAGTAGGATAGGGCCAGTAAAGTGCACATAGGAAGAAGAAAAGAAAGACTAATTGTGAAGCTGGGCTCCAAGGGGGTTGGAGATGATGAGGAACAGAGATTAAAAGGGAAGTATGTGGGATCAGGAGCAGGAAAGGCAGGAAAGCAGAGATGATAAGCGATGAGGGATGCAAGAAGAAATGGAGATGCTTGGAAGTGATGTGTAGAGAAAGGATGGGGCAATTGCTTGGGGAGAGTGAGAAGGAATGAGGGTGTGAGGTGGGGAGCTGAGGGCTGATTCAAAGGCCTTATTAGAGAGTTCAAGTGTTAGGGAGGACATCAATTTGAGGGGGTGGGAGAAGGCACACAAATAGAGGGGCCCAGGCTCAGATTGAAGGATAGAGAATGGTGTGTGGTGGGGAAGGGGAGGCGGTGAGGACAGGTTTCAAAAGACTCCAAGGAGGGGGAACGACGGGTGTGGCCAATACTCTGAGCTACCCTTTTCCCCTGTGCTTTCTATCCTGTGCGATGTGGGCTTCTGCTAAAGGAGCCTTGATGCAGCAAGGGGAGGAGGACTACAAACAGGCCTGGAGGTGGGGCAGAAAGGGACCCAGGTATTGTCATGTCAGGGATCGGAATGGGGGGCCTGAAAGATGGAGGATGTTGGGGAGCCATGCCTGGAAGCCGAGTGTCTGTTGGAAGGCTGGAACAGGGAGGGCAAGGGACAGCCGAGAGGAGTGCTGGGGTGGTGGCTCTGGGAGTGGAGACCCTAGAGAAGGTGCAGAGCCGGGAGTTCTGAGGACCTGGGGCCAGGGCCCCTCAATGTGTGATCGCTAGGGGAGGAGACTGAGGAAAAAGGGAAAGAACAGAGGGTGGGGACGAAAGTAGGGAGGGACAAAGAGCATTTAGAGCAGAAACCAAGAGTCCCAGCGGGGAGAAGGCGGAGTCGAGGCTGGAGAGGGCGTCCCCCGGCCCTGGCTTCGCAGCCTCCTAGGCACACCTGTTGGGGAGAGGGAAAGGGGCATACGAGTCCCTAAGGGAAGGCCAGTCCGGAGGGGCTGACTCTGAGTCTGGGATTCCCCAGAAGCACTGCCTCCTCACCACCTCCGGTCAAAGCCGGGCAAGTGAAGGGGCGTGACCCTGGTGCTCAGGTTTCTTCCTCTTTACCTGGGGTGGGAGGGGTGGGGGCCAGAACTTCCGGTTCAGGTGAGTGTCCTTTTGGTGACGTCAGGTCATCCTCGGCCGCCCCTCCGGTCCCGCCTCTCCCCTTCCGCGCGCCCAGTGCCCGCGGGGGCGCGGCCCCGACGTCCTACAAATACTCAGGTGCGCCGCACCTGTCCGCCCGCACCTGCCTGCCGACCGCAGAGGAGCCTCACCCGCGCACTGCAGCCTCGGACCGGCAGCCCCGGGTATTTTGGGGCCTGCCAGAACCTGACACCGCGCCCTTACGGCCCGTCCACCTAGTTTGAGTAGGGTCGCCCGGACAGCACCGGAGAGAACCGCCCGGCCTTAGCGGACCGCTTTTGTTTGGAGCCACTCCTCCCGACATAGCCTGTCCTCTCTGCTGTGAGACCCTCGCCCAGCCTGAGGGATCGATTTGTGTTCACTTTGGGTGACAAGATTTGCTGTCGGTGAAAGAAACTTTTGGTTTCTTTGGGTGATTTAAAACTCTACTCCAACTTGCCTTTGTGTGGAGTTGCCCTCCAAGTTTTGTTTACTGCAGGGTCGCCCTCCCGGCGCCCCGTCTTTTCTGAGGGAGGAAATGGCCAATTCGGGGCTGCAGCTGCTGGGCTTTTCCTTGGCAGTGCTGGGCTGGGTGGGCCTGGTGGCGTGCACCGCCATCCCTCAGTGGCAGATGAGCTCGTACGCGGGCGACAACATCATCACGTCCCAGGCCATGTACAAGGGGCTGTGGATGGACTGCATCACTCAGAGCACCGGCTTGATGAGCTGTAAAATGTACGACTCGGTGCTCTCTCTGCCCGGTAAGGCCGCGGGACCGACAGGGCGGACGCGCTCAGGGCCGAGGTCGGGGGTGGGGTGCGGGCCAGGGCCGAGGCCCAACGGTCGGGGTCGCCGGGGAGCCGGCGGGGCGCGGAGGAGGCAAACGGGGCCGTCGAGGCAAGGGGGCCTGGCGGGAGCGGGCCGACGTCGGGCGGCCGCACGCGGGAGACTCCCGCTGCCAGGGCCCTCCTCGTCCCGGCCGGACCCTCCTCGCGGCTGCCGCCCCCGGCCCAACCCTTTGTGGGGGCCCGCGCTTGGGGCTGCTCGCTCCCCCGCGGCTGTGGCCAGGCGGTGGCCTTCGCCGTCTCGCGCCCATTTGTTTCGGACAAAAGGGGTGCTGGGTCGAGGGCCGGGGAGCCGCGCGGCCTGGCAGGCGCGGGGCGCCACCCGCGGCCTCTAATCTTATCGGCCGATTAGCCAAAGCCACAGACCCGTTGGCCTCGATAGCGGCCTCCGAGCTGGGACGCGGCCGGGACCTGCAGCGGAGCGCGGGCTCGGGTCGCCGCCCGGCTCCTCCTCGCGGCCCCCGTTCACCCTTCCCCCTCGCCGGGGCAGTTTCATCGAAACCCTGGCGCCCCGGGCGGCTCCCTGAGCGGAGAGGGCGGGGCGGGAGCTGGAAGGCCGCGGCGCCGGGAGGGGCGGGACCCAGCCGGCAGTGGGCGGCCCCGTGGCGGCGGAGAGGCCCCAGGCCTGCGGCGGGATGCGAGCGCTCGGCACACGAGGGTCCAGGGGTTATTGGGCGCGGCCCGCGGCGCGAAGGCTGGCCGCCCGACGGCGGTCCGCATCACCAGCAATGACGGCGGCCCTCCCTCTTCCCTGCAGCGGCCTTGCAGGCCACTCGAGCTCTAATGGTGGTATCGCTGGTGCTGGGCTTCTTGGCGATGTTTGTGGCCACGATAGGCATGAAGTGCACGCGCTGTGGAGGAGACGACAAAGTGAAGAAGGCCCGTATCGCCATGACCGGAGGCATCGTTTTCATCGTAGCTGGTGAGCCACAGGACCAGGGCCTGCCCGAAGGCCCTCCTCTCCCCAGTGCCGGAGGAGCAGGGGTGAGCAAAGTGGTGGGTTGAGGGCTTACTACATCTTCATCTCCTTGTTTCTCCAGGTCTGGCTGCCTTGATAGCTTGCTCCTGGTATGGCCATCAGATTGTCCAAGATTTTTATAGCTCCTTGATCCCCGTGAATGCTAAGTAAGTCTGGGAACCCTGCCTCCTAAAGGGACAGGTCTGGGGCCTGGAGGAGGGCAGAGGCAGACAGGGTTTCTAACCCCAATTCCCTCTCTCTACAGGTATGAGTTTGGTCCCGCCATCTTTATTGGCTGGGCAGGGTCTGCTCTGGTCCTTCTGGGGGGCGCGCTGCTGTCTTGCTCCTGTCCTGGCAGTGAGAGTAAAACCGGATACCAGGCACCCCGCTCCTACCCTCAACCCAACTCTGCCAAAGAGTATGTGTGACCTGGGGCAGAGAGCTCAGCCTGTGTGTGAGCAGGGTACCCAGCAGAGGCCTTACAGTCACCTCAGCCCTGCCGCACACCATGTACAGTTCTCTGAGGGGTTGGGTAGGGGAAACAAAAAAAGGAGAGGGTGTGCTTTTTGTACAGTAATAAAAAATGTTTTGGAAAACAGGCTTCTTTTTTCCCCTTCAGGGCCTCTTCTTCCTGCCCAGATTCTAGCAGGGAGTGTGAAGCCTAAATGCACCTACTTTCAGCTCTGTTCAAAAACACTTACTGGGCACCAGGGATGTGCAAGGCTGTTCCCCACCTCTTCCCCCTTTCATTTTCATTGTAATTTAGGCCCCAATACCTTGGCTATCGACTCTAAAGACCCAGGGGCTCAGCTTCCCTTATCCCTTTCCAGCTTCCAGTTCCCCCCACTCTCAACCCTTGCTTAAATAGCTGTCAGTTTTTTTTTTTTAAATAAAAAAATTAAGATTTTTATTAGGCATGGGGGAGGGTCCTGTTCTTGCACCTTCTCCTGCCCTCATCCCATTTTCTGTCCTGATCAGTCTCTCCTCACTGGCTCAGAGGGGTCACAAGGTAGGGCCTCCATCAACACAGGGAAAAAAGGTGGAGCAGGGACAGGCCAGCGCAAACAATGGAAGGATGATGGTTCTGGGCCCAGGTTCTTCTTCTCCCATTCCATTATGGTCTATCCAAATCTCCTGGCCAGTCAAATATCTAGGTCGTCATCTGGATCTTCTTGATCTAAGTCATCATAAGCATCTGGCTCGTAGAAGATGCGGCTGGTGGCCTGGCCTGGCCCAGGGCACAGCAGAGCCTGCTGTCTGAAAAGCGATAAGGGAAGAAGTGGCACTGGTGAGAGTGCGTCACAGGTTTGGTTCTGGATACCGCTCTTCCTGGTGACTGTGACTCTCACTTGCGCAATCCCTCTTAGGTCTCCAAATTGTTTTCTTGACCCAAGTTCACCTCCCCTTCTCTGACCTCCACGTTTAGTTAGTGCCGAAGCATCATTTGGTACTGGGATAGATACTCTTGTACTGTTCTAACACCACCATAAATTCTTAGCAGCTTGAGGACAAGGATCTTGTCACAGTTTTGCTTCATCCACCTACACACTGGGCACAGAACAGCAGGCATTTATAAGCCCTTGTTAAACTGCCACACCCATCTAGCTTCCTGTCTTCCTAACATTGTTGCCTGGGGATAGGGCCACCTCCTCAGAGTCTGGTCTGGTTCAGCCCAGGCACAGGTTGCTCTGGGGATAATTGTCAAGCTGGGACCCAAGGCTCTCAAGGAGAGAAAAGATACATACGGGTCCCCTGCCATGGTGGGAGTATGCGTGGGTAGAGAACCACGCCCTGGATTTGTCTCTGGAGACGGACTTCAGCCCCTATAAAAATCTAGAAAGGTTAACCAATAACCTGCAGTCACCCCACCCTCCTCTGGCCCAGATGCTGGGCTCAACTCAGGGACCTGGGCACGTAGGCCCCAACCTTACTTTTCAGAGCTGAAGTGGAAGGGCAGGGTCAGGCTATCTTTGGCTTCTTTTTCTTTCTTGGACAGGCGAAGGTTAAAGGTTAAATGAGTCGTAGGATCCACCTGTGGGTACAAAAGATGTTGCCACTCTGCCCTGTCCCTGGAATCCCAGCCCTTTCCCCAAAGTCTGCATCTTTTATTCTTCTTTCTTCTTTCACCAGACCCCAAGCTTCATTTATTCCCTTGCTCTGTCCCTCTTAGAGACCTGGGTGGTGGGAGGGCCTGGGTGGGGCTGGGACTCTAAGGGGAGCACCCCTTGGAGATTCAGGCTGAAGTCAGGCAGGATGGAGAAGCACTGAGTCTGGGGAGAAGAAAAAATAGTTAAAAAGTTTTTTTCAATATTGCTGAATAAACCAGAGAACAACTCAGGACCTAACACCCCTAGGCCCCAGTCATTGTGTAGCTGGCTGCTTTCAGCCCCTGCCTCAACTTCTAACCCCTCCTTCAAGCCTCTCCACATGGACTTCTCCCTTCTGCCCCCTGGTAACCCACTCCAGTCTTTTATCCTTTACCATTTCCTGGGAGGTGGTATCTTTTAAGCTTAGTTTCTAAGTTGGCAATCCTGAGCTCAAATTCTGGCTCTAACACTTCATTCTCTGTAACCTTGAATAAGTAACTTTGATTTGAACCTCCCTGGACTTGTTTCCCCATCTGCAAAACATGGCTAATAAACAATCTACCTCCCAGAATAGCTGTGAAGGTTAAATGAGATGAATGATGGCAAGCACAGGGAAATGCTCAATCATATCAGCTTTTTTGTTGCTCTTCGCATCATGCTTCCCCTTTCTCTGACCCCAATCTCCAGCCCTCCCATTGCTTCTCCTGACCTGACGGGTTGGACGCTGTCGGGGCCTTCGATAGACGATGCTGGCTGACGTCTGGCTCAGCATACCACTCAGGGTCACCTCTGCCTGAGCAAGGCTGCTCAGTGCCCCTACAAGGCCTGGGCCATGAAGCTCTTCATGCAGCAGGCCCAGCACACATACCTGCTCCACTGAGGAGCTGCCATCTGCAGAGGGACAAGAAATGTAGGGCTTGGGAAATAGTAAAGAGAAGAGGAAGGAGAGGACCCCATTCCATTGCAGCTCTGCCACAATCCTGATCTACCCTGGCCAAGTTCCCTGCCTTTCTCAGAAACTTGTTCAGCCCTCCTTTAACATACTTTCTTGTTCAAATGTAAATCTGATCAAGGCACCACTCTGACTTCAACCCTTCAGTAGCTCCTCCTGGCTGTCAAAATAGTACTAACACTTGCATCACCTGGGTCTCTGTTTACTTTCCAGCCTCTTCTTACACACTGAATGACCCACAGTTTTTGGAACCTGCCAACGTTTCAGTCATTGTGTTTGATTTCCTCCCTTTCTTGGGGCATCTATGGTGCCAGGCACTGCACTTTAATAAGGCATTTTAATCCACAAAAAGGCATTTTTAGATTGAACTATATAAAACTGGTATTTGACCCTTTTGGGGCTACAAAAATGGCAATTTCAAGTGGTTCATCCTAGTTGCCATCAAATCGGTTCTGACTCACAGTGACACTACATACAACAGAACGAAACACTGCCTGGTCCTGTGCCACCCTCACAATTGTTGTTATATTTGAGCCCATTGTTGCAGCCACTGTGTCAATCCATCTTGTCAAGGGTCTTCCTCTTTTTCGCTCATCCTCTACTTTACCAAGCATGATGTCCTTCTCCAGGGACTGGTCCCCCCTGAAAATATGTCCACAGTATGCGAAACAAAGTCTCACCATCCTCACTTCTAAGGAGCATTCTGGCTGTACTCCTTCCAAGACAGATGTGTTCGTTCTTCTGGAAGTCCACGGTATATTCAACATTCTTCGCCAACATCATAATTCAAAGGCGTCAATTTTTCCTTGGTCTTCCTTTTTCATTGTCCAGCTTTTGCATGCATATGAGGCGACTAAAAATATCATGGGTTGGGTAAGGCGCACCTTAGTCCTCAAAGTGACGTCTTTGCTTTTTAACACTTGAAAGAGATCTTTTGCAGCAGATTTGTCCAATGCAACATGTTTTTTGATTTCTAATACTATTACCCCATTTTTCAGAGAACTTAAATACTGAGAAATCAAAGAATTTAATATTCTCTTACCCACGATGTGCTTCAGGGCTGTTCCCAGTGGCTCTGCCCAGGGCAAACTGTCCTGGCTAACTCTTTAAGGCAATGCCTTCCTTGAGGTACCCTGTGTACGTCTTTATCATCAAGGCCCTTATCAAACTATCCTGTATCTGCCTGTTTGTCTGTATTCTTTATGGGATTTTGAGTTCCTGGAAGGCAAGGACCTGACTACACAGTTAATCTTTATTCTCCCATTATCTAGAATCATATCTCACACATTGTAGATATTTAATGTTTGTTGAATGAATGAAATTAAATAAACGAGTAAAAAGGAATTTGAAGAAGGAAAAAAAAAAGCAATTGGTAGATGTCATCACGGAAAAGTCAAGAACTACAGAAAAAGCTTAGAGAGGAAGAAGCCATACAATGTGTAAGAGATGAGGCTGGAAAGTAAGCAAAGACCAGATGATGAAAGTGTCAATACCATCCTGCAGGCCACCAGGAGCTACTGAAGGAATGAAGTCAGAGTGGCACCTTGATAAGATTTACATTTAAACAACTATAGAGCTTTGTTATGTTTTTTTTCCTTAGAGGGGGAAAGAAAGGGGGTACATTCCTTGGCAGCAGAAGAGGAAGTAGGGGGTCTCACCAGGGCAGAAGTCCCGATGGCTCAGAGCATGCAGGGTCTGGCACAGTGTGGTGCAGGGGAGGTGAAGCAGCAGCCAGCTGAGTGAATCAAGAGCGATGGTGACAGGACCAGGATGTGTCCTCCTGCACAGGGCTCTCAAGGCTCCTAGGGGCCCCCCAGGAAGGGCCTCTTCAGTCTTTGACCAGTTGAGAGGGTCTCTGAAGAGGTTATGGTAAACCACTCTGCAAAGCGAAAGTAGGAGACAACATAATACTGCTCCCTCTTCCCCGTCTCAGACTTCATCCTCTGATCTTTGTGACTTTGTTTTTTTGATGTTCACTAATACCTAAATAGTGAGAGGCAGAACACAGTGTTTGAGAGCACAGACTTTTGTGTCAAGGCAGTCTTGAGCTGCAAGCTTGGCTTTGCTATTTGCCCAAGGTGATCTAACTGATAAATTATTTAGTATGTCTAAGACTCAGTTTCTTCATTTGTAAAATAGACACTAACCTCTTGACATTTAGCAGTGCCTGACACATATTAAACGCTTAATAAATGTTTGCTACTACCATTAGCAAGTATTTCTAAGTGGCACCTGAAGCACATCACTCTCTGGATGGATAAAGAAAAAGTAGGAAACTTGATACATGGTTCCTCCCTATAGGGCATTTTAGAAAAAGTCAATAATTAAATCACATGGTACTAACTACAGATAAAATAGCAGTCCAGGAAAGGGAGAATGGCATGGACTGGAAATCCTGGGAAAGCTTCATGGTGGCAAAACTTATTCCAAATACCTCGTATCTTCTGCTTCCCTTGTGAATTCCATCTTAACATACAGTACCACCTCTATCTCAACAACAGCCAATACAAATTTAGGGCTCAACAAGTAAATGCAAATTACTATTATCCACTGAGCTGCTCAGATTAGGAAGTAGAAAGCATTTTTCTAATGGTCTTAACCTTTCCTGACCAGGTACACAGGTAGATTCAGGGATGCTTCCTAATCTGGATGCCTTCTGCTATCCCACATCAGTCAACAAGTTGTGGGAATTCTACCTGCTAAGGTCCGCTTAGGAGGGATCAGTCCCTGGAGAAGGACATCATGGTTGGTAAACTGGAGGGTCAGTGAGAAAGAGGCAGACCCTCAACAAGGTGGACTGACCCAGTGGCTGCAACAATGGGCTCAAGCATAGCAACAATTGTGAGGCTGGCACAGGACCGGGCAGTGCTTCATTCTGTTGTGCACGGGGTCACTATGAGTCGGAACCAACTTGATGGCAGCTAACAACACAAGGTCCTTTAGTGTTATCCTAAAGGAAGTGGAGTCATTTGGAAAATTTAGGAGCAGGAGAGTGACAAACCATACCTGTTATGTGGAGAATGGATTGGAAAGGGGCAGCTGGAAACAGGGCGGCCAGGCAGAAAGGCTACTGCAGTAATCCAGGTTCGCAGGTCCCAAACTAAATCCCTACTGCCATGCCTTAAGCCACTGTCACTTCTCACTACTATTCTCTAAGCTTTAATGGGGCAGGGAACATGTCTTCCTCATTCACAGCACCTGGTGGACAGCTGGTGCCCAGTACATATACGCTTAATGAGTGAACCTGGATTACTGCAATGCCTTTCCAACTGGTGGCCCTATTTCCAGGCTGCCCCCTTCCAATCCATTCTCCACACTGTGGTCACTGGACTAGTCTAATTGGTATAATCTTGTCACTCCCCTGCTGCTAAATTTTCAAATGACTCCCTACTACCTTTAAGATAACACTAAAGTCATTTTCATGTTTTACTAAAACTTTTTATGGGTAGCTGCTTATTTGTCTGACCTCAGTTATCTCAGGAAGCTCTTCCACCTTCCTAATTTTGCATATACTGTTCCTTCAGCCTCTAGGACAAGTCTCCCAGGGGTCTGCAGTAGATGTTGATATAAGATCCATCTTGGATTAAGCATCAGCAGATTCTGAATAACTCAAAAGACTATGTTTATTCTTATTCTCCAATAACACTCTGGTGCTAAATTGTACCGTCTGCTTTTCATTACTTTCTCTCTCTCAACTTCTATGGTCTCTGTTTTGAATTTTCTAGACACTCACCACTCATCATTCCTATTGCTAACCCTCCTCCTGAAAGACCCATATCTATTCTTTCTACGAACATGAATATTTAAGCACCAGCTACTACGTACCAGGTCCTTTTGTTAGTAACAGAAGACCCACACCGAATTAAATCTATCCTGGTTTGTACTTTGCTGTTGTTAGGTGCCGTCGAGTCGATTTTTGACTCATAGCACCTCTATGTGACTTACCGGTTGTTAATATCGAAGTCAAAACCTTCACGAAACTCTTCCTCGCTCACTTCACATCCCAGGATGTGTACTTGCTCTCCACTGAAACACAGATGAGATGGTGTGTCAAAAGAGTGGGTCCCAGGCTCCCTTACGGGGATGGACGGAAGGGGCTACGGAGTACTTACCAGAGTGCAGATTTCTTGATAAGCGCTTTCAGGAGACTGCGCCCCTCACACTCCACGGAATCTGGGGAGAGCAAGGGACGGATAAATAGAGCGTGAGACCACTTTCACGAACCCGTGGCAATCTTCACCCCTAATCCCTGATCCATTGTTGAATGAACGAAATTAAATGAACGAGTAAAAAGAAATTTGAAGAAAGAAAGAAAAAAAAGCAATTGGTAGATGTCATTACGGAAAAGTCAAGAACTACAGAAAAACCTGGCCCTTCGAGCCAGCCCCAGAACTCCCTGCGCCTCAGCTCCTCACCCCGAAGCAGTACAAAGCCCCTAAGGGCCAACAGCGAATCCAACATCTTCAGCTCCCGCTCGGCGCCTCCTTGGGCGCCCTATGATGGCGTCACGGCGCGCTGCTCCGCCCCCTCTGGGTGAAAGGGGCTGGGTATTCCTGAGTCCTTCCACACGTCCACCTGCCATAGTCTGGAATGAGAGGTGATTATGTTCAGTATTCCCGGGGGGATCACGCAGACGGCCGTACAGACGTAGGGACAACGCTCTCTGTCTACACCTTCACCGTGACTGGGGCAGGAAGAGCAGTTAGGGCAGTTGTCGGTGGGAAGGGAAGGAGGCCGCGCGAGCTCGCCCGACGGCGCGAACCTGGGAAGCAGTGACGTAATCCGCCCCGCCCCCTCAAGGCAGGGCCAGCTTCACTCCAGGCCCCGCCCCACTGCCACCTGCGGCGCGTGCGCGATGCTGCTGCCTTGTTTGTAGCACACTCCGCCTCCCTTATCCCCACCCCTATAAACCGAGTCGGGGGTACCGTAGTCCGGGTGAAGCGAATACACGTCACCACCGGAAGTAGTGTCAGAGGGGAAGAGGGAGGAAGAGAGGAGGAGGGACGCCCTCTGGGCGGTAAAATGGCGCCCGTCAGAGTGGGAAATCCAGCTGCAGAGGCTGCGGCCCCACTCCCCAGCGGCTAAGACACCCCCGACTTCGGGGAGGGGGAGGCCGCTCTAGCCTAGCGCTCCGCGCCCTTCGGCTCCCTCTCCCCCTCCTTCCCCGTTTTTTCGCTCAGCCAGCCCTTTTTCCGCCGCCGCGGCCCTTCGAGCGCCTCTGCCCCCCCGCCCCTTTCCCGA
>NW_004443976.1:12368563-12423483 GCF_000243295.1 Trichechus manatus latirostris
CCCCCTCCCCCACGACCCCCTCCCTCAATTCTCCATCCCCTTCCTTCCCGGTCTCGGAGGACCCCGTCCTAACCCGACCTGTCTCGGCCTGGAACTTTTGCGAAGCCGTCGGTGCCTCTCCCCGTCCATGTGGGCCCCCGCAGGCTGCCCACGCCTGTCCCCCAGGTCCCCGCTCCGCTGGGCTTTCCCCTCGCCGGGGGTGGCTTTCTGAGCTGCCCGCTCCGTGTCCCTCCCTGCAGCCTCTCCTGCCACTCGGGGCCCCCGTTCCCCCTCCCGGCGGCGGGGGGCTGCCCCCGGGGGGCTGGCGGAGCTGGGCCGCGGGGGCCCCGGGGCCGGCGGTGCCGGGGTCATCGGGATGATGCGGACGCAGTGTCTGCTGGGGCTGCGCACGTTCGTGGCCTTCGCCGCCAAGCTCTGGAGCTTCTTCATTTACCTTTTGCGGAGGCAGATCCGCACGGTGAGCCTGGGTGGTCGCTGGTGACGGTAGGGACCTCTGGCCGCGGTGCCTACAGGCTTTCGCAAAGTGGTGGGCCTCTCTTTGGGCCTAGGAAGGCAGTCCTGTCGGGACCTTCTCTTGCTAGAGAATTAGGGCACCTTGAGCTGGCCATGGGTGGGGTGGGGAGGAGGGAGACCGTGGTAGTAGAGCATGGATTTGGGGGACTTTGATGGGCATAGACGGGGACAGGATTTAGCAGCTCTTGGGGGCTAGGGTGGTGGGTGGGGCGCTCTTTAAGAAAGCTGAAGTTGTTGCTAAAGAAACCAAGAGGCGGGGAACACCTGTTTGATGGCAGCCAGGTCTGTTCATGCGGGTTTGTGAAAGGCTATCTTATTGGGAATCTCTGTGAATTTGGTCTTATTACAAGGGCGAGACAAGCTTACGTGTCAAGGGTGGGGGTGGGTGAGAGGGCATGTGTGACAAACAAGGATGGGAACTCGGGAAAAGCCTTGGGTATGAAGGAGAAACTCTTGTATTAAGGGAACTCCTTCAAAAAGGCCCTGGAACTCAATTCATAGTGTGAGTGTGGGTGTCTGGATTTATTGAGACCCCGGGAGTATACAAGATGCCTTTATGATAGGCTTATTTAGGTGTGGGAGGAAGCACATTCAGGTTTGGGTGCCCTTATCAGAAGAAGCTGTTTGTCAGTTGTCGGAGTTGAATCTGAGGGCACGCTTGTTTCTCCAGGAGACCCCAGCATTGCGAGGAACACTGGGGAGTGGAGACTGTGTGGATACACCCAAGCATCTTTGTCCCCTCCCCCATACCTTTTCTCTAAGGTCAAAGATCCTTAGGCTAACATCATTTAACGAATGTGCTCTTGTGTTCTCATCACCACTGGGGAGAATTCTCTGAAGGAATCTGGGGAAAATTCAGCGAGCTGGGGCATACCTCAATAAAAGGTGAAAGACTAAAACCAGGTAGGGCCTGCCCAGGTCAAGGGAATTTCTAGAAAGCCCTGGGTGGTAGTGGTGGTTGACTTCTTGATTAGGGAGAATGGTCCTGGCCTTTGATTCATTCTCTCCTTTACAAGTCCGCTCCTTCCACTCCCTGATTTAGGATGAGGTTTGTTCTGGTTGGTCAAGGTTGTAGCTAGGGCTATTCCGCTGAGACAGAGCTAGAAGCCAAGAGGAATTGGGGGTCAGAGGTGCTGAGATGTGTGGAACTAGCTCCTGGGGTTTTCTTCCTGTGCTAGCTGTCAGCCTCTCTGAGCAGTCATTTGGTATCACCCCCTGGGCCCTTCTCCCAACACATCGGTTTTCTGCTCTAGGTGTGGAGAGTAGTGCTCCAACCCATCCAGAGGCTACTTATTTCCAAAACTGCTGTCCTTTGGCCAGCACTGACCCCACAGCCTTTTGTCTTCCCTTTCAATCTGCTTTCTCCCCAACCCCCTTTTGGCAGATGCTTGGAGCATTCCCTGCATGCCCAGCATGTGCAACCTGAGATAGCAGAGCAGGACACCCGAGCTGTTTCAGCCCTCATCATGGCCTAGGGAGAAAAGAAGGGCAGATGCCTTGGGATTAGGGGGAAGAGGGCCCTTTGGTTTTCAGCATGGGGAGCCTGTTTCTGGTGAGACTTGGGGCCTAGGGGTGGACAGAAGAGCATTTGTCTGTGCCTTAGAAGAAAAGAGGGAGGAGGGAATTGCTAAGCTTTGCATGGGGAGATCTGGGTGTTAGGAAATAGGAGCCCCAGGAGAAGGCTTGGAGAAGCAGGGCTGGAAGGCTGAGGTGGTGACATCCTTGTCCCTGCCTCACCTCTCACAGCTCTTACTTCACCCTGGCCTTCTCCATACCATCAGCTGGCCTGGAAAGTGGGGCTTTCCAGTGTTCTCTGCCTTGCCCAGGGTACCTGGATAGGAGGCTGTTCAGAGGGCTGAGGTTCTCTGCAACTTGTGACTTGGCTGATAGAGACAGAAGTGGACAGGTGGTTGGTTAAAATAGGCCTGGTGGCCCCTAGCCAGAGGAACTTAGTTGACCTGACAACCTCTGGATTCCCTCATCTTCCATTCCCCTCAGGGATCCAGGGTCTCCCCTCCAGACCCCTAGTCTACTGAGAAATATGAGGTTCTCAGATCCCAACTTGAGAGGATGGAAGTTGCCACAAGGAATCATTGGCGAATGGTTGTGTGTTGAGTGTAGCAGGATAATATCATGCTTAAGAGGGCAGGTTCTTGGTTAGACTTCATGGGTACAATCCTGGCTCCCCCACTTCATTGATTGTACTAATATGTAGTGACCACCCCTCTACACTTTTCTTGTTGTTAGTTGCTGTTGAGTCCCTTCTGACTTATGGTGACCCCATGTGTGCGGAGTGAACTGCTCCGTAGGGTTTTCAAGGCTGTTACCTTCTGGAAGCAGATCTGTAGGCCTGTCTTCTGAGGCGCCTCTATGTGGTTTCGAACTGTCAACCTTTTGGTTAGCAGCCCAGCACTTAACTGTTTGCACCATCCGGGGACTCCTGCTACACTGACTGGGAATACAGCCATGATCAAGGCGAAGATCCATATTTTCATTCTAATCGGGGAGACAAATAATTTCTAGCTGTGTGACCTCAGGCAAGGCATTTAACTTCTCCAAGCCTCAGTTTCATCTTTAAAACAGGGATGATAATAACATTACTATTAGGGTTGTTTTGAGGATTAAATAATCCTAAGTCACTTACACAGCACCTGGCATATGGCAAATGCTCAATGTTCCTTACCTGTACTTGTTACTAGGAGTCCCTGGGTGGCACAGATGGCTAAGCACTAATCGATAGGTTGGCAGTTTGAATCCACCCAGAGGTGCCTTGGAAGAAAGCCCAGGTGATCTACTACTGAAAGATCACAGCCATTGAAAACCCTATGGAGTGCAGTTCTACTCTAAAACACATGGGAGTGCCATGAGTTGGAATCAACTTGACAGCAACTGTTTTTCTGTTGTTGTTACTGGGGAAGATTTCCTTGTCAAGGGCCTAATCCTCTCCTTGTTATTCTTAGGTAATCCAGTACCAAACTGTTCGATATGATATCCTTCCTTTATCTCCCGTGTCCCGGAATCGGCTAGGTGAGTCTGTTGGCTGGGAAGACTCCTTTAAGGTGAAGACGGGTCCAAGCTCTGGGCTGGAGGGTGCTTGGTGTTATCCCTTCTCTTTGTGGTTCAGGCCAGGTGAAGAGGAAGATCCTGGTACTGGATCTGGATGAGACACTTATTCACTCCCACCATGATGGGGTTCTGAGGCCCACAGTCCGGCCTGGAACACCTCCTGACTTCATCCTGAAGGTATGTTGGGGTGTCTGTTACTCTGCTCACAGGTAGATTCTCTTTCCCATCCCAGAGCGTCTCCTCCCCATCCCCTGGCACCAGCATCAGCCTAACAGGAGGGAGGCAGGCAGCTGTTGGTGGGGGCGGGGGGTGGTCCTCTAGGCCTGTGTTGTGGTGCTCAGGATTTCTCCCACCCTTCTCTGTACCTCTCTAGGTGGTAATAGACAAACATCCCGTCCGGTTTTTTGTACATAAGAGGCCTCATGTGGATTTCTTCTTAGAAGTGGTGAGTTTGCAGGAGCTAAAGGGAACTCTGGGATGAAGGAATGGTTTTAGAGCTCCGGGAATTTAGGAAGCTTGGAGGAAGTAAGGGTGAAGAGAAAGGGGTAAGGGAAGTTTTGGAGAGGGGAGGCTGTGGGATGATAGAGGAATGGCTTTCAGTGTTAGTTGATTTGTTGTGCTGATGTAATTCCATTAATCAACAGGCATCCTGCTCTTTTGTTTTTTGATCTCTGAATCTTAAGGGTGTAGGATGCCTAAGATGCTGAGTTTTGGGGTTGGGAGAGGGGTTCAGAATTTTGTGTCCCAAGAGAGATTTGATGTTGCTGGAAGGCCTGTAGGACTAGGCCCGAGTCCTACAGAAAGAGAACTGTATGTGTAAATATATGATCATCTCTTCTCTCTGACCCCTTCCTCTCCCCTAATCTATTTCAGGTGAGCCAGTGGTACGAGCTGGTAGTGTTCACAGCAAGCATGGAGATCTATGGCTCTGCTGTGGCCGACAAACTGGACAATAGCAGAAGCATTCTCAAGAGGAGATACTATAGACAGGTCAGGGGCTAGAATCCAGACGTAAGAGTGAGCTTCAGGAGGCAGGCCATTGGGGAAAGACCTGGATTTCAGGCAGTTGCCTTGGAATGGGACCTTTTGGGGGTTTGAGGGAGGCATACGTATAATCCCCTTTATGGGAGTTGGCTGTCCATGGGTATCCAACTAGGATGGGGGAACAGCCACTGAGGGCGAGTCTCCTTTTGATGCCCAGCTCACCCTGCCTTCCAGCACTGCACTTTGGAGTTGGGCAGCTACATTAAGGACCTCTCTGTGGTCCACAGTGACCTCTCCAGCATTGTGATCCTGGATAACTCCCCAGGGGCTTACAGGAGCCATCCAGGTATGGGGGAAGGTGGTGAGTCTGCCAGGACTAGGAAGTGGTTCTGAGGAGGTGTTCTGATTGCATGGAATTAGGGGCCAGGAGACCTTCAGCAGTCCTTGAGAGCGGGGATTCTCTGGTTTGCCAGGGGTCTGTATGCAAGTTATTTATTTCAAAATGAGATCTCTCCTCCCAATATATATTCACTTCATAAATCAGATTTCTCAGATTAAGTTTGTTTCAAGTGGGACACAATGACAGTATGAATAGAAGCCTCACACTAGTGTGAAATCCGGGTAATTTAAAAGTTAATCTTATTTTGGAGGATAAATCAGAAATGTTTTACTTAGGTTGTTGAGGTGAGGGGGAGGTATATATTCTTAAGAATGACCCCACCCCCCAATAAACTAAAAAATATCTTGTCTCTCTTGAATTCTTTGCTTCTTGCCATCTGCATTTTCACTTACACTAGACAACGCCATCCCCATCAAGTCCTGGTTCAGTGACCCAAGTGACACAGCTCTTCTCAATCTGCTCCCGATGCTGGATGCCCTTAGGTAAGGGACGTGTGCTCTGCACACTTAAGATTTCTGGGGGTCGGGGGGAGGAGGTCCCAAGAAGGAATAAAGTTTGTCCTTGTAACATACCTCCCTTCCCTTAAGAACTGGCTGTTTGAACCCAGGTCTTCTTACTCCAAAGTGTATCACTTTCAGCCATTGGGTTTTGGGCAAACTGAACCTTGGTCTCATCTGAAAAATGGTGATAATTTCTGCCCCATATCTCCAGTGAGGCTATTTTACATGATTATTGTCATGATATAATCTATAAGACATTCTACCAATGCAAGTTGTTGTCATCCCAGGTTCACCGCTGATGTTCGTTCTGTGCTGAGCCGAAATCTTCACCAACATAGGCTCTGGTGACAGCTGCTCCCCCTCCACCTGAGTTGGGGTGGGGGGGAGAGGGAAGGTGAGCCCTCAGGATGCCATCTGATCCCATCCAGTGGTGAGGACTGCTTGGGCAGGGTCTGCCCTTCCTACCCTCTCTGCCCTGGGAGCCACACACTCCACTTGGGAGTCTGAATGGACACATGGGCCAGACTCTGAAGCAGCCTCACTCTAACTTCGTGTTAACACTCCCTGAAAACCCAGACTGGGATACAGGCGGAGGCCTGGGAAAGCTGAAATAGTGTCTGTGGTGGAGAGGCCAGACTGGCCGTATTGAGACACAAACACACATACAGAGACAGACGGTGATCCTGGAGGCTCAGAGAGAAGCCAAACCAGCTTTGTTGTGATTTGATTTTTTTAAAAACTCTTGTACAAAACTGATCTAATTCTTCACTTCTGCTCCAAGGGTTGGGCTGTGGGTGGGAGACTGGGATTTTGGGCCACTGGATTTTCCCCAAACTTGTCCCCCTTTATTTCCCTCTATTTTTCTCTCTTCCTATATTCCCTCAGACCTGTAACCAGCTTTCTCTTTTTTTCTTTCCGCTCTTTTAAACCATGCATTATAACTTTGAAACCAAAGCTGCCCTAGGTCCTTCTCTGGGGTTTGGGAAAGGAAGGGAGGGACCCTGTGCCCAAGGCAGAAGGACAAGAGATTGCTGTTGGGCCCAAAGGGAAGGAAAGGTGGTGTTAAGCGGTTGACTTTGTGGGGATGGACTAGTAAACGTTGACACCAGATGGTTAGCAGGAAGGACAGCTGTGTATCCTGAGGGAACTCGAGCTTCACCACAGAATATAGAAGCATGAAATGATGAAAAACTTGCTCAACAGGGCATACGGCTTGAGAAAGCCGTGCTTCGACTGGGTGACTGGCGTGGATAAGCCAAGTGGGGTGCTGGCCCGGTTACCCAAAGACTTCTGTTCCCCGAGCAGACCACCCGGGTCAGATCCACTCCCTGTTCCAGCCTGGCCGACTCCACCTCCCGAGCGCCCGCCTCCTGGAGCCGGCTCTACTTCCGCGCACCCGCCACGTGACGCTCCGCCCTGCTCTGAGATCACATGATTTCTTCGTACGATCCTCAAAGTGTTCCTCCGCGCTGACGTAGTCCCTACTTTTCGGACCTATTCAGTTCTCATTGGTGCACTCGTTCCTGGAATCAAAGCATTTTTTTCCGTCTCTCCAAGCCCGTATTTCATTTTTGCTCTCCTTTATTTCTGGAGACCACCTCCTCCACTTGGGTACTACTTTGTTTTGGTGTCAACGGCCGCCTTCAGCGTACCCGCACGTTTCGAGAATAGCTCTCCTTGTAATTACCTCTGCTTATTTCCTATACATTATTTCCAAAGAGTTTTTCGAGAACCAAATCTCAAATTATGATCACCATCTCCTATCTTTTTTCATCCCCGGCTTTGTGGGGGGAAGGTCGGGAAAGGAATTCTCAGCTATTTTCGACGGTAGCCAGAGCCAACCACCTTTGCTACGTCACCTGCGTAGCCCACATACTGATTCCAAAGGATTTACGCCGATGGCGCGAGGGAGGCAGTGGCCAGTGGGTGGTGCTACGCCAGCGGCGTTAGGGCCGTTGCGTAAGTGGCGTGTTTTAGCAAGTGGAGCGGCCCCTGATGGTCGGGGGCGGGGTTGGTGAATAGGGAAGTGGCGCAAGTCCTGGGGATCGCTCCGCTGAGTCCTCCCTCAAGTTGTCTCCGTCGCCGCCGCCCCCCGTCCCGGCCCCCCGGGTTCCCTCAGTCCAACCCGGTCCAGCCCGGTCCCCGGGAGGATGAAGTTCGTGTATAAAGAGGAGCATCCGTTCGAGAAGCGCCGCTCGGAGGGCGAGAAGATCCGAAAGAAATACCCGGATCGGGTCCCGGTAAGGAGAGTAGCCAGGGCCGCGGGCGCTGACGCTGACGCCACAGCCTGGGCTTTGGGTCTTGGGCGGGCAACGCGGGGATCAGGCTGCAGACTGTAGCGAAGTTGGGAACGAGCCTGAAACTGCTGTCCCTGAGGCCCGGGGTGAAAGGAGTTGGGTGGCGGTAGAGCTAGGGGTGAGGGGATGTGGATGGGAGCGAGTGGTGGCTTTAGGGAGTTTGACAGCCTGAGCTTCTCATGGTCATCCCCTCAGCTAGCTAGGTTTGCGAGATTGAAGCTCTGATCGACCCAGACAAGTCATCGAAGTCTGATTAAGATCGTAGTTGCTTATTATGACACACTATTTAGGGATTCGGAATGGTTAGGTAAACTGGAGTCAGTAGAGTCAGGATCTCTAGACCCGTGCTGCATTGCGTGTGCAGAGACAAAGAAATGAGTCTGGGGGAGGTTTGGGTGCTAGAACTACTGTTTGAGCTGCAGGGCTTTATACCTAACGCCCCCTAATTTCATTTTCCCTTTATCAGGTGATAGTAGAGAAGGCCCCCAAAGCTCGGATAGGAGATCTGGACAAAAAGAAATACTTGGTGCCTTCTGATCTCACAGGTGGGAACCTGACCCAAGACCCACGTTTGTTCCCTGTGGGTGGGAGTGCAACCTCTGTGGGAGGAGGTGCCACATATAAGCTGTTACTCCGAGAGCATTTGTGATCTCTTTTTTGTACTTTGTAATTTTGGCAGTTGGTCAGTTCTACTTCTTGATCCGGAAGCGAATTCATCTCCGAGCTGAAGATGCCTTGTTTTTCTTTGTGAACAATGTCATTCCACCCACCAGTGCCACAATGGGTCAGTTATACCAGGTATGGTGACCAGGAAGTAGTGGAGGCTTTCAACAGGAGTCTTGGAAGACCTTGAGAGGAAGCAAGTCTTAGGTTAGCAGTTGTTGGGCTTGCTTAGCCTTCAGTTTTATCTTTGACCTTAAAAGTGCGAGAGAGTCCTGGATTAGGGGTTTGGACAAGACAGTGGGAGTACAGGGAAGGGAGAGAATGGTGAGCTGGAGAAACTGTTTTGATCGGGACTCACCCTAGTCCTCCACCCCATTCCAAAGCAGCAGAAAACAGTCTTGAGATCTTTTTGCCCAGGACTGCTGCTAGGGCCTGAAGTCAGCAAGGGAGAGAGGCACTGGTTTTTGGGGTCTTCAGAAGGATTGGTTTTTGAAGAATGTGTCCGGGCTGTGGGTGGTTCAAGTAACTGAAGCCCCAGTGCCTAAGCACGATCATTTTCTGCTTTCACCCTAGGAACACCACGAAGAAGACTTCTTTCTATACATTGCCTACAGTGATGAAAGTGTCTACGGTCTGTGAAGCTGCTGTCCCTGAGGTGGGAGGGGGGGGTCCCATTCTACAAAGAAAAGGTGCCGCCCCCCTTTCTTAACCTACTCCTCCTTCAGGCTCAAACACCATCTCCCTTCTTCAGTACCTGCACTACTTAATGTTTGAGGCTTTCTCTCCAGCCCTTCCTAGCAGGAGGGGTAATGGTGGAGATGGCCCTTAGTACCTCTCCTTTCTCTTTTCCTCTTGATCTTTCTCTGCCACCTTTCCCGCTCGCTTTAGTCATCTTCCTGGTTGTCAATTTCACATCCAGTGATTGTTTTGGTTTCTGTTCCCTATCTAACTACCCAAGGGGCTCAGAAGCCCAACAATCCCTTTAACTACCTTCTATTTTGGGGGTAGATGGAAGGGACTGAAATTGTGGGGGGAAAAGTAGGAGGCACATCAATAAAGAGAAAACCACCAAGCTGAACTGATTTTTGCCTTGTGTCGCCCCCTCCCTGCCTTGGTTTTTTAGCTTCCTTCAAGCGTCATGGGCTTCAGTGGTGGGGAAAGAGGAGGAATGGGGACAGGCTGGAGGGATAGAAATGTATTTGGGTTTGTTCTGTTGATGTTGTGCTTTTCTCTATCTGCATAAAAACGGTTCTTTGGTTACGATATTCGATGGAATGGAATACTCTTATTTCATGAAACTTCAGTTATATATACATGTGTATTGCGTCCTGATGTAAGAAATACTGTTGTTTTTTTTTTCCTACTGTGGGTTCCTGTGAAGAAAGTTTGAAAGCACTTGCTTTAGATAACCGCATCCAAGTATATTATAATCTTCTGGATTAAGGAGGATATTTTCGTGTGTGGGCGCTATTAAAAGAACTCTGTCCTCAGTTGCGTATCACCTGGCCAGACTGTGCAGGTGTGTGGGATCCAGTGGAGTGGCAGCAGAGGGAGGGAGCTCAGCGGGAGGAGGGAGCCATTATCATCAGGAGAACTTCATTTCCCAGCAATCTCTTTTCCGCCTGGCCGGAAGTGGGGCGGTCTCTCGGGGGGTAAAAAGACGGTGCGGAATGAGGCAGTATGGTGGCCGAGAATTCTAATCCCTTCTTCCTCTTCTTTCTTGGTTCCGCCCAGCCTACATTTCCCAGAAGCCTGCGCGTGCTCTTCCGCTCTACCCACTAGCTCCCAATCTCCCTGCCACTCCCCGGGGGGGGGGTAGGAGCGGCTTAGTACGCCTGCGCCAGTCTGTGGCTTGCTGGGAACTGCAGTCCTTGAGGCTCATGCAGTCCCCGTTCCGCTGCCTTAAAACAGACTACAAGTCCCTTGGTGCATTGCGCGTCGGCGCCGGCGGAGGGAGGGTGGAGAGAAGGGGAGGGAGGGAGAAGGAGGAGGGAGCAGGCGGCCGGCGGCGCGGGGGGAGGGGGCCCGGTCCGGGAGTGCGGGAGGCAGTGGTAGAGGGTGGTGGCGGCAGCGGCAACGGCTAGCGGACTCGAGTCACAACCGGATTCAGGCAGACACCTCCGTGGAGCAAGTCATTAGGAGCACCGAGCACCGGAGGCGGCACGGGGATCCCCGGCTCAGGGGAGGGGGGCGCCGGACCGGGAGGAGGGGAGGGGGCGATGCTGGAAGCCATGGCGGAGCCCAGTCCCGAAGGTGAGCTCTCGACCGGCACAGATCGCTGAGCCTGCGGGGGGCGGGCGAGGAATCAATTGGCAAACTTGGAGGTCGAGCCCCGGAGCCCAGCGGGGGAGCGCAGGGAGGGGGTCGGGGACCTGGCCCTAGGGGTGAAGAGCGACGAGTTGAGAGACCTTGGAGAAAGAGGAGTGGGGAGACTGGGATGGAGATAGTTGGAGATCCGACGCTGTGTGGTGGTGGGGAGGTCGGAGGTGGGAACGAGAAACCCGGGGCGTCGGGGGTTAGGAGCCGAAAGAGCCCCAGGCAGGTTGGGGCCCCGGAGCTGGGAGGTTGGGGGAATCTGGGGGCCGAGAGTTGTTGGGCTGGGAGGACGTGGAAGAGGGCTGAGTGAAGGGCGCGGTAGTTCGCCGAGGTGGGGGAGTTTGTGGTGGTGGTTCCCGAGCTCCCGGTAGTTGCCGCCAGAGACAGCCGGGTGACTGCTGGAGGGTTGGGCAGGTAGTTGTGGGGGGAAAGGGAGGCCTGGGTATTGTTTGAGGAAAGGGGACCTGTACCGGGGGTAGTTGTGAAGAGAGGGCCGGGAAGCGAGGAGGGCTGGGTAGTTGCAGGGGGTGGTGGGGTCGGAGAGTGTTAACACCGGTGAGTTGCGGGAGGGAGAATTGGTCGGCGAGGGTTAGAGCCTGGGAGTTGCGGAGGGTGAGGGGGGCGGCAGTGGTGGTGGTTTCTGTGAAGGAAGAGAGTCGCTGGTTGCTGGGGGGAGGGGTCTAGAGTTTAGGGGTCTGTAGCCTAGTGACTTGGTGAGTACGGGGGCGGAGGGAAGGCGGCCGGAGAGAGCTCCGAACAGGGCCCGGGGGCCCGGCGGGGAACCCAAGGAGCTCGAGACGGGGAGGGGCCAAAGCCCCGGATGGGGGCGGAGGGAAGGCGAAATTGTGGAGAGCGCGGTGGCGGGGGGGTCTGGGGGGGCCGCGTCCGGGTTAGAGCTCGTTGGTCCGTCCCGGACGCGAAGTAGCGTTGAATGTGTGTGCGTGTGTGTTTGGGGTGGGGGGTGAGGGGCGCACCGGGCCTCGTGCTCGAGTAGAAGGGGCCGGAGGTCGGGGAGCGGTTCAGCGTGGTCATCCCGGACCCTGGGGGCCGGCGGGTGGTGTGTGAGGTCCCAGAGGACTCGGGGCAGTAGAGCGCGGCTGGGTAGGAACTCGGGACACTGGTCGCCGCGTGAAGGACGGGGGCGGGCGGCGGCCCGCGGCCCGGGCTCGGCCCTAGGAGCTGTATGGCGGGGTGGGGCGTTAAGAGATCCGAGTAGACTTAGAGTCTAGAGAAACCCTGAGTTGGGGTGGGGGGGGGACGCCCGGCCTCCGGTAGGGAGAAAGGGAGCGCTTTAACGAGGCCTAGGAGGGCCCCGGGCCCAGGCTCCGCCTCTCATGGTACGGAGGGGAGCAGGGGCGGATCGGGCACAGCTGGGGCCTTGCTGGCTGGCTGGGGGACCTGGGAGAAAAGGAGGTTCACTTCGGACCTCCAAGGTTTAGAGGTGGGGATTTTACATGGTCTGTTCCCAGTGCCTTGACTCAGCTTTTATTGCTTTCACAGATCCACCTCCGACTCTTAAGCCGGAGACTCAGGTGAGTTATCCCTTATCTTTGCTGGTTGATATCTGTGCGCCGCCCCAGCCCCATGCTTTTCCGGCCTTCTCACTTCAGGGACTATGCCTTTGGGAATGCCTCTCTTAAAACTCCAGTGTCCGCCCTCAGTGTGATCCATGTTTCCTTCCTTTCAGCCACCTGAGAAACGGCGTAGAACGATTGAAGATTTCAACAAATTCTGCAGTTTTGTTTTGGCTTATGCTGGTTACATACCCCCTAGCAAAGAGGTATGGACAGGAGAACAACTGGTTTGAGGCTGGTGTTCTAGAACTCTTGGAGAGGCTATTGAGCAAATAAAACTGTACTAATTTATAGAGAATATTATTCTATATGGAAGATTAGGGAAATTGGAAACTTGAGGGCTCTGTTGGGACAGCTTGATCTTGGGGAGGGTAATAGAGATAGTGGCTTGGGTAATAGTGATAGACGAAGGGGCTCTTGAGTCATTAATCAAGATTTTAGAATGGTTTTGGAGATACTATTAATGGAAGGTGCTTCTGGGTAAGTTTTAGGGAGCAGAAAACAGTAACAAATGAGGCTGTACAGAATAGCTAAGAAAATGTGGATCTGATCTGTGGGATAAAGTGTTCCAAAGGCCCTGGGCAGGGGCAGATGGCTAGAATTTGAGGGCAGAGGTAACGTGGAAGTGCTCAAGAAGAGATGCTGATAGGAATTGGGGTGTGGATAAATTTTCTGAGTAGAATGAGCTTTGCTGTTTGGGGCAGGATATTTTGGTGTAGATCTGGTCCCTGATTTTCAGGTTGGGTTTCTGGAGGGGCTGAAATGCCACTGGCTGCCCTGCTGATTCTGGTTTCTTTTCCCTCTTAAGGAAAGTGACTGGCCAGCCTCCGGCTCCAGCTCTCCATTGCGAGGTGAGAGTGCAGCAGATAGTGATGGCTGGGACTCAGCCCCCTCAGATCTCCGAACCATCCAGACCTTTGTTAAGAAAGCAAAGTCATCCAAGAGAAGGGCGGCTCAGTCGGGTCCCACCCAGCCAGGACCCCCAAGGTCCACTTTCTCTCGCCTGCAGGCCCCTGACAGTGCCACCTTGCTTGAGAAGATGAAGCTCAAGGATTCTCTCTTTGATCTGGATGGCCCCAAAGTGGCATCTCCCCTGTCCCCCACATCCCTGACACATGCTTCCCGGCCCCCTGTTCCTCTCACCCCAGTGCCCCTTTCTCAGGGGGATCTCACTCAGCCTCCTCGAAAGAAGGACCGAAAGAACCGGAAGTTGGGGCCAGGAGCGGGGGCTGGCTTTGGGGTTCTTCGGAGGCCTCGGCCAGCCCCAGGCGATGGGGAAAAGAGGTCTCGAATCAAGAAGAGCAAGAAACGGAAGTTGAAAAAAGCAGAGCGGGGGGATAGACTCCCACCTCCTGGGCCTCCCCGGGCACCCCCCAGTGATACAGACTCTGAAGAGGAGGAGGAGGAAGAGGAAGAAGAGGAGGAAGAAGAAATAGTAGCAGTGGTAGGGGGTGAAGCCCCAGCCCCTGTGTTCCCAACACCCCCTGAGGCTCCTAGGCCCCCTGCTACAGGGCCTCCTGAAGGAGCCCCTCCCACTGACAGCGAAAGCAAGGAGGTGGGCAGTACTGAAACAAGCCAAGATGGAGATGCCAGCTCTAGTGAAGGCGAGATGCGGGTCATGGATGAGGACATCATGGTAGAATCAGGTAAGAGGGTTGAGGGCTGCCCAGGGGCAGCTGGGAGGACGGGGTTGGGGGTGTTGTGGACCCAAGAACTCAGGCAGAACATCAAACTTTCTTTTCTCTAGGTGATGACTCATGGGATCTAATCACGTGTTACTGCCGAAAGCCCTTTGCAGGGCGGCCCATGATTGAGTGCAGCCTGTGTGGGACGTGGATCCACCTCTCCTGTGCTAAGATTAAGAAAACCAATGTCCCTGACTTCTTTTACTGCCAGAAATGCAAGGAACTTCGGCCAGAGGCCCGGCGGTTAGGGGGCCCTCCCAAATCTGGAGAGCCTTGACATCACCAACTCCAGGCTGGAACTTCCAATTGACGACACGACTTGGGAACCGAGCCTCAGGGTCCTCAGCCCATCCCCTGGAGCTTGGACATTGTCCCACTTCAAGGCAGGAATTCCCAAGGGAGACTTGCTTGGAAATGAGTGTCTCATGTTCCTATCCTCTCCTCCCTCCTTCCCTCTCCAACCTCTGGACTTGAACTTGGACCCACTGCAGTTGGGGGTGAGAGGCTGTCTGGGTCCCTAGACACACGATCCCTGCCCCTTGGACCTGCTATTCTTCCATTTTCTGGGCCAGGGTTGGAATTGGGATGGAATGGGGCAGTTGTCTATAAAACTCCAGTGTAAATATTAGCACACCCCTCCCTCATCGTTTCTTCTCACTCCTCATTTATTTTCTTATACACCGGTTGTATTTTTAATTTTGGACTTCCCCTTTTGGGCATGGCAGCTCAAAGGTGGAGAACTAGAGCCTGGCGGAGGGAGGATGGAAAGCAGAAACGTGATATTTCTCTCATCTCTTGTTTTTAATAATATCGGCTAGCTGTTTGTACAGATGGCCTGTGTGTTGTAAATAAAGCGGAGTGGGCTCTTTTGTGTTTATAGCCCTTATTGTCCTGCTTCGGAGGGAGGCTTTGGAAAAGTGGGAGAACACCTCAAAGTCCCAGCTGGTAACGCCCTTGCTCTGGGCTTTTCCCACCCCAGGATACTTAGGCCTCGGGTGGCACTGCCTCACCCCACTCCCTGTCTAGAACCCCCACAATCCCCACCTTCACCCCCACACGCACACCCCAGCGGATCAGAGTTGCCTCGAGCTCCCCACTGTGGTGGGACAGACGGCCTGCTCCCTGAGGGCAGACGCCAGCTTAAGCCTGGGTGCTCCGAGGACGAGGATGGGGACGCCTTTGCGGGCGGGGTCGTTAAGGGTTGGGAGACCGTTGCTTAGGGCAGCGATCACATGACTGGGAGGAGTCACGTGACGAATGGACGGTACCGGGAGCGCGAGGTGGGCCGAGTTAAGCCACGTGACGTGGGGGTAGGTGGGCGGGGCACTGGAGAGAGTTCGCGACGTCGGCGGCGGTGGCGCGCGGCGGTGGCGAGTCCGCGGCTTCAGGTCGCGCCCCACGGCCCGCCTCCGCCCCTCCGCCCGTCCGCCCCGCTGAACCCCACCGTTTCCATCTCTTGGGCACCTCGGACTGGTCGGGTCCTGTTCTCGCTCGCGCGTCACTGTGCGGGTGTGCGCAGGCGCGGCGGGGGTGATTAGCCCCTCTGGGTGGGCGGCGGAGCGCAGGAGCGCGCGGGCGAGACCATGGCGGGCAGCGGTGCGGGGGGCGGTGGTGTCGGGGAGACGAAGGTGATTTACCACCTGGATGAGGAAGAGACTCCCTATCTGGTGAAGATCCCCGTCCCCGCCGAGCGCATCACTCTCGGCGATTTCAAGAGCGTCCTGCAGCGGCCCGCAGGAGCTAAGTACTTTTTCAAGTCTATGGATCAGGATTTCGGGTGAGCGCGAGGCCTAGACTAATAGGGGCTGTACTGGAATGGATTAGGCGATATTGAGGGGCACAGGTCTGTCCTGGGGCATACAGGGATTTTTCTGGTCGATAGTGGAGCAGATTATACTATGCTGGGGGTAGATTGATTATCGCGGGACCAACAAGGTTGTGCTTGGGAAGATTGAGGCACACGGAGGTGTAGGACAGAGTGGGCTATACTAAACCAGATTAGAAAAGATTAGGCTGTACTGAAATGGATTGGGGCACACTGGCTTATCGGGGGGTATTCCGGACTGTACTGAGCCAGGTGGATCTGTTCTCTGGTAGTTTAGTACGTTCTGATCAGTTCTGTAGCACACAGACTATGTAGGGATATTCTGGAATCTCCTGATGTAGATTGGGCTATCTTGGGGTACCTTCTGGCATTCTGGCCTATACTGGGGCAGACAGGGTTGTTTTGGACATTCTGTTGTTTGGTGGTGTCAAGTCGGTTCTGACGCATAGTGGCCCAACGTATAACAGAAAAAATCCTTGTTGGGTCCTGTGCCATCCTCACAATAGTAGGTATGTTTGAGCAAGTTGTTGGCAGCCACTGTGTCAGTCCATCTTGTTTAGGGCCCTCCTCTTTTCTGCTGACTTTTTGCTTCATAAAGCATGATGTTCTTCTCCAGGGATTGAACATTTATGGTAAAATAATACAGACAGTACTGTATTGGGATGTTCTAGGCTGTCCTGAAGTACAGTAGGCTATCCTGGAAAAAGTTAGACCATTCTGGTCTCTACTGGGGCAGACATGGTTGTATTGGTTGATCTAGTTTCTCTTGGGGCAGACATGGTTTTGTTGGGTCACAGTACTGGAGCAGACGGCTATTGGAGGTGTATATTAGTACAGAGAGCTGTATTGGGATATTCTAGTCTATATTGGGGCAGACAGCTGCATGTGGTCACGTTCTAGGCTGTGCTAGAGCTAACCTGGGGTAATTTGGAACATTTTGCATTATCCTGTGTTAGACTGGGGCCAAAAATAATGCAGAGTAAATCCTTTTGTGTGTAGAGCCTTTGGGACCGAGCCCTCTACTTCTCAGCCTCAGCTTTTCTGAAGGCGGGTTGGATTAGGTTGGGGTAGCCTGGATGCTACCTAGAGTGAGTGGTCTACATTGGGAGAGTGGCACTGTCTTGGGAGTTACCTTGAATTTAAATAAACTTTCTTCGATTTGTCAGCAATGTAATCTTGGGCAGTTTACTAAATTTTTGTGCCTTGATTTCTTCATCTGTGAGATGGAGTAAAATGTTTAGTAAAGGTGCACAGCCCAGGACATTCAGTGGGTGGTAGTTATTACTAGTGTTGAGTCTGACTAGTCTATAAATTAGGTTATTGAATAATTTGTTTTAGAATAGGCTGGGTTATGCTGAAACTGGGTTAAGTTGAGCTGGAAACATCACTCTGACACAGATTGATAGTGACTGAGCTGTGCTGATATGGACCAAGTCACACTGATAGCAAATGTATTGAGTTGGCATATATCCAGGCTCCCAGAACCATATTAGGTGAAGACAGGATGTCCTAATTTGCGGGCAAAGGTATGCGCATGAGAGAGGAGGAACCAAAGTATAGGGTTTCACGGTTTACGTATTTGTATTTATTCATTTAGTTAAATATTTGCTGATACCTAGTAAATGCCAGGTACAGTGCTGCGTGTGTTGAACAGAATAGGCATTAATGATTCGATGTGGAGGTTGAGAAGACGGGAAAGTCCAGTTCACCTTAAGGAACCCAAAAGAGAGCTGACTCACAAGGCTGGACTTTGAGATCTGTTAGGTCGACCCTTCCATGTTGAGCAGATTGTTTAGGGAAGAGTTTCGTGTTAGGTGAAGCATAGGAGAATCAGAAGATGGACTTCCCTCTTCCTTGGGGCTTTCAGTCTAATGAGGAGGTATTAGTCTTTGGTCTTATGGGCATTTTTACCAAGACAAAAAGCAGATTTGGACAAATCTCTGAAAGTGAGCTAGAGAAAACTGAAGGAAAGCATGAGTGGAGGAGATGTAGGTGAGGACCAAAGCCCTTTTTGGGAAGAAGGTGTGCGAGGAACAGGGATGGAGGTTGGGGGATCTACCAGCAAGGCTCCTAAGGTTAGATATTTTGACCTGCTAGGGTAACCATGAAGGAGCCCTGGTGGCACTGTGGTTAAGCACTTGGCTGCTAACCAAAAGGTCAGTTGTTCGAACCCACCAGCTGCTTTGCAGGAGAAAGATGTGGCAGTCTGCTTCTGTAAAGATTGAAGCCTTGGAAACCCTGTGAGGCAGTTCTCCTCTGCCCCATAGGGTCACTATGAGTCGGAGTCAGCTCAATGGCAGCGGGTTTGTTTGGGGGCTAACCACAGGAGATGGCCTTTGCAGTTGGGTGGAAAGGTTTAAATCAGACTCAAGGAAGTCTTTGGAGCTGCACTGAGCCCCTGATGATGAGCTGGAAAGAGAAGAAAAGATTAGGAAAGGGAATTGAGTTTGGAGAGTTCTCTGGTGGGAAGGAGCTGTTTCAATGTAAGAGAAGAGGCCTTGGATAAGAGAGGAAGCCACCTTGCTTAAGCTGGATGAAGATGGGGCAAGGGCAGAAACTTTGAAATGGGGAGGGACTGGGGGAGCTCATCCAGCCTCACTGACCTCTATTTTGTCTCTCGGCAGAGTGGTGAAGGAAGAAATTTCCGATGACAATGCCCGCCTTCCCTGCTTCAATGGAAGGGTGGTGTCCTGGGTAAGGGGTCCTGGCTCTGAGGGCCCAGTGCCTTCTGCATTGCCGAGCTCTGCCAAGCCTCGGTCTGTTTATGCAGACCTGCCCCTGCCCAGTTGCAGAGGCCCTGGCCCTGCCTTCCTACTCTTTTGGAGAGCTGGCTGGAGCCCCTCAGGCTACTCACTCCGTCTGGAGCCTCTACTGTTTGCTGCTGTTTTTCTGGGCTCTTCTCCAGGCTCTCTCAGACCCCGTCCCCTTTTCTAATCCTTTCCCTTGCTCCCGTCGTGTGCGCCACCTCCCAATTGAGCCATTTTGTATCATTTGCACTTTTCTAGCTAGTGTCATCAGATAACCCCCAACCTGAGATGGCTCCCCCAGCGCATGAGCCTCGCACAGAAATGGTGCCTCCACCCCCACCACTACCGCCTTTGCCACCTGAAAGGACCAGTGGCATTGGAGACTCCAGGCCTCCATCTTTCCAGTGAGCTCTTGGCATTCTTGAGTACAGGGAGGGAGATGAGGTGGGAAGTGGAGGATGTGGAGCCCTGTCCCACTGATGGGGGAAGTGTCTCTGCCCATCCAGCCCTAACGTCTCCAGCAGCCGTGAAAACCTGGAGCCAGAGACAGAAACAGAGTCAGTCGTGTCGCTGAGGCGGGAGCGGCCTCGCAGGAGGGACAGCAGTGAGCATGGCGGTGAGGGGGCCAGGCCCTGCAGTCTGGGCACAGCGGGAGCTGGGAAGTGGTGGGGCCAGACCTGGGTCTTGGTGGGGGTAAGGAGCACGAGGCATGGTACCTGAGGTTCCTGTTCATACTAAGGTGGGGGCCACAGGCCCAGCGGCCCCTCGAGGCTGGAGCGCCACCTGGCTGGGTACGAGAGCTCTTCCACCCTAATGACCAGTGAGCTGGAAAGCACCAGCCTGGGGGACTCGGACGAGGATGACACCATGAGCAGGTATGGCTTCTCAGGCCTCTCCTCAGGGCTCGCAGCCCCCTTTCTTCCCTCCTCCCAGTCAGTGCTCTCATTCTTTCTGTTGGCCCCAAGACCACTTCTGCCTGAGAGTGCTCCCCTTGTGTCTTGGTCGGGGTTATCTAGAGAAACAGAACCATTGAGATGTATTTATATATGTGTATGTGTATATGCACGTATAGACAGACAGAGAGAGAGAGATTGATTGGTTTTAAGGAATAAGTTAATGCAGTTCTGTGGGACAGGCAAGTTGTAGGTCTGGTGACAGACTGGAGACTCATAGGATTGCAGGCTCATGGGATTGTGGGAGGTTGGCAAGTCCAAAATCTGTGGGGAAGGTGGCAGGCTGGTGGAAAGAGTGTGGAGTGGAGAGAGCAATTTCTGCCAAATTATTTATAGTTTAGAGGCAGACGATACCCTGAGGAACTCCTCTTTCAACTGATTGATAACATTATGGAACAGCAACTGGTTTAGTATTTGGCCAAACCACCGAGAATCATAGTCTAGCCAAGTTGACACATATAATTAACCATCACGCATTCCCACCCTCCTGTCAGGTTCAGCAGCTCCACGGAGCAGAGCAGTGCCTCCCGCCTCCTCAAGCGCCATCGGCGGCGGAGGAAACAGCGGCCGCCCCGCCTGGAGAGGGTGAGGGGGTCCCTATGGGAGAACTAGGGATTGGAGAAGTTGAGGGCATGGCCTTTGTTTAGGGTTACTAGGGCACAGACAGGACCCCAGAGCTTATCCCTGGGTTCTCGAAGGGAATTCCAGCTTCTTTCCCTTTTCTCACCACAGACCTCATCTTTCAGCAGTGTCACTGACTCCACAATGTCTCTTAACATCATCACAGTCACACTCAACATGGGTACGGAGGGAGCCTGGGCTGGGGGGTAGAGAGGACCTGGGCTCCTGGGTTCCCTGGGGGCATGGGGCTGGGGCTTCCCCTCGTCACGTGGACTCCTTCCACAGAGAAGTACAACTTCCTGGGCATCTCCATTGTGGGCCAGAGCAATGAGCGGGGAGACGGTGGTATCTACATTGGCTCCATCATGAAGGGTGGGGCTGTGGCGGCCGATGGGCGCATTGAGCCTGGAGACATGCTTTTACAGGTCTGTTGGGGCAGGGCCACCAGTGCTGACTTGGGCAGGGGCTCTAGCCTCTCCTGTTGGCCCTGAGCCTGCCTCTGACCCACTTGCCCTCACTTCTAGGTGAATGACATGAACTTTGAGAACATGAGCAATGATGATGCTGTGCGGGTACTGAGGGACATCGTGCACAAGCCGGGGTGAGCCCCTGGGCTGTGCTCAGCTCCTGAGGCCTCTCTGTTTTTGCCTTTTCGCCTTCTGTTTTCCAGTTGTAAAAAATTGTGAAACACAATGCTTGTGTATGAAATGTAATTAATAATTATAGAGTGAATACCCATGTAATTACTCCTAGATCACAAAGTAGATCACCCATACCTCAGGAGCATGTGCCAAGTGTTCTCCTCCCAGCCCCTCACTCCCCCTAGAGGTAGCCACTTCTCTGGCTACTTTCTCATTTCTGTAACAAAGAAACCTTAGCTTCGTTTGATGGTTTTACCACCCATGCATGTGTCCTTGAACAACACGGTTCAGTTTTGTCTGTCTCTTGGACTTCCTGTGAATGGAGCTGTAGAGCGTGTACACTTCCTCCTCCAGCAGTATGTCTGTGAGTTATCCACTGCATCGTCTACATCGTGGAGCCTTCCATCCTCCCCTCTGGCCCAGCCCTGTGCTTTTTCTTCTCTTTCTGTCCCCCAACCCATTCTCATCCCAGGCCTCCACCCTCCTGAGGCCTCTTTCTGCCTTCCCCGCCCCTGCCCCCTGAGGAGCCCTGGCGGCACAGTGGTTAAGCACTTGGCTGCTAACTTGAACGGTCAACGGTTCAAACCTGCTAGTGGCTCTGCAAGAGGGAGAAAAGACCTGGTGATCTGCTCCCATAAAGATTACATCCTAGAAAAAACCCTATGGGGCGGTTCTACTCTGTTCTACAGGGTCACTGTGAGTCGGAATCAACTCAGTGATGTGTACAACAGTAATAACCCCTCCTTGCCCAACTGGTCTCTTCTTCCCCACAGCCCCATTGTGCTGACCGTGGCCAAGTGTTGGGATCCCTCCCCGCAAGCCTATTTCACGCTCCCTCGAAGTGAGTGATGCTCGGGGTGGAGCCTGAAGCTAACAGGACAGGGCAGGGCTGAGAGGCTGGGCTGAGGCTCAGAGGGATGGGGGGTGGGTAGAAGAGGGTCAAGGCTCAGGTGGGGCAGGTCTGAGGGAGGGACAGGGCTGGCTTCCTGAGGCTGGAGATGGTCATCTTGGTGGCCTTCTCTGTCCCAGATGAGCCCATCCAGCCAATTGACCCTGCTGCCTGGGTCTCCCATTCTGCTGCACTGACCGGCACGTTCCCAGCCTATCCAGGCTCCTCATCCATGAGCACCATTACGTCTGGATCCTCTCTGCCTGACGGTGAGCCCCCAGCCTGCCCCTTTCACTCTCCCACCATGCGGGGGTGGGCCCTACCTGATACCCCCTTGTTTCTGGCAGGCTGCGAGGGTCGGGGTCTCTCCATCCATACGGACATGGCATCTGTGACCAAGGCCATGGCAGCTCCAGAGTCTGGCCTAGAAGTTCGGGACCGCATGTGGCTCAAGATCACCATCCCAAATGCCTTTTTGGGTGCGGCTGAGCCCTGGGCAGGTGGTGTGGGATGAGGAGGGCACAGGAAGGGCAAGGGCGTGAGTCAGGGAGGAGAGCCTGAGGCCTTTTCCTTCTGGGTGCCCAGGCTCCGACGTGGTTGACTGGCTCTACCATCACGTAGAGGGCTTTCCTGAGCGGCGGGAGGCCCGCAAGTATGCCAGCGGGCTGCTCAAGGCGGGCCTCATCCGGCACACCGTCAACAAGATCACCTTTTCCGAGCAGTGCTACTATGTCTTTGGAGACCTCAGTGGCGGTTGTGAGAGTTGTGAGTTCCCCGCCCTGCTCGTGGGAGAGGGCTGTTGGCTGCATTGTCTGGCCTCAACCCCCGACCCAACCCAGAAACTACAGCCGGGGCCACCGTGTCAGGTTGAACAACTAGTGTCACTGGCCTAGGAGGCAGTGGAGCTGTAATCCACCGGGGCTGCTGCAGGGCAAGCCAGGCTCCTGGTTCAGGCTTTGTCCACGGGAGGAAGGGCACTTTTTTTCTGAGTTTCATAAAAGCCTACGGGCTGGAGGCGCTGGCTTTGCTCCTCCCTGATGGCAGTGGTGGGGGAATTTCCTGTCAGAGACCCTTCAGTCTCCTGTGTTAACCCCCATCACGCGTGGTTCTGGGAAATGCTGTTTCTTTTCATTCAGTCTTGGGGTCTTGGCCTCTTGAAGCAGTGACTTTAGTCTCATCTCTGTTTCTCAGACCTAGTCAACCTGTCTTTGAATGACAACGATGGCTCCAGTGGGGCTTCAGACCAGGACACCCTGGCTCCTCTGCCTGGGGCCACCCCCTGGCCCTTGCTGCCCACTTTCTCCTACCAGTACCCAGCCCCTCACCCATACAGCCCCCAGCCCCCACCCTACCATGAGCTGTCATCCTACACCTATGGTGGGGGCAGTGCCAGCAGCCAGCACAGTGAAGGTAAGTCACCCCCAGAGATGGTATAGCCAGGGTCTAAGGGGAAGGAGGGTGGAGCAGGGTTGGGGAGGCCCAGGGACCCTGGGCTAGGACTCAGCTGCCCACCCCTCTCCCCCTACAGGGAGCCGGAGCAGTGGGTCGACACGAAGCGATGGGGGGGCAGGGCGCACAGGGAGGCCTGAGGAGCGGGCTCCTGAGTCCAAATCCGGCAGCGGCAGTGAGTCTGAGCCTTCCAGCCGGGGGGGCAGTCTTCGACGGGGTGGGGAACCTGGCGCAGCTGGTGATGGGGGTCCTCCCCCATCCAGGGGCTCATCAGGGGGTGCTCCCAATCTTCGAGCCCACCCAGGGCTCCATCCCTATGGACCACCCCCGGGCATGGCCCTCCCTTATAACCCCATGATGGTAGTCATGATGCCTCCACCGCCGCCCCCTGTCCCACCAGCAGTGCAGCCCCCAGGGGCCCCTCCCGTCAGAGACCTGGGTTCTGTACCCCCTGAGCTGACAGCCAGCCGCCAAAGCTTCCACATGGCCATGGGCAACCCCAGTGAATTCTTTGTGGATGTGATGTAGACCCTACAGTGGGGCCTCCAGTCCCCGCTTGGTGGTCCTGCTGTGATTGGTGTCCTGTCAATCACGTGCTCACAGCACCTCCCACAGCCAGGCTCAGCCTGTTGGCTGCCCCCTGCCTGCCATGAGGTTGTTGCCACTGTGACTCTTACCAGCAGTGCCTGGTTCCTCCCTCCTCCTTCGGGGGTGTACAAGGGACCTTTGGTTATTTCTAGCTTTATTATTTTTTATAAGCCTTTCTGAGAATTAAAAATAGACTTTCTTATACTTTTTGGAATGTTTTTTTATAGACGTTTTCTCTTTTATATGAAGAATCTCTGTCTCCTGGGCCCCTCTTGTACCCCAAACTATGACTTCCTACTCCAGTCACCCAGCCAGCTCTGCCCTGTGTGGGGCGGCGGGTAGTCAGTGGTACCCTGGGAGGAGGAACGGGACTGGTCACCCCAGACAACAGTCGAAGGAAGCTGGGGTATTTGGTATTTGGGGGCCACGTAGCTGCCTTTGTTACTCTATTTATTTTAGTCACTTGTATAAAACACCAAATAAAGCAATAGAGGCAAACTCCCCGCTGCCTCTGGCTCCTTTCTTTGGGAGGGAGGCAGGTAGCCAAGGGAAAGAACATAGTAGCAAAGTGTGGCCTCTCAGAAACTTCATTTGTGAGGCAGTTAGTGCTCCCTCTGAGAGCAGGCACGGTACTGGGGACAGGAGGCCCCCTTCAAGGCAGGACCAGGGCCCAGTAGGAAGGGGCCTGGACTTTGGCTTGAGAGAAGGCACCTAAGCGGGCCAGGCCCTGGATGGGAGTGCTCAGAAACCGAGGGGGTTCCTGGTGGCCACCCCACCCTGCTCCACCAAGGCCTGGGAGATACTTTTGAAGTTGCGGAAGAGCTCCTGCTGCTGGGGGTCCGACTGCAGGGCAGCCATGCTCTCCCGGATCCGGGCTGCGGCCTGCAGTGGGGAGAAGGGGTCAGGGTGTGCCTCGAGCCCCCACCTGCACTCGGTAACCCCAAGTCTCACCTCAATACACCAGCTGTCACAGAGCATTTTCTCATGCTGGGCTGTGGGGTGGCCCTCACTCAGAGATCTTGAGGCCCTGATGGGAAATAGAAGGAAAAAAAAGCCTGTGCTGTGACCCTGGCCCAGGACCCCCTGCGGCTCAGGCTCCCACGCTGCTCCTCACCTGGAGAGAACCACCACCATGGCATAGAGGTCAATGGCGCCATCTGCCAGGCGCTGCAGCAGAAACTGCTCATCTGTCAGGTAGATGGGATGGGGTGGGGGTGTTAGTCTGAGGGGGGGGGTAGAGGGGGGTGGGGGCGGGGGTAGAGCGCACTCACTGACAATCCCCTTCTTATGTTTTATTAGCTTGGTCTCCACAACTGTGGCAAACTGCTCCAGAGCCTGCACCGCCTGAAGAGATTGGGAGGGTGCACAGGCTCAGAGGGGGCCCCCCACTCCCCTTGACTCAAGCATCCCCCCACCTGACTACTTACCAGCTCGCCGCTCCGACTCAATTCCGGGTGGACGACTCCACTGAGACTCAGGCCACTGCCCAGCCCTGCCCGCCTGAGGAGAGGCAGGATGACTGGTTAGTTACCATCTGACACCCTGACCTCCCCTGGCCCTGGCCTGGGTCCGCCCACCCCTAACCTACCGCCTCAGCTGTTTGCCTGCCTCTCCTAGCAGGAGGCCGGCATTCCCAAAAGGATTCTTCAGAGCGTTGCCAAGCCCAGAGAGTTCTTTTCCTTTGTCCTGTGGGGGAGGAGGGTCTATCCAACAGGCGGGACTCAGTGTCTTCCTCACCTCCTCCTCCCAATTCTCCTCCCCCTTACCATACAGCCCTGCAGAGCCACGAACAGCCGGAGAATGTCACTCGTCCCTTCAAAGATCCGGAAAATACGAAGATCACGCAGCACGCGCTCTACCCCGGCCTCCTACCATTGGGGAAGACAGATTATAAGCTCCTCCCTGCTGAGATGTGTCTTACCCCTCTGCCTGGCTCAACTGAGGCTACCCCATGCAGGTGACCATTCTGTACCTTCATGAAGCCCATGCCCCCCATGACTTGGATGCACTCATCTGTCACCTTCCAGGCTGCCTCCTAGGGACAAAGAACGAGATAAGATTGGTTTGTGAGCCAAGCTCCTAAACTGGATGCTCCCGCCCAGCATGCCCTGGGACCTCACCGAGCTAAAGATTTTGCTGATGGCAGCTTCTATCTGGAAGTCCTTGGATCCCTGGTCCATGTTCGCACTCACCATGTAAGCCATGGACTGAGGTTGCATGGTCAGGACATAGGGAGGAAAATTGAAAAGGACTGCAGTTACCCGCCCTGATCACCTAAATCTCCAAGACCAACTCTGACCTAGCTCCACAAGGCCCATGCATTCATCCTCTAATGCTATATGTCATGCAAGTCTTAAGTATTTCATCCCGAGTCAGTGTATCGGAGCTCAGGCATTTGAGTTCCTAAAAGGGGTCAAGAGGTAAGGGTTGGGGTGGGGGTAGAATTAACTTCTGGAACCTCTGGGAAGCACCTCTCTTCTGCAGAAGCTGAGCTGACTATGCCTCTCCGCATCCCCTAGGGCATTGGTGTGAAGCTGGAGACCCACTGCCCCAGGTGCTGCTGGGGGTTGTAGTCTGACCCAACTGGAAAAAAGGCTCCAGGGAGGAGGGTGGAGAGGTTCTCACCTCAGTCACATACTGCAGAACAGCCATCCGGGCCAGCTTCTCCTGGATCACCCCAAAGTTGTGAATTTTCTCCCCAAACTGGGTACGATTAGTAGCATGATTCACCTGGAAGAGGGCACGTGGGTCACACGGTGGTTCTGCAGTCTCCCAGCATAGGGGCTGGAGGGATGGGCTTTGGCCACAGCCAAGGTCTGTCCCGGCTGGATGGAAGCCTAAGCTAGCAGGTCAGGAGCCACCTGTAGGGAGAGGTTTGTGGTAGAGGCAGTGCCTGCAAGAGAACAAGGACACACGGAAGGGGGTCAGTGTGACTCAGAGTTAGACTAACTATAGGGTTGCTATGAGTCGGAATTGACCACAATGGGTTGGTTGTTGGATAGGGTCGCTATGAGTCAGAATCGACTTGATGGCAGTGGGATGGTTGTTGGATAGGGTCGCTATGAGTTGGAGTTGATGGTAACGAGGGAACTCTGGCAGGGTACTCACCGCCTTAGCAATGATGGCCTTCATGGTGCCTGCAAGGGCTGCAGCCATGCCAAACCTTCCATTGTTGAGGATGTGCATGGCAACTTTGAAGCCACCTCCCACCTCACCCAGTACGTTTTCCGACGGCACCCGCACCCCATCAAAGTACACTTCTGCTGTGTTCGAGGCCTTGATGCCCATCTTCTTCTCAGGGGGCCCACTGTGACAGAGCGGGGTAGAGAAGCATAGGTGTTTTCAACAAGTGGCCACTAGGGGAGGAAACTGCCCCTTCATGCCTTATGAACCAAGGAGGAACTACAAATCCCAGACTACTAGAGGGTACGAGCCACAGTTCCCAGCATGCCCAGAGGGCTATGGAGGCCTATGTCCCGCTACTGTGGGTTTGGCCCACTGTTTGCTGGGAGCCCAGGCTTTAGATTAGTTCTGTATCAGTCCCAACAGGAACATGCTGTCTGTCTCCTTTGGCTTTTGTCCTCCCCCTCCCCCGGGACATCTGGCCTGGAACCTAGTACTGCCCCCTCCTTGGCCCTGCCTCCTCTTCCAGCACCCACTCACTGGGTAACACCCCCAAAGCTCCTCTCCACCACAAAAGCTGTGATCTTCTCCTTCGTGGTGCCCGTGGATGCATCTTTAACCGGTGTTTTGGCAAAGACTGTGAAGATGTCTGCCAGGCCCCCATTACTGTGGAAGAATAAGGGGGCAGTCGGGGGACTGAGAACAGTGGGGCCTGGAAGAGGGGAGAGGTTGAGAAGAGGAGGAAATGAGAGGAAGATTGCCTGATCCAAATCTTGCTTCCATTGAGGGTGTAATAACTTCCACAGGGGCTGGGCACAGCTGAGCTTCGGATGGAGGCTGCGTCTGACCCGCTGGCGGGCTCAGTTAGACAGAAAGCCGCCAAAGTCTCCCCTGTTGGGGAGAGAGCTCCTTTACCATGGATCCTGATAGGCACCAAAGTCCCCCAGCACCCCTACCCCTTAACACCTCAGGAACATTCAGTCTCTTTGCATTTCCCTACCAACACAGTGAGGCTACCCCAGAATTGCCCAGCCACAGTGGCCAGGTGTGTGGTGATCTAAGTGCCAACCAGCCTAATTTTTGCCAAGCCCAGGACACCCCACTCCCTACCTGTAGGGCTGCCTCACCAGATGCCAGTTTGGGGAGGTATTTTTCTTTCTGGGCCTTTGTGCCAAAGAGCAGGATGCCTTTGAAACCGATGCTTTGATGGGCCCCGAGGGTGATGCCCACGCCAAGGTCATGCATGCCCACGATTTCCACCAAGCGGGCGTACTGGAGGGAAGCAAGCAGCTAGGCTGTAACCGGCTGCCTGGGGACATGCCCTTGGCAGGAGAGTAGAATGAGCAGGGCCTGGCCTGGGCCATCCCCGCAGTGTGGAGAGAGGAAGTGGGACTGTGGAAAGGGCACAGCAGAGGATGCTGTGTATGTCCCAGGTACTGGTGGGAGGGAGGCTTCCTAGCATTGTCAGGTCATTAGTTCCCCCTTAGAGATCTATTAGGACTTGGGAGCCAGGATGAGGTCCATGGCCCAAGGGGACTGCATGTAATTTATATGTTTTTTTTAGGGATGTGTTTAACAGTGAGGAGAATCAACATCCCACAGGCCCCAGGGCAATTGCTTGACAGAGACCTTGGCCCCAGGAATGAGGGAGGCCCTGAAGCTGCCAAGCTGGAGTAGACTGGGATACCAGGGAGTGACTGAGGGGCACCCCTCACCTGGGTGTTGCAGAGGCCCACACCGCCCAGCTCACTGGGCACTTGGAGACCAAAGGCCCCCAGCTCCTTGAGGCCCTTCAAAGTGGTCTCCTCCACCTGCTCCAAAGCGTCATTCTTGGCAGGATCATTCACTTCCTGGGAAGGCGCAAGACTCAACATCCAGACTTTTCATGCCCTATCGGGGACCCAGAAACCCTGGTGGCGTAGTGGTTAAGTGCTATGGCTGCTAACCAAAAGGTTGGCAGTTTAAATCCACCAGGCACCCCTTGGGAATCCTACGGGGCAGTTCTGTTCTGTCCTATAGGGTTGCTGAGTCGAAATAGACTTGACAGCAACGGGTTTGGTTTTTTGGTTTATCAGGGGCCCAGCCCTCCATTCTCCAACCCCAATCATTCCTCACCTCGAAGAAACGGGACATGGGCCCCACCAGCTCTTTGAGGAACTGTGTCTGCTCCTCGTTGAGCACTGTGGGTAGGTGGAAGAGAACCAGGCAAGTGAGGCTGCAGCCAGGGAACACTGCCCTGCCTCCACCCAGCTTTGATGATTCCTACCCTTACCAGACGGGTATGGGAACACCTGGTCGGTGGTGAGCTGGCCCTTAAACATCCCTGCAGCAAAGGACTTAGATTCCTGGGCAGAGAGAAGGCAGTTTAGGGAGGTGGCTGGGGAAGGGGAGGGTGTCTGCCCCAGCTCAGCATCTCCCGACTTGGAGGCCACATACCGCCTTAGCCTGGCTTTCCTTGGCGGAGGCATCAGAAGAGAGGGACTCTGACTTGTCCACAGCCGCCTAGGGAAAGATGGTTAGCGAGGATTGGGAAAGGGACTTCAATGTGTCAAGGAGAGCACGGGAACCGGCCGGGTTCGGGGAAGGGCGGATCCTGCGACCTTTCCCCTAGTTTCATCCACAGGGCACCCTGGCTTGGCCTTTCCCCTACTTTTGGTGCCAGACGGGATGGCAGGTGACTGGGACAAAGAGGGAGACCCCTGCCGGTGGCGGAGAGGTGGGCTCCCACTCCCACACCTGCCTCCCAAGGCTTCTGTCACTTACCTGAGCAGCCCCACTGACATAGGCTCGATGGGTCGGGCCAGGCCGGGGCTGCCCGAGGAGGACGTTGGGCCGCCAGCTGTGGGGAGTGAGGGTTCAGTCCCGGTCCAGTCCTCGGGACCGATGCCCTCCATCCCTCCTGATGAACACAGACCTGCCGCCCCCCAACCGCAGCAGCTGTCGCCCCACGCCCGAGGCCATCTTAGCTGTCGGCATCTCCGCGCCGCACGGTTCGCCGCAGCCTGTAGAGCTCGCTGACCTCTAGTTCTCGTCCCGCCTCCCAAAGCCCGGCTCCCTCCCGCCCCCAACCGTGACTTATTCTCCACAATGCACCGGGAGGCGGGGGATGGGGTGGGGTGGGGTTTCCGGGACCCGGGGCATGCTGGGAGTCGTAGTTCCCCAGCGGGGGCCCACCCCCCATTCTGTTTGACCTGGAGCAGGTCCAAGCATCCCTTGTCTTCCCCAGACTCCTTCATCCTTTCTGTCTGAGCTAGAGTCTGCTTCTCTACCCTGCCCTGATGGGATAAGATGGGAGAGAAGAGGGAGGAGCTTAGGCGACTGCATCCAGAGAGATGGAGGGTAGACTGAAGGTAGGACTTCCCAGGAGGAGTTAGAAGGGAGAGATGTGTAAGATGAACGCCAAAGGCAGAGGCTAGGAAGATGAGTCTTTAAGGTCTTTTGTGAAATCCATCTCTTTCCATCAAAACAAAAGGGAAGGAAATGGTAGGTGAGGGACTGAAACCGAGGTGTGATGGTCCCAAACTTATATATAACTTATATATCCTCCTTAGATCTAGAAGGTGTCACTAATTCTTCAAATAGCTAAAATTTCACAGTAGGAGGGACCCTCTGGGCTCACTGCCTCTCCTTTAGGGCTGCTGAGACTTTCTAATCATCTCTCTGTCTCTCTGCCCTCTGGTCCTTCCAAAGACCATTGCGCCCAGGCTAGAACTCTAGGCAGATAGCCGTGTCCCAGACCTGAGAAGAACTGTAGGAGTTCTCGAGTCCCTCCTTTCTCCCCCGCTTCTCCAGCCCTGGGTCTGGGTCGAGAAGTTCCTGGTAATTTATAGCCCTCTTCCCACAATTCCCACTGGGGACAGGCCCAGGAGGGGAAAGAGCTGGGCTCTGCTTTTCCTTTGTGTTGCAGGAGCCTCCTTGTAGGGAGACGCTCTTTCCAAGACCCTCAGGAAAGTGTGGCTAAATTATGATTGGTTATGGGAAGAGGGGGCCAGGGTGTTGGATAGTTGGTAGTGGTGCGTGGGGACCTGGGGAAGGATGGAACAGCCAGCGGATCAGGTCAGTTCAGAGACTACACAGCGGCTAAAATTGGGTCAGGAGAAGGCAGCTCAACCCCAATCTGGGGGGATTAGGGAGATTAAAGTGAGAGAAGAGAGATGTCGGAGAGACCAAGAGGTGAAAGACAGGGGTTCTTGTAGGGAGGCCCAGGAGTATGCTAGGGGGCTGGGACTCTGGGATCCTTCTCTCCAATCTTTCCATGGGGTCTGGGGTGAAAGGGCAAAGGGTGGGGAAGATGAGGTGAGTGTTTGTGTGGCTCTCTCTCTGGGCTGGTCTCTTTCTGGCCCCAATCCTCCCTCACTTGCATTTTACCAGCTCCCAGGTCAGCTCTCTGGCTCCTGGCCCCTCCACTACTGCGATGGGCACCCCCGCTCCTCACGGTGCTACACAGTGACCTCTTCCAGGCCTTGCTGGGTGAGTAGCCCCAATTTTCTGAGGGATAGAGTTGGAAGGGACTGAGCTGGGCCTCTGAAAGCAGTCATGGACTTCAGGGCCAGTTTGGGGCCCCTGCAGGTTTCTCCACCAGTGTTGACAGCCTTACCAGAGAGCAAGATGATGGCACAGGTGGTTGAGAAGCCCGGGGTGGAGGAGGGTAACTCAGTTCTGTTTCTGTGACAGACATCCTGGACTATTATGAGGCCTCCATCTCAGAGAGTCAGGTAAGGGGGAGAGTGCCTGGCTTTCTGAGGGAGCAGGCAGGCTGGAGGGTTGAGGAAAGTATTGCTAATATTACACTGAGACTTGGGGTCCCGGGTGAGAAAATCCTGGTCCGTGGCCTGGGGGCTTGGGGACACTGAGAACGTACTTGCTCCCATCCTTTAGCCCTTATTTCTCTTGCTTCCCCCTTTTCTCTGGCTGCCCCAATTTCAGGCACTAAAGAGTTCAGGACATAGTTACCGTTCTACTGGGAACCCTGAGGGAAAACCAGGCCCCCAGGGATTCCCTCCTGCCAGCCCCTCCTTCCCCCTACCCCCCACCATGGTCTCCTGCCTGTCTTTGAACAACCATGGGTGTTACCAGCCCAACTCTGGGTGCTTCCTGCGCTAAGAAATGAAATCCCTCCCCATTGTCTTTGCTGTCATCGCTGGTGGCTGGCCAGGTCTCCATGTTTGCCTCAGGGCCTCTCTGCTTCTGCTTCTAGCTCCTTTCCCATTATCCGGGTTCCTGCCAGCACCGAAGGAGTTAACGCTGCCAAGGCACCCCCCCCCCATTCTCGCTCTTCGCTCCCTCCTTCCCCCTGCTTCCTCTCTCCTCCTCTCTCCCTTTCCCTCCTCGGCTCCACGGCTCCCTCGGCCGCTGCCGCCTCCAACCCCCCCACCCCACTCCCCCGCCACGGCCCCTAGCCCCTGGCCGTTAGGCAAGACTCCCCCAACCCCGGGGCTCCCTGAAATCCAGTTCCCCTCCCCCATCCCAGCTCATGCCCCAGCCCCCGAACCCCGGGGCTGCCAGCCCCCGCTGCCCCCGCCCCTCCTGAGAATCGGGGTGAGCTCCCCAAGCCCCCTCCCCTCCACTGGGGACCCCTTTTTAGGGCCCCCTTCCCCTCCCTCCCACGCTCCCCTACCCTTCCCTTCTCCAACCTCCTCCTTCCCCTCTCACCCCTCCCCCCATCCTGGCCCCCCCTGCAAAAGTGGGGTGCGGAGGGGGGAGGGGTGAGAACCCGCGGAGGGGAGGAACGAAACTCCGATGAAGTCAGAGCCCCTTACCCGCCACCGCGGCCAGGCCCCCCAACATGGACTGTCTCTGTATAGTGACAACCAAGGTAAGCGTGATGGGGGGGCTATGAACTGGGGGAGGGTAACGAGTTTGTGGGGAGGGGTTAGACGGGCCTAATCTGGGGGTGGCGGCCCTGGAGTGCGAGCATCAGAAGTAAGATGTATTTGGGGATCATAATTTAGTTTTGGGGTTCACATATCAGAAAAAGCTGGGTTTGGCCACAGGTGCCCTCTGGAGTGATCGTTTTGTACCTGTAGAGAAATGGAAAATTTAGGGTATTCCATGGTTGTGGGAGGGTCTAGTGGATTTGGGGGTTCACCAGTGATGCTGCTGGAGACTTATTTAACGAGAAGCCTAGCTCACATGGGAGGCTTGTCGTGGATGTTGGAAGGTGGGCTACGTGTGTGTGGGGGGTCCTCTTCCCTCCCGGGGACAAGCTGGCTTCCAGGTGCCTTGTCCAATTTTGGGGGGCTCTTGTGCGTGGGGATAGAAGGTTATTGGTTGTGAGTTCCTGACTGGTCTGGGGGTGTCAGCTGGTAGGGAAGGGGTGGGCCTTCAGGCTATAGAACAAGATACATTTGGGGATGCACCCTCAATTTGAGGGCACTGTTAATTTTGGGATTTGATCATATGGAATGGGAATAGCTGAGAGCTGTCAGAGGGCTGGGGCCTGATATGGGATCACCTGAGGGAATAGACCAGGGGGGGTTAGGATTTCGGGTACCCTCATGGGGGGTGGAGGTTGCAGCAGCAGTGGTTGCCAGCTCCTGAGGAGGAAGACGAGAGGTTTGGGGAGAGAGGGGATTTAAGAAGAGGGATCAGGTGGGTAGTCTGAAATTTAGGGTGGCCCAGGCAGATGCCCAGTATCCCCATCTCCTCCTACACTGCGTCTACCCCTGGTTGAGAAAGAGGAAGAGCAGATGGAGGGGAATGTTCCTGCTACCCCCTGACTCTTGGGATCAAGATCAGGGAGGACACCTGGCATTAAGAGTCCCTGAAGACTCCTGACCTAGGTTACTGTAGTGAAAATGAGGAGGAGGAGGACAGGCTGGCAGCAGCAAGGATCTGTATCAGGGTGTCCCTGGAAAGGGCAGGAGATCATGGATGGGGAGGGCAAACAAGCTCCTGGTGGGATGCAGAATACCTAGGTAGGTCTTTGCTGGGAGACTCTGGGGCTGGAAGGCTAGATGCTTGGTGTGTAGAGGGAGGCTTAGGTGAGTGGCAGGCAGCTGGGGGCTGGGGGGTGGGACGGGAAGTGGGGGCCGGGGGAGGCAGGGTCCTGTGAGTCACAGGCTGGGGAGGGGGTTATATTTAGTGGGAACTGCAGCTTCTCAGGGGAGGGAGCTGAGGACACACATGTTCTTTGCCACAAACTCACACATGTGTGTACACATGCATTGTGCAGGTTTGAGCATGGATGGAAGAAGATGGGGGACCGAGGACCTTTCAGGTCCAGAGCCCCTGCCCCCTCGCCAGGGCCTCTTGCTTGTACTGCCATTCTGTAAGCTTGGGGCTTTCTCCCAGGCTGCTGCCTACCCCCCCCCCGGCAGTTTCAGTAGATTTTTTGTGCCTCAGTTTCTCTGACCCAGTCTGCTTTAATGCCTGTCCGATCCTCTGCTCTTCCTGTCTCCTTGCCTTAGCCTGCCCCTTGGTCTTAGGCTCCCTGGCTGTGGTTCTCTACGTACTGGTGTTCATAGAAAACCTGTTTGGAATGTGACTCTGCTTCCAACACGTGAACGTACATATGCGAGCGAGGGTGAGGTGCTTGCCTGCACTGGTAGCTATTATCAGAAGGGCCTATTCATCCCCGCTGTTGACTCCTACTTCTCCGATGGAGTGCAGGGTTGGGCATCCTGGAAGGGAGTAGGCTTGCACAGAGAGGGTCATGCATTTGGGGTCTTACAGAGGTGTGGAGACCCGGGCTTGCCACATTCCTTGGCTGGAAAACTTGTCAGCCTTGGGATGGTGGGGACTTCGACTCCCAGAAGGCCGTGAGGCACAAGCTCCGTCAGTGTTAGAGGGTTACCGCCAATGGCGCTTTTGGGAGTTGTGGTCCAACTCTATCCAGGGCGGTGGAGGGTAGCTTAGGAGGAGCCAGCAGGGGGCACACGGTTCCTGTTCCCCCAAAATGATGGGTAGGGTTGGGAGCGCTCGGGCTTTGCGGTCGTTGAGCTCCCCAGCTCCGTCTGAAAGCACTCCATCTTTCATTGCCTATATTTAGGCTCCTGCCGCAGATATTTAAGAAACACTGAATGCCTACTACGTGCCAGACCCTATGCAGACTCTACCTTTTTATAGCTATCACTTATTCTAACTTCGTGCCTATATCTTTGCCGGTATCTCTCGGTCTCTGAGCATCTCTTTCTCCCACTCCGCCCCCGTCCCTCCCCTCTTCTCCCTTAGTTGCTGCCGCCGTTGCCATGGTAACCGGCGACGACTGAAGTTACGTGGCCGACTTGAGGGCAGGGCGAGGGTGGCAGAGGGCGGAGCAGAACAAGTGGGGGAGGGAGGAAAGTGGGGAAAAGACCCAGGGTATTTGGCCAGAACCCTGGAGACGAAGCGGTTAAGCCCTCCGGGTGGTCCTTATTGGACAAAGCTAAGATGCTGGGGGCGGGGCAGTGTGGCCAACGGCCTCATTCATTGGCCGACAGGGGCGTGGCGGAGGGGCAGTGTAGGCGAGGCCGGGGGAGCGAATGGGCGGGAAGTGGACGGAGGCGTGGTCTCTTGGAGGCAGGTGGGCGGAGTCTGACTTACTCTATCGAAGGAGGCTGGGGCAACAACCTCGGAAAGGGGCGGGGCATGGGGCTGGGCTACCTGATCAAATGAGGGCGGGGCTGATCCGGGAGGGGAGTGGCGTGGTCCTCTTGTGTCCCAGGGAGGGAGGGTTTGAGGGGTTTGTTGTCTAAGCAACTGTGGGGCGCGGGGGTCTTTGGAAAGGAGAATCCGGGGGCTGGGAGATCTGACGTTTCAATTTTCCTAAGATGGAGGCCTGTTCAGATTTCACCAGAGCACCCCTCCTACCTCAGCTGTATGTTCCAGGGAGACCGTTTCTAGGCGACAGCAAAGTCCTTGATTGCTGCGTTGCCAGGCAACGGAGAAACGGAAAATGGAGGGAAAAAGGAAATGGGGGATGGAGGAGGGTCTTAATGGGCCCTAGCGCCCGCTGGTGGAGAACTAGGGCCTGTGCATTTTCTACTCTAGAAAGAATTGCGAGTCCAGCCCCCTACGCAGTGGCTTTCTCCTAGGATTGAAGCCTTCTATCCAGATATGAAACTAGGGCATTGAAGGGTCATCCTGGAGGGCGCATCTAACAGTTGCGGACCAACGGGAAGAGAGGGACTATGGGCAAGATTCTAGGGAAGTCGTCGTCTCTCCGACTGCCATGTGTGGGCATTTTAGGGAAGCCAGACAGCAAATCTGAGGAGACCCTACAGGGTTTTAAGGGCTGGAAATGTGGCGTTCAATGGGAATATTTGGAAGAGAGTCTTTCAAGTTAGTTTTTTGGGAGAAAATGGGAGCCTGCGAAGAGACCTGAGGCAATCGGTTTTTGGGGTGTTGTGTGTGGAAGATTTGTAGGTCACTGCAAATTGCAGACCAGAGCTTACTATGGTGAATATTTTTGAGACTTGGGTGTAGGGGAGATATATTTGGGAGCATATCCAGTCAGGAATTCTGAATCATGGAGGGGGTGTTGAGATGTAGGGAGGGCAGTCTGAAAAGGGAGTAATCTATGAACTTGGGAGGTGAAGAAAAGGAATAGAGACATATCTCTTAATTTAAGGATGTGGGAAGAAATTGAAGAAATTGCAATTAAATTTGGAGGGCCAGCTTTAAGTTAGAGTAATATTCCTTGAAACTGGAGTCTGGTGGTATTGGGGACTGGTATATTAGAAAGTCATGAATATCTTATTAAATTCGGGGATTTTTACAAGGGGCCTCAAATAATTTTGAGGGCTTCCTATTTGGATGTTTGCATTAGAATTAGGTAACATTGGCACTAATTTCAAAGTCTCTGTTAGTGGATTAGGGGATAGATAAGATTTAGAAAGGGATAATTTAAGGGATATATTAATCTGATTGCACAAGAAGGATCTATGACCCCTTAAAATCTTGTAGAAGCATTGTTCTGGCTGTCAGATGGGCTTGGACTGCAGGGGAGGACTGTGCTGGTTACAGTGGGAGACGTTTTGGAATCTGGGGGGATGCTGTCCACATTAACAGTCATTGAGGGGGACGCTGGTGGGAGAGGTAGTTTAGATCCCTTGAGGGTCCTTGTGAAGTGAGAGAGAAATGCTGCTTCTTTCTCTGTCCTCTAGGAGTCCAGTAATGGTGAGAGCTCCAGTGAGGTTTTGGACCGGTTAGGGAGCCTCGGGATTTTGACGGTGGGGGATTAGGTGGAATAAGGGGTCCCTGAGAACCTCAGAGATGAATTGGTGATTTTTAGGAGTATCTTTATTTGCAGAGGGGTTGGAATAGGAGTATAACAGATAAACAGCTGGAACCAGGGAAGTTGGTGGCTAAGAGGGTCTCCCCGCCACCCTCTCCCATCGTGACGCTTTCCCGCACTGCGCAGGCGCCGCTCCCCTCCTCCCCCCTCCCTCGGGCCGCAGCCTCCAGTCGCCGCGGCCGCCGCAGCCCCCGCCCCTCTGCCCCTCCCCCTCCCCTACCCCGGGACCCTTGCTATCCCACCCACCCCTTCCCCTCAATCCCCCTCCCCTTCTCCATGTCGGCTCGGAACAGATTCGCCTCCATGTGTCTCTGCGTGGTACGTGCCGCGGTATGGGCTCCGGCCCCGTTCCCCTCTTCCCGGACCCCTCAAATCTCGGGGTGCAAGCTTCAAGTGCTGTAGCTCTTCCCTCTGCTTGGTGCGGGGTCTCTGGGTTGCACCTTCTCGCGGACAGGCGCAGTGGGTCGCCCCTCATTATCATCCACTTTCAATCACACCCCTCTCTTTTGGGGGTGCAAGCCTCGGTTCCAGGTCATTCTGTGCACCTGGGGCTCTCGTGCGGAGGGGTCAAGGAAACAACAGCGACTGTCTGTATCCCCCAGGCCTTTCACTTGTGTTATGTCCTAATATATTGGGGGTGCAGACTTGGTCCCAATCGCATCTGAGCTGTCACGGGTCAGGGCCCTGAGTCCCAGTGGGGTAAAAAGGGGAGGGTCTCCCTTTCCTGCCTGCCCTGCTTTAGTTGTCCTGTAAACCAGGACTGAGGTGCTGAACAGAACTACCCCGACCCCCAAGTTTGCAGTTTCAGAACTACTTTGCCCCACCCCCACCCCCACCCCCAGATGTTTTTCTTTTTTTTTCTTACTACATGTACATCAAAAATTTCCATGGACTGAACATAGGCCCTAACCTCTTCCAGACACATTCTGGGATCACTGGTACCCTTTTGTTGCTCTTCATTTCCCTCCTATTGTCTCCCAATCCGAAGAAGTCTTTTTCTCAGTTCCAGAGTGCCCCCCCCACACACACCCCGCATGGGAGTGGGGTGGGAGAGGTGTTTGGGGTCTCACTGTGATAAAAGTTTACCTTCATTTTCTCTGTAGAATGAATGATGAAGTGTCCGTCTTTATGCTTCCATTTCCTTTAGGTGCACCCTGACATTTTTTCAGATTCAGGAATTTTTTCTGTGAGGTGGGGTGAAGATGGAGGAGGGTTGGGCTCAAAACCTCCCCCAGGCTTCGAAATTTGCTAGCCCTGCTTCACGTAACACACAGGGTGAGAAAAGTCCCTGGGTGGTGCAAGCAGTTTGCTATCGCCTGCTAACCTAAAGGTTGGCAGTTCGAACCTATCCAGCCACTCTGCAGAAGAAAGGCCTGGTGAACTGCTTCTGTAAAGATTATAGCCAAGAAAACCCTGTGGAGCAGTTCTACTGTATAACACATGGGGTCGCCATGATTTGGAACAGACTCAGCTGTGGATTTTATTAGGTGAGGTGAGAAAGGAGAGCTGCGTCCTCCCCTCTTCTCTGGACCCCTCAGTTTCGGGGCACTGTCCCTCAGCTGTGCTCTGTCCAGCCTGAAGACCACCTTCTCTGGGTGTAGAATGAACAGCCTCTTTCAGTTCATAGAAATCTATTACCTAAGACAGCGCAGACTTTGAGGAGGGCTATTGATCACACCAGATCCCTGGTGGTACAGTGGTTAAGAGCTTGGCTGCTAACCAAAAGGTCAGCAGTTCAGATCCACCAGGCACTCCTTGTAAACCCTATGGGGGAAGTTCTCCTCTGTCCCATAGGCTTGCTACGAGTTGGAATCGACTCGACGGCAGTGGGTTTTATACTGCCTTTATTTTCTCTTCTTGTATCTCTACTTTTTGTGCCAATGGTATTTAAACTTGGAGTTCAGGCATCTCTCTCCAAGTCTGTGGCTCAAGAATAGACTCTGTCTTGGTGAGCCCCTGTTTTATTTCTTTAAGTCTCTTCAGCCAAGGTGCTTCTTGGTTCTAGTTGTCTCTCTGTCCTGGGTTTGAGAGTCTTCATGTGGACAGCACCATTTCCCTCTCATTCTCTTATTGAACCTTGAGTCTACAGCCAAAGTTGGGTTACCTCCTCAGCCTTGCTTCATCATCCTCAGAGTTTTCAGAACCATCTTTTAGAATCAGGCATTGACCTTGATAAGCTAACTCCAGTTTGATCCTGCAACTGTTGACCTCCAAGTGCTGGGTACTCTCAGGTTCTCAAAAATCTTTGGGACAGAAATTTTGCCTTCACTTTCTACGCGTATGTACTGGGGGGTATGTTCTGTCTTTTTCAGTCCCCGAGGGAGCCCTGTATGTGGTACTCTACTTCCCCTTTGCTGAGCTTGGAGTTTGGGCAGCCAGCTCCTGAGGAGGGCAGAGGCAGATGTGGAAGAACACAGCCAAGTTGCCCCCCTTCGCTGCTGTTTCCATCTGCCCTTTTCCTCTGTGGCCCCCAGTTAATCTTGTTTACTGGTTTCTCTATTAAGTTAACACCAGAGGCCTTTGAGATGGCAGGTGGTTAGTTGGGTAGTTAGGGGTCATGATTGGGTCTTTCATCCCATAAGGCTGAGGGAGAGCTGGGAATTCACTCTGAGGTTCAGCACTCTACCCCCTGCCCCAGTCAGGGAACCTGGCACCCATTCCTGCCCCCATCCTGAGCCCGACTGCTTCTGTTCCTCCCCTGTCTTCCCCCACCCCCTTCCAATATATCCGAATTAGCTTGCTGGGCTGTGGGCTGTTGTAGGGGTGGAGGCCAGTGGAGGAAGAGCCAGACAGGCCTTGGCGTGTCTTGCTTGGGGGGCTGAGGCCAAGTCCCTTCTAGGTGAGGGGCTTGACTGCTGACCCTGCTTCGGACGTGCAAGATGCTGGAGAGACAGTGGCTCTAGGGGGAGAAGCGGCAGTGAAATGCAGAGCCAGAGCAGCTACTGGAGTATGAGAGGAGAATGGTTGGGAAATGGAAGTTAGGAAGGGGAGTGGGATTAAGATGATGAGGGGAGCGATATGAGACCTAGAGAATAGGGGCACAAGTGACAGAGGAGCTGGAGATCTGAGAGGATGGAGGGACCCAGAGATGAAGGCCGGGGGAAGGGGTGAAGAAACCGACCTGCCTAAGGGGACTATGCGGAGGTGGAGGGCCAGGGTCCTAGGATGTGAGGAGTTGGGGGATGCAGCTGGGATGTGGGGAGAGATGAGAAGTGCTGAGGCCCTGGCGGGAGAGGGGGCTGTCGGGAGGGTGGAGAGAGGGGAGCCAATGGGCTGAAGGAGAGGGAGGGGGAGGAGCTGGTCAGGCCCCAGGGCCTTCCGCACTGCACTGGCTGGGGGAAGAGGAGGCGGCCAGGGCGGGCAGCCTGGAGCCTGAGGCACTGGGCCGGCCCCCAGTGACACCTCCGTCCCCATCCCCAGAAATACCGCTACCAAGATGAAGACACGCCCCCTCTGGAGCACAGCCCGGCCCACCTCCCCAACCAGGTAAAGGCCCCCGAGCTGGCGCACGTGTTGGAGAGGAACTTGTCCCACCTCGAGGCCGTCCATGGGGTCGTGGGCCACGCCCACCTCTCCCCCCTCAAGGTAGGAGACACTGGCGGCCCCCTCCCCAGTGTGGCCCTCGGAGCCTCGGAGCCTCGGAGCTGCAACAGCCCCCAAGGGCCGGTAGGGTAGGGTGAGAGCCATGGGAGGGAAGCAGGGATTGGGGAGGGTTGTCTGGGGCTTGAGCTCCTGGGGCCTGGGGGAGGGGGCATTTGGGGGGCTGGAAACACCTTGGTCCCACAGAGGAGAAACAGAGGCCAGGCAAGTGGGAGGGGGTGCTGGGCCTAAAGCTGGTGATGTGTGTGTGTTGAGATGTGTGTGCCCCCCAGGATGTCCCCCAAGTCCCTAACCTCCTCATTCCTTTACACCCCCACTTCCGTTCCAGTTTTCTGTGTCCAGAGCTGTGTTCAGACCTCCTGCTGCCCTCATTCGCTCTTGTCCCTTACCCGCCTCCTCCCCCCACCCCTCTGGGCCTAGCTCTCCCTGTCCCTGCATCTCCAGCCCTTTCCATCTGTCTGGTCTGAGACTTTGCGTCCTGGGGCCTTTCTGCCTCTGTCCACTGCCCCAGCCTTTGCTCCCTCCTCGCCTCTGCGCGGTTCCCTCCCCACTGGCTGGCTGGCTGGTTCTTGATGCTGTCTCTCTCTTCCTCCCACGCACTCGCCTTCTCCCTACCAATTCCCAGCTCCGGCCTCTGCAGCCGCTCGTCCTCTCCCAGTTACCCCTTCTCTACTCATCTCTATCTTCTCTCCTTTCCTCCTCCCCTACACCCTTCCTCTTGAGCTCTCACCTCCACCCCTAACTTCTTCCTGTGCCCCTTCTTGTCTCCCATTATTATTCTCACCACTTGTTTCCGCTTCTCCCCCTTCTCTGTGCTCACAGTCTGTTTCCCTCCTCCAGCCCTGGGAGGCCTTGTTGCCGAGCTCCTCCATTCTCCAGTCCTTTCTGTCTTCTTCCCCCTTCAGGCTCCTCTCCCTGGGGCCCAGGATGGGGAGGGAGGACTGGACAGTACCGAGGAGGTTGTGAGATCGAGAAGAGCCTTGTGGGCTGGGTTGCGAGATCTCCGGATGTTGAGGGATGCCCTGGGAAGGGGGAGGTTGCTGACATTTCACAAAGAAGATGAGGAGGAGATTTCTGAGCCAGTGGGTGAAGGAGGCAGGGAGGGGGCAGCCGGAGGTCCTGGTGTAAGAAGGAGGTGACAGGAGAGGGCATGGAGGGAGGTAGAGAGACCGTTATTGGGCATTTAGAGAAAGGGGGAGACTACAGAGGAGTATGAGGTCCTGTGGCAGGGGACAGACAGGGGTAAGCCTGGAATCAGGAAAGCAAGGCGCTGGAGATGGGGTGGAGTATTCCTGTGAGAGCCCAGAGGGGAGGGGGCTGCAGGGAGTGAGGGAAGGAATACAAGAGATGCTTTTTGCAAGGTGAGGCCATTTCATCCCCTGGGAGGAGGAAAATCGGAGAAGGGAGTCTTGGGGGGTGGTGGTTAGTTCAGTGCTAGGGAGTGTTGGAATCAGAGCTCAGGAAGCCAAGGGAAGTGGAGGGAGAGACTGGAGGCCTGAAGTGTGGGAGGGAGGCCTCAGGATAGGGGCCTGAGTTGGGGGACAGGGGAAGCCCTGATTCTCAGAGGAGGTGGGGTGTGGGTTGAGAAGTGAAGGAGTGTGACTTAGGGATAGAATCTTGAGGTTTGGAGATGGGGTAAGGGAGGACGGTGCTGATCTCTCTGGGAATCAAATTGGGATGGAGGATGAGGGCAGGTGCTTGATAAGGACTGGGGCTGGAGGGCGGGAGAGGGACAGGGAAGGGGATGGAGGATGAGATGGGGTGGAGGATGGAGGTTGGGGTTGGAAGATGGAAATTGAAGGGTGGGAACAGGGATTAGGACAGGGCTGGAGATGGAGAGTGTAGGGTGGAGGTAGAGACAGGGATGGGAAGCAGATGGACGTAGTCATGGATGAAGGCTGGGGCTTGGGTAAGGAGGTTCTAGAAGTGTGGGGATGGGGATTGAGGACGGGGTATGGAATGGAGGGACGTGTGGATGAGATTTTGGCAGCCAGTGGATATTGGTTGGGCAGCAGCATTTGTTGAGATTTGAGGGGTCAGAAGATGGTGTTAATAGATTTTTGAGTATGAAATGTAATATAAAAAAGAGTCGGTGGTTGTTAGGAAAGACGAGGGACCCTTTTGGAGGGTGAGAGGGAAGGAGATGGGGGAAAATTGTGATGAGTGCCTCGCGCTTGGTAGGCTCCAAATGAATATTTGCTTAAGGAGGAAATAGGCTGGGGACCCCGGAAGGTGGCTCTTGGCGGCCTCCCTCCATTGCCGTAGAGATATGGCTTCGGTTACCCTGGCAATTGGGGAAGCCCCTAGGACCGGCCTGAAGTTGGCCCCGCCCCGGAGTCTACTGCCCCCGCTGCGTCGAGGCGACTGACGTCAGGGACCTGGGCACGCCCCACTTTAACCCTTTCCTGAATGCCTTGGGGGAGGGAGTGGATGAGGAGGCTAGGACCCGGATGTCTTTCACCACTCCCCCTTTCCTGACGTCCTTTGCACTGCGTAGGGTGGGGGGCGTGGGGGAGGGAGGAAGGGAGGTTATTCGGGATGCGCTGGGCCCACAAACCTCTTCGGCCCAGACTGCTCTCCGCCTGGCTAACGGGGGGCGGGGCCCAGGGAAGGAGAGGTGGGGCTAACATCTCTGCCTTCGGGAGTCTGGTCGCCCCTAGGGCACGCCCCAGCCCCCGCCTGTTGTCCTGACGACAGAGCCTCCAGGAGGTGGGTCTCTGGAGGTGGGTCTCTTCAGGCCTTGGCTGGGCTTAGATACCGTTGCTAGGCAACAGGATCCCTAGAGGAAGGGGTGGATTGGATGGCTGGTGGGTGAGAAGGAAGGAGGGGCCTGCAGCTGGGGGAACCCCAGATTCCTGGGCCCCAGGATTTGGGGCAAATGTGTGTGAAGGTGAGGGGCAAATTGGGGGAGGGTTATGAAGATATCTGGGTGTAGGTGGGGGGAGAGGGACGGAGGTGGGGACAGGAAGAAGGGCAGGGCCCTGTGGACATGGATACTGAGGTATATGTGTGTAGCACATCAGGCATGTAACACCCTGTGGTGTTACATCCGGTGAGAAGCTTCCTGCCCCCTCTCCTGAGTCTCTCCCCCCCATTACCATCTGCTGCTCCCCTCTCTGTCTGGCTGTCTCTCCCTTCCCGTTCTCATCCACCTCCTTCCACGCTCAGGGGCCTGAGCTGGGCCACGCTGGATCGGTGCACGTGTGCAGCTGTGCTTGTGTATGGAAGGTGGTTGAGGAGCTCCCGTGGTGCTGGATGGGGCTTGGCTAAGAGGCTAAAGGGGAGCCAGGCTGGTGGGACCCTCGGTTAGTGGCTCCCTCTCGAGCCAGGGCTCAGGCAGTGTGTCCTCTCCTTGTTCCCTCACAGGCCAATTCTCCCCCAGTGATTGTCAACACAGATACCCTAGAAGCCCCGGGATATGTGAGTTGTTTACATTTTGGGTCTGGGGCTATTGCAGAGGAAGGGGGAAGAAAGAGAGGGTCTGGCCCCAGCAGCAGGGTTGGGCAGCTTGATGAGGGGAATGTCTGTCTCACTGTCCTTGTGTTTCTGGCCCGTGCTGGAGTTGCAGGTGAACGGGACTGAGGGGGAGATGGAATACGAGGAGATCACGTTGGAAAGGGTGAGCAGGCTCCTCTGGCCAGGTCCCCTTGGCCCCCCGTCTGGGCCTCTCTCTCTGCCTCTCTCTCTGCCTGTGTTTTCTATGTGGCCACCTCCTTACCCTGGTCCTTTCTGCTCTGACCTCAGCTTGCCAGCCCCTTCCCCTCCCCACTCACCATGCCAGAGTGGGCAGTGAGGGGAGCTGATCATCTTCCCCTCCCTCTGCCCAGGGTAACTCAGGTCTGGGCTTCAGCATCGCAGGTGGCACTGACAACCCACACATCGGTGACGACCCATCCATTTTCATCACCAAGATCATTCCTGGCGGGGCTGCAGCCCAGGACGGTCGCCTCAGGTGGGGAGAGGAGACAGGGGTGAGGAGGGCAATTCCCTCAGGGGGAGGGCCAGGGCAGCAGGACTCTCCTGGCTCAGGCCTACCTTGCCACCCCCAGGGTCAATGACAGCATCCTGTTTGTAAATGAAGTGGATGTGCGGGAGGTGACCCACTCAGCGGCGGTGGAGGCCCTCAAAGAGGCAGGTTCCATCGTCCGCCTCTATGTTATGCGCCGGAAGCCCCCAGCTGAGAAGATCATGGAGATCAAGCTCATCAAGGGGCCTAAAGGTAATAACACCCTTTGTCCCTACCTCCGTCTCAACTGTACTCTGCCCCAGCTCCTTCCCAGATACCTGGGCACCCACTTCTGCCTTCCCCTCCATCCAGGTCTTGGCTTCAGCATCGCAGGGGGCGTCGGGAACCAGCACATCCCCGGAGATAATAGCATCTATGTAACGAAGATCATCGAAGGGGGAGCTGCTCACAAGGACGGGAGGTTGCAGATTGGGGACAAGATCCTGGCGGTGAGGACCGCCATCCCTTTTCCAGCCCAGACCTGAGTTGTACCTGCTGGCTCTGGGCAGGCTCAGGCTTCCTCTTCATCCTGCCCCCAGTTCATCTGCCCTGTCTGAGCTCTGCTTCCCTTGCCTTCAGGTCAACAGCGTGGGGCTGGAGGACGTCATGCACGAGGATGCCGTGGCAGCCCTGAAGAACACGTATGATGTTGTCTACCTAAAGGTGGCCAAGCCCAGCAATGCCTACCTGAGCGACAGCTATGCTCCCCCAGACATCACAACCTGTGAGAGCCCTTCAAACCCCAGAACTCCCCATGTCCCATCCCACTTACCCTGCGGTATCCAATCCCATGACATCCCCGTGACCGTTCCCCGTCAGGTAGTCCCCATGCAATGTCCACAACCTCTGATATGTCCTGTGATTGGAGAAGAGATGGAAAATCAGTCACCATAAGAGAGCTAAGAAAGGTTGTCAACAATCTCTCCCCCAGAAGGCACTAGGCCCAGATGGTTTTATGGCTAGTTTTTATCAACCCCTCAAGGACTAGATAATTCTTATGCTCTTGTACAGCATAGGAAAAGATAAAAAACATTCACGTTTCATCTTGTAAGGCAGTTCAAATGTTGACAAATATAACGTCCAACAAGACAAGCATAGACTGAATTTGCTTATGAACAGCGTTGCAGAAGCTTACAATAACATAGTAGCAAACCAAACACAGCAGCATGTTAAGGGAATAACATTGTTACAAAGTAGGGTTTGTTTCAGAAAACAAAAGGTGGTTGAGTATTAGGAAAACGTTTTCATTATGATTCATTACATTAAGAAGTTAAGAGAGAAAAACTATAAGATCATTTCAAATGGATGTGAGAAAGGCATTTGATGAAATTCAAAATCTGTTTTCCGATGAAAACTCTTTGTAAACTAAGAAGTTTTCGTTAACATGATGAAGAGCAGTTATCAGAAACCAACAGTAAACATGTATCTCATAATGATCAAATCCTATAAGTGTGTGTTCCTTAGGTTAGTAATGAGGCAAAGACACCTGTTGTCCGTGTGTTATTCTGCTTTGTTTTAGAGCAGGCTTTCTCAACTTTGGTACTATTGACATTTTTGGACTAGGTAGTTCTTTTGGAGTCCTTGGGTGGTGCAAATGGTTAATGTGCTCGGCTGCTAACTGAAAGGTTGAAGGAGCAAGTCCACCCAGAGGTGCCTCGGAAGAAAGGCCTGGTGATCTACTTCTGAAAAATCAGCGATTGAAAATTCTATGGAGCACAGTTCTACTCTGCACACAATGGGGTTGCCATGAGTCGGAATCAACCCAGTGGCAACTGGTTTTTAATTGTTTGTTGTGAGGGCTGTCCTGTGCATTGTGGGATGTTTAACAGCATCCCTGGCCCCCTCCACCAGATGACAGTGGTAACTCCACCCCCTCCCCACATCCAGTCATAACAGTCAAAAATGTCTTCAGACATTGTCATATGTCCCATGGGGAGCAAAATCACCCCTGGTTGAGAACCACTTCTTTAGAGATTTCAGGCAGTGCAGCAAGACAAGAAGAATAAATACATATTATATTTAAAAAGGGAGAAACAAAATTATCCTTATTTGTCAGTCATATTATTGTTCCTCTAGGTTAAAATCCAAGCGCATTACTGAAAACCTTAGAAATACTATGGGAGGTTAAAAATGTGGCCATATGTAAGATAAATAACAAGAATTAGTAACTCCCAAGTGATAAGAAAATGTAATGGGAAAAATGATCCCATTCACTATAGAAAAAAATTTTATAAAATTTTTAGAAATAGAAGCTTTACACGGAATGTGTAAGATTTATGTGAAGAAAATGATGACGCTTTACTGAAGGACTTAAAAAAAAAGACTGAAAAATGGGGAGTCACACCATGTTTCTAGGTGGGAAAACTTAATACGCTAAAGATCTCCACCCTCTCCAAATTAATCCATATGTTTTATGCAATCCTAATCAGAATTTTATGCCCCCCACCCCCAAACTTGACAGGTTATTCTAAAGTTCAGCTGGAAAAATACATTTGGGAGAACAGCTAAGAAATTTTTGAAAAAGAATAATGAGGTGTGACTACTCCTAAAGCGTAGTGTTAAACCGTGTTAAAATCGCGTGGAATTATTTCTAAATAGCATAACCTACGGAAAGGAATTGTGGCTCATTGGAGAAGGGGCCAGTTCCAGATCTGGGCCAAGAAATATACAAGAGCTTGTAACATTGTGTCATATTAGAAGGGAAGGAAGCTATCCAAGATGACTAGGGTCATGTCAAAGACACAGGCCAAAGCAAAGGAGTTCTGACTGGCCAGGACGGAGCAATTTGAGTATAAAGAGAATATTAATTTTGTTTCCTCAAAACTCATTAAATATGTTAAAATCCATGAGATTATAATGATACCAAAAAATAATTGGTCAGCTTTGGAGATTACTAGGGAAAGTTGGTAAAGGGAAGGAGTCAGGTATTTATTCCTCCTTCCCTGCTCAAACTGCAACTTACCACCAAACAAAAAAAAAAACCTGTGCTGTCAAGTCGATTCTGACTCACAGCGACCCTATAGGACAGAGTAGAACTGCCCTATATGGTTTCCAAGGCTGTGAATCTTTACAGAAACCAAGTGCCGCATCTTTCTCCTGTGGAATGGCTGGTAGGTTTGAACTGCTGACCTTTTGGTTAGCAGCCAAGCACTTTAACCACTGTGCTACCAGGGCTCCTTAAACTGCACCTTAGAGTAACCAAATGGTTGACGTGAGAAAGTTCTTTATACAAGAACTCCCACTATTAAATGCCCTTCCCCTAAAAAATAAAAGATAGAAGTAGAATATCACCAGACAGTTAAGTACTTGGCTACTAGACAAAAGATTGGCAGTTCGAAACCACCTAGAGGTGCCTCGGAAGAAAGGCCTGGTGATCTGCTTCCAAAAGGTCACAGCCATGAAAACCCTATGGAGTGCAGTTCTACTCTGAAAGCATGGGCTCACCCTGAGTTAGAATCAACTCGTCGGCAACTGGTTTGGTTTTTTTTTTTTTTAAATTAATGAGATATCAGAACCAGGCAGTGAGCATCAGTGGCTGCTAAAGCTGCCAAGTAAAAGGCCGATGGGGGACTTTATATTGAATGGATCAGGCTGACAACACCCAACCTACTGATTAATCCTAACAGAGCAAAAAGACAACCAGACAGGATTGCATGCTGCTATTGTGATCCCCTAGGAACTACACAGCATCACCTATGAAGTATACTTACCAAAAAAAAATTGAAATTTGAATCTGGTGAAGCCTCTAGAATGAACTACCAGTTTATAGGAAATAAAAGAGCAGAAAACATGTTAAATGGCACCACGTGGATGCACTCCGTAATTTCCCTATTAGAATTTCCCTAATTGACAAGTGACCTAGTTTTTTCAGCAAATGAATGGCCAAGGGGTTAAAAAAAAAGAGGGAAGAATTTTATAGATTAAGAGATTTGAGAGACAAGCAACCAAAAGAAAATCCAGAAAGTGCAGTATGAATATTTCCCTTTGACTTCACCATCCCTGGCATACCCAAGACCTGTAACTCCCTAGGAGAACCAGCCTCTGATATCACCTGTGGTTTCCCGACCCCTAACATTTCTGTGGTCCTGATGTCTCCTTTCCCACCCCTCTTCTAGGCTCTTTGGCAGAATTACTTCCCCATAACCTGAGTCTGGTTACCTAGGGAGAAGGTGGGGTGCTGGGTACTCCCTGTCCATGCATTGCCATTTCATCCCTCCTCCCACATCTTCCCTCAGCATATTCCCAGCACCTAGACAATGAGATCAGTCACAGCAGCTACCTGGGCACCGAGTACCCCACAGCCATGACCCCCACTTCCCCTCGGCGCTACTCCCCAGTGGCCAAGGACCTGCTGGGGGAGGAGGACATTCCCCGAGAACCGAGGCGGATTGTGATCCACCGGGGCTCCACGGGCCTGGGCTTCAACATCGTGGGTGGCGAGGACGGTGAAGGCATCTTCATCTCCTTCATCCTGGCCGGAGGCCCTGCAGACCTCAGTGGAGAGCTGCGGAAGGGGGACCAGATCCTCTCGGTGAGGAGGGCCTGCCCCCTGCCTGCATGGGTAGAACCCAGAGCTCTTGGGGAGGGTCTTGCGTGGGCTGAAGCCTGGCTGGACTTCTGCCTCCCCTTGGCCCTGTCTCCAGCATCCCAGCCACTCCTCCTCTCTCTAGGTCAACAGTGTTGACCTCCGCAATGCCAGCCATGAGCAGGCTGCCATTGCCCTGAAGAACGCAGGTCAGACGGTCACCATCATCGCTCAGTATAAACCAGAAGGTACCAAGCCTGGAGCGCCCCTGCTTGTGAGCTGAGATGACCCTCAGAATGCTGCCTCCTCTGCTGGAGGCTTCTGAGGGGGCTGCTGCTGCATGGGCCAGAGCTCAGGAGCTTTCTTGTCCTCCTCAGAGTACAGCCGCTTCGAGGCCAAGATCCACGACCTTCGGGAACAGCTCATGAATAGCAGCCTGGGCTCAGGGACGGCCTCCCTACGGAGCAACCCCAAGAGGGGTTTCTATATCAGGTCAGAGGCTTTTTGGGCCCCCTGATTCCTCCTCACTCTGGCCTGCCTCTGTACCTCAGCCAGCTCTGTCCCTAAACCCTGCCTGGCTGCCAGTCCCCCGTCAGGCCTGACCCAGTTTGTGCGTGGGTGTGGGCGGGGCTGCCGGCGGGGCTGTGCATGTTAGCGTTTTGTAACACTGGATGGGAAAACAGCCGCTGCCCAAGTATCCCAACTGCCTTCCAGCCCCTGGTCATCCTGGCACTTCTCTAAGGACTGGTGACTGCCCCTCAGTCTGGCAACTAGGAGGTTAATGCCCGGCAGAGCAGGGGGCTCTCAGGACCCTGGTGCTGGTTAACTGTTTTGGTTGTTGCCCTGCCTCTGCATTCTGTGGGCTGTCCAGGGGACACGGACAGCGACTCCCTTGTGTCTGCCTCTTGGACTCTTCAGTGGCATTTTGCACAGCACGTCCCACACTGCACACGTTGTTTTTCTCCTGTGTGCGTGTTTTCCCATCCACTGAATGGCACCACAGTTGCTCCAGACACCTGCTCAACTTGGCCGTCCCTTCCCACTGGGACCCAGAGGCTCCCCACGGTCATCCAGTTCTGACGCCCAGTGATTCCAGATGATCCTGGAGTCTCTTCCCTTCTAGTCCTGTTGCTAGAGCTTCTGAACCTTTGCTGCCTCTGTGGCTGTGCCTCTTGTCCTGACCCCAGTTGCGATTTATTGACATGAATTTGTTATTGACAAGGATAACCAAAGTTTGCAAATGATTGGGTTTTTTTTCGTATTAGTTTGAGCAGTGCGAGGCTATCCTTGTGACGTGTGACACGTACACGTATTTCCAGCTGCTTTCTTGAGGAGAGAGTGGGGCTCTAGCTCTCACTGTGTAGATTGCGGAGTCCATAGCCTTTCTGATCCCTGACACCGTGTGAGTGATGTGGCTAACGTTACAATGTTACAGTAGGGTGTTTGTCCCTACACGTGGTTCCAGGGTTTCTCAGAATCCCTGTGCCCATGGCAGTGACGTCATCAGCCCCTGCTGTGCTCCAGACACCCTCCCAGAATCTCGGGGCTGGACTCTCAGAGCAGCTGGACCCCCTGGCCAGCCTCCTGTGCCCTGTCCTTCCCACCCTTCTGGCAGCCTCAGCCAGGCTCTGACCAACGGCCTTTTGCCCCCCAGGGCCCTGTTTGATTACGACAAGACCAAGGACTGCGGCTTTCTGAGCCAGGCTCTGAGCTTCCGCTTTGGGGATGTACTGCATGTGATTGATGCCAGTGATGAGGAGTGGTGGCAGGCACGGCGGGTCCACTCTGACAGTGAGACTGACGACATTGGCTTTATCCCCAGCAAACGACGGTGAGGCTCCCAGGGCCTGGGCCCCTCCACCTCCCTGCCCCAGGCACTGTAGTTCCCAGGCCCCCTTCGGTGGGCAGCCAGTAGGGGATGGATGTGCCCTCTGACCTCTTGGGGGTCTGTCTGCTGGGCCCTTCTGGGGACTATGACTTCTGTGAGACTTTGGGGCAGATGACTTCTCATTCAGGAGCATGGGGGCCCAGGGGCTGCTGGGTTATCAGCTGATGGGTGGGGTTATGAGCTTGTCTAGAGGGTGGGGGCCAGTAGGGTTCCTCACTGGGCATTTCCCTACCCCACTCCCTCTGTGTATCTCACAGGGTCGAGCGACGGGAGTGGTCACGGTTAAAGGCCAAGGTAGGTGGAGGAGGGGATGAGCTTGAGTGGAAGAGTGGGGGGCTCATGGGGCTGAGGTCTAACCAACTGCATGGTCTTCTTTTTCTTCTAGGATTGGGGCTCCAATTCTGGATCACAAGGTAGGTACAAAACTTGGGGAGAGAGGAGCCCTGAGCTTCTCTTGACACCCTCAGGAAGGTGGAACAGGGGCGCAGAGTCCCCTGTCACAGCCCCTCACAGACCCCCTGCCTCCCACCAGGTCGAGAAGACTCGGTTCTGAGTTATGAGACGGTGACACAGATGGAAGGTGAGCCCCAGCCTTGGCCCAGCACCCCCTGCTCCCTCACCTCTGTTCTCTGCTGAGCCGGGCTCTCTCTCCTCAGTGCACTATGCGCGCCCCATCATCATCCTCGGGCCCACCAAGGACCGCGCCAACGATGACCTTCTCTCCGAGTTCCCTGACAAGTTTGGATCCTGTGTTCCCCGTGAGTGCTGGGTCTGTGGATGGAGGTGGGAGGTGAGCATGGGGTGGGGAGGGCCAAGGAACACCACCCACGGGGCCATAGGCAGAGCCACCTGTAGCTTCTCCGCCACCCTCACAGTCCACAGTAGCCATCCCCAGGCCAGCGACTCGGTGACCCCCGTGGTGCTGGGTGAGGTGGTTCGATCCCCCTCCATCTTCGTCTGCCCTGCAGCTCTCCTTCCACTGAAGGACCAGCTGGGCAGTGTGGGGTTGATGGAGGCGGGCTTCGGGCTGGAGGGATGGTGGTTAGATCTCTGGGGGGTGGGTGACTTCCTGGCAGATACCACACGGCCCAAGCGGGAGTATGAGATAGATGGCCGGGATTACCACTTTGTGTCGTCCCGGGAGAAAATGGAGAAGGACATTCAGGCACACAAGTTCATCGAGGCCGGCCAGTACAACAGCCACCTGTATGGGACCAGCGTCCAGTCTGTGCGAGAGGTGGCGGAGCAGGTAAGATGTGGCGGGCACCCGGTCCTCTTCCTCTCCCCTCTCCCCACCCCACCGCCTTCCTCAGCTCTCTCTAACTCTCTTTCTCTCTGTCTCTTTCCCTGCTGGGTCTCGGCTCCGTTCCGCTCCTCCACCTCCTTCTCCTCTTGGGCAACTCTGTCTGACCGCGTGCTCCCTCATGTCCCCCACTTCCCTCTCGTCCTGACCCCAAACTCCCCACCACCATCTGTCCCCGTTCTCTCCTCCCCATCCCCCCACCGTGCCCCACTTCTCCCCTCTTCCTGTGGCCTTGTCTTGGGTGGCTTGGCATCCCACCGCACTCCCTCCCTCTCTCCTTACTTTCCCCTTTGGCCTCCCTCCTCTCCCTGTGCCTTGGCCTGGGGTCCCCACTACCCTCGCCCACTCGTCTGCTGACACCTTTTCCCTGCTGCTCCCCACCTTGCCCGCCCTTCCTCCACGGCTCCTCCTTTCTCCATCTGCCTCCCCTCTCTCCCATCTGTCTCTCCTTATTCCTTCCATCTGTCTGTCCTCTGTCTGTCCTCCCCTCCCTCCTCCCTCTATCCTACTTCTTTTCTTTTTCCTTGGCTTTCTTTACCCACCTGTGCCATTTCTGCCTCCCACACCTCCGCCCCTCTCACCGCCACCCCCTTGTGCCCCTGCTCTGTCACCATCTTTTGGGGTCCCTCCCTGCCTGTTCCTCACCTCTCCTCTACTCCACCTCTACTTTTCTCCCCCTCGGGCTTGGCCTCCTTCACTCTCCGGCTTCCCCTTTCCTTTTTCTGTCTGTCCATACCTACTTCTCACCCTGACTCTGCCCACCTGTCTTTTGACATCCATGTCACTTTCCTTTTGGCCAACCTCCCACTCCCCACCTTTCCACGTACTGCGTCCTGTCCTGGCACCTCTGCTGTCCTTCTCCGCCACCTGCTGGTCCCCTTCCGCCCACCCTACCTGCCCCCAGGGGAAACACTGCATCCTCGATGTCTCGGCCAATGCCGTGCGGCGGCTGCAGGCGGCCCACCTGCACCCTATCGCCATCTTCATCCGCCCCCGCTCCCTGGAGAATGTGCTGTGAGTACGGTCCCAGGGGACCTCCCCTCCACTCCCCCACGTCCGTGGCCCCTGGCCTCAGAAGGCTTCTGCTAGACCTCTCCCCTCAGAACCCTGGACAGCGGCTCCAGCAGCCCTTGAGGTGCATCTGCACAGAGATGGGAACGCAGAGGACATAGGGGATCTCAGGCCTTCCCTCCTCTCCTGTCCTGGGCAGGACTACAACTCCCAGCAGCACATGGGACTCATTCCACATGGACAGCCAGGGCCTCAGGCTGCTGGCAGTTGGAGTCTGAATTCCTCTGTGGGGCTTAAGACTGGAAGGATGAGGCTCTGGAGAGGTCCCTGGAGTAGTAGCTGCACTGACTGGGGTGGGTCGTGGGTGGTGGTCATCTCTGGCCCCAGAGGATGTTGGGAACTGTATTTTTTGCCATGTGCTCCCAATAAGAAAATACTGCTTGCAACTTAACCTCCCTGGAGGAGGGAGGTGTAAAAGGCAGGATGGGCCCCCTCTCAGCTCCGTGTCTCATTCACTCTTCACAGAGAGATTAACAAGAGGATCACAGAGGAGCAAGCCCGAAAAGCCTTCGACAGAGCCACCAAGCTGGAGCAGGAATTCACAGAGTGCTTCTCAGGTGAGGCCACAGGAGGCTGTTGCCAGCTCAGGTGGCGCCTTTGTGCACATTCGAAAAAGGTGCCCTCGCTAGATGCACGGTTTAGGAAAAGGTGCCCTCTCTGGGTGGGTGCAGCTCCACAGGTATGTGGCTGGGAGACTCAGAAAAAGGCACCTCTTCCTCCGGGCTGAGGCACCCCCTTGGCCGGACGCCCTCTGGCACCGTCTTCACCCCTGTCTGTCTGCTCCCAGCCATCGTGGAGGGTGACAGCTTCGAGGAGATTTACCACAAGGTGAAGCGTGTCATCGAGGACCTCTCAGGCCCCTACATCTGGGTCCCAGCCCGAGAGAGACTCTGATCCTGCCTGGCTTGGCCTGGACTCGCCTGCCTCCACCGCCCGGGCCCCTGGTCTGGACTGAATTGCCCAAGCCCTTCACGCCCCCAGCCTCCCTCCCACCCCTTCTTATTTATTTCCTTTCTAACTGGATCCAGCCCACTGGAGGGGGGAGACTCCTCTGCATGTATTCCCGTGCCCCAGAACTGGGCTCCTGAACCCCAGGAACTTGGGGCCTGGGGGATGCCGGGCTCCTGGTCCTGAGCCCTTGCTCCTCAGCACCCCCACCCCTGCCCGCCCCCGACGCACACACAGACCCACCGGGGGCCACCTGCCCTCCCCATTTCTCCCACACACATTCCAGAAGTCAGGGGCCCCCCAAGGAGCGCCCTCTGCAGGAACGCAGGCCACAGGCCTCCACTCTCTCCCGAGGCAGGGTCTGGGGCCTCCCCTGCCCCCATCATAACTCCCATGTCCCTTGAGTTCTCATTTATTTTTTCCATTTTTTTCCTCAAAGGTGGTTTTTGGGGGAATCCGTGGGGGGACCTCCACTGTGGGCCCCCTGCCTTCCACATACCCCCACCTTTTTTCTTTGCCGGTTTGCATG